>NC_138786.1:1799200-2399200 GCF_965178545.1 Coloeus monedula | reverse complement strand
GCGGCCAGGTGTCCTTTCCCAGGTGCTGGCCGTCCTTTCCTCGCTCACTCCCCTCAGCAATGTGTGATCATTTAACCGGGTGCTCATTTACACTTGTCCTGCTCCTGCCACATGTTGTACTGCTCCAGCATCCCTGCTCGTCTGTGCCAGGCAGCCCTGGACACTGGCACATCCCAGCCTGGGAAGTTGCTCAAGTTGAAGATCAACTATTATTGATATTCTTTAGAATTACTGAATTATTTAAAAGCCACAGAGATGTGGCACTTGGGGACGTGGTTTGGTGGCAGTGCTTGGGGGAACGGATGATCTTAGAGGACTTCTCCAACCTGAACAATTTTCTGCTTATTCCCAGGCACACAGAGTGCTACTACAATTCTTGGAAAAATATAAGCTACCATCTTACCCTGAGTTCATCTGCATGACAGCTACAAAATAAATTAAAATTCCTAATTAACCAAGCCTCTTACAGCTCTGCCTCCCTTGTGTTTGCACAACAGTGCAGAAAACTTTCACGTGGTCAACAAAGTACTGATAAAAATGAAGGCCATCAAAATCTCAGACTCAAACACAGCCTGGGAGTATTGCAAGTTGATAACAAGATTTCTCTACTAAATATTGGGTGTTATTTCCAGTGGAATCTGGAAACAGATCCTCCAGTCAGTTCATTCTCCATGAGTCTCCTGCTTTTAAAATTGCATTGCTGCTGATTCGCACTGGAACCACCTTTTCCTTCTGCAAAGCCCAGATACCAGTCTTGGACTTTGGCTTTTGTAGCTGATAACTGCAAACAAATCCAAATGTTCTTGGGTTTAGATTACTTAACACAAGGGAAAATATGGAATTTCATCTATCCAGGAAGGAGACCAGTCAGGAAAAAGAAGGTGTCCTGCGTATAAAGAAAAATAAGGCAGTGATACAGCAAAAAATATCCAACAGTTCTTAGACTTAAACCCCAGACAAGCCAGGATGAGCTGGACTTAACTTCTGTGGGAAGTTTTATTTGAGCCTCCATTTACACTGCAGGGATAAAACTGAGTCTTGTAATAAACCCCAGAACCTCAAATGATGAGATAAAACTTGTGTTTTCAGTACTGCGAGCGAGCCATATAATGAAATAATGGCACAGTCCACTGATGTCCTCACAGGTGCCCCTGTTGCCCTTTAGGGGACAGTGAATCATCCATAACCACACATTTATTTCTGGGGGTTTTTTTGGTGAATATTGGTTTTGCTTTTTGAATCTCTGAAATTCCTCACAGGGTTTTTTATCGTGGTAAATTAAACAGGTTTTCCCCAATCTGGTGGAGCATCCTTACATTAGAACATTTCCTTTATCTGTTGTCTAATAACGGGGGGGGGGGGGGGGGGGGGGGGGGGAGGGAGGAAATTAATATGTTTTGCTAAAGATTTTAGGCTTTATAGAAACTGCCATAAATTTTCTGCTGTCCTTGCAGACAAGCTGAATAAAACCCCCAATGATCTTCAGCTGTTTTCTTTCTTTCTTTCTTTAAAAAAAAAAAAAGGAACAAAACAAGCCATGAAAACAAACAGAACCTGAAGGCAAGGACTAAATGGCACTTGTTAGCAGGAACACTGGGCCTTGTGTAATCTTGAATTTAATCCCTAAGGGGTTGCAGATCACTGTTGTACTTTGTTTGCTTTATTGCACCTATTTTGGGCTGACAAGAGGATGCAGAGCTGTGCAGAGGTGGAAATTTTGTCTTTCCTGAACAAAGTGTTGCCCTTTTTCCCAGGAGTTCATTAATGCTGCAGCCAGGCTTTAGGTTTGGCATCTTTTAGCTGCAATATCCCAGGTTTTCTTTCTCCGCTCCAGAGCTTCATCTGGTGCTTCAGTGTTAATCCAATTAATAGTTTTCAAGAGAATCATAGAACCCTGGAATGGTTTGGGTTGGGAGGGACTTTAAAACTCCTCTCATTCCCCTCTCCCGCCGCGGGCAAGAACACCTTCCACCAGCCCAGGTTGCTCCAGGAAAGGGGCTGGGATCCCTCCATCCCATTGTTCCCAGCCCACAGCTTTGGCAGCAGAGTTCACGAGAAGGTGCCCCAGGACGAACTGTGTGCCGTGAGAAATAAACCCCAGGCTGTTCCTTGCAGGACACCCCAGCACAGCCCCATTCTCCTCCCCGTTTGGGCTCCCTCCCGGCTTCCAGCCTGGATCCACGCCCAGCTGGTGACGGGTCCTTCCAGCGCCAACATTCCCCCTTCAGTCACCCCTCCTCTGGCAGCTCAGCCCTCACGTCAGGGGGAAAATCAGACACCTCCTTCCAGCCTCCCATTTCCCGGCTCAACAGAGCGAGTCCTTCCCAGCCCAGCTCCAAGCCCTCATTCCCAGCACAGCAGCTGATTCCCACCCTCATCCCGCTGCTCCCGCTGCTCCTGGGAACGCCCTCCAGCCACTCACATCGAGAGGGATTTATTCCTTGTTCAAACTTCCTTGCCTTTTTTTCGTGGCTGGGTTTTGTGCACGTCTTTACCAAGCCAAATTTCTCTTCTTCCCTGTCCCCTCCGACAGAGCGGTCCCGTGGAATTCCTACCGGGATTCTCCGCTCCGTGCGTGCGGAACGAGCACCTTTCCCCTGTCCCCGTGGCTCTGGGCTTTCCAGCTGATCTTCCCTGGGACGAACCAGCCCGGTCCCCAGCAGCAGCAGGCAGCACACACAGGATGGCTCAGCCCCAAAGGGTCCCAGAACAGCCCAAGGGCAGCTGCTGGAGCCGGGATGTGCCCATGGGACAGAGCCAAGTGTGTCCGTGGGCTACTGGGAATGCACAGAGAGGGGAGGGATTGGCCCCTGGAACAAAACTCTTTTCCTAAAAATTGCAAAGTAGCTCCAGGAAGTCACCTGCCCTTGCTCTGTGCCTTCTCTGTGATGCAGAAAATGAGCGTTTGTGGAGATCTCAAATGGCCTCAGGTGAGGTGTGCACCTGTAAATGTCTCTTACTGGGGCACTAAAAGTCCTACAGGCGAGCCAGCTGAACCTGTGGAACGTTGCACACACTAAAGCTGACACCCACTGCTTTGGAGAGAAAGAAAATTGCTGAGACAGAGCAAATGGAGAGCAGGGGATGCAGCACAGCTTGAGTGGAAACAAAATTCTGAACACAACACTACTTCTTTGCACAGTTTTGCACAATTTGACTATGCCCAGATAAAAATGAATTGATTGTCGTTCACTTGTCAGCACTGTGACAAGTAAATGGTAAGTGATAAATGCAACAGTTTAAAAAAAAAATTTAAAAAAGGGCAAGTGAGTTGTGTCTCAGCCTCCTTTCTGTCTGGTCCCTTGGAGCTCTCACCTCATCCTTGCCCCTGCAGGTCTGACCCCAAAGGAGACCCCAAGCTGCATCATGGGGTCACAACAAAAGGACAGAAGAATGACCGAGCCCCAGCAGTTCCTCACTCGGGATTTTCTAGGGGTAGGTTGGGTGGGGAGAGCCAGGCCTGGCCATTCCCAGAACCCAGCAGGGAATGCTCAGAGACCATCAGGTAATGGGAGAACCCCAGTGGAAAAGAACCCATTAAAACATGAGGTAGATTTTGAGGTTTCTGTATATTGTATTCTCTTCAGATTTCCAAAGCAAACAGGTACACGGCGACATTGATTCCAGTACAGGTTTAAGCACATGCAACACTGGTGTCCTATCTGTACATTGATTTCTAAGGCTGCCCAAGGACCTTTACATTGAAAGCATACAAGAACTCACACACACGTGCACGGATTCCTCCTGGCATCAGTCCTGAGGAAAAAAAACAACTGGAATTTTACTGGAGAAACCAAACTTCAGCACTGCAAGCGCATCTGGGAAATCCCCCCCGGCTGTTCTGAACTGCTTCCTAATCTCAAAACTCACTTTTTTTTCACAATTTGGAGCTGAACAGGCTGTTGTTCATCAGGTTGTAGCGTCTGAAATGGTTCAAAACAGTCCAAGGTTTACAGTACTGGAGACAAAACCTATATTCCCATTACAAACCATGCCGGATGCAGATGAAGTATCACATGGAGATGCTGACGTTCAAAACAGAAAACTGAGAAAACGCAAGCACAGAGAGACCAGAAACCACATTAAAGACTTCTCATTTGTGTATAATTTGTGTAATTATACAGTCAGCCTTTCTGTGACTCGAATGCTCAGGCCAACCTAAATAATAACAATACAAAATTGTCTAAAACGGCTTCTTGTAGAAAGAATGACAGTTGTTGAAAGTAAATAAATAAATCAATCTTTTTAAAGGTCTGATATTGCTCTGAGACAGTGTCCATCAGGTTCCACTAGATGTCAGTGGCACAGAACCAGTTTGTGGCAGACTTAATGGCATTAAGTCCACTGGGTTTATCGATTTATCCTCGTCACCTCGTCTGTGAAACACAGCCCACGTCAGCTGTACCAACCACCCAGGATTTATGGCAGTGAACTGAACCCAAAATAACAGTCTCATCTCATTTCTTTTCCCCCTCTTGCTTGCTAGGTTTGAATAGAAGACTTGAAATCAGGCTCACAATGCCAAAAATGTGGCGAGATAAGGTCTGAATCACTGCGGTTCCTCAGTTTTTCCTAAAGCAGTGACATGGAGCTCATTCCAACCCCCAGCACTCTCTGTTTGTCAGGTACTGAACACCTTGAAGATAAAGCTTTTTATGTGAAATACAGTGTAGCTGATCCAGGTGGAAAATTATAAGGCACGTACAAATTTTTTTGTCGTTTTTTTCTTTTTCTTTTTCTTTTTTTTTTTTTTTTTAAAAACACACATTCTGAAGCGCTGTTGCAATCGTGCTACTCTGGGTGGCCCAGCCAAGGACAGAGGGGATGAAAGTCCACGAAATGCAGGAAAATACAGGAAAACAAAAATACAGGAAAAAAATACAGAAACCAAAGAATAAAGCAGAACACATTGATACAATGTACACAGCGACAGCAATGATCAACTCTTCTCATTTCTTTGGCCAACAAGCAGTGACAATTGCAAAGCATCCTTTGTTTTGCACTGGAAATACCTGACTTTATTTGGATACACAGATGTTTAGCACTGGATTGCCACAATACCTGAAATAAGTAAATAAAAAACCCCCAAACAGGCCGGTTCTCGTCTGTGTTTTTTAACAAAACAAAGCTGCCACGTAATTGTTGTTGGGAAATCATGAGAGAAATAATAACAGGGGGCTACAAAAATGATGAGCTAGAACGACAGCTGAGAAGAGAATCGTGGTTAAGGAACATATGAAACCAAATGGCAACAGTTCTAGGCATTTATTCCAGTATCTCAGAAAATAAAAATAAAAAATACTCTTCATTGCATCACCATTTAAAGATAGAAAAACAAATCTTTAACTTAAGCCACAAGAAGATGTGAATTGTTTCCTTGTTTTTTGTTTCGTTTCGTTTCGTTTCGTTTTGTTTTTCCATTCGCAGCCTTGTTTATTCACAGTACAAACAGAGCTGGTACAGATTTTAAAGTCACAAGATGCACAAAGTCGGACAAGGAGCACTGTTCCCTTCTCCCCCCTGCAAAGCTGCTCTGCCCTAGAGAAACTCCAGCCCCCCAGCGAAATAAAAACCCCAAGCCCCCACTTTTGAGTGCCCTGTGAAGTGGCAGAGCAGCCCCGGAGTGGTGTGAGCAGCAGCAGCAGCAGCACTAAAGCTCGGGGGGGCATTCCCAGCACACGCTCAGCCAGCACAAAGAACATTCCACGGATTTTGGAATTCCACCTTAAGGCAAAAAAAATCAGGTAACGCAGTTTTCTACCTCTCCCCTTCGAAGTTTCCTGCTTTTCCAGATTTCAAGCGTGACCCCTGAAATTCAGTGAATGAACGGAACATTCGGCATAAGGAATGCTTTAACCAAAAAAAAAAAAAAAAAAAAAAAAAAGAAGGAATGAACAGGAAATGCTTTTCCCAACAATAAATCAATAATTTTCCCTTAGTTCTATCTACATTTTGTTAAAGCATTTTATGCGTTTTCAATAACAAATTGCAACTTTTTTTGGCAACTTTTTTTTTTCCTTTTTAATAAAAATCCAGACAGTGTTCTCTGTTTGCAATCAGAACCACACCCTTAGTGCAATATTATATTTATTTCTTACAGTAATTTTGGTTGCCATACAAGAGTATTAAGGATTGGGGAAAAGTGCAAGTTACAGGAGCTTGATTTTTTTTTTTTTTAACCAGTTGAAATAAGAGGAATTAAAGCACAAAAATTACAGCAACATAGATAACGTGAACACAAGTTGTTACACAAACTATAGCGAGAAACATAGTAATATCTAGAAAAGAAAAGAAAAAATGTAATGGAAAAATTATCAATATTTGTGGCTCATACACATAATCATCGCCAGATCAACTGGGTAATGCCTTTTAAGAACTGAGAGGAAAAGAAAAGAAAAGAAAAAAAAAAATCACTACTTTTTTATTAACTTAAGTACCACAAATAATTAACTTCTTTGTGATATGTAAATTCTGTAAATCAACAGTCACATCTAGTCATTTTATAATATATGAATTAAACTTAAAATGTTCTCAGACACCTAGGGCAAGGAGTCTGTGCAGTTATACACAATTTACATCTTGTAAGATTTTGGTATTGTATACACAAATATTACAGAAACTAGGCATGTAAATGCAATTTATTTAAATTACAGTATATAAACAAAAGTTGATCCTAAAACCCAGAATATCATAGATCTCTAACGACTTTGTTTTTCACTATCAGAGTAGCATGAAAGAAATGGGTCTTCTCTCCTCCCCCCTGGTGAAAATACTCAGAGGCCACGGCGTTATCTGTTACTATTGCTTTCTTTTTTTGTTTCCAACCACCCCTCAGAGCTGGAGACCGAACTCGGCTTGGCAGAGGTGCATTCTGGTGGTCAAAGTAGGTCCCCTCAGGCCTCCTTACCTTTTTGCTTCGCAGGACACAACGTGAAAAATGAAACTGTTCCCTTACAGCTCCTTAATCTGCTCTCTCCCACTCGTTTGGTACCTGCTCTTGGAGCACCTGCAGAGAGGCAGGAGCAGGAGCCACGCCGCTGTGAGGAAGGGACGGCTCTCACCTGGGGCTTACCGGGGCTCGCTCTGCGCGAGTTCAACCCGCAGGGAGGTTGTGATCCAAAAAAGCAGCTTTAAAAGTCAACTTCTACGTGTTTCTTTTACTACTGCATGTGTTTCCTAACGCATTTCTGGCACGTGTTATAGAGGTAATAGCAACTGTACCCAAAGAAACAAAGGAAAAACGAAAAAAATAAAAGAGAGAGAGAGCATGGCATCAGTGGTTTATTTACTGAATTCTGTCCTATCACCAAATGGAAGACAAACGATGGCTAAATTACCTTTTTTTTTTTTTTTTTTCTTTTTTTTCCACTTCTTAAAGTGTGTGATGGCCTCAAGTTGCCTGCATTGACCTATCTGAGTGGAACTGCCATGTTCTACACCTCCCGTGGAAAAAAACTCAGCACTCCTCGACAGCAAAACGCCTCTCAGTGCTTCGTTTTTATTACCAGGTTCCTTGGAACTCCCCAAATACAAACAGAGCGCAGTAACAGATGTTAAGTCAAAAGATTTGCTGTTCCATAAAGGGGGCAGGAGGCTTAAATAAGTTGCTTTTTATGAGTTTCCAATGTGTTGGTAACTGTAACCACTTTTGAAGAAATATTCATCCTCCTCTGTAGAAGTTCTAGCAAAGATAGAAAATATAACACAGCTCTGCTGGTTCAGATGCATCCAAATGAGGTTGATTTTAAAAAGGTCAAGACTTTATAATTATTCCACAGAAATAGTAGTAAACCACAAAAAGTTTTTTCTTTTTTTTTCTTTTTTTTTTGTTTGTTTTTTTGTGTTTGTTTTTAACTTCCTAGCACTGAAGTGGCACAAAGGCTGCCCAGTAGACCAGCCACTTATTTTCTTAAAATATTGTGCTTATAAACTATCTGTACAACTATTTAAACTTGCAGTAAAGAAAGATATTTAAAATGCTAAACTTTATGTACTCATACTAGGGCTGTTGCAGACCTAATTAGACACTTGTTTGTGAGCAAAAAATAATCACAATAATAAAAAAATTAGAGATAGGCTGGACCATATCAAGGACCATATCAAGGAAAGAAAGTTCAGGTACCTTGCAAAGTGTAAGGTAACCTGAAAGTTTGGTAGGGAGGCAGTTTAGCCATCCACACCCAATTTACCCACCTTGAACATCTTGAATATTCTGTCCAAAAAGTCCTACAAAACTCACAGATATTCAGAGGTGTTAATTACAAGAGGGAGTTCAAACGTGCAGAGAGAGACTTGTTAACTTGAAAGTTGAAATAATAATAATAATAATAATAATAATAATAATAATAATTTTTTTTTTCTTTCTTTTTAAAAGGAGCCGTGTGAACCAGCCATGGGTGTTTCTCCCCTGCTGACGGAAGTCTCCTGGAAAGCTCTCTCTGCCCCCGCTCCCAGCCCTGGATTCTGGCAGGGTGCTCCCACCTCTTGTGCCAAGGAATGGGCTGGGGGCCAGTGCCCAGCCCTCTGTCCTTGTCCAGAGCCAGTTCCTGCTAGCAGTGATAAAATGAGAGCCTGGATCCCTCCCCAGCCCTCCTGGCTCTCGGAACGTGCGCATCCCGAGACACTCGACAGCTCTTTCCATCTTGGCATCACCTCTCTGCCTCCTCTTAATGAGCCGAGGCATTTCCATTGCTAACAGGCTGAAATCCCTCTCTCACTTCAAATCCTGGCACCCTTCCCACTGACTTCAATGGGAACATTCATCTCTCCTCTCCTCTCCTTCCTTCTTGGCCTGCTGTTCAAAACACCCAAGCACTCACTGAATTAAACAGCACCTCTCAGGGATCAACCTCCCTCAGAGTCTGACTGTCAAGTCCCAAAGCTTGTCCTGCCTTTTGGAGCTCCTATTCTGACTCGGCAGCAGCTGAGCTGGTTGAGAACTGGGGGCTCTCAGGCTCCAACCAGCTTCAGTTTGCTGCTAAGTGTGCGTCCCTCCTCGGCCTTTGCTCAGCGTCTGCACCGTCCTTCAGGCCACGTCAAGGGAGCGTGCACTGAACTTGTTCTGCCACCTTGGAAGAGTGCTAAATACAACTGCAGAAAGAAAGAAATACCAGGTAAAACAGAGCAAGGTTACCTTTGGACTGACTCCAGCAGGACAGCCAGCTTCACTGCCAACAGATCAGGGAGCTATGCCAGTAAAAAGAGAGGAATATGAACTCCTGTGCCCACCTCAGTATCTCTGCTACTGATAAAACTGGGTTTGAGTGGTAACAGAGCAACCTGTCCTCTTAAAATGAACCAAGAGCTGGGGAAGGAAGCCCACTTGGAGACTGAATGTCAAGAAGAGAATAAAATAAAATGCAATTTTTTTTTCTTTCAATAAAAGAAGCCCTGAAACGTTTGCAATTTTAAAAGAAAATCATCACGCGATGGTCCCGGCCAAGGGCAGTATCAAGAGATACCATTTTTGAAGTTAACAACTGTCTCTCTCTCACACCTCCCCACAGCTTTGAAATAAAGTGGCCCCACTTCTTTAGCATCTTTAGGTTTGTGTTTGGGCATGTAGCAGACAGTCTGCATCACCTGAGTACCAGGAATTCATCTGTTTTCCCCCTCCCCCCCCCCAAATTTTGCTGGCACTCGCAGACAGACAAGGCATTTGGGGTATGTCAGTACCAGCCCATCTCTAGTTATCAACAGAAGTTTGTGAGGCAAAATAGCTATTCTTATCTGTCCAGCAGCTGCTTCAAAGCTCTTTCTATGTTCATTCTGTGCCCAACTCTAGTCACTCCAAGGTCTATCAGATCTTCCTTCTGTAGATTTGGTAAATGTGTGCCATCTATTTCATTGTCCATAAATGTTTCTTTATGTTCACCTAAGTTTAGACTTTCCAACCAATCTGCCACATCTGGTTTAGTCCACAGGTGGACAGGCTTAGTTGTAAAAGGCTTATTTGAGATTGGCTGTTGTAGTATTGAGGGAGAAGGAGACCTGCTGCGCCCTGTGGTCAAGCCAAATAAGTCCCCAGAAGGGGGCTGGCTGGGTAGGCTAAATACATCGGACAGAGTTGGAGAAGGAGATGAGGCTGAAGCAGAAGCAGTCAGAGGAGCAGGCATGATGTCTTTATTGATCTCTGTTGGTGAAACCACAGGGCTGGGAGCGTGCCTTGCTCCTGAGGTCCTGCTGTCATAGTCTGGGGACCTGCTCTGCAGTGTGATCGGCTGGCTGGCTCCGGGTCGGACAGTGAAAGTGATTGTTGTACTTCGTGTACCTGAGACAGTACTCATGACTTCCGTGCTCCTGCAATTGCAAACAGACAGGCACAGTTAGAGCTGCTGGCCACCAGCATGACCCCAGCAGCACGTGGCAAGTACGGCATGGGAACGCTTGGGTAGTTCACATTTTAACTCGAAGTACAAAAACGGTATCGTTAACTCTTTCCCAGAAAACCACCACCAATGGTAAGCCATAGTTAGAGACAAAACCTTTGTTTATGAGCAGTCCAGGAAAAAAACACCTTCCAGAGCACACTCTTTCCCTTTTTAACTCCTGTTCCCAAATTAACTCCTGGCTGAATGAGAAACACTGAGTGTGTGGAGCACGACCGGGAGTTATCTTCCCTTTGCCGCGTGGAGGGTTGGAGTCCTTCAGTTCTGGCTTTACACAAAGCATGGTTAGTAATAGTATTTGTGGAAAGTTTCAGGAGCAGTGGATTTTGGATCTTTGGGCTTCACTCTGTGAATTTTGCAGAGCTTTTGTAGTTCTGTTTGTTTATAGAACAAGCTGCCCTTATTTCCCTTTCTATCCACGCTTTAAACATAAATCAGTTCTTCTAAGGTGCCTAAAACATCTTAGTGTCCATTTCCTTCCACAGAGAAATTATACTCTGGCAGTTTCACTGCAAAGTTAAGGAGACAAAATCCTTTTTCCTGGGCATGACTGGAAGTGATGTAGCTGGGATCAAGTTTTGCCTAAAGCAAATGAGTTTCAGATTACGAACGAAGCAGGCATGAACCTCGCTGAGAGGCTCGCTCTGGTGCCCAGCCTGACAGGGCAGGTGAAGGAGCACGACCCTCTGCTTCTGCCTACTGGCTACAGAAGCAAATTTAGAAGGTTTGGGTCTGTTCATGTCATCAAAGGCTTGAGCCCACAGCCCTTATTCCCATGGGAAGAGCCTGCTGGTCAGCGCATGCACTTCAGGACGCTCCACAGAGCCCTCGGGTGCCTGGAGCTCCAGCGTTCTTCACTTCAGAAATATCCTGCCAACTGGGAAAACCTTCAGACACTAATTTAAAGCACTTCCAGAGGAAAGGAAGGGTTTATTTATCCTGGAAGCAATGCCATGGACTCCAGAGGATGATGTGGCTGATGCTGTACTGGTATTTCCAGCGCAGAGCCTGGCAGAAGCCCTCTGAGTGCCACACTGTCCCCAGGCCTGGCCTGTCCTGCCTGGGCAGAACTGAGGATGGCTCGGGTGCACGATGTCAGATGGAAATGCTGCCATTAATCCAGCAGGTTCCGTGCTGTGCACTAAAGATCTTAAGGAGCTGAAGGAGAAGCAGGGTAATGGTACCGTGGGGCAGTGCTAACAAGCAGGTTAGTCGTGCCTTTCTCCCCCACTGCAGCCCCGAGCTGGAGACAGTGATTCCCTGGCTGGCTGCCGGCTGTGGAGAGCCCTGCGAGTGCTCCATGCACCACCCCTGGGGCTTTGGCACTTCACCACCAGCCCAGAGCCCAGGGAAGTGCAGCTCTGCCACACCGAGCTCCTGCTCCCGTCTCTCGGCAGGTCCCGCTCAAATAAAGCTCCCTGTCGCTAGAAGAGCACCGAAAAAAGCACTTTTCGGAGAACACACCTCTTATTCACACCAGCATTCCCACCGATTTCCCACAGGCTGCTCCACGTATTTCAATGGGAACAGGGGGATCTCTTTGGAAGATTGGTACTTCACTTAAAACTCAGTAGGAACAATGCTTCCAGCACTTATGGCTTTGTAATTTAACAAAGAAAGGAAACATTTGGCAAGGTCCTGAGTGTCTCCTGTGATGTTTCTGGAGTCTAATGGCTCTCATTGTCTTCCGGGGCTGGAGCTAAGCATTCTAAAAAAAAAGTCTATGGCAAGAGACTATTAAATTCTACTAACCAAGGGGAGCAAGTTATTTCCACCTCCTTTACCTCAGCATTAGGAGTCTCACACTCATTACTAAGGCATGCTGTAATTTAAAACCAACAAAAAGCCTGCTTTGAAAAAGGTTGGGGTAGTGCTGTCCTAGTGATGACAAGAATGAGCTTTGTATAAATAGGGAAATGAATCCCCCATCTTTACCTGCAATCACCCTTCTACTTAACATTCCTGTCTTGCAAATGCTAGAAATGAGGGTTTTGTATTCACACCCATTGTGGCAAGATCAAATGGATGATGAAAATCCACCTTCTTTTATTCCAGGCGATGAAAGATAATTTCTGCTGATTGACTGACAGCTCCAGGCTCAGTGCTTTGCATCTCACTTTTACTGCTTCTCCTCTAGACTGCTCCTCTTGAAGACTCCCAGCCCAGCTTTGTTCAGGAAACTACTGTCACTCTTCCTTTAAATAAGGGATGTTAAACAAGTGAAACAAAAGTAAACTCTGTGCTCTCATTTGAAGTATTCCTTGGCTAGTGTTCCCTAACCTTGCCAGCCCCACGGGCAGGAATACCCAGGGCGAGCAAAGCATCCCAGGCATCCCGGTCCTCTGCTTCCTGCCAGCCTGGATCAAAGTATTGGCTTCACATGGCTGCAAGCAGCAGCAGGACGTCCGAGGGCATCTTGCTTTTTCCAAGCCAGAGGTTCAGGACTGCTGACAAAAACCAAAACTTTGGGACAGTGATAAGACTTTTTTTTTTTTTTTTTTTTTTAACTTTGGCTGATTGCAGAGGTTGCAACACCAGCTCAGTTCTCAGTCATGTGAGTGCTCAGGCCTCATGGCACGGGCACAGCCCTGGTAAAGCTCAGGGAAGTCTGCTGAAGCACTTCCAGGCTTTCAGTTCCAAGCCTTTCACTCCAAGATTATTTTCCCATATTCTTTTCCCCTTTTTCCACCTGCCATATCACCTCCATTCTTCCACACTGCACTGTAATTGTGATCCAAGGGAAAAAAACCCAAGGATATTTATGTAACTCCTATGCATCCTAAATTATAATTTATGACATCTCCCATAAGATCTGGGGTGCAGACACAGCCTTGAAACCATCATCTGTCGTGCATTTTATGGTTGATTGGTACCCTGGTCAATAAGGAGCAAGCACATTCCATCTGGAGAACAGGCACACTTTGTTGTGTTATGGGGTTTCCAGATTTTTAATCAGTGCAATTTCTTATGCCTTATTTGATCATTCGTTATCCTAAACATGTTAAATCCATATTAAACCTGCCAAACCCCAAATTTCATTTCAAAAAAGGTGAAAAGTCCGATAATTATTTTAAATAAAATTTGCTCCATTAGAATCAGCATATGGTGGTAATTTATAAACATTTGCTGCTGTGAGCCTGCACTGATTGCAATGCCCATTATGTTGCCTCATATTAAAATCAAAATATATGACCTATATGTCACAACCATGTGGCCTCCAAGTATAAAAGCCATCAGCACAGCTTGTAGGCAAGAAATTCTTTTAAAGTTTAAATTATATTTGCAAGATTCAAATTTACTGTTAATATCAGAAGAAAATCAGTGCAGCAGCTCCCACGGAAAAATGAAAAAACCACATTATTCTCAGCTCCTGGGAGCTGGTTTATTCCGGAACTTTCCAGAAGACTTGCTGGTTCTGACACAGCTTTTCCAAAGGAAGACATCTTAAAAAACAGGAGGAGCAACAAGTGGAGTCCCTGTATGGGGGTACTGCAAGAAACAAAATCCTTACAATGCCCAAATTTTGCCTTCCCCTCTTAATATTTTTACTTTCTTCTTGTTGTCAGAGGAACATTGCACGGCAGGAAAGTAAGACAAGAATTGTCTGTTTTGGGGGCAGATGAAGAACGGGCTGACGCGGTGGCTGGCAGCATCCAGAGCTCCTCACAACGGTGTTATTTTGGGAGAAGAATTGAGACATGCTCTGTGTCTGCTGCCAGTGAGGAACAATCGTGAAGGTCTGTGGGAGTCTGTCTCTTCAGGAGCAGGAGTTTCCATGTGAAATGTCTGGAAACCAGCAGGGAAGGGGATGGTGCTGGGCCAGGAGGCAGCCTCAGCCCTCTGTACTTGGGTAACTGCAGGGAAAAGGGAAGCTGGAAGGAGAACGGGGGGAATCCCACAGCTCTCAAGGACAAAAGATGACCACAAGGGCTAGCTTGTCTTTACTTTTAGCCCCACACAGGTGTGTAAAATTGTATTAATCATCCCTCCCCACCCCTTCACCTCCCAAAATCTGGCAGAATCTGGCTACATGTGAAAAGTCCTGCCCCTTGTTTAGGTGCTCAGACACATTCAGGAATCTGGTCTTATGGGCTCATGTTACCAACATATTTTCTGAGTACTCCTCTGATGAATGTGGCTTTTATTTCACCTTGAGATGACATCCTAGGTCCCATTTTAGGATGGCTACCATTTCTGGATTAGGATGATCTAATCCACACTGCACTGTGAGAAACACAGTCACCACCAAAGTCACTGAAATGCAATAACAACGAGTGAGCATTAAAAAGCAGCAGAATGTACAACATAGAATAATCCATACTTTATGGTTGGCACTTACTTCATGGCACTTCAGCATGACCCTCCTCTGACAACAGCAGTCATGACAGCAAATAAAAATGACAAAATGGAATGACTGAAACACTGCAGAAATCACTGACGAAGCAAGCAGTCCTGTGAAATCGGCTGGCAAACAGTTAACGACGTGAAATGAGTCTAATGGGAGAGCAGCAAGTGAAAAATCAAGGCACTTATTTCATCCTCTGCCAAACCCAGACATCCTTCACGATAAACCAAATGCAGGACCAGTCCCTATACAGGACTCACCACTAAGTTGAGTTCTGCCTTACCTGTTGGTGGGAAAATAAAAGGAACTTTTTGAGATATGCATGAAAAAACTGATTCAGAGGTGGCCAAAGCCACTGGCCTGTTTCACTTTTAAAACTTGTTATTCCAGCACAGTGCAGATTATTCTTCCTAGAGGACTCGACTCCACCTGCTTATGCACTCCCCACAACTCCCACATTTATCATGAGCATTTCCCACCACCAGCAGTGATGCCAATGTGCCCCAGAAGCCACGGGATTGTGCAAACACAGCTGGACAAACACAGAAACAGGAAGTGTTTCTCCCTCCGGCAAAGCCATGGATCATTTTGGTGCGGTGCTGGTGGAGGGCAGCAGCAGCTGCTGTTCATCATCCCTTCTCAGTGCTCCAGAGGCACAGAGGGAGGGAGGGAAGATGCTGTGTTCCCTGGGGGCTGAGCTGTGTGTCCCTGGCAGCCACTGGGTTTATCCTGCCTCAGCCACGCTGACTTTGTCCCCTGGATCTCAGGGGCTGGCACCTGATGGTCACGTTGCTACGCGACTGCCGGGTCACAGGCAGAGCAAACACTCCTCCCCTCTCCCAGTGAGAGCCCTGCTCTGCTCTTCTCCCAGTTCTTTCATCAGCTCCCTAGAAAAGCCAGGGGCCTCTCAAGTGGATTTATAGCCCTGCTGTATTTATGGCACTGTGGTGGACACGTCCTGTCCTCCTCGCCCACAGGAGGACACGGATAAACCAGATTAAAACGTCTGTCACCCTGACTGATGGCCATAATTTCTCAAAGTAAATGGTGGCCAGAATTGGGAGTGGGATCTGGAGCTCTCTTCCTGAACCTTCTGATCAAACCCCTTAATTACATTTTAATTAGTACAAGGTAAGCAAGCGCATCCTCTGCCTTCTTCCTCCTTTTCCTTCTCCTAGTGGGCTCCTTTTCCCTATCCCACGGGCTGGTCACTGCCACTGAGGAGCAGATGGTTTCCAGCCAAGTGTTTTCAAGCTCTATTTAAAAATCTTGAAGCTTGGTGTCTCCATAAGAACCACAGGAAAACTATAAATACACCATGGAAAACGATCACTAAACCAAGGTGCAGAGAATAAAAGCAAGTTTAGGGTGGTTTTAGTGGAATAATTGAGAAACGGTCTCTTCCTAATCCTCTTTTATCAAAAACACACATCGAAGGTATTTTTACGGGTTTCTTGCAGCCAGCCATTACCCAGCTATCTGTAGTTTAATTCACCCCTGTGCCACCCCAACAGGGCAATTGCCTCGAATGAACCCCAGTTTTACATCTACTGGCTGTGCAAAGAGAGTTCCTAGTGGGATTTTGGATTCCAATCTAGTCTGTAATTTCATGCACGGCCCCATAAGCTGATACATATTTTTAATTTCATCAGGCTGCCTGCGCTGCGAACACCTCCCAAGAGAGCCTGCGAACGTTGTTCCTATTTATAACACTTCCCAATCCCTCTCCTTGGCTGAAGGATAGGAACAGGCTCATTTATCATCACTGCTCTGTTGGCAGAGCTAAAAAGTTGTTCTTTAATTCAGCAGAATCCCTGCTTTTTGTGAGCCAAAATTCCTTGGTCCCTTTCTAACGCTAGCTCGTGGGGGAAGGGCTGCAAGCTCTACAATTGGTTGTCACAGGTTTTAGAGTATTAGGGGGACCAAAAAAAAACCAAGAAACTCCAGGAATTTTGCCTTTGAAATTTGAACATTAGCTTTTACACTTGAAATTTTCACAAGATGGTATTCCTTGGTCATAATATTTGACAGCTTTGTAAAAAATTGTGTCAGTTGTGCGGTTGGGCTAGAAAGGCTGTAATTTATTTAACTTTTAGAGAGCTAAAGCAGGAGTAAAAGCAGTGAAAGAAACCACAGGGCTTCTGAATCCACAAGTGAACGTCTCCATTTCCCTCTCTCTGCCCTACCCTTGTTGAGATGAAAAGACACTGCCTGCAGCACCTTCTCAAACACACTTCCAGCATCTGTGGATTGCTGGCTCTCTTCTGCTATCCCCAGATTATTATTTGCTTAAAAAAGAAATCCTTAGCAACCCTTCCTGGTGGTTTGAGCAGCTTCAACTCAGCTCATAATTGAGAAGTAATCACATCAGTTTGGAAAACGGCAGGAAACAAAACCCAGCCCTCTTGCCTCCTGTTCCCACCGGGAATTCTGCGGGGGTGTCGTTTTCTCCCACAGTCAAATGACAGCCAAGAGTTTTGCTGCTCTTTGCCACTGCCAACTTATCCCATTTATTCCCTCGTGGCTCTTCTGGCCCTGGTACATCCCAGAATCCTCTCTCCAGTTTGCAAAGATGAGTGTTTGGGTTTACTTTTCAGGGGAGAAGCAGGGTTTCAGCCCCACCACAATAATGCTTTGGGTGGGATTTTTTTCCCCCTAATTGAGCCTCTGTATTCCATAATGAAGACTTGGTAATTTGCCAAAGCTGAGTTAGAAAAATTAAAAGACCTCAAGGATAGAAAAGCAGCATAAATTTGTAACACTAAGTCAGATCTTCCTTTGGAAGGTAACATATGGGGCTACTTTTGCTTACATAATAGTTTGCTTTTCTCTAGTGAAGTGCTATAGTTTTCCAATTTCTCCCCACCCTTTATACCTTTTAAAATGTATTTTGACAAAATAAGTGTTTCTATTCACTTCTACTTTTCATTTTCCTCTCAGTAATGAGAGCACCTCGACATATTTACAGTACATTGTAGTTGGTGGCCTTGGTTATTTTCTAATAAAATAGGGATGCTAAAGATCTCCACTGTAACCTGGAAATACCTTTCAGTTTAAAAATAAAAGCTGATAAATAATATTATACACATGAAGCTACAGACAACATGTTCATGGGGCTTAACAAGGAACACGACCAACATCTAGCAAAAATGTTGTTTAGTTTTTTCTTTAATGTACAAAAGCTTTTCCTGTAGAGCCAACTCAACTTCTGCTCTGTTTACTCAAGTGTCACTGAGAGGAATTACAGAATTTTCATGTTTTATTCCCATTTCTCAGTTCTAAAAATTGAATTCCCTCCCTGTCACCAGTTTGATGGCTTCCATCTTGCAGGAAATAATATCTAACTGTGTGATGCTGAGCCTGTGGATCACACTGTTTTCTGAATGAGCAATCTTTGCAATCAGCAGAGACACCCTTCCCTTAAAAACAAATTATCTTTACGCTTGCAAAGTGCAGCAGCTTTCCAAAGGTTGAGATATTTATTAACCACCAGAATAATTCTAATAAAATTTACTTAAGTGCCACTTTGGGTTTTTTTAAAAACAAAATGCCAGCACGGCATTTTTGCAGAAAGAAATACCTCAGTCTCCTAATAAAACTAACAAAATTACCTTTCTTTTTTGAGTAACTGTGGATTTCATGACATTATGTCTACATACCATACAGATGTGATTTAGTAATAACATGGACAGTGCAAAGTGATTTTAACGAGCAATTCTCTGAAATACTTCATGATGAAGTAGGTTAGGAGAGGTCTCAGCATGAATCAAATGACACCACACAGCGAATGCGAAGCAACCCTTGGCAAAAACACTTTTTACCCGTTTGAAGCCAAAATACCTCATGGGACTGAAGCAAAATTAAATTATCACCACATTTTAAAAGGAAAACAAACTAAAGAGGAAAAAAAAAAACTTAAAGAGGAAAAAAAATAAAAGAGAAATCTAAGAAATTCACATCAAAACAACTGAAAGGTTTGTGTAAACTGCCTTGAAGTTGAAGACTGAGAAAGCTCCTGTCCTATCATGTAGGCAACACAAATGCTGGCAGTGTAAGAAATTCTTGTTTGACACAGACCATTCGTTAAGCAAATAAAAAGTACACCCTTCTTTAATCTACGTGATTTACAGGAGAAGTCAGCAAAGGGATGGCGAGAAAAAAAAAAAAGAGGTCAAGCCTTTTTAGAAAATGATTTGGTTAATTACTTTTACCTTGTACTGAGACTCGCAGTTTTCGTTCCAGTCGGCGACTCCAATCCCTCCCCTGGCTTTGAGGATTTCTCTCTGTTCATTTGCTGGAGTATTGAGTTCAATTCACTAATGACATTAGCCTTGGGGCCTGAGAGAATCGGGCTTTTCACCTCTGGCACGTCCCCCCATAGCTTGGATGTCCTTTGGGGGACGACTTTCGCCAGGTTGGGCTGGGCACTGATGGGAGGCGGGGGCGGAGCGGGAGGAGGGATCACAAAGCTGTCTACAGTTTCCTCGATCAGCGCGTCCTTGTAAAGTGCATTGCTTTTGTTGATTATGGGCTTCATTTTTGGCTTAGGAGGTACTGGGGGTTTGTCCACCAGAAATGTTTGCCCATCTGCATAGACTGTACAAGTATCCACGTTCTCCCCTCCTTCCGAGGATAAGGTAGAGATGCTGGACACTGTTGAGATAGTGCTGGTTGTCTCTAGGTGATGGTCACTGCTGCTCCGACTGTCGACCTCCTCGATCCCGGAGTCGGTGACGTTGTCGAAGCTGTCGGGGGGTGGCAGGAAGGAGGCAGGCAAACAGTTTGAGAGACCCGCTTGCTTTTTGCCGTCCAAGGAGTTTGCTGGCTGGCTGGGCGAAGGGGTGCCATTCTTCCTCTGCGCCATCAGGTCCGTCAGCGCCGAGCCGGGCGCCGCGCGGTCGTCGGGGATGTCGAAGCTGTTGGCGAACTCCAAGGGAGGGGGCAGCGGCTCGGTGAACAGGAACTCCTCGTCGATGTCCACCGAGGCCAGGGGCGGCGGGGGGATGCGGAAGGGCAGGATGACGGGGTCGTCCACGGAGCTGGCGGCCATGATGGTTTTGCAGGGAGAAGCCGGGGGCTCGGGTGCTGTAGGGACGCTCAGCTCGCTCTCCGCTTCCTCGCTGCCCTCCGGCCTCTCCGGTGGGGAGTTTTCAGGGCTTGGCTCCATCTCGGTTCCCTTTTCCTCCTCATCCTCAGGCGTATCGTCCGACTTTGCCGTGTCCACAGTGTGTACCATCAACAGGCCAGCCGACTTTTGCTGCGAGGTATCCACGATGTTTATCAACATGTTCTTCTTCTCCTCGGCTTTCTTTTCTTTCCCTGCATCCATCTCGTACTTGTTCTCAGTCTCCTGCCGTCTCAAGAGGCCGCGGGTATTTTGCCTGGTGACAGTGGCAGTAACAGGAAAAGTCGTTTCCATGTTGGGTCTCAGCTTGGTGTCGATGTAAAGTGGTTTGTTAAGGTCGGTTTTGACAGCGTCCCCTTTGCCTGGAATCTGCTGTGTCTGCTCTTTCATGGCTCTGTCCCTGGCAGAGAGCGCGAGGGCAAGTGGCGAGTTTGGATCCAACAGCTTCCCTGTGACCGGGTGGACGTAGCTATCCGAGCTGGGAGCACTCGTGGGCTTGGCTGGCGCCATACTGTTGTCAGTACCTTTTGTTTTGGACGGAGCATTCAATGTCCTTGAGTCGCTCTGGCTGCCGGGCTCGTTGCTGTTAAAAAGGTTTTCGGGCTCTCTGGGGGCGGGGATCGGAGATGGCGACATGAGCTGTCTGAAACCATCCTCACTGCTAAACATTGCCTCCTCGGTGAACTTGGACTGCCTCATCCGTGGTGTTGGTGGCGTTAATCCAACGTCCTCATCTCCCAGGTCTGTGGAGAGGAAGGCCGGGGAATTGCGCCTCGCTTCCAGCCTCTTTTCCCTGTCCCTCACGGCCCCTGCGATGGCTGCTGCGAACGGACTGCTGACTCCCAAGCTGTCGTCGGGCCGGAGCTGGCCGGGCTGCTCCGAAGACTGAGGATCGATCTCCATGCTGCTCCCTTGGCTGCTTTTCCCGCTGCTGCTGGTGGATGGCTCTTTGACGATGATGGTTGGGATTGGAATAGAGCAGGTCTTTTCTGGACTGTCCTCCACGTTGGATTGTTTCACCAGCATCCCCTTCCGCCTGGCTGGCTTGGCCGGCACGTAAACTGCTTTGCTGGCGATCTTGCCGACCTCAGAATAGGGGTTTTCCGGCATCTGGCCCCTCTTGCTCCTGAAATTCGCCTGAGCTGCGGCACTCCGGTTGTACAGGTCTTCCGAGTCCAGGGAGTATCGGTCCAGCTCCCGCCTGTAATAGATCCCTTTGTCCCTGATCATCGTCCCCACGCTCTCGGGCCTAACCAAAGAGATTTTTGCACCTGAATTCTGGTTAAATGGAGGTTTGATCGTTCCGTAGCTCCGGGACGTCAGGGATTTGGGGGAGTTGTACAGAGAAGGGGAAGGTGGCGGTGGTGAGGGAGGTAAGGACTGTGGTGGTGGTGGGATATCTTCAGAGGTGTCAGGCATTGAAAGACTCCTGGTAAACTTGAGCATAGGAGGGGCCAGAAACTGCCGCTCTTCCTCCGTTATTCCTGAAAAATCAGAGAGGGCATTTAAAACCCTGCCACATCCATCGGGATCCCTCACACTGCACTATTTCTCCATCCACCCCAAAAATTCCAGGGTGCATTTCCTGTGGCACGAGAAGTAAGCAAAATTCCAAAAGAGGCCTTTAGGTTGATTCCCACCATAATCATTCTTTCCTGTTGGACATCCCAGGTTTGGAAAGGATGCTACGGAATTTTAATTAAACTGATGTCTAGGCAAATGTTTGGGGTTTATGTGTCATCAAGGTGGCTGTAGAAAAGCACATTTTCTTTGAAAACTATTGAACAGGGAGGAGATTCTATGCAGAAAAGTCACTTCTGCCTTGCTCTAACACTCTACAAATGCAACTTGGAAATCGCGTGGATTTTTAAGATGCAATTGAAATTTACCGAAGGGACTGTGAAGATCCCATTGGGGAAAAAACCCCATAATGTTGCAGTTCAAAAGATGACATTATATCATTACAAATATGGCTTTTAACATAAACTGGGTAATACTGGGATAGTTTGGATGCTAATTTTACATCAGCATAATGCATTTCTAAATTGATAAAAGTCACTGCTAAGATCACTAACAATAACAAAGAAAGCCCAAATTTGGTCTGCGCTTTGTTTCTTTGTTGTAAAATCACCTAGTTCCATCATTTGAAGTGAAAAGAAGAGGCGAATTTAAATCCATTTGATCAACAGGATTTCTTTCTAAACTACACAGCATTACGGTGCTTTCACTTCAATAACAAAGGAAAAAAGGATAACGTTTTGCCCTTTTGCAAAAGCTTTAACTGATCTTTTTTTTTTTTTTCCTTGTTAGAGGGAACTTTCTAAAGAAAACATTCAAATTGTAATTCCATACTTGCCAAGCAGATTGTGGAAATTACATCACCTTACACACAAACTTCTTTTCTCATGAGCTGTGTATAAACAGTCACTCACTGGGGTTAAAGATGTCGGAGAAACACACTTTAGGAAAGAAGCAAAGTTACTAGAAGGATGTGATTACTGAACAAAACCATACAAGAGAGGCATTTTACCTATGGATTTTTGTCTTCTCATTGTACCCCGAGGTATACCCAGAAAAGGACCTTGAGGGCTCCCTGGGACAGTGGGCGTCATCACAGCAATACCCTGTCTCTCATACATGGACTACAAGAGAGCAAACAGAAACCCCAACAGCATTAAAGCACGAAAGTCTCCCCCACATGGAAATAATGCCTCATCCATTACCCCTTCCACCGAGAATTCTTATGGGAAATAATAAATCTGGGGTTGGTTTTGGGGAGGAGGGGGGAGGAAGGGAAGCCTGGGCTTTGTTTAGATGGTCATAAAAGGACAGCAGCTGTAAGTGAAGACTGTTGATATTATTTACAAGGCAACAGGTTAAGGTGGGTTATGGAAAAAGATGTCCAAAATGCAACAAAACCAATAATTTTTTTTAAATGCAAAGTTTTGTAAGATCAAATTCTGCACTTGAATAATGCAATTTCAGAGTTCTGGGGTTTAATTTTTAATAGGTGCTATAGTATTAACATCAATTCTTCCCTTAACAAAGAAGTGTGCATTATTTAATCACAGAATTAGATGCATTAGTAGGAATAAAGCAGTGCTTCATGGCTCCCACTCACATTCATATCTGTAGCTGAGGGAAAACATCTACTAGAAGGCCGCTGTTTTATAGTTGCCACTCTTGAGT
Source organism: Coloeus monedula (assembly GCF_965178545.1). NCBI lineage: Eukaryota > Metazoa > Chordata > Aves > Passeriformes > Corvidae > Coloeus > Coloeus monedula. The sequence goes on along the minus strand of NC_138786.1, from coordinate 2,376,153 downwards.
CCACAGTTGCATTGTCTGCAATTCTTGATGGCTTGGAAACTGGCACTATTTCATCCACCTTATCTGTAATATAAAAGCATTCAGTAAAATAAATACCAGTTGTCCAAAGAATTGGAACAGTTAAGTATTGCAAGGTCAAAGGAAGAGATTTACTTTTCAAAAAAATGCAAAGAAAAAGTTTTTTTGGCATTTTAACAAGGCAACGCTTGAGCATCATAAGTCGTGCAAGCCGAGCACTTTTAATTGCTGCTACATAACATGCATGCTTTAGTTTTAAGCCTGCATGCATTTAATGTTTACTTAGTGTGACTCGAAAAACAATCCTCTTCTTCAAACCTTCAAAATGTGAAGGGAGAATATCTATATAGAAATGGAAAGAAGACCTTTAGAAATAGTGAATCCGTACAGCACTGTTTCAAATAGAGATAAGCAGACTGTACTTAGTCATCAGAATTTCAGTGATATTTTGGACATTAACAAGTACTCCAGAAGTGCTCTTTTATGCCTATTCTCCTTAAGTAATCACATCCTGATTTGTTCACGCTCTTGGACTTGTAGGCTAGCACTGCTAATTGCATCCTTTGTTTAAATGATACTTTTGTATGTGTTGGTTTGGTTTTTTTTAAATTTCTTTTAGTAACTGTACAGTTTGGGAATGTATTTAGTTGTTGTCAGAAGCAAGCCAAAAAACAGGCAAAGTCCAAATCTGAATGAGAACTTCAACATTTGGATTTGGGACTCTGATCTACTGCATGATGTGATGGTAAAATACAGGGAAAAGTTTAATCAGGATATTCCAAAGCTGAGTGCTGGTATTAGCCCCATCTCCAACTTTGGTCACAAACAAGGTCCATCAGCATTTAATACAAAATGTTACTCCCTCACACTGAAGACCTCAAAGTACAGTATAATCAACTAATTATTGCCTGACAGCTCCTTTTTTTGCCCCTTCTACTGCTACGAAACCAAGGCATAGAGAAATTAAATCACTAGCCCAAGCCACCAGGAGAGTTTGAGTTTGGAATCTCTACTAGAATCCAAACTGGAATCACACCAACAGCTGTCCTTACTACGCCTTCCATTGCATTTGCTTGCCTGTATCACGCTAATTTAGCGTCTTTTCCTTTGAAGTTTCACCAAAATTAGGATTACTTGCATAGCCTGTGGTGTTTCTGTGAGTGGAACACCTCAGCCTGGCTCCTAGGCTTCCGCAACACAAGTCAGAGCAATGCTACTTTTCAGCAATTGGATCCATCTCCCAAATAATTGATTATTTGTCAAACAAGGATAGTTACTTTATTAGGATACTACAGACTTAAAAAAACCCCCAGGTTTTTGGTGATCTAGAGCTGGTGTTACTATCCCAAGTATTGTATTCAGGGATTTAAATTTTACCTCTCGCTGGAGAGCAGCGCACTCAGGGCCCTGGATATTGATATGGATGGGAATAAGGCAGGAGGAAAAGAGCTTTTGATCCCTCTAAACAGTAGATCTGGCTGATGCAAGGATGATATTTTAAATGGGAGAAGAAGAGAGGGAAGAACTTTAAGCCTTCAGGTTAGGAAGAAGGTTGTCCTAGAAGTGGATATTTCAGTGTCACAGAGGGTCAGGGAGCAGGCAGGAAAGGAAAGGCTGAGCAGGACCAGTAAGCTGAACACTGCTGAAAACTGTCTCACAAGAGTAGTGTTGCTGTTTCTTTTCAATTGAAGTTAGCATTCGAGTCTTTTCATTGGTCTGCTTTATCTTTTTTTGTGGGGTTTAAATCATCCAGTGGAAGGAGAAAAGGAAAAAAAAAATCTTAATATCGTCACATGTATTCAAAAATAAAAACCAACTTCACGTCACATTTCATAAGGCTTTGTAATACAAACGTCTGAAAGAAAAATATCTGCACTTCTGCTCAGCAAAAGGCATCAGAAAGCGACGGTGTAACCATGAACATTTACCCTGTACAGCAAAAATACAGCTGGACTGCAGAATGGTACTCAGGGGATCTATCACCAAGAGCTTCGACCGGGCAGAGATTTCTCTTAAGACTCTCCCACCCTTGTTCTCATCCCAGAAGCCAAACAACTGGTCTTTGGGATACAGAAAGAAGGAAGCCTTGGAAACTGAAGCACTCAAAATCTGCACATGAGAAATAGAACTATACCATGTAAGAAGTGATCCCCTTTATTTTGAACAGACACATGTAACCAGATACCCATTCAGACAACAAAAAGCTACAGGGAAAGAGTGATGAGGCCATGACAGACACTTGGAAAAGCATGAAAATATTTGTTGGGGATGAAACATACATACCCTCCAACTGCACTGATTTTCCTAGACAATCCTAGAAGTCAGATCCTAGTTTTGGATCTGACCAAAATATCAGTTGGTACCAATTCTTAATACCATCTACTATTTCCATGTGGGGAAAAACCCCTTGGTTTTGCGTGAGTTTATTGCAGGTTTCTTGTCTGTAGAGAGGTTTTCAGCCCTTCTCACCCTACAGCTGCCCCCATTTGCCACATTTAGCCAAAGCACTCAGAAATGGGACAGGAGGGCGGGTTAAAGCTTGAGCTGCTTGCAAGGAACTCTTTAGGGCTTCCTTGCGTGGCACTTCCAACGGCAGCACTGCACAGCTCCTTCTCTTGTTCTACTGCCCTTGGATCAGAAAGCAAAGGTAGAGTGGAGGTTGTCATTTTGGAGCTACACCAAAAAATGTGAGGCCACAGAAGCAGCCAGCACGTGGAGACTGATCCTAAATAGCGGCAGCTACATGGCGGGTCCTGCGGGCAACGTCAAAATCTGAACGCCTGGCCACAACTGCCCCACCCTGCTGGAGTGAAAGCACGATGTGAAACAAAAACATCCTCACTGCCCTATCAAACATGCTGCTCAGGCCAAGGAAATGGACTGGCTGAACTGCAGTTAGCTGCACTCAGACTCACCCCAGAGAAAGAAGACGTGTTGGGCCAGACTTTCACCCGCCTGTGCCTCGAGCTGATCGTCTCCACAGCACCAGAGTGCAAACTCCTCCTGCACCAGAACCACATGTTCCAAATATACTCAGATTGGAATAATTTGTCAGGCTCACTAATTAGCTCTCCTCCCAACCTCCTCGTGACCTCAAATACTCTGCAGCACGCACTCCTCGTACCAACGAGAGGGGAAGCTCACAAGCTCGTGTTGGAAATTGTCTGAGGATAACTTTACAAATAACCCTGACAAAAGAGAGAGAAAAAAGCCACAAAACAGATGCAAAAATGGGCATCTGCTGTGAGGTGTGTCGACAGAGTGGCCCAAAGAAGCCTGCCTCCAATGGGATTTTTCAAAGGAATGCAGCTGGATGAAGGTCGAAAGGAAGGAATGCGGGAAGAGCCTGCACTGGAGGCTGGCCATGCCAGCTGCATTTCCTCCTTGAACCGGTCGTTCAGCAGAGTACAGCCACAAGCACACACGCACACACACTTCTACAGGAGCAGTTTGTGGCCGGCTGGTAGAGTAACAAGCTCTGATCTACTTTGCTCTGAATAACCTCAGCCTCGCAGGAAGACAGGGGAGAAGAGTCTATGTCTCACTGGCCAGAGAGCACAGCTCGGCTGCAGTCACAGAAGAGGATTTTTAGGCCTATGATTATTCCCTGGTATCTTCCATAGAAACTGCTCTGCACCTTCCCGAGAAGTCACAACGGCGTGTAGAGAGTCAAACACAGGAGCCATGCTACACCTGTGAGAACCTGTCCCCACCGCTCCAGGGGCTCCTGGAAGCAGCATCCTTCCAGACAACTGTTAGGGATACCACATGTAAAAGCCAGTCTGATGCCTCTGCATGCATATAGCAATTGGAGTGCCACTATATTAAATTCCCCCGAGAGAGGCAGCACCAACAGATATAAAGTAATTTATTGCCAAAGTGCGTTTCCATCTGCCCTGTTGGGTTACCAATGGGACCCGTGCCCTGCTCAGGGTGCCAACCCTCAGGAAATTGGATGGCCTAAAGGCACAGAAAGTAGTTGTGTTTTATCAAGATGTAGGTCTCGTCTCTGATGAAAAGCTCTTAATCACAGACAGAGTAGCACAGTACCCAACAGCGTGTCATGACTTTTACGTTCTCAAGAGTTCTGGCTGCTAGGCAAGTTGCTTTTTTTTTTTCTTTTTCTTTTTCTTAAGTAATTAGTATCTGTGATAATTACAGGGGACAGTCTCCTCCTAATAGATTTGTTGCAGGAGATGGCTCTTATCCCCATAGAACACATTGCTTAGTGACTCCTGTTCCGAATCCCCAGACTCTCTCAGAGGAAAAAGTATAATGCTGCCCATCAAGCCACCAGATCCATCATCAAATGAACTTTGAAAACGAGAGTCAGGTGCCCAGATAGATCTGGTGGCACATCACTACACAGCCCCCAAAAAGAGAAATATGAGGTATGATCCTGGCAACATTACTTATTGTACAACATAGCCAAGACATGTGGATTAGCTCCACCGAGGGTCTTAGGAAGTGAGCTGGTGAGACCCACAGAGGATAAGAATGGTCATGATCCAGTACAGGCTATACCCCAACACCTCAGGCTGGCATGCCAGAAACACCAGGCAAAGACTGATCGAACACAGTTTGGGAGGCGAGTATTGCCAAGACCTCTATACTTACCACCAAGTCCCGAGTGCTTGCTCAGAGGGGGTGGGATAGTGGAGAAAGAAAACTCAAAAAACAGCTGCCTCAAGAAATGACTTGTATTTGTAAGAAAAGCAATGAATGCCTGGCACAGAGTAAAAAAATGCTCGTATGAAGTTAAAGTGAAAGAACAGAGGCAAATGTTCTTCAAATACCAGCAGCACACATCGTTAACAGTGCAAATATAAACTACAAAATGTTAGACTAATCTAGTCAGCCAGAATACAATGTTAGCCAATGTAGGAAATGGTTGAACTCTGCCACCGATGGCCTTATGGCTAAGAATTAAAAGGACAGGCACATTAAAAAAAACTCTAAAAATCCTATGGAGTGGTTATTTTTTCTTCCCTCCCCCTTTTGCCTGGCGTGGAGGCATGGGCAGCGAGGCCCTCTCGGTTATGGCTCTCTGCAGCCGGCCACTGCGACAAGGCAGGGTGGCCTGCGGCGGGTCGCGAGAGTCGCTCGTCCCTTCGGCCCCTGGTAAGCACACAGTGGAGGATGCCACTGCGTCCTCACCAGTCCATGTCGAGGCACACGTCAACTCGACATGGGGGGTGGCTCTTTGGGAGATGCGCGTTTCGAGGACCTGCGTCCTCGGCTGCTTGAGGAAAGCTAAAATCTCTGACAGGTAGTTATGGATGGCTCTTGTGGAGGTAGCCACAATGCCCAGCTGCAGCTCCATACGGCCCATGGACTGGGACATGAGACCCATGGACTGTGCATGCTCCCTCTTGATATTTTCCAGCAGCTGCACAATCCTACTGTTGGTTTCCATCAACAGCTTCTCTCCCTCTGTTAGCTGGGGCTGCCCTCTCCAACCCCGATCCCTAGGGACAGGCTCAACACCGCAGCGCTCTTCATTCATCTCATCATTTCCCTCCTCCTCAGGAGAGTCACTTTCAAACTGAGGAGTCCTACTGAGTGACTGATCCCCGGGAGACTGTATGTCCATGGTGCACTCCGGAGTCCGCGCCGGCGTTTGAAATCCCTCAAAATCCTCCCCAACGTTGCTGTGCGTTTCAGACGAGGACAGCGGCCACTGCCAGCTCTCTGTGGTCCTGGCCGGCGAGTCTTCGTCAGAGGCAGGCACCGAGGATTCCTGTTCTTCGGCCGGCGTGGACAGCGAGCTCCCTCGGTGATGGCCGGCTTGCCCCGAGGATCCAGGAACCTCCCCATCTTGCTCCCCAGTGACATCTGGCAATCAAATAGAGGAGCAACAACCACTGTATCTGAGGCCAGGCAGATGGAGGTATCTACATGCATTGGACAACACATAGAAAGAAGCCAGTTGGGAAGCCAGAGTGTATGTGTTTGGGCAAACGGAAGGGCGGACTAAAGTTTAGTGACTGCATTGGGCACGTGGCAATTGGCGTCATTAAGCACTTTTGGTCTCAATGCACACTGTCCTGTACCCAGAACACACACAGCCATGCTGCATCCCAAGGCAGGAGCTACCAAATTCCCCTCAGCGTGACTGTGACAGGAAATGTCAGTGAACCTAGCGAGAAGCTCACCTATGCACTGCAGTGGTGTCAGTCAGAAATCCCTGGGACGAGCTCAGGGCCAAGGGTCCATTTGAGCTTCCTGGGGTGCCAGATGTGCTCCACCACTGGCTGAGGGCAGCCCTTTGTTGCTCTGAAGCACTGCTGGCTATCTTCACTTTTGTCCGACGTCTCACGTCACCCCCACCCAAAATCTCTCCCAAGTCACTGCTGCAGCACGGCGGTGGCCATCCATGGGATTTATCCCGCGAGCAATGCCCTCCCCAACATTTGCCGGATTTTCCTTGCTCTCTTCTCCAAACAGTAGGAAATGCTATCTGAGGGCATTGCTCACCGGGATCTCTTTGTCTCCTGGAAATGAACTGAGTTTTGCCCTCCCCTGGCCACGTCTTCCCTTGCCTGAGGGTGTGTGGTGGAAATCTGGGTGCAAGCTCTCCCCCGTGGCAACTCTAGAGACAAATGCCCTCCCAAAGAGCAGGAAGGGCTCAGGCTTTTGCAGCCGCAGGAATCACCAGCTCACAGTGGCGCGTGTGCTGCACCCCTCTGGATTACGTGAGGCTGTGGCCGGGACTCTGTACACTTACTTCAGATAAAAAAAATGAGTCCACTTCTTTTTTTAAACTTTTTTTTTGAGGGGCCCAATTTGGTCATCAGAAATGGCCCTGGGGCAGTGTGGCTGAAGTGCTGCAGGAGGCAGCCCAAAGCCCTGCATTCCCCACGCTCAGGCAAGGGATGGCTCAGAGAAGCACTGCTGTCCGTGGGATCGTGACCCCACCAGGCTGCTGCTGCTCACATCGCAGTGGCCTCAGTGCCAGATCAGTGCTGTGCCTACTCTCTGGCATCCCAGCCTTGAAAAAGTTTCTTGGGGTTTTTTTTTTGTTAAGGATTAATTTCTGCTTTTTGAAATACTGCTCTTCAGACCTCAGTGAAAGCTGTAAGCTTATATCTGCGAGGTGTTGCTGAGGTCATGTTAAACCATACTTTTGGTTCTGTTTATGAATCAGGGCAGGGCTTTGTTCGATTTAAAAAAAAAAAAATTATTTTATGTGAAATATAATGAAATGAAAAAATCTTTCTGACAGACCCAAGGATCCCCCCTCCTGTATCTCAATCCCTGTCTACCACAATGTGGTACTCATTCTTTCTATACCCAAGTGCCTGCAATATTATGGTGCTCTGAAAGGGATTCTGTGTGACTTCATAGAATGATGACTTTTAAGTGCTAAAATAATGGATATTATTCGTGCATTTAGCATATTCACTACTTCAAAGTATTCACATTCAAAGTATTCATATTGTCTCTGCGTCTGGCTGGACTGTCCAGTTGCATGTTTTATGGAAAGTGAGGATGAGATCGTATTTGTAAAAAGGCATGAGCTCCTTATGAAAATGAATTTTAGGGACAAACTGTCATGCAATCATTGGCTCTTCCACTCCATGGAGATTTGAAAGGAACTGTATATCAACCTAACTAAGAACTGCTTCTTCCTTGGCAATTCTTCTCCTGCTTTGTCTAAAACAGCCATAGCTGCATTCCTTCATTAGCAAAGCTCTCTTAACAACTACGGTGTAGGACCATGAAATTATTTCTCAGCAATTTCCTGCTTGAGTACACATGAAAAAAAAAAAAAAAACAAAAAAACAGGGGACCTACTTGTACCACACAAAGCAAACACACACTTCAGTTAAAGTCTATGGAATCAGAGTGAGGTAAGGGATCATAAATACTCATTCTGGTAGAGCCACTGGTCATACAGAGTGTCTTGGCATTTCTTTTAACATGTCAGCAGAAAATACCCCATATTTGAAAACCCCATTTACCTGGCAAGTGTTCTAAACAGAGCCCGCCTAACAACTGGTAAGTAGTAGAACCAAACTATACTGGAAGTCAAAAACAGAAGCAAAACGAAATCAAAAACCTCCAGACTCCACACTGATTAATGTATACTTCTGTAAATGGTATCACTGTGTCTACTTTGTTCAGATTCAGGGGGACCAGAACACCTTTGTTATTTGTGCATGTCTACACATTTGCCAGAGGCTCGTAAAGAAAAATTTCTCTGAAAAAGCACAATAATCAGTTTTTGCAAAATTCCTTATGTCCTATGAAATGTTTGCCATCCTCCCAATCGGCCTTCTCAGCCTTTCAGAGCTGAAAGAACAGCATCTGGCAATAGGTGACCAATGACACAAATGACAAAGGGCGCAAGCAAAGACTCTGTGAAAACCCCTGGGCAGAAGGTGAATTGCAGAAACTCTTGGCGAATACTTCTGAATAATGAATACATGCACAGGCTTTAGGTTAGGTTGGTAAACTTGGCTGGCAATGAGAAGGAGGAATAACCATAGCTGTTATTATCTGTAACAAAGTGTTCAGCATCTCTCAGCAGCTCCGGTTTCTGGATGCTTTGGGAAGCATTGCCATGGGGCATGGGGAACCAAGAGTGTGTTACAGGCATGGCGTTCCACAGACCTTCCTTCGCTAAGGAGCAATCATGGGAAAATTGCCTGGAGGCCACTGACTGACAGCACCTGGATGAACGTGTGAGTATCTGCCCAAGAAATCCATTCCTTGGTGACCAAAAGTCACCCTAAACTCCAGGTGGATCTTGGTCAGATTGGTCGCACCAGTGCCTAGGCTGGGGCTGTGGGAAAGGTGTGCCAGGCACAGCAGGGGCACTGCAAAACTGGGTTCAGCCAGAAACTGTCCTTATGCTTGAACAGCTGATCGAGTGACCTCAACTAAATGCCTTTAATTCCTTGGAAAAGGGGTCACTTCCAAAAAAAAGAGAGAGAGAGGCCACTACAACTGTGAAGTCAAAATCAGCCATGGATCAAACCATGCACCAACATGGCTGACCTCACTTGGTTGTTAATTTGCTTTAAGAAAAACCAAGTCTCTTTCTTTTCAAGCTTTAAGTAGAGTGGGTACAAAGAAGCACAGCTGGCTTCCTTGGGTGTGAAGCAAAGGGAGGAGGTCAGATTCCCTGATCTTTCCAGCAATTTCCACCTGACACACCATTCCTACACGCAGCATTTTGCTCACAGTGCTAGATGCAACTTACAGGAAAAACAGGTCACTTCTGTCTTTTACAGGTATCTTTATAGCAAGTGATAGCAGCCATCAAACCTGCAGCCTCCAAGGTTCACGTTGCTAACCTCATGTCCCTTGCTCTGCCAGGACAGGACTTCCATTTCCATCCTTAAATGACCAAGGAAGGGACTCAGGAGGGAGCGTGCACGTGGGCTAAAGGGAGCAGAAACATCTGGAAGTCAGTGACCCACTGCACTTCAGCTTTAGTGTTTGATCACTGTGGGTACTACACAGCTATTTCCAAAAAGCCCCCTGGGACCCACAGGTTTCTAAAGGCTGTCTTTTGTTTGACCTCACTGACTCTGCTGTGTTTAAGGAAAAAAACAGATCTGGTATTAAAGGGGTCCATACAACAGGAACTGGTGAGCCTCCACCCAAGTCCTGGCTATCTCCCTTTCTCCCCTGATGGACAGGTTCTCTGTTTCTGCAGCGGAGCAGAATCTGCCAGACAGGTTCTCTGTTCCTGCTGCCTGTCCGGGTGTTTCCCTGGGCTGACACAGAGCCTGGTCTGACATGGTGGATCAGCAGGTGCTCCTGGAGGCCACAGGAGAGCTGCTCCAGGTGTACCTGCAGGGGAGAGCTGTGGTTTGCCCCATCCTGCCCTGAGCATGCCGATCAAAGCCAAGTTTATTCCAGCCTTTAGGTTCATGAATATGTCCATTATTTTGGAGCACTGCTATTCCATGCGGTCTCCTCGCACCACAACGTTCATTACCACTGGGAGTCCTTTGTGTTGGTCATTAGGCATGTTTAGGATTGTAGCAATTACTGGGTTGAGATACACAGAGAACTACTGAATGGTTGACTCAGCTGCAGGGGTAGAGGACTTAGACAGAGGCCAAGAACAGAGCAGGGCTTTGGATATACACAAACTTCGGAGACATCAGAAGTATTTCTTTAACTTTTGTTCACCAAAGAACATTTGAGATTTATGCCTGTGTTGTGCCTTACCTGCCACTTGGACTGGCAGCTGATCCCTCCCCTGAGATGTGCTGCTCTTTAAGAAGCCCTCCTTTTGAAATCCCACCATTCCTGTTTCACCTCTGCTACCGGATCGTTGCCTTTTCCATTATCTTTCCTTTTCAGACCGCCCACCAGCGGAGCTGCACGTGAGGGCTGGGGCACCGTCTCCTCCTGCTGACAGACAGGTGGGTGGAGATGTTCCTTGGCCACAACAAGTGGGCCAGGAGCTCAACAACAGCGGGAACACAGCTGGGGAGCTTCCCGGGCCCTGCCTCTGCTGCTCTGGGCCTGGGCCTCTGTCTGTATCTCATCCTCCCTCCTGGGGTGGGTGCATTTCTCAAACTGCTTAGGTACCAAGGTGATAGGTGCCTTGTAAATACCTAAGATAGATACAGACAGAAACTGTACCAGGCGCATTATGCAACACTTCAGACAATGCCAAAGGCACCTCAGTGCTGTAGGATCACCCACCTGGTCCAGCATCTGCAGGCAAATATTGGGCACATGCATTTTTCCTTTGGAAAAGTGATGGGAACACAGGGCATTCATTCTTCCTTGGTGGCAACAGGTTTGGGCACACAGCCCTTAGGGTCAGGCACTGCCCACACAAGGGTTTTGTTCCATCTCCTTCCCTAAATACGAGTTTGCAGGTTTCGTTTAATTTCCTTCGTTAGCTGATAAAATCTGCTTCCTTGTCAATAATCTGCAAAAATGGGTCACAGAAGCAGCACCAAAACTAAAGGGGTGGTCTTCACATGTGCCTATTAAAAATGTGTAGAGATCCTTTTAAACGACATAAAAATATAGCTGTGGTGTTGCTTTTATCTTATGGATTCGATTTTTTTTCCAGTTTCTTTTATTTTTAACTACAAGTAGCCTGTTTTTAGCATGAAGTGATTATGCATATAATTAATTTTCCATATCTGGGAAAAAAGAAAAAAGAAAAAAGCAGCATCTGAATCTAGTAGGTGCAATTGTTTGCACTGCATTCCTTTTAGGTTTTTGGCACTTCCCATATATATGCCAAAGGCCTTGCCCTGCTGAATTTGTAGAAGAATAGCTGGGAAGTAACTGGATAAAAGCTTCAGGGGGAATGTCTGTGGGTGGGAGAGCTACTAAAGGACAATTTGGGCAACAGTGGGTCTGGGGATCTGGACAAGGCTTTCAAAGAAGCAGATGAACAAAAATTCTAGGGCATCTTCCCAGTGCTAATGGGCAGGTGAGAACCTACTGATTTCTAAAGAGAGCTTGGTCAGACCACAGGAGTTCATCTGATAACCTTGCTTGGCACAGGAGCAATTTCACCTGAGGAGCAGAGCTCCAGTGTCCCTGGGGGAAAAACAGGTGACTCCTGTTTGGAGATGGTTAAAAACAGATCTGTGCCCACTGAGAACTAAGGGCTTTCTTCTCAGCTCTTCAAACAGGATCGGATGTGTAAAAATTCATCAAAGACTAAAAGTAGGTGAAGTATAACAAGGCCTTCAACACACCACTGAGCATTTGAAGACCAACCTCACCTAGAGCATGGATTCAGGGTAAGAACACTAAAGGTTAAGATCTAAATCCAAATTTGTTGTGTAAGATCAAAAATTAAAGGGAAGAAGCAACAAGTTCAGCCCACAGTTATGTCCTGTATAGTTAAAAATATCCAGAAATGGAATGACCTGAGTTTTCATGTGGACAATTAGGCTAATCCTCACCAATCTGCCACCACTACATTTTAATCTGGAATTAACTTCTTCCAGCCCCACCCCAGATGAACAATTTGCAGTATTGTGCTTGAGTCACAATGCCCAAACCACACATTTACCATTCTGCAAACAACAGGCAGAGAATATTATTTTAGCAGTCAGCATAATGAGGAAATAATAGAAGCGCTTTGCAATACAGTCAAACACAAAAGGCACTTTAAACACTTTCCTTCTATAAAAATTAAGTAAAAATACTTGTCTGTTCTCTGGGATACTGTAAATTCTACAAAGTACTCTAAAATAAATTAAAAGAAGAAAAAAAATAAAATAAAGCAATAAAACATAAAAACTTTAGCAACTAAAATTAATCATTTAACATTGAGTATCTATAAATACCATTACATGATTTATGAAAATGCTTTGTAGGTATTCACAATAAAGAGCTCTCAAAACTTTCTTGAAAGAAAGCCTTATTTGTGTTTCTAGGGCTGAAAATAGCTTCACATTAGTACACACAAGTCACATTTATGCATTATAACCACACCATCAAGAGTAATTTTAAGGAAGGCAGAAAACTGATATGTTCAAATTCCTTTCTAGAGATACAATTTTCAAGTACCAGCTCTTTAACAGCATGTTCATTATTAAGGAAATAATGATACAGGCATTTAAAATACACCTGCAATGCTGAAGCCTTGCAATTCAGCCTACCTTGAAAGAGGAATGGTCATTGTCTAACACTGGTTTCTGTTCAAGAACAAAAACAAAGCAGAAAATATAGTCAATACCCACTCCTACCCTGCAAGCCAGGTGGAATTTAAGTGGCAATTTGATGTTCTGTTTAAGAGACAGCATTTGAAAATTTGGCCTAGTCACAAAAGAAAGGCAATCAACTCAAAGAAACCAAAAAGGAAGTGGAGGATCTAAGATACTTGCAGCCTTCTCTGGTCTTACACTTAACTCTCACGCTTCCACACCAAGGGGACAAACCAAACAAACTATGAGGAATTATCTAAAAACATTTATTTTTAATTAGATTAGAAGTTAATTAACATGGGTATGTGAACATTTGAAGGAAAAAGAAAAAAAAATAGCAGCAAAGGGAGTTTTGAGATGAGGGAGATAAGTCCTTCATCTCCCTGGCTCCTGAAAAAGAGAGAGAACACATTAAAAGTGGTGAAAGAGTTTTCCACTGCCCTAACTGTGCCATGTTGGGAAACACATGCAATTTTAACTGCTCCTCAAGCCCTCATGATTTTGAATATGCGCTTAGATATTAAATTGGTAATATCTGAGCATAGCCACACTCACATAAACCAACGTATTTAATGTGTCTCTTTGCAAATGCTGCAAACCCCACATTTTCAGTAACACTTACAATTCCTCTTCCAACTTCTTTTATACCATTGTCTTGTTTGGCTGATGCAGAAAGGTTTTGAAAACCTTTTCAATATGGTCCTGTAGTAAAGAAAAAAAAAGTATCATGACAGGGCGCTACATCCTCAAGAATAACCTGATAAATTCAAAATAATAACAGTGTAGATGAGAGCACCCACACAGAGACTCAAGCAGCCTCTGCTCAGGATTCCCAGTGTTTCCAAAATGTTACTTAAAGCACCTTATGAAAGGTAAATCCTGGTCTGAAGAAGTCTTTAGTACCAGGAGGTACCTGTTAAGTTTAGACTCTGTGCCACAAGTTGCTAATCAGCATGTTGCCAGTTAGGTGCCAAGTTCTTTTTTGTGGAAAACACAGGTTTAGCACTGTTCCCTTTTTGAAACAGGCCGATTTTCAATACTTTTCTCTCATAAAGAGTTTTACAAGTACTTATATGGTAGCCACGGTCCTAATCCTACACTTACACTGCTGTGGGCCCCCCAAGTTACACTACAAGCCATAAAATCAGTAACCTCGCTGCGCCAACCACAAATGGGGCTGGCATTTCTTCACACAGACCTGACAAATTCCACCCAGAGTCACTGCTTTCTGCTTGAGATAAATGACAGCCCGATGACAACCTTTTCCTCATTACTACACTGCCACCTCATTAGAATTTCAAATTCATAATGCGAATCAATTACTTACAAGGGATAACCTTCAAGAATTCTTCATGAAGCCTGATGCCTTCTGCTCTCATCTTCTCAAATGCAGTGTCTGGTGAAGATCTGAAAACCTTCTTCCTACAGAGAAGCACTGCAGATGCTGGGAGCTATCACTGGAGCTGACGTGGTGAGTGCTGTAAAAGTTGCTTTGGGGGTATTTCCACTGTTCCCTGCAGACAAATCTCCATCATCAACTCCACCACAGTGAAATAAAAAAGTGAGTTTTGAACCCAGACGGCTTTGGGAGTGGTCTCTTCAAACAGAACAGAACACTGAGAGCTAATCCACTGCTTGGCATTCATTTATATGTATTTGCTCTGCAATTTCATTGTTTCAGATGCCATTGGAAGGCGCCACCTTTGAAACAATGGACAACAGGAATGGGATGAAGTGGGAATGCTTATTGCAGACAGAGCTAATAATATTTCTTTCGAATGCCATCAACTGATATTTTTCTATTCAAATGCCAGTAAGACTTGATGCCGGGTAACAATATTCTGTGTTGATGATATCACAGTAATTCTGTATTTGTGAGGTGGTGACAGAATCTAAACCCTTCAAAGGAGGAAATCCTTTATTTATAGTTGGTACTGCAGCCCACACCAAACCCCAAAGACCAGGACCAACACACATACTTTATCAGTATATGGTATATATCAATATTTTATATTGATTACCATATTGAATCTAAGAACAAACAAAGCACCACCCCTAGCTCACAACTGACACCCATGTGACACTGCCAGCAGAATATTTATTAATGCAGAAGAATTATTTATCCTGTCATTCCCATTTCACTGTGGAAGTTTAACTTGCTCTATTCTTCATTTTGCCCCTTCTCTTAGAGGATTTTTGTATTAGGTGTTTTAAAATTCAACACTGTCCACTTCAGCTTTCACTGAAAATCCCAAATTAATCACTAAATCAAACCCATTTCCTGGCAGCAAAGCAAGCTGAGGAGCAGGAAACTTTTAAATCATGGATCTAGACGTTTACAGATCTTAGTGTATGGATGTGTTCCTTAAGGATCATATAATTTTAAAATTCTCCCTCCACATGGAGTTATTGGAAAATCAAAACAAAAACTCAAGGAAAAGCCATTTAAAACCAAGCTCTCCACCAGCTGCATAAACTTCTTATGAACAGAGTTAAATTTAAAGTTTTAAAATATTAATTTTGAGGCTCCAGTGATACCTATTTTCCCATGGTGATGATGAAAACTGCGACCTCAAATTTTTCTCTTCATCTTTCATTTCCAGAGTATTTTCAAACCTTCATTTCAATTTGCTGCACGAATATCCTGGTTATTCTTCAGTATTAATGGAATCACATTTTAAGTGCTGCCTCCAACAAGTTGCTGCTACAACTCTTGGTTTACACGTTGACATAACTTACTCACACAACAGTTCTTGGAAAACTACAAGGCACAAGAGAGAAGAACACCTCTCCCCCATCCCACATATCCCACAAAATCCAGAAAGTAGTTTGGAAACACGACCCCTCCACACACGCATTTCAAGGTTGGAAGCTACCTCTGAGTCAGGCAACTACTGCAAGCAGAAAGTCAGTGGCATAGATGAAGGTAAGTTTTAGTGATTCATGCTTTGTAACTGCAGTAAAATGACAGAACTGCCTTTGCCATACTGCTCCAAACCTAAGGAATTTATCACCTATCTCTTTAGACACAGCCTATCTTCTATCCTGAATATCAAAAAATACAGCCTGTGTCCTGCCCTGCCTTCCTTTCCCCTGCTCTCGCAATGAACCAGAACCCATCTCCAGTGATAACAAACAAGACCAGTCAGACAGAACCACAAAAGTCACTCTTTTTATCTTAATGCCTCCTCCATCTCTGACCCAGAAAACTGAAGTTTTGGTTGACAGAAGACTTTACACAATAACACAAAGATTTTTTTTTTTTTTAATATGCCGCCGAAACATATTTTTCAGCAGCAATGTGGTTTATCCTGTCATATTCTCTGAATGGAGAATAGCAAATATCCCTAGCTGGAGCCTGTGGTAACCACCTGAAAGGAGGTCAGGAAAGAGCAGGAAAATAAAGAGTGAAAAATAACCCAATCTTGTCCTATTAAATGTTAAAAAGGAAAAGCTTCCCTGCTGAGAGAAGACACTGCCTACAGCCTAGATTTCCTTTCCATGACACTGAGCCTCTTCCAAGAGCAGGACACAGCCTGTTTTTCACCAGCTACCACCCAGGGGCTCAGGGAAGTGGGAGACTCTTCCTTGGGCCAGACTCCATGAGAAGGTGGAAATGACACAGCCCCTGCTCGGGAGAGCTCACAATCTAGGGAAGCAAAATGACATACAGGAGCATGGAGAAAGTGCAGCTCAACACAAACAAACTCTCTGTACACAAAAATACATTTATGGAAACTATTAAAATAGCACTGCTATTTCTACTTGCCCCCCTGCCTCGCCATCAGTGCTGGGATGATTGCGCAGTGGGGATCTAGGGAAGGTGGGTCTTTGGGAGAGACTTGAAGGAGAAGGTGGTGGGTGGCCTCATGAATCAGTCCAGGGAGGGCACTCCATGCATACAGGACAGCGTGGAAGACGTTCTATCGGACACTACCAAATTGTGCAGAGCAGCATTTGTCCGGGTGGGAAGCCCAGGTGTGGTGTGCGAGATCCCTGACTCCTGAGACAGACACAGTGTGGGCGCGGAGGAGCGCGCGGCCGTTCGGGAGACAAGCGGGGCACTAACGGGGGACCGCACTGGGGGGAGGGGGTCACTGGCCACTAACTCTCTGTGGCTGCCAGTCAGCACAGGAACTGTGAGGACATGAGATGGAAGGGGTTGGAAAAGAGTTGGGTACAGAGAAGGAAAAAAAAGGCAAGGTGAAGGAAAGGAGACAAAAGGAAGAAATGCGGGGGATATTTTCGAATGTGGTCTTCTGTTTGAGTTTCTTAGTGTGTTTGCAATTTATTAACTAAATAACTAAAAAAACATATACAATAATTAATGTACATTTGACACCATAAAATAAACTGGACCATATGCCAACATTTACATTATGTTATTATCCTCCACTATGGAAAGGTGAGAAACAGGTTAAACAAGAGACAAAATGCTTCCCCTTACCCTTCTTCTTCCGTACTGAAGCTTGGAAATAGAAAGGGAATGAACTGTGAATCAATTCTGAAGGTAATTTTTTATATGCTAAATCCTTGTCTGTCATTTTGAGCACAAACATTATCCTTCCCCCTAAGACGTCAGTCTCTCCCTGCTCACCTCTACTAAACAGGCATCTCTCAAACCACAGTAGATAAAATCTGATTTTGCCAAGCTGTTTATCAGGGTTTATGATAACCGTGAGGAATTTCTCCCCTCAGCTATTAGGGATACATCCGCAGGTTTTTTTTTCTTCCTGAGTTCTTTTTTAAAACCAGTAATTGGGGCAACTCATTGATGTCAAACTATGTCAACATTGGGCATTTCCAAATCTTTGCAGATTTAAGTGGAAAGGAATTATTTGCACACTGCATCTTTTGGATTAATTAATTTGAAAGAGGACAGCTCAGATGGTCTGCTCTGTATTATGAAGAACAGAATAGCTCAAAACATGTCAATAAAACTGTAAGTAGGGTTCAGAGCCAGGCAAAGGAAGCAAGATGGATAATTTTTTTAAAAAAAATTATGTTTAACTTAGCTAGAAGACATTACAAAACTAGGCACTCTAAGGGAAAACAAATGGGGAGTTTCTATTTATATTTTTCTTCTATTACATAACAAGGGACATTCAATAAAATTAAAGGCATCACATTCAAAACCAATAAAAAGGAAATACATCTCTACACAGCACATAATTAGCCCGTGGGATTCTTTGTCACGAGACATTGCTGAGACCATGAGCTTCTCCAGCTCAGGAAAAAGGGTTACACAGAGGTATTGATGAGAACATCCACAGTGCTCACTTATAGGCACTTCCTATTTGGTTTGCACATGTATGTCGTGAAGAAATGCTTATTCACTAGGGAGTTCAATGGCTGTAAAAATGTGGGTGTTCTCATAGCTCTCACAGATGTCCAATATATACACATATACATAGAGAGAGATAAATTATGTATAAATACACACATACAAGCTGTGTTTTATGTCAGGAGACAACTTCTAACTGATGACAGGGAGAACATTTTCCCTGTGGAAGCTTGTTCAGCTGCCATGCAATTGAAGGATTCTTGTCCCTTCTGATAACAGCCCTTTCCCAGAGCAAATATGAAAATAGGTAGACCACAGATGTTATTTGGAACAGCAGTCACATTGTTTGCTAGGGTGGCAGATGTTCAGAGTGTCACACAAGTGGCATTTTACAGCCTTGTTTAGGAAGAGAGCAAATTTCTCTCACTACTACAGCTTTCCTAGGGGACAAGCACCTCTGGAACATGGTGCAGGACTCTTCCTCAGAACAGAAAACTCTTGCCACTGCAATATCTTCCCCATCTGGATAAATATGAGTGGGAAATGTGCTCAAAAATGGAAATATGTCCCATGGCTGCTTGTTAAAGGAGCTGCAGTGGTTTCTGCTACTTGGTGAGGACAAACAGCAGATCAAGGACTACAGCCTGAGCAGGGGGTTGGGAAAGCTAAAATATGATGGTCTCCACTGGGGACTATTAACAAGCTGTTCTCCCCTAGGGAAATGCTGCTTTTGCTGTAAGAACAGCTTCGATCTTCCTGTGGAAGATCGAAAAGTCAGAGAAATAGAAGAATATCCTCAGCTTGAAAGCAATTGGCAGAAGAGGATAATGAAGGGGCAAAAATGGTGCCTAAGTATTGCTGTCCCCTTGGGAAAGGTGGTTAATAAACCACCTTTACAAGCTCTCAGCACTCCATGAAAGAAAAGCAAATGAAAAACACCCAGACCCACAAAGTGTGCTCCAGAAATAATATTTTACATTTTAATCCTGGAAGTAAAATGATGGAGCATTCACAAGCTGTTGATACCTAAGCTCCTAAACTTCCTTGCACATAAAAATCAAATTTTCTGAGACCTGCTAGAGCTAAATAATCAGACTGGGGTGGTTATTTTGGTCTTCATTTGGTTGTTAGACCATAGAGAAGACAGCACCCACTTCAGCACCACTTTGCTGGGAAGACTTCCCACTGGAGTTACGTGACTCAACTCACTAAAGGATGGATGGGGTCCATCTGCCCCAGAAAACACTGACTTGCAGGGGGAAAAAAAAGGGGCCACAAGGCTATGATTCCTTCCAGTTGGCCTTCAGATGAGTCCATGTCAGGAAAACCCCAGGCTCATAAAATTAAGTATTTAAATCGCTGTAGAATTACATGGAAAAATGGTTTTATTGTGTGAATTATTATCATCTACTGCTCTGCAGTGAGGGATGTGGTTTGGTTTTATACCCATTTCTCACTTGCTAAACACGCTGTTTTACTGTTACAGCCACATAGAAATGTGCACTGGGCTTTTCTCTTTTTATGTGTGATTTATTCCTATTTCCATGTCTTAGTCTAGCTGCAGAAATTCTACCTTTTAATGACCTAACAGATTAAAACCAGGAAGAAAAGAACATCTACCCTCCTCATTTCTAGAAGATGAATACAAATTCCTGAAGAACTATGCATATCTAGAATGTGGATGATCAAGCAAAGGAATCTACAACCACATTTCTCAAAATTAGCAAATGAAAGACTGAATGCTCAATAGTTTTTTATTACCAGTAGTGAGAGGAATTAAGTTTATATCATGCACAGAAGTCAAAGGGATATCATAATATGCACTTTTTCAGATCAAATGAAACAAGTTGAAGTTGAAGCTGCTTCAACACTGTCAGCTTTTAACAACAGCTTCTGGCAGCTTACCTTTATCCACTAATGAGAGGCCACAGAAATTTAAAATAAAACAATATTAGATGAACTGAAAATTTAGAAAGCAAAGCTAACAAAACACGATACAGCATTTCTTTCTTTCTTTCTTTCTTTTTTCTTTCTTTTTTTTTTTTTTTTTTTTTTTTGGTAGATGTGCCAAACTTTGATGATGCATAAAATGTATCAACATTCCCTTGCGTAGCAGTAAAGGCACAAGTCTCCACAAAAATCAGTCATGCGAGTCATGCACATTTTGAACTCTCCAAAGATGCAGCATTCTTAAAACCTCCTGTGCTCTAGACACTGTACACAGTGCAGCACCCTTCATCAGTTTCACATATAGACATATAGATATTTACATCTCCACTAAGCCAGCATGCTTGCCAAAAAACACTTTCTTACCAAGCTCTTCCAGCTCTGAGGTCATGGACTTAGACCGCAGGGTCAGTGCAGTGGTTGGAGCTCGCTTAGGAGGTGGTGGGGCTGTGCATGGAACAGAGAGAACACACAGGTGTCAGCCAACACACACCCTGGAAGCCCTGTGCTCACAGCCACAATTCCGTATCAGCTGGAAAGGATAAGCTCCATGAGACAAGGCGGAAATAAATACCTACATGCGGAGGAAAAGCCCTGAGATGCTTTTCATGGACTGAATTTCTCCACTGTTTCTGGTTCTAGCGTAGGTTGCTTGACACATCCGCAAGCTTTTATGTAACAGGAAACATAGAAACACTTAAAGCTAAATAACTGTGCACTTCTGTTTCCCAGCAGGAAAAGGGCTTTCTAGAGAAAGGTCCTCACAGCAGTGCTGCCCCTTCTGAGAAATATGTGGGGCTAAAAACCCAGCCAATCTCTGGCAGATTAATTTAAACTTTGGAGAAACTGTTCAGTCTGAGAAATCCAGGAAAGGACATTCGAATTTATCTGAATTGTTAAGGGGAGTCTAAGGGAAACAGGTGTTTCCCTTCTCAGAATAAATAAGACCTTACAATATCAAGGCACATCTAACACAAAAACTGAGACCTGTGCTTTCGTATCCTGATAACAAATACTTCTGTTATTATAAAGACCATCTCACTCCAACCCCTCTGCCACGGGTAGGGACACCTTCCACTATCCCATGTTGTTCCAAGCCCCATCCAGCCTGGCCTTGGACACTTCCAGGGATCCAGGGGAAGGCCCAGCTTCTCTGGGACACCTGGGCCAGGGCCTCAGCACCCACACAGTAAAGAATTTCCCCGCAATATTTAGTCTAAACCTGCTGCCTTTCAGTTAAAAGCATTGCCCCTTGTCCTGTCACTACATTTAAGGCCAATATGACACATCCCAAAAGGCAGGGGCAAAGAGGTTTGTTTAAAAAGTGTGAACAGTAATTCCATGAAGCTAAAAGTAATGCAGGACCATGCTGGGACATGATTTAGTTTAACACAGCCTTTCCCCTCCACCCCACAAGCTGGTCTCACTTTCAATTTTTCAAATTATTATTATTTTTAATAAGCAACAGAGGTGAAAAACACTTCCAGCACAAAGTTTTAGTTTCCTGGAGCAGGAGGGAGCCCTGGAGTGCCAGCTCCTCCCCTGCTCCTGTGTTGAAGAGCCAGGTGTGTGTGAGGGATAACTGGGACTGGTGGGAGGAACAGGAGCTTTCAGCAACGTGCCGCTGCTGTATGGAACACCAGTGAGCAGCAGCAATCTTTCCTGCTTAATGATAATTATGAGGGCTTAATGACTTCCCTGCATAGCTGGGAAAGCAAACTCAGGGGCATCTAAGGTGAAGGAGACAGTGTAAATTCCTTTTTTTGTTTCCTCTTTTTATTTTGGGTGAAGGTTTTGTGGTGGCTTTTTGGATGGGTGGGTGAGAAACACACTGCTGAACTACTCCCATCTCAAGTAGGTTTGCAATTAATGAAAGATCATCTGTTCTTAGTGCTTTTCCTCTCTCACTGCTGCAGGAAGTTTTACTACAAGATCCTCAAACACACACACGTGAAAACTCCCAAAAGATGAACTTTCTCACCAAGCATGACAAGACAATATTGCTTGTGTTAATTGTGTTAATGTCTAACCCAACAGAATTACATCGCTCTAAGTTAAACAAGAACTGGGCATTTCAAACTTTGGAAGGCAAGTCTAATAAATCAGAATTTAGAAAGCAGCAGTTTCATGCCCATACTTGGTTTTCTGTGAAGCAAGAGCAGGAGAGTCCATTAGGAAGAGAGAAAAAGGTACCTTTCTTCCTTGCTGTGTCATCTGGATCAAGATTCCTGGTTACTGTGACAACCTTCAGCACGAGGTGATTGCCCCCCTGTCGAATCATGTTCACCACCTGCCTGTGGCCAACTTTCACTACATTCTCATTATTAACCTGCACAGAAAGGAAGGAGTCTTTTAGACCAAAATGCAGAAAATGTTTGCTCTATCATTTTTATAAACAGAAGGTGGAAAGAATGGGAAGAAACAGAATTTCTACAGTTACTGCCTTTTAATGAAAATACGTATTTAAGGAACAGTGCACAGCTGACAGGATGACCAGAAAACAAAGCTACTCCTTTGGGAAATACACGTCTAAAGAAATCCAACCAAATCCTGCCCCTTACGTATTTTATTTACAACAACTAGAGTTTTCCTTCTCCAAGTTTCTGGAAGGATCTCCTGTCCTGGGAGCAAAGGCAACAGGGCCATAGCAGGCCCAAAGAGTCTCCATGGAAAAAGAAGAGTTAAATACATGAAACCCAAGCAGCTACTGTGGTCATGGCAATTAAACTCCAAACTGCACTGCAACATTCAGCTAAAAAAAAAAAATTTAAGAAAAAAAAAATATATATATATATGTACTCTTTCAGTAATTCCTAGTGCTGCATCATCCTTTTTGCTGGATATGTCTTTCCATAAATTAAAAAATTAATGGACACATAAAATAATAAATTGACACAGAAGAAAGCAGAGGCATAACAACTGCAAGTAAGCACGGCTAAAAGCAATTTATTTATTCATTCAATCTATAAGGAGTCACTGAAAGTTATCTGAAATCTGAATGATGACAACATGTAAGACTGAAGTGCTGCCTGTGCTATTTGAACATAAAAGATATTGAGGAATGGAGGAAGAGCTGCTGCCAGAATACATGCTGGGAAGTTGATCTCTCTCCAAAATTCCACTGACTCAGTAATATTTCACTGAGATCACTCAATGCCTTCCAAAATGAACATTCATTTTCAAAGTAAGTGTTTTTAGCCTCCTCTATTTATTCTGACAGGCTGGGCATCTCACACTCTCAAGGATTTACAGTTGAGAGCAGAATCTCTCATTAAATATTATTGCCATTTAGCAGAACAAACAGCACAAGCCGCCCCACTCCAACTTCAAATCATTTTTCCATCCATTGTCTGGAAGGGAAACCTTCCCTTTTTCCAAGCTTTAGCTGAGCCAAAATGCATTTTAATGAACCAGTGCATTGGTAAAGCATCTTTTCGACACAGTGCTGCAGTCAGGAGCCCGAGGGGAGAGCTGTGTGCTCTGTGTCTGAGCTCGAGGTGCTTTTGGAGATGCTTTTTTGGTTTCATGTACTGTGACGTAGGTGGAACACATGCTGAACATCCAGACCTGTTGAGCAGGCAAAGATGAAGTTTTCTCATTCTGTAGGTGGAGGGTATAAAAGAATATCGATTTAAATAGGGCTCTTGCTGGTTTGCTTTATTTTACACCTTCTTAGCATCTGGTATTTAATTTCAAGAGATATTTATTTAGCTGGACCAATGGCATCTAAATTTAATCTGTCTAAAACACTGAAGCAAACAGCGTTATCCATTTACTTCTGAATTCCTTCCAGTATTAAAGCCTCAACCAGGTAATTCTTTTCCACAGGAAAAAAAAAATCCTGTAATTAAGAATTATGGAATGCATCTACTCTATTTTTACTGGAATTAAATTTCAAGCTTGGAAGCCAGTAAGGATTACAATGTAATCCCTAATGCTGTCAAAAAATAGAGCCCTCCAAATAAATCAAAAGTCAATATTAATCAAACACATGCATACTTTCACTAGTGTAAAGTGATAAATGTGTAATATGATAAACAGCTTATGCAGCGTCCCATCTGTTCCCTTCGTTCTGTGCAATGATATTTAACATTTAGCAAATATATACAACACATTTTTTTAAAGCTGCCTCAGAAACAGAACCTGTAAATGACTGTTTATAGCAGCTTTGTTGAAAAGGCCCAGTTACAAAAGCTGGGACCAGAAAGATTTACCCGAAAATAAAGAAAATAAAAATATTGATAGGAGAGCTGAAGGTTGTTTAACTCAGAGTCTTACAGAAATAGTGGAGAACAAAAGAATCATGAGACCAGCAGAGCAGAATCTCATCTTCACAGTCTTTAACACCTCAGGGGGTAAAACTGGAGCATGATTACAAAGCAGTAACTCGGGAGCTGTCAATACCTTATAAAGATTGCAATGACATTATTTCTTTTACCCTCCTTCAATATTTCATCCAGAAGGCAAATGACTGCGGAAAGGGTTGTCAGGCAGTGAGACAGCAGAGTTCAAGCAGGTTTGTCTGACAGCTTTAGTTTGATATTATGCAGCAAAACTTTTCCAGGTGTGAATAAATTGAGGTGAATCTCTCTCGACTTCCACTTCAAGCTTTGGCAGGGGGGACTTTGTAAAGCAGGAAAGCAGATATCTATTCCAACTGTGCCAATTCATTTCATAATCACCACAGTGTTCTTGATATTAAATGTAATCCCACTTTTCAAAACACTCAAAAACTGCTTTTTCTTTTAGTGGCTAAGTGTTTGGAAGGAAGCGCTAGAAACAAAGAGTAAAGTTGTTTTGCAGGCACAAATTTGTGTCTTTCCCTCTTCCTCAACCCAATCTTTCAGCATATTTTGTGCAAGCTTTCACTGCAAAACCTGAAGTTCTTCTTTTCCTTCTACTATTCCACAAAATATTTCTGCACTGAACTTTTTCTGCCATGTCCTTCAAAAATAAGTGAAAATAGCTGAAAGAAACAGACATGTGAGGAGGCTGGGTCTATGCTACATCAATGAAATCATCCAACAAACCAAATGCAAGGAAAACTGTCCCTTGGGACAGCCCACAATTTCAACAACTCCCCTCTATCTGCTCTGGACTCTCAGGAAAAGCCTCAGAATTCTGTGTTTTTGAAAACCATCCTTTATTATCATCTGGTTACTGGCCAGTGGGATGGAAATCACTTTGAGAGAATTAATTTATGAAATAATGCGATCTCATAGACTGAATGTCTTTAAAAATACTCTAAACAGGATGAATAAAAGTGGGGGGTTTTTTCTGAAAGGCACAGTTGTGCAATGGGTCGAAAAAATAATAATATTATAATATAATATAATATAATATAATATAATATAATACAATAGTAAAATAACTAGCACATTGTAAGCTGGCAGATGCACGAGCTGCAACACATTCACCAGAGCAGCCTTCCTGTAGGAAGGTGCAAAAGGAAAAAAAAAAAACACTACCAGAGAAAGAGACCTTTGCAGACTTTGTTCTATTAATTAAAAAAATAGATTAAAACAAACAAAAAAAACCCTCAATTTTTTCAATGCATCATCCTAATCCTTCCATTACCTAAACATTCCCTCAGTGGAAAAGGCAGTCAATCATTTTGAACAGTAATTAAGTAGGCAGAACTCCATCATTATGCTTGGAATGCCCGCTGGTAGAATGGTTGACGTTGGGAATGCACATGCTGCCAGAAGAAGCTTCTCAGAAGCTCTTCCTTATCTGCTGAACTACTTGAAAAAAACCCCAACAAACCCCCAAACCCGTTACACACACTTACAACCCCCTGCCTACACATTTTTTGAAATTCACCCTTTTTGATAAATATTTCACACACACAGACTCCATCACAACTTGTACCAGTGAAAATAAATAGCCCACAAGTGATTTAGCAGGCTCTGTGTTTCAAGTCACCACGGAGCTGTGCACGTGGCACTGCCTGTCGCCAGCCAGGAAGGGTTTCCCATCTGGAGTCTAAAATGTGAGAGGAAGAAAGACACAGTGACCCAGACAGTTTTGGGGAAGTTATCTGTGCTCCCAGTAAACCCACAGGGCCAGTCCAGGGGTCACCCACTGAAAACCAGCAACGGGTTGTGGTGTCTGCGGCCATACTGGGATGGGCTGGAGCAGCATTTAGCACAAACTAGCACAAATGTCCCAGATTTGCTCCTGACAAGCATATTGAGTGTCAAGAATCCCATTCTTTTATCCTCTAAATTCATTCTAAAAGCTGAATTTAGTGGGCTCACGGACAGCACAAGGGTACATAGACAGTGAATCCAGAAAGGCTTCGGTGACAGCAAATTTGACCAAATCCTGCTGGCAGCTTACTTTGCCCTGAGCACCCCAGGAAAGGCTTGAAAGCAAAAAATGACCACAGACCCAAAGGAGGAGGCAAGTTAAAAAGGTCCAAAGCCAGAAGATGCTTTGGTGTAATGACATTTTATGTGCTTACAAAATGCATTTCACCACAAATGATATCAAGATTCATTGTCTCAAAAAGCTGGCACACAATTTTAACCTGTGTCTTAGATTAAAATAGAAAGTAATAATATAATATAATATATAAATGAGTCCCATAATGGAAATTAATTTATGAATTTGTCTCTGCAAACCCAATTATTCCCATCACACCACAGAAGGTTAAACAGACAGAAGCAAATGGCTTCAGTCCACTGGGCTCCAACTCTTCATTTATTGCTACAGTTTCTCAAACAGGCCTTGAACAGTCTCTGGAAGATTCCTGAAGACTTTCCAACACCAATGGGAAGTTTTTTTACGTTCTGATCTCCCACACAAACATCACTGAATGCCATTGGTGTTTGCCCATATCCCATTTAATCTACTTTGGTGTAAAAGATGCTCCAGAGACTTCGTGTACTGTTGATCTAAAAGGTGCTACTAAAAACAAAAAGAAACAAAAAAAAAAGAGCTTCACAGAAACAGGGATATAAGGATGTGGAAATTCCAGCTGACATCTTGCATTAATAATGATTTTGCAGCAGTCCACTTGCTCATAGATTTGCCTGCCCTGGTGGTCTTACTGCATCGGATGATGTAAAGTTGAAACCAGTGAGCATGGGATTGGACTAGGTGATCAACAGAGGCAACTTCCTACCTGAATTCTGTCATTTCTGGCATTTCTCCAGAAGAAGAAATAGTATAAGGAAGTACTTGACAGCAAACTAAGTATATAAGAATTAAGGGAAAAGCATCAAAATCATTCGTAGCCTTGCTACAGTAGAAATTTCTTTGCATAAACTCAAATATTGGGGTGCACAAACAAGATATAAGAGGCCTAAAGGAAAACACCCTGTGGAGAGACAGTGTCCTGAGGTTTTGGATTCCACCCTGCCACCACATTTCCCCCTGCTTGCACACAGGGAATGTTGTGCCTTTTCTGCTGCAGCTCCCGTGGCAAAGGGAGATGTTACTGCCTGGCGCTTGCTCCGGGCAAGGGCAGCAGGACAGGCTGGAGCCTGGTGAAACCTGGGATCCAGCCAGGCAAAGACTTTTCCCTCAGCTGATTCAGCAGTGGCCAAACTGCTGAAAAGTGGAGTGCAGCATGGCCTCTGCCTGGAGACAGCAGAGCTGTCGAGGAAGGGCTCAGCTTCATCCCCCCGAGTCGCGCCAAACCTTCAGCTGCACTCAGGAACATCTATTTCTGAGAGAGGCACTGGAAGGCAGAGGCATCTCAGATCATAAACTCCAGACTCCTTGGTTGTCATGGCAACTGCATCACAAAATTTGTTTCTTAACATTTAGCCAAGCTCCATCTTGGAACTTCTCAGATTTCTTGTCCCTGTTATTCCCGCTAGGCCCAGAACCTCTGAGAAGAACTGGTATTTTCTCTAATTTCTGTCCTAGGTGTAACCAGTTTGTACTAATCCTTTTTTCTCCTGTGTCAAACTACCAAAAGCCTAAATAGCCTTTATTTTCCCCTTACTTTCCCAGCATGCTACAAACATATCAGGTGGGAGTAATGCCCTGCCTTGGTTAAAAACACATTTTAATAATATATTATGACAAAGTCGAAAACCTGAATGGAGCATTACAGCTGTCAGTCCTTCAAAGACCTTTTTATTTTTTTTTTATGTGCCTAACTTCAGCCAAACCAGCTTATAAAGATGGTCATGCATTCATCTGTGTTTCACCCAGCTTACACTGGTCCCAGGGCACTGTCTGACCTCCCTCAACGGAAATGCACAACTTGTTTTCTTCTAATAACTACAAACTGACTGGATGAGTTTGGGATCAAAGCTGATGCCCCAAAAAAGCAGCAGCAGGGTTAAAGGTTGCTGTTCATCTCTTACCCATTACATTCTTTAAAAGGCAGAACTATGTTAAATCAGCACTCTCATCTAAAATTTTGCATTTTGCTTACTTATATCTCACCTGAAAGCTGCTGCAAGTAAGTGACTCCGGTCCTCATGAGACTACACAGAACATTCAAATATCCCTCAATTACTTGGACCCCATCCTATTAAAAATAATGGCCTCCATTAATCAGTACCTGTTCCTATTTTGAATCCTTCGGTTTAAGTCACGTTTCATTGGAGGGGTTCAATTAACTTTATTGCAGTTGATTGAGCTGCAGTGTTCAGCAGTCAATTAAGTGGCACTTAGGATGAATTTGTCCGACGTCTGCCAGGTGCAAGAGGTGGCAGCTTCTCATGTTCTGACTTCTCTCAGGGAAAAAAAATCCAATGAACTGTGCACATCTGTTTTGCTTCTTTTTCCTTAAAATAAACTCACTGAAGATAAGCCGGTAACTAATTTTTTTTTCCACGTTCCAATGCTCAAAAAAATATGTACTAGCTTAAAATTCAGTGAAATTAAAATGAAGTTTGAAGTGCAACAGAGAGTATCTTAACATTATTCATCTTGTGAACATGCCTCTTATATTGAATTTGTTCTCATAGCCCATAAATTATGGTACAGAGACAGCACCAAAAACAGGATACCAAAAATAGCAAACTAGAGGTCACCCATATAGTAAAGAAACCTCTCCAGCACGTCTGCCCTTCACAGACGAGAGCGTGCATGAAAATCTGAAACTGCTTAACCACTGCAACCAGAGCTGCTTCCACCTCACTCCCCCGGCACATCCACAGTCATCCTCCTCTGCTGGGGGCTGCTCTGAGGTGGAAGCAAACTGAGGAAAGAAAAGAAATGCGACCCAAGCTGCACATTTGAGCAGTGGAGAACAAACTCTCATGCCTCCACGCTCCTCTGCTGGTCAGTCACCCACGCCCCAGCTTGGCGCTCCCTCAGCGCAGTCGCTGATGCTCCGTGAGGCCCTTCTGATAAACTGACTCCAGAGGGAAGAAAGAATCAAAAATGGAAAGGATAATTTTGCTCTGGATCACGGATTGTCGCTGTGATCTGAGTGCTGGGCCAGCTCTGGGCAGCACAGTGGATGGAGCTGGTCTGTTCTGCTGACAAGTTTTGGACGAGCCTCCTTTCGGCAGCCCTGTGCCACCATCGGCTCCTTGGGGACAGCTCCCTGCAGGGCAGCAAGAAGAGCAGGATCCCCTTTGGGCAGAGTGCATTTCCAAGCCAGTCCCTGGAGCCAGCTCCAGCTTCCTCCTGTGCTGCTGTATGGGGACAGGAGTGGGGAGCAGAGGGAGCTGAGGCAGCATTCCCATTCCCGCTGTGCCCTGGGAACAGCACCCACCTGCACATGCTGCCCCCCAAAGTGATGAAGGGCTTCAGACCCCAACTAAACAATTCTCAGCCCAGCGCTGGAGGAAAACAGGAGGCTCTGTTCCACCCTAAAAATATCATATTTTTTCAAATGGGGAGTTGCAGTGCTGTTATGCAAGCACTGGGAGGACAATGGATCTTTATTTGAATTCTGAATGAACCACTTGATAAGTATTTACAGGAGGTAGAAGCTCGCAGGCTGAGTCCTTCTATTTTTAAAGCTCTGCATACCTACACTAAAGGGCATTAGGCAGAGAATTCTAAAATATGCATCAAAATATAGATCTCTTAATGAGCATTAATAATACAGCCCAATATTAATTTACATTAGGTAAGCACCCGTTATTCAGGCAACACAATTTAAAATTAAACCCTGTACATGGGATATAAACTGGCTGGTTCTGTACATTTCAATGATTTTCTGTTAAAACCTTCCCAGAGATTACACAGATATATTGACAGAAAGTGTTGTCATCATGTGTTGATAATCTATATTTCCTCCTCCCACATACAGTCACTTTCCAGAAAATGCATCTGCTCTAAGAACAATATTAAAAAAAAAATGTATTGCTCATGCATCCCTCTTTATGCAGGAAAGCCTAATCTTAGAGCAGATGGAGAGAATTCTTTCTCAAAGCCATGATCATTTTAACGAGGCTGCCTTAAACTTGGAATCCCTTAGAAGTTCAATTTGGAGGCCATGGCAATAAGGACTGAAGTCTGGGCCTAAGCAGTGTCTAAGCACAGACAGAATAATCAAACTCACATAAAAAATGTGTTCTGTGTTAGATCAGAATGAAGAAATTCCCATCAGTCAGCTGGTGATGTGTGAGTGCCCTATTTTAATTTAGAAAATTACTGATTGCACTACCCATCCTGCAGCTTTTGTGCATGCTTTATGCCAGACTTCCCAAATTGAAGGTAAACCCCAAAAAGAGGTGTCAGTGATGGAGTCATTGGACAGCATAGTTATAAACATGGGAATGTTTAGTTTAAACCAACCTCAAAAGAACATCCAAATGTATATCCCTAATCGTAATGTAAAACAGACACGAGCCACAAATACCATGTTGCACAACACTAACTCAAAAAAGCATCCAAAGACAACTCTTGCAGCTCTCTTAAAGAAAACAAACTTGTTTATAAGAGCAATTTCATTAATTCATAATGAGGCTTTTTGTTACCACTTCAAAGAAGCGACGTTCTAATTTACTTACTCTCCACACAGGATAACCACTTTCTATCATCTCAAGCAAGAGCATGAGTGCAAAAAGCTCCTCTCTTAAGAAGGAATAATTTATTTTGGTGAGTGAACAAGCATCAGAGGAGGGTAACAGCAGATCCCTCAGAGCATTTTGTCACAGCGAATAAGAATCACCAACAAACCTTTCATTAAGTTTGATTTTATTTGTAAATAGTTGGAAATAAAAAGCTATTTTGGGATGATCTGGTGACTCACAGAGCACGAGGCAATTTCCTGGTCTTTGAAGAGGTTCCACCTTGGCTGTGGAGAGCGCCGGTCCCGAGGGAGCAGAACCAGCGGAGCAAGGCTTTGCCTTCTGCACCGCTCCCAGGCCGAGGCTGCCCGCAGCAGCCAGCGATGCTGCAGCCTCTCCTTCGGAGACATTTGCTCCACAAATGTCGGGATTCGTCCAAACAAAGCTTTGGAAACACTTTTGGAGGCACTTCCCGCCTTCTAGTGGCCAGAAGGGAGCAAACCTGCCACCTTCTTCCTTTCAGCACCCAGAACCGGCAGCACAATCGCCCGCCCGGCGGGCAGCAGTCAGCTGCGCGAAGCTGGGGTGAATCAGTGCTGCTACACACTGACATTTTAGGAACACTCTGAAGAGCCTTGTGGAGGGAAACATGCCCCAAACCTGAGCACAGGCACCGAGGAGAGGGAGACAAACGAAGCACGAGTGACAAACAAAGCCCAAGCAACGAGGACATAACGGGATTTTCAGTCGGAAAGCAGCAGCCTCATCTGCACCAACAGTAATTTTAGAATCAGTAGAAAAGACTTCCAAGGTCACAATTTTGCAAGCTTGTTCTCCTGCCACCTAAATTTTCTCTGCAACCCGACTCCCAGAATTAACAAACAGCAAAGCCCCACTGAGTTGGATTCTATGCTAAATATTTTGAAATGTGAATTAAGTCTTAAGAGCACAAGGAAAGATCAGAAAAGGAACTTACTCAGTATGTTAAGAAGAACAGAAAGAGATGGTGCTGCCCTACACTGAAGGGCAGAAAGGCTGTGTGCTTCCAAAATTAAGGAAGGGAAACTTAGATTTAAAAACCGAATATTATGCAAATCCCTTATAATTCAAATTAAATTTGTAACGGGGTGTTGTAGAATGGAGTTTAAATGTCAACCAAGCTCTTAGGCAAAGGTTCAAAACTCGGAGGCACTGCGGAAAGAGCTGATACTTCCCATAAAGTTGGAATTGCCAAAAGCTGTGTCAGGGTGACTCAGATACTGCCCTTGATGGATGGATTCAGGGAGAGTCAGGAGCTCAGATTCCTGAGGTACTCTCCCCCTGCACAGGACATAAAACCACCCAAGGTGTTGGAATGACTCCTGTGAGCACCTGATGTGCCAAAGCTTCACCCTAAATCCCCATCCCAGGAAGGGCCAGGGACAGCAATGCAGATGGAAATCACCCACCAGCACCTCCAAGGGCACTCCCACCACAGGATTTGGGAACCAGCATGGGCTGGGGACCGTTTCCAGGGACTGGATGGACGCAGCTGCCTTGCTTTGGAGCCTGACTCCATCTGTGTGATAGCACAATGCTCCCTGCCAGCGGCCACGCATCCCAGAGAACGTGGAACACTTGAATTTCCCAGCCTGTGTGAATTGCACATGCTGCAGATAAACCTGGGAAAAAGAACTTTGCATTTTGCCAAACATACACCAGGTAACCCTGCTGGAAGTTACCAGCTTCATTTCATAGCTAGCAGGAGCAATTTCTTTAGTGCCACGTTGCTCACACAGCTTTCCCATCTCACATGGAGACAGAACTGTGAGAAGGAGGCACACTCACAGCCCTAATGTATAAATTGTAGATGACTTTAAGGTAGTAATTGATTCTCCTCGAGTGCCATCCTCTTTTTTATTCCAGCCTCTGAGCTCCTTGCCTAATTGCCCAAATTGCAGTAGCATCACATCTGATTTCTCTCCAAATACCTTGACCTAAATCAGCTTTGCCCTAGTTACTGGCATTGACGAGTCTGGCAATGGTAGAGGGACAATTTCAGTGCATCCTAATATGCTTTTGATTGATTTCCAGGTGGGGCTTTTTTAGACTACAAGGAAGACAGCCATGAAAGACATGATTTAGATTCTGAAGTCTGACTAAGGTGACATAAAAGCTTCAGCTCCAGGAAATGTTGTAAAAAAGCAACCTTAGCGTATGCTACTCGCTCCTACTACTGTGTCCCCCAAATCCTGCACAGGCAGCACTGCTGGAATTGCACAAATCCAAGGCAGAATATCTTCTGCCATGGGGTTTGATTAGTGCACGACTGTCAGCCTTCAGAGCATCTTCCTGCAGAATGCAGGGAATGCCTGATCCACGACCAAAGCTCCCGGGAGTCTCTGAAATTAAAACTATATTTAGCCACCCTAAATATATGCTGTCTGAAATAGTTAAGTGAGCCATTGTTGCTAATATATGGTTCCTTTCACACACATATTTAATACATGCTTATCAGCCTGAGCACATTCCTTACTGAGGGAGCACCGTTTTGTCCAGAGGAATTGAGGAAGATGTAGGTGTGTGCATTTGACAGCGGCTAGAGGCACTAGAAATAACTCTGCTAAAAGGCATGGGAACAGCACAAAGCTGGGGGCTTCAGAGGCAGAACTTTGAAAGCAAAGAAATAAATCAATCAGGCAGACAAAAAGATGCCATTAATTAGTCCTTCTAATTTCTAAGGGGGGAAGAGCAGCTCTAATCTGATAGAGCCTTTACTGACTCCATCAAATGGCCAGTGTTGGTAGAACAGGCAAGGGCTACTTAAAAATAACACAAAAGGACAAATGACTGGGAAAACCATCCTGTTAAGCACAAATCGACTCAAATTCAAGTGTTTCCTCAGCAGAAAGCTTCAAAGCCATTTTGCTTATGTTTACATGGCAGTTCTTTCTTGGCGTTCTTGCTCAGAAGGAAAGAGCTGGAAGTTTTGTGCTCCAGGAGAGACTGAATCTCATTGTTTAATTCAGGAATCGGCTGCATCCAAAACTGGAAAAAATGAATTTGTAAAATTCACTGGGGTTTGTATGTCAAAGTCAGGGCAAATAATTCGGGTTTCCTGATTTTCTGTGCTATTCCTGTGGGCCTGGTGGCTGTTTGTTTGGGAATTCCTGATCTCTGTGGTTAATGTGGACATTCCTGTCCAGCTTTATTTTCAAAGAGAAAAGAAGGGAGTGTCTCACAGAGTAGTACTCAGAAACTGAGGATATGCAGGAAAGTAGCAGCAACTCTCTGGAAAGTTTTCCTGCATGTACGGCATAGGCAGAACTTCCATGTGTAGGAAGTTGTGTGGATGCACAAACTCTAAAAACAGACATTTTGTCACTTTGGTTAGAGATCAAAGACCTAGAAAACAGGATGCAGCCTCCTCAAAGCATCAGATTCTCAAGTTGCCTTCTAATATATTTCCATCATTGCTCAAAAATAAGTGATTTCATCATAAAATCCCAGCATCATACAATGGTTTGGGTTGCAATGGACCTTTAGAGTCTAAGTCCCCCTGCCATGGGCATGGACATCCTTCAGTATGTTGGGCTCCTTCCCATGAAGCCAAATCTTAGGACAGAGGCAAATAAATGCCCCTGCTGCACATAAAATAAAGCTAATTTATCGGAACTTTAGAAACCAAGCCAAGATTGCATCTTAGAACTGTATCATTACCTATCTGCACCAAGATTCAACTGCTAATAGCTCCAAAAGAGGCAGAATCTTGGGGTTAGTTGCTTAGCAATTGAAACTTCTCTTTCAGAACCCAAAGGAGGCCTAACAGTACCTTTTGTGATTATAGCCTGAAGTTTTCCTTCAGGACAGAACAGTTGTGATGTTCTTAGCTACAAATCAATCACCCAAACCTTTACTTTATTTTGGTAACATGACTCCTGCTATGCATGGGAAATATCTTCCTGTCTGCCTGAATTCTGAGCTCTAAGAGTATTTCATCGGAGCCTTAATTTGGTGCCATTGAAGTCTATTCCCACTAAGGGTGGCTCAGCTTTTCTGCACTGAGACACTTCACCAATTCTAGATCACCCTTAGCAGGCAGGAATATTACAAATGCAAAATCTTTCCCACCAACTTCAGTAAGATCAACTAAATAATCAGGGAAACGGGGATGGAGCAAGAATTAGGATCAAATTCATCCTTTAACCATGGAAAAAGTTTCTCATAGCACTGAGGAGTTAAGCCACTAAGAAAGCATAACTCAGAAGCAGGACAGAGCCTGTTTTGTTCAGCCAGGGAGGCACATTCCCGAACAAGAGAGTGAAATGGGTAATTTTTAAAAGCCAAGAATGGAAAGGAAGGATGGGTTGCAGGTTGTGATAAGAAATCAAGGTTAGATTCCTCCACCTGGAAAAGATGAAGTGATCTTTCACTTTTCAAACCAGTGTGGTCCAAGTCATATATTCTATGTTTTTACTTCTTGCTCTGCCTTCTAAGCAGGAAATGCAGTACAACTTTAATTCTTTTTAAAGCACGGAGTACTGAACTCATTACAGCTCCAACCAAAACACTGGAAAAGTCCAGTTAAATACTTCCATTGGGAGATCCTAATTACCACGGGGACTTGAGGGCTTATCAGTGACCTTCTTTGCTCCTGTTTTTGCTTTCCCTGGAAAAGTGACATTCATTTTGGCTCAGAGCATGTGCTGCTTTTATGTTTTCCTCTCCATGCCTTTGAAAATGAGGAGCACCTCTTTACAAAGCTCATGGGCAGCCTCTCACTCCCTGCTGCTGCAGCATCCCCACCTTGGGTTAATGAAGATGCCCTCACTTAACTATGCATAGCTGGATTTATATCTCCCTTTCTTTTTTTTTTTTTTTTTTTGGCCTCACCCCGGGGTTATCACATAATTTATCAAGAAGAGATGAAGAATCTTGTTTGACAGAGCTGCAGCCCATCTGGAAGGTTGCAGGAGATGTAATGTGGCCGAAAGCGATGACTTCATCCCGCACCGTGACAGCCAGCAAGAAGCAGCAAACAACAAAAAACCCCTCACTGTGAATTCCATGGGTACAGAATTTCCACGGCAAAAGCTGGATTAGTTAAAAGCTTCCTAGGTGATAGAAAGAATAAACTCTGGTTCCTTGTTTCCTTCCCTTTGTCATGCAGCAAGACACAGATTCAAAAGACAGACAGACACAGGGAAGTCAGGCACTTTGAGGGTTTGCCAGTATTTTGATTAGTGACCAAAGTCAGTGAACTGCACTTTGTCTTGTCTTTTATGTAAGAATAAGGATGAGTCATGCAAGACTAAAATAAGCACCTTCTTAGAGGCAGCCTTGCTAATAATAGCTGCTACATCTTTAGTCTTCCCCACTTGAAACTACTCTATTACTGAAGCAGTAGTATGGGCCAGAGCACGCTCAGGGATGGATTCTCCCTCTGCTGCTTGCACCTTCCTGATTTGATGGTATCAAAAGAGATAATTCCCAGCAGACGCTTGCTCGCGGTTTGCGTGGCACGGTTTGGCAGCAGGGAGGGCTCTGGGGGTGGCTGCTGTGGGAAGCTGCTGGAAGGTTCTGCCGTGTCTGATGGAGCCAGTGCCAGGAGGGACTCAATGCTGGCCATGGCCAAGCCCATCAGCAACAGTGGGAGCATCTCGAGTGAGAAAATGAGAGAGAAACAGCTCTGCAGGCCTCCAGGTCAGGGAAGGAGGTGCTCCAGACACCAGAGGCACCTGTGCCCCTGCAGCCCATGGAGGTCCACAGGGAAGCAGAGATCCTCCTGCAGCCCATGGAGGAGCCCACGCTGGAGCAGGGGGATGCCCAAGGGAGGCTGTGACCCCACAGGGAGCCTGTGCTGGAGCAGGGTCCTGTGATCCCGCAGGAGACCCACGCTGGAGCAGCCTGTTCCTGAAGGACTGACCCTGTGGAAGGGACCCACAGTGGGGCAGTTTGGGAAGAACTGCAGCCCATGGGAAGGACTGAGGCTGGAGAAGTTCATGGAGGACTCTTTCCCCCTCTCTGGAGCAGGGGAAGTGTGTGAGGAGTCCAGCCACCGAAGAGGAAGGAGCACCAATGACCACATACAAGGGACTGAGTCCCCATCATAGTGTGCCACTGTGGCGGGAAATCAGGAGGGAAGCTGAGCCTGGCAAGAAGGGAGGGGAAGGTGTTTTAAGATCTGTTTTATATTTCTCATTACCCTGGCTTGAGCTGTTCTGAATTAATTTGATTTTTCTCCAAATCACGGCTGTTTTGCCAGTGACAGTAGCTGGTGAGTGATCTCTCCCTGTCTTTATCTCAGTCCAGGAGCCTTTTGGGATATTTTCTGTCCCTGAAACACTGGTGCATCCATGAACCCTGCATGGCAGTGATACCAAAGGGAAGCTCGACTTCTGACTAGAAAACAGGAATACTTCCTGTTCCTAAAACATAAATCATGTCTGAGAACTATTCTGTACAAAGAGAAAATATTTTCAACATATGCATCCCATAATAAACACATGAATTATATTTTGACACTTTGAGGAAACTATTAAACCGTGACATGTCCTCCAGGTGTCATTGGGTAGGAAGGAGTGTAACCACCTACAGTATTTTTACACAGAAAATTCAAATATTAGGTATTTGTCAGGTGCAGAACGCCACCCAGGGAGCACCAGCCAAGGAAAAAACCCTTCCACAGCACAGCAAAGCTCAGTAAAGCCAAGGGAAGGAAAACTTCCCTGGGTTACAACTGGACCATGAGGAACTCTTCCCACTTACCCCAACAGACAGGCTCTTCCTGCTTGAATGTGCCTCAGACAACTGTCCTGGATTTATGTTTCCCTGGAATTAAAGAGTTTTCAGGTGCTGTCAAGCCCTCCAACCTCTCCATAACAACAATCACCTCTTGTTCCTTCATCTGAGCAGTTAAAACAGCAGCTAAACAATGAGCCTGACATATTGGTGGTTATCCTTCAAGACACAATGGACAAGAATCAATCACTTTTTCTGGGTTGGATCAGCTCTCTGTACAGGGAAGATGTATCCAAGTTAGAACCCACCTCTACAGCAGAGCTGTTTTATTTCAAGATGGTCAGAGCAATAATTTTTTAAACACATTTTATAATTGTTCAAGAGGGGAGAGAAATTTTTAGAAAAACAAGAGGATGCCCTGCAGGTTCAACACAACGGATCTTTCATTGACAAACCTCAAACTGTCAGGTCACTGAATATTGTCCTTCAACACTGACAACCAAGACTGGCTCCTATTAGAAAAACACTGTCAGTGGCTTCTCCAAGACTTAAAAGCCCCAGTCAGCTTCTCATTTCCTCTGTGAAGTTCTTTTAATTATGTAGCCAGACTTGGAAAGGCCGAACAACAACAGATTCTTCCGTGGCTCTGACAGTCCTCTCGCATTAGGAACATATGTCATTCATGTTTTATCAGACACCAAAGAAACTTAATCTTGTTTCTTGGGCACTTCTGAATTATTTCTGGCAAAGAGAGGCATTGAGTTTACAAAGTGAGTAGTCCTGGCAGCAGGAGCAGTTTCTTTGTAGCCTTTAAACCATGCTCACCCTCCCCCCATATACAGAAACTATTCCGAGTTTTCATATACTTATGTAAAAGTTTATTCTCCTGAGTTAATGAACTAAGTCAGTGCAGTAAATTAATAGCTTACTAGAAACTTTTCCACAATACAATCCTGGATCAAATGGCAATGTTCCAGTAGATGACTACCAGGTCTGCTGTCAGGGAGGGCTGCAGGTCTGCTGGCAGGAAGGCACCTGCATGGCAGAAAGGAGTGGGGATTGTCTTCCCGGCCCTGCCTTCCCAAATGTCTCTCCCAGCACACCATATGTTTCACACACAATATTCCAGATGGATGCTTAAAGGGTTCATTAATTCCTCAAACCTAGATTTCTGAGGGCCTGGACAGCTCAGACCTTTGTAAAATAGAGAGGGAGAAGTACGAGGCAAAACCAAAACTGGGGGAAAGGGAGTTAATTTAAGGCGTGTGCAGGGATGGTGGTGAGCGTTTGGAGTCAGCAGCAGCTCTGAATTCCTTCCTTGGGATCCAGTGCTCCAGGACTGTCTCATTCCATTGAAACAATTATCTGCACACAAAACACATTTCAAACACAGCTTCGCTTTCGTGACACCAGGCCCAACTTTGGAGGCTTGGTTTTGCTCAGAGCTGCAGACTGCCTTAGTCATAACATGAGCTCCAGTGGTCCTTAACCTTTAAAGGAGCAAACACATGGCTCACTAACATTTTTGGAGGGAAAAATCTCATAACACTCCAAGAGCCACAACAATCCATCAGGGCCTCTCCAGCTTACTTTCTTTGCTTTATTCTTTTGGGGTAGCACTATCTGCTTTGCCATCCTGGGCACTTTTCTGCGGCCACGACACAAGGTTGTGAATATTCACAGGTGTGAATATTCATTCACTCTCTCCCTTGCGTGTGGGGTCAGATTAATGCTGCACAGAACATCTAAGGAGAGATGAATGGGATCCTGGAAACACTTCCTCCAGGAAGTGTGCTCAAATCCTACTGCATTTGAAGGTGGAGCTTGAGAAGATCACAAGGCAAGCTGTCCACCAGAGGAGACAAGCAAGAGCTGAAAAGTCCAGGAGGAATAAGCCATCAGGCCAAGAGCTTCCCCTGACATGCAGCCCCACACGGAGCACAGAAGGACCTCTAGTCTTCCTCATGCAAACGAATTGAAAGCTGCACTTCAGGAAAAAAACCACAGATTTGTTGGAATATAAGTAAAAATTTCATTGGTAGATGGCAGAAAAGGAGAGCAAAATTTGTAATGCAGATTTCTGCCTCCTTCTATTGTCATCTAAAATTTCACTGGTGCTATTTGACCTCTTTTCCAGCTCTTCTCTGGAAGAACAGATGGAAGTCAAGTGAAAAACATGCAAAGGAGCAGCAAAGTCTTATATCCCTCTGAGAACAACAAACAAGTGGTAGAAACTGAAATATTTTCTTCCCTTAGCGATGATTTTTTAGTAGATCTTTCCTGACACACCCTTTTCTCCACAGTCCCAGCAACTGATAAACCAAAGAAGACAGCTTCCATTAAAACATTTCCTCAATTTCCTTAATATTTTTTTGCCTTATCACTGACCCAGTGATAAAAGGCTCTGACATTTTACATTGGCCTTTGAGGAAGGCACAGATGATCTATAATCCATTTTTAACATCTAACTCTGCAGCAGCTGGACAATTATTATCCATATTAGAAGCCTGTGGAGCCAAAGAGCTAACAGAATCAATAATTCATGAAAAATTAATAAAAATACCTATCCTCTGCAGTATTTATTTGGAATTTTGTAAAGTCTGTGGCTCTGAAAGATGAAAAACACGTGAGAGATCATCCATTCCAGAAGAGCATCTCAAGATGCCAGGACAAGGGGGAATGGTTTCAAGCTGACATTGGGTGGGTTTAGATGGGATATCGGGGAGGAATTGCTCCCTGGGAGGGTGGGCAGGCCCTGGCACAGGGTGCCCAGAGAAGCTGTGGCTGCCCCTGGATCCCTGGCAGTGTCCAAGACCAGGCTGGACCTCCCCAATGTGAGCACGCTGTGGATGCAGAAGGATTTATCAGCCTTTTCCTGCTTGTCCTGCTTATCCTGCATCACATCTGATCAAAACCTTCAGCTATTTCTGACCTGATTTTAATTGGTGATCCTGTCTGCCCTAATAATGTGAATGATGGTGCTCCTTTCATCTGAAGCAGCGAGATAACTTCATGAATAACTTGGCCATAACGTCAGCCCTATATTCCCTCTGCCTAGGTCATTTTTAAACCCTTGTGATCTAACTTTTCTTCCAAATCTGGCCCCCTCTTCTGAAAAATGAAACCCTAGGAATTTTCTGCAAAATGTTGAAAATTCTTTAAAGTTATTTCTTTTTCAGTTCCCCAGGCTTTGAAGTGGAAGAGGCTAGAGGGGATATCAAAATTATTATTGATGTTGAATTTCAAGAATCTGTGTACTTTTTGAAAATCCAGGCCTTAAGATACACAGACAAGAGGTAAGATATATATACAGGTATACTTCATCTGTAAATTGTGAGCATGAAGCCCAAGTTATTTCGCAGTACACAGAAGGGATCAGGAGGGGGAAAGTACAGCAATCTCTACGTATTGCAATGAAAACTTTTGAGGGACAAAGTACATTAAAAAAATTGAAGTTTGTTAATCCAGTTAGTGCCTGTGCAGGAATACAAAAAACTGGATAGAAATGCAGATTTTCTAGAAGTGTCAGAGATCTGATTTTGACTGCTATCACATTAGGAGGAACTATGAATAAGAAAACACTGTCCAAGTGTGTCGAAGCAAGTCTGCAGGTCATAAAATCACATGTAGTTATTTGTACCCCATTTCTTGGATATCAGTACAGACCAGTCGTTGTTTCCCACCACAGCAAGTTTGCTCTGCTAAAGCACACTTTAATAAGAAATTAATAACAACAGCTGCAGCAAAGCACGTCACATGCACTTGGCTACAGCCACTTCCACCGCAGGAAAGTGAAGGTGTCACTTACAACAGATTAAAAGAAGACTGAAGTCCCTGTGGTACTGACTTAGGAAATAACTGAAATAATTTCCAGCTTTATTTCATCTTCTTCCAGAATATGACTTAATCCTCTTTGCAGATAATTCTCCATATACCAAGCAGGAAACTTTTGAGACCAGGATTATGCAAAATGTGACTCAGCCCACAACAACTTTGGTTTTCCAAAAGAGCGAGTCCAGACTTTCATGGAAATCCAGAAAATGTCCAGCTGAGGACTTTTTTGATGGGAAGAACCCTGACCTGTCTAAATGGCCAATTATAGGCATGTGCATTTGCCTGTAACTGTTTTCAAATATCTGACACCAAATTCAGTTCAGTGTTCAAACCAGGCAGTTGATTACTGGTTTTATGTACATCATGAAAGGAGCAAGGTCAGAAAAAACATCAGGAGAATATTTTTAGAGACAAATTCATGCAGAGAATCAAGTCAGAGAATGAATTTATTCCACAGTTTCTTGCAGTATACTAAGTAAATAATTTATTAGCTTATTTGAAATTATTAACACCTTGAAAATAAAAATGATAATGAAATGATAATCAAAAGG
Source organism: Coloeus monedula (assembly GCF_965178545.1). Taxonomy (NCBI): domain Eukaryota; kingdom Metazoa; phylum Chordata; class Aves; order Passeriformes; family Corvidae; genus Coloeus; species Coloeus monedula. The sequence continues at coordinate 2,334,218 of NC_138786.1, read as the reverse complement.
GTTTTGTTGGGTTTTTTTCAGATAATGAATTCTTAAAAATAAAAGCAACAACATAATCTAGTCTAGCCAGATTTACTCAGCCTGAAGTGACACAGTAATGCTGCATTTACTAAACTCTGCTAGGGAAGGAATAAAAAATTGGAACTATCCCATGCTGATAAATAAAGTCAGAGATATTCTGCTGAATAAATTGACAGAAATGCAAATAACAGCAGGATTTGCATGAAGGGAGCCCTCCTGTGCAAGCACCAAAATGGGAATTTTAAGCTTACTGAATACACAATAATTTCAGCAAGCAGACCCGAATTACAATTATTTTTTAAGTATGAAAACTCACATAGTTATTGGTATGTTAGGTGGTCATTAGGAGCTGATCATTCTCTTGTGAGCTGAAGTTTGTTAGTCCTCTTTCTTTAACTAATCTAAAATTAATGAATGACGTTAGGAGTCAATAAGAGCTAAAAATAATCAAACAGCAAAACCTTCATCAGGCAATGACTTATTTATCTTCATGCTGATGCAGGTGTGTGGAAAAACATTGAAAAAAGCTGCACTTTGGTGGGTCAGTGGCCAAACCAGTATGGCCACTTTGTGGCCACTCAAATAGCCCTGGGGTCACTCTCAGCATGGAATTTTGCAGAGTGATTGTGCTTCAGCAGAGCAAAGAATCCAGCTGGTGCATTTTGATTAAGCATCTTAACTCTGAGACAGAGAACAAGCTTGGTGTGCTCAACACTTCGTTGATACCTGTGTACCTGAAAAACCCCAAACTTCACTAATTTTTATATGATCTATCTAATTTTTATGAATCTATGGAATCCATATGTCTGCATCACAGAATCATGGAATGGCTTGGGTTGGAAGGGACCTTAAAGCTCAACTAGTTCCCACCTATATTTATAATATATATTAGCATTCCAAGAGGATGGAGGCAATATTCATTAATTATTCCTTTCTCTGTTAGCAGCCAGGAAGAAGTTAAAACTAGTACTGAAAACAAATGCTAACTGCATGGCTGAAGCCTTAAGCAACCAGTTATTAGCTACTGCTATCAGCAAAATAATCCCCTGCAGAATCCTGTTAATTAGAGCAAACAGACCAAGCAGCAAAACCACAGAAAAATGGAAATGCTCATCTTTGTTCCACACGCTGCAGCTTCCTTCAGTAATGGTCAGAATCTGGGTCAGACACTGAAACTCCTCACCTGCAATTTAGCATGTTCCAGGGAGAGCTGGAAAATCCAGCAGCTGATTCCCCAAACCACAATGACTCCCCATTATCTCCTGGGAAACCACGACCCGTGAGCACAAGGATAAACACGTCCAAGCTTCCTTTCAAAGGCATCAATAGTTAATGGCATAAACCTCTGTCACCCTGTGCGTGGGCTCGAAATTACCCCTCACATAAGCCAGAATGTTTCTTTGATAGCACAGACTTTAAAAACCTGCCATTATCCAAGAGGTGTTACAAAAAGACTCGGAGAATCATGGAATCATTTGGGTTGGAAAAGAGCTCAAGATCATTGAGTCCAAACGTTGGCCTAGCACAAATATTCTCTCTGTTTTCCTCAGAATGTGGAGTTCAGCCATTTAGGTTGTTGGCTTATCCAGAAGAACCTCCCCAGGCCATTTCTCAATGCACTGGCGAGGAAAAAAAAATCCATTTTCCACCCAAAAACTACTTCTGAACTAAGGAAAGTCCGAGGAAGGAGCCCCACCTGACAGAGTCAACACACAAATGCTGAAAGCAGCAGGTCTGAGAGAGAAAACAGAGGTCACTGAGCACAAGGGAAAGGGCAGCAGAAGAGACACAATGCAAAAATACAGATGGTCACGAGTGAAAAATTCTCAGAGATCTGATAAAAGCTGAAGGTTGCTTAGAGATCAAAGCAGAAATGCAGAGACAGAGGCAGGAAACCTCTACAGTGACCAAAGGAATTCAGCTGTTTTCAGCAGGTCCTGAACAGCAGAGCTGTGCTGTGCTGCTGCCCAAGGGCCAGCAGGGATTTGGCCACAGGGATTCATCACAGAGATGGAAGACAAAGAGACAGATAACCTCTGAAAATAATGGAAAGCAAGAACTGTTCATTCTGGATACGAGTCAAGGGCTAGAAAATATGAAAGTCAAAATAAAGGAGAAAAGATTTCTGAATATTTGGAGGTAAAAAACAAAGGTGTTGGTCAGATGTGAAAGAAAGAACAGAGTTATCAGGACAAAAATATTGATGGCACACAGAATGACTTGAAGAAAAAGACACAAGACACATTCAATTTGCAGCGGGAAGCTGATTGCATCTTCCCAACTGAGGATTCAATCCAAATGACAAAGCCAAAACTGAGTATTATTCTGTAACTGCAGAATGTGAATTGTTTCAGAGATGGCAACAAAGCAAAGAGTAAACACCAGCAGAGAACACAGGTGTAAAAAAGAGGCACTGAAATGAAGGGGATTCAAGCAGCAGTGACATCTTTCATTATTGACATTGATTTTTTCCCCTGAATATTATTAAATTAATTCTGTAGGTCACATGATACTGATCTTTAGAACCAAAGCAAAAACAGCTTGAAGTCCATGTGAAGCAGAGGGACACCCAGCATTGGTTTCTTGAACCCTGGTGTAATGAGCACATTTCAAACTGCATTCATTTATTAAATGGAATAAATTCGATTTTTGCCAAGATTAAGGTCAAGGTAAAATAGTAGTGAGCTGCAAAGCAGTGATTTAGTCATATTTTGGCAGGAACTCAGCACTAACTTATGAAATCCACTGCCATAGGAAAACATCTGGGACCTAGAATAGTGTGCCATAAATTTCTGTTGGCATCACTACAGGTGAATTTGGGAAAAGGGTTATAACAGCCTATACTGCCACTCCCTCCATCACCCTGGACATCTTTTCCCTTAGCTGATTTAAACATTGCCTGCTCTCTAAAAAGGCAAATCCAGACCGAATGACCAAAGCCCTTTTAGTTTTTGAGCTGGGCAATCTATTTTAAGGACTGTGACTTTATCTCCTAAATTTAATGATTCCTCTATTCATCATCTTAGTGGGATAGTTCTAGGAGAGTCTATACTTAAAATTTGCTTATCTGTAAATCACAGGATCTAAAGGGGAGTTTCTCCTTTCAGGTCAGCTCTCCCAACTGTCTAATTTAATATTCCATGCAAAGTGCTACAGATCACTGCATTTTTCCTTTCCCACAGCTGCTGCATATAACATTATTTTATCTGATCCCTAGAGCCTGGTGGATTCACTTAAACAGAGATCAGCCTAATTACAAAAGGCCTGATGCACAAAACCAGTTTCCAGCAGCAAATACGGATATATTTACTTTAGATAGATGGAGTTTTCATCATTCCTATTATTACCTACACTTATTTTAGTTGGAAGAAAATATAAGATAAGTACATTTTTTATGGAGTTCTCTTGCCCACTGGTAATATGATAAAATACTTGGGGTCCTATTTGCCTTCCCAAATTCCCTCTTCACTAAAAGCAATTGATATTCCTGTTGCTGGTACCATGGTTATCTGTAAAACAGAACTCAGAGTATTTCATTTCATGTTGACATGACTGTGTCTGATAACTGAAGGTTCTTTAATCCCCCAGAATATGTCAAATGCTTGAAAAACCATCTGATGTCTGGAACAAATGAAAGATATCCTGGTCTCATTTCCTGCCAAGCAATGAACTCCAGCTCTCTGGCAACAGCAGCGACAGGTTAAACATTTCCCCCGGGCCCCAGAGCTCCTGATCTGCCGAGCTCGCTCTCATCCAGGAGTGTTGGGTTGTTAGGAGGGAATCGTGGGGACTTCCTTAAAATCAGAGCTAAAAATGCCACAGAACATCAGCGAGCACTTCAACTCCTCTGCTGTAACCACGGAACAGTTGACATAAATTTCACTGTCTTTATTATTCCTGAAATCACCAAAGTGTCTGAAGAGCATTTAGAATATAATTTAAGAAAGGGAGCGACAGCAATCACTCTCTCATGGCAAACATGTGGTCTTTTCTAGAGTTGGTTTTTCACCTCAGAAAAGGTGAATTCTTCAGCACAACATACATTTCAGCTGCACTCCATGATCCTGATGGGTCCCTTCCAACTTAGTACATTCTGTGATTTTGGGATTTGTGGTAAAATTATTTTTATTTTGCTTCAGTAAAATCATAGAGATACAAGCCATTAGAAAAGCCCTGTAAAAATGAACCAGTCAGGTATGGAAAAGAGGAAAAGCCCCACTATCCATGCCAGCCAGAGTTTTTCTTAAGAAGAGAGAACACTCAGCTTTCCAATTCCTACCAATACCAGGAAATAAAATTTCTTTTCTAGAAGTATTCAATAAAAATATTCCTTCACCTCCACCATTTATTGATTAAAATTCCTGTTGCAGTCTACTTTTTTCCAGCACCAGTTTTGCCACCCCATACTCCAGCTACTGCCCTGACTGGCTTATCCAGGGGTTACTCCTCTGCTGCAGGAGTTTTGCCTGGACCAAGCCAGAGGACCCCATCAAGGATGTACCATCATCAGTGGCTCAATTAGAAATGAGTTGGGAGAGGCAGTTAATGATTGGGATTAAACTCATTAGACAGCACCTCATGCTTAGAGGCTCAAAATATGTTTTAGGCCCATTCGAGTTAAATTTGAGCACCCAGAGTAAAACAATGGGATTTAATTTTTATAAATATATCAAGACCCCAAGGAAAACCAAAGAGGTTTCTGTTTTTGTGTGCTGCTGTTAATGTTTTCAGAAGTGCAGTTAAGGCCTAATATCTTACACTCCAAGGAGACAGAAGAAACCCCACCTCTGTGACAATTTTGTGCTCCTAACAACTTTGTGTAGCACTGTTAAGACCTTCTCACAATTCTGTTCTCTAACACCTGACGCAAAAGCAGAGTACAACAATAAACTTGTTTATTTCCATCTCCAGCAACAACGAACAATTGAATGTTGCTCAATAGCAAGAAAATATTTTATGTTCTGTTTCATCTCTTCTGCTGCTCTCTGATTCTCCAGCTCAGCCCTGCATCTCTATGACAATCACTACACAAACCACATCACTCTGCAGCCCACACAGGCAGCTAACAATTTATCCCTGTTGTCTCCATCACATCCACTTAGGAGAGCAGCAATCATTCCTGCTTTGAGGCTCTGCTAATATGAATAATTAATTTCATCCCTTGAGTACCAACACCAGTTTCCACTGTCCCTTTAATTACTTGGACAAACAGGTTGGGATCTTCTTTTCCATGCCTTTTACGCCACAAATCTCTTACTGGGGTCGAAAAAACAGTCTTGAGTATTGTCCATAAAATGTAAGTTAGCAGTGAATCATGCCACAGTCCTCCACAGCACACACGAAATTCCAGCTCTGTGTCAGCTGCTTCCCCAGCACCTGTTGAATGCACACCTGATGATCACCTGCAGGTTCAGCCCTATTAAAACCTCTGCTGCTCTTCCTGTTAGGTCTGCAATGCCCTTACAGGAGGGAAACCTCTCCTGCCGCAGCAGAAATATCCCACGCACAACATGGACAGTTCAACCCCCAGAAAAATGAATCCAGTTTGTATTGAATTCAGCTTTTTTGCCCCCCATTTTCCCTTTCAGTGGAAAGATTGAAGCTGTTCCTCAGACTCCTCTCAAACACCAACCTGTCATCTCTCACTGAACACCCTGCCTGGCTTTCAGGCTGACACTGGGATTTCTTTTAAGCTCGGGGCCACATGATGTCTCAAAGGGCTCACCTTCACAAAAAGAGGAAATACCCTGTGGTTGGCTTAGTCAGGATCCCCAAAGAGGGGCACAAATGAAACCCAGGATTCGAATTGTCACAGCTCAGTGAAGGAATGATGTGAGCCTAAAGCTGAATTTCACTACAAGCAAAACACCTTTGATTATCTCATTATTTGACCATGCAACACGGGAAACATGTGCCAGGAATAGCACAGCGTGAGTAATTCAAACTCCTCTCATGAAGTTAATATTTAACCTGAAAATTCCCTGCAATCCGTGGAAATTCACAACAGATCCAAAAGGGCTACTTTGTCTCAGGAAGAAAGAATCAAGGTATGAGCTGTCTTTTCTTGTTTTTTTTACAGAAAAGCCAAAGCATTCTATTAGATCATTTATGGGCTTTAACTGATACAAACCATGATGCATCCTGAAAGGACTATCAAAGATTCCAAATAGGAGGATTACAGTTTTCTGTTCATTATGTCTCCCAGGCTCACAGAAGCTACAAATATTATGCTTTCTCGCATCTTACTGCCAAAGCTGAAGCCCAGGTGAAGTGGATACAGCTTTCTTTAAGAGCTGTGCCAGATCAACACTGAAAACGGCATAAATCTGATTCCAAAAGCATGTGTTTTATATGATATATAAGCTTTGTTCATGTTTATAACAAATCATTGCCTTCCAGAAGGCACATTTTAAAAACCCCTTATTTTGCACTTATTTTTGCACTAAAAAGCAGGACATATGTGTGATGTTGTTGTTATATGAAACACACCAATAGCTAATTAAACCGGCCACATATATTTCATTGTTTAACACTGCAGGTGGTCTGAACAAATAATTTCCAGCTCATATTCCAGCGGCTTGGAACAGAAACGGGATCTTAATTTCTCCATATGCAGCTCCCTCTTCCCCCTCAGAGCTCCATTGCAAGAGTCAGTCCATTTTGAGGGCACTAAGAAGTTCCCATCTTTCATGTACAGGATGATGTGACAGAAAATCTAAAAGAACTAAAAGAATAAATAAATAAATCAGGCTGCCTGAGGCCTCTGAAAGACATGGCCAGTCTGTGCATGGAGCAATCTCAGCTCCTTCAGTGTCAATTCTGGCTTTGATTTTCTGCTAATAACACCGTGGATTTGTGACAGACTAAGAGCATAAAGAGGTCACTGTGTTATAAACAAGCTGTGAATTGACTTTGTTTGATTGTCTGAGTATGAACACATAAATACCTAAGAACAAGCAAAAAATCTAATGCATTAAGTGGAAAAATTAATGAACATGCACATCCACTTTGTCTGTCACACCCTGACTTCTGTGGAGCCAGGATCCCATCCCTGCATTTTCAGTGACAGGTATTAACCCAGGATCCATGGATTTAGCTGGGTAAAGAGCCATTAGAAGGGATGAACTGAGGAGAAAGCCACTTTGCCTTGGCACTAATCACCCTATAGTCACCATCAGGAACGCAGAATTTTAAAGATGAATTTGATTTCTAGCAAAATTTTCCTCTGTGCATGTAATCAACTTGGCACAATTAGGATACATTCACTAGAAGATGGAAGGAGGAAGCAAAAAGGAGTTTGGATAACAACTTATTAAAAGGCATCACTGGTTTTGTTATTTGTCCTAGGACAAAACCAGTGGCTTTAAAGCAAGGTACACAACAGAAAAGGGCTGGTATTTACATTTATAAGCACAGGGTGCTTGTGAAGCAGTGACAGCCAGCCCACAGATTTACTCACTTTGCTGCAACAATTGGGAGAGAGACAAAGAAAGCCAGGAAAAAGTCACTTGGACAGAAAGCAGTCTACCAAGAAGCCACACCTGAATAACCCACCTGCCATTTCTTGATAGAAAACTCCATATATCCTAAAGGAGCTATACAGACTTAAGGATTTGGCCTGAAAAAATACTATTTCTTTTTCTGAACTCTCTTCTAAGAGCTTCTAAATAATCTGTAAGAATACCTGAAGTGAAGCTAAATAGGGAATATAATATTTTATGATCCCAGATACTTTGTGAATGCGTGCCAGCACACAATAAAAAAAGCCAAACCCATCAGAAATGACTTTTCCTTCTTGTGCTGGGTTAGTACTCCAGCTATTTAAATTTATACACTCATTGTGGTTTATCACAGACTGTTATGGCACAGAAGGACAAACATAAACTGCATTGATTACCTCACAGCATTGATAGTTGGAGCCCGCAGAAGCTGACAGGTGAAAAGATAATTAGGGCAGTGATGAACCTCACTGTCATGTCTGCCTAGAAATACGTGATTGTATTATAGTGAGAAAACCAAAATTTGCTTTCTTTTCAGAGCTATAACCACTTGATTTTTGTTTGTTTGTTTGTTTGTTTGTTTGCCAGGGGAAGAAATAAAACCCAACCAAATAACCAAAATCAGATGCACTGGGGAAGAAAATCTTACTCAAAGGCCAGTTGCTGCTATTGAAATTCTGCAAGGACTTCTTGGTTAGTCTGGGTTTAATTTATTCCCTGAGGAACCTGTTAGGAACAGTGATTAGGAATAGCGAGGATGAGTTTCAAAAGGGAATTGGAAAACCTGCCACTCTTACCAATAAGATGTCGAACAAAAATAAGGATCTTGGCTGTTGCAGGAAACAATGTTCAGTAAAATATTACCACGTGTCGGCCCCAGAAATGACGCACACAGAGAGGCCGAGCGGCTGCTGCCCATCTTGTCCCCCCAAGAGAAAGGACTGCTTTGGGTCTCTATCATCAAATCAACCAGCAGTTTTTATTAAATTTGTAGGAATGATGATCTTATGACTAATGACTTAAATATAATGACTAGATCTTATGACTAACGATTAGATCTAATGACTTCTGGCTCTGTCACATTTGCATTAACTTAACCAATGTGTTGAAAGCCGAGGAGGAGGTTGGGTAGTGATAAATGGCTGAGCAGGCAGACATGGAGACTGCAAAATTTGTCCCCCAGGAAGCCAGGCTAAAAATAAAAAAAAGTCCACCAACTAGGTGAACAATCAATTTATTTTAAATTTCTCTGGCAACCATTTCCCTCCAGAGCAGGCAACAACTCCCCAGTTGAAGTGTGTGAGCAAACTAAGTTCAATTTACAGCAGCTCCATATCAGCAGGAATTAAGCCAACCTGCTATTTATGAGCTTTCCACCCTTCCTCGTTGTACAGAGTGTCTTCCACGGTGCATCCTAAATCCTTTCTCTGCCGAAGTAGGACACAGATGGAAAGGGGAAATCTGTATCCCGCTGAAGAAAATGCTGCAGTTGAATTGCACTTCGGAGAGCGGGTGGAGATTGCTGGAGGTGGAAAAACACGTTTGGGATGCAGGGCACAGGACTTGTGGGGAAGAAAAGATGCTTTCCACTTACCAGCAAACCCTGGCTATGCATTTACCTCTCATACACTGCATTTCATTTGTTCATACAATCACAGAATCATGAAAGCTGGAAAAGAGCTTGAAGAGCAAGTCAAAACTGGTCATTCGGAATGTCTGAGTCTTTACCTGCAAAATTGTAATTCTAATGTAAAACTCAACTAAAATTTGATCTAAATGAAGTAAATCCCAACAATGATGCTTAAACAAAAACAAAACAAAGAAGTGGAAGTGTGTAGATTTAAAAAAATACTCTATAGGTATCTTTAGTGAGCCTGAATAAAAAGCAGATTCTCTTTTTGCATGAGGAATCTCAGGCATTAAAAATTTAGATGGGAAGCAGAGCAAGAGACTTTCTGTGCAGAGACCTGAGAGTTGGAGTCTCTTTCTCCAAGCTGGTTTGCTCAGCAGAGCACTCCTGAGATGGAAGGCTCTTTTCCCAGGCCTCCGTGTGACAAATGCCACAAAACCCCCACTTTTCAGTGCCCACATTTTACCGTTTCCTCTGAACCTACGAACCACACTCCAGGGTACTGCCTGGCATTCATTAACACACCAGGAGAGACTGTGGGGACAGACAAAGTGAATGGTGGAAAACTGGGAGAAAGAATTCGCATGTGGGGGAGGACTCACACGAAACATGTGGAGGAGCTAATGGCATCGTTAACACCAAATTAAATGGAGTTTTAATGAGCGTTTACCCCACAGGAGACCAGGCAGTAAAAATGCTACTTGCTGCAAGTAGGAACTACATGAAGATTTGGGGAGACTCCTCTGAATCTCTGAGACACAGTGTGTGTCAATGGAATTTTTTAGCAAAATGCCATGATATAAATACTCAGTGTTCTGTAATCTGCCAGATTTTTTCACCACCAAGAAGCACAACCTTTTATCTGAATCTCTCCCTGTGAAGGGGCTGGTAAAACAAGCAACTGAGACCTATCGTTACATATTTGAAATCAAGTTGGAAATTGAGTTTGTGTTACGCAGCTGAAGTGTTAATTTATTATTATTATTATTATATACTTGGAATTCTGAGCATCAAAAAATCCTTAGTCAGCTATTTGACCCCAAATTTAAAAGAGGAGTCACCAAACTAAAGAAACTTCTCTCCAAAAGTAGGTGATAAAACCCACATTAGTTCAGATTGGTTGGATGAAGGACGGAAGCGGGGGGCATTGCTACTGAATTTTTCTCCTGCTGATTACCTGTGACTGAGAAAGAAAACTGTAAGATGGTCTGTTCTGGACATGGAAAAGGGATTTAAGTAGTGTCTCGAGGCCAGAAATTCAAAAGGTAACTACAGAAGAGTGGCCAAAGATAGCACATTTGTAGATGATATTAAGCACTTGGCCCTATCTATGTAGACCTTCCATTAACTGGTTTCTCCAGAATTGAATTTATACTTCAAAGGATTAGATTTTCAGGTTGCCATTTTAGCACAGTTAAATTTTCTAATATTAATGGCCATAAATTAAATCTCAGTTCAGTTCAAAATCTAGTTATGCATTTAATTCCATTAACTTCCTGGCATGGAAAATGTACCCAGACAATGAGATGCTCTGTACACTTGTAACTAACAGCAATATTTATTTAAAAGTGTTTTCTAAAACAGTCCTGTCTTTCTTTCCCCCAAATCAAGAAAGTTTCTTATTTTTTCCTGGTGGCTTTTCCCATTTATCTCTTTGCTCCAGCACTACAAAGAGTAAAGATGGATGGAGCCAATCCCTGTGTAGTTCTTAGATTTGTCTTGCAGTCTCTTTCCTTTTCATTTTGCTTGTGTGGATGAATTAAGTTAAATTTGCATGCAGCCAAGTAGAAGCCAAATAATTTTATCTGTATTCCATTGTAAATTATCAATTCCTGTGATTTATTAATCTATATTCAGTGCAGAAAGCTTTAGATGCTTCATAAACATTCTGCAGCTGGAAAAGATTTTCAATACTGCTTTTCTTTAAATGCAAAGCAAAACCAAACAGTTTCCAGGTTGTATAGGAGCTGTGGCATAGTAACAATGGCCTCTTTTTGTGTTTAGCTGATTCTCATCTATCTAGTCAACCTAGGGAAAAAATAATCACATGACTATTTCTTTTGTGTATTAGAGATACATAATTAATCTATGAATCCATTTAAAGCACTGTGATTTAAAATCAACAAGCCCAAGGCAGAGGGTGAGACCAAATAAACATTGGCAGTGAACTTTGCCCCTTGGAGTGCCAGGTAACAGACACTGCTTGGGAAGCAGCCACGCAGAATCCGAGCCTGGGACTTCCATTCTGGCTTAGCAGCAGCACGACTTTTAGAGGAGAGATGCTGTGTTCTCAGTGCTCTTCTGCTCAGAGTAATCTGGTTGCATTGATAAGGCACTGGAGTTTTAAAATTCACCAGAGAGAGGAAAAATATCAAAGTGATCTCTACAAATTCTACCTTCTGGAGCTAGATCAGTTTTATCCCATATTTAATAGAAAGGATACAACCAGCTCTGGGTTTAACAGTCCTCTTGCACAACTAGGACAGTTTTTTATGCTGCTGGAAAACCAAGATAAAGCATTTCTAAGTCATAACACTGGAGAGCTATCACAGAACGTGACAAGAGAAATAAGTGGTGGTATCAGTGTGGCAGAGAAAGGTCACATTTCTTCAGATAGAAAGGAAAAACATTCACATAGCACTTCAAATGTACATTATTTATTGTTATTATGAGTGGTTAAATGAATCAACATGTAGAGCAGTACCAGGCCAAGCCAGATGCAGGGAAACATAACACAAAGAGCTTGCAGCTGCTGCTGATTCAAGAAGCTGCATGCAGGTGCTTTTTAGCTAAAATTCTAAAATTCCCTTTTAATTTGGAAATGATCTTGGCTGAAAGCACTCAGGGACAGCATTTGTACACAGACAACACTCGTGCCAATTGCCTCCCGTGAACTCAACCACTTGGCTCTGCTGGTGCTGCAAAATGGACCTTGCAAATTACAAAGATCTGCTTTTAAAACTCTCTGTTTTGAGGCAGAGCATCCAAACCTGTGGCACTGAGTTTTACTACAACTGCTGGGCTTAAACACGCAGCACTGAGAAGGAAAAGGCTCCTTTCTCAGGCCTCCCTCTGCAAGTTTATCCCAGACAGGGCAGTGAGACGCCTTCAAGGCTGATTTTTTGGGAGATTTGATGACCACCGTATAATAGATACCAAAGAGAGGATTCCTTTAAGATCTCATCTAAAAGAGCTGGGAATAAATGTGCTCATGTCCCCTCCTGTTGTATCTTCCTCTTGCTCGGACTTAAGGAAAAGGAAAAATCGGTGCAAACTCCCATAAAGCTGGAGCTCTGTTAAAAAGGGGACCCTGCACTCAGTATTTTGCCTGTCACATACTTTTCCTTCTACTCACACAACATGTGAATTACATCCACCCTTCTAATAGGAGGAGACAGGAAAAGCTGGTTAAGAAGGAAGAATTGGGACACGGGAGAGGTTATTTGTCATTTAACAGCATGCAGTGAACACTGCAATTTCTGCTTCAGCATCCTTTAACCTTCAAATAAAGAGAATTATTAGTATATTACTGTTCCTTCCTCCTTCTTTCCTCAGAGATGCTACTCTGAAGTTATATTCTACATATTATTTCAGGTATGTGAACCCATCCACTCACCTCAGAGCCTGAGCTTCAAGCCCTTCTCCAAGGCTTTCTGTTCATTTTCATGCCAAGTTGTTTCATTAGGTACAGTTTCATCCTTCCTTGGGGCAAGAGAGCACAACTGGATACCTCCCTGACATCCACAACAAAGCTTGGAATTAGTCTTCAATCCTTTCTTACCTTTTGGGTTGGAAACTCTCACTGTGGAATTAGTAATATCAGGAATTAGTGATCCTCCTCAACCAAGGTGATTAAATCAGTGAGAAGCAGAAGGGGGTTTCCCAGAAGTTTCACCAGAATCCCAGAATCATTTAGGTGGGAAAAGACCTCTAAGGTCATGGAATCCAACCATTAACCCAGCACTGAACCACAATTCTGTGCCTATTAACTCCAAGTAAAAGGGCACAGATGAGTTTCAGAGGGTCCTGTCAGGGCTGTTGCAGTTTTAAGGCACTTTTCCTTCTTCCAGAAGGAAATTTTTTAACATGCATTGTGATTCGGTGCAAGGAAGGATTATTAACTCATAAGCAAAAGTCAGACCTGATGAATTATTTAAAACTGAATCTGAAAACAACCCAGTCTATATGCATTTGGGCAGATAAATACAATACAGGACATTCCTGTAGCTTCACCAACCCTGTCAAGTGACCAAGCACTAAAAGCACCTCCCAGCCTTTAAATACCAACATTTAATAGCAGTTTTTATATGTCTATTCAAGCTAACTTAACTGGGCTGAGACCCAGTACACAGTAAAAAACCTCAGCTGCATTTATGTGATTTTTCAGTTTCATGAGACGCAAAGCACTGGGTTGCTCTTCTCCAACTTTGAGCTTGGAGAAGGCGGTGGCACTGACTGAATAAAATTCCTGCAACTTCACCACACAAGCCAGAACATGTGCCTCGACTTTCAAATATGCATCCCCTCTCAGAGGCAGGAAGCAATTACTTCTATTTCTTCCTTTTCAATGACACACTTGCGTCTGCATAATGCGGTTCTGTGACAGAGGATTGAAATTCCTCGCCACAGCAGCAGCAAGCACCCAGGCTAGTTTGGGCTCAGCCTCTCCCGCTGATCCCACGCGCTTGTAATTGCACAGGGACCGTAATTAACCTGCTGGGAGAGATCAGGGATCTTTCCAGTTCCCACTCTGCATCTTCCTGGTTTACTACAGGCAAGTCAGGCTGCTGTCAATCTTACCCGACTGCACAGATCCTGGGAGCGGCAACAGCCACAAAACTCAGCTGATCACCTGAAGCAGTGAGGAGGTGAACACTGGGGGGAAAAAAAGGAAAAGGAAGTCTTCTATATGTATGGGATATCCCTGAGCTGGTAGATTTTATCAGGTTCTGTGTCTGGAAGCAGATTTTCAGCATGTTTTGATAACCAGCTCGATAATCTCACAGATAAGAAATCTTACGACACATAAATATTTTTCATTTAGAAATGCAAGGAAGGAATTTAAGGCCACCGCAGCCACATTTAGCAACCTAACAAAAGCACCTGAAAGGAGCTTTTGTAAAATTTACAGCCAAAACACACGAATGGCAAAAAAAGTACCATTTCAATCAGAAAGCTTCTTGGCAACTAGAATCTCATTTGGGGTATTTAGCCAGCTTTTTATGAGCCTATATTTCATTTTGTCACAGGATTTTCCAAATTGAAAATGGTGAAGAGATCATTTGACATACTACAACTGAAGTAATTCTTAATATTGTTGTTGATTCAACAGTGTACTGGACCACTGCCAAGACCAGAAGCTATATTCAATTAGTTTAGGAACATATGTCTTCATGTGTTGGGAAGATCCAGGGTGCAATTAAATTCACAAAAATTATTCAGCAGATGGAATCAAATTAATGTGGTCCTGTGTCTTATGTTCATAGAATTGTGTTCATTTTATTTTTTTGCTTAAAAAAACCCCAAAACCCAAAAAACCAGAACAAGCTATAAACATAAAAAGAGATATATTTTATTTTTTTCTGTTGAGATGCAAAGATGAGGATCAGAAGCTGTTTTGAACACAACGAATACATTTGTATGGTCTGTATTTTCTCAGTTCCAATGCATACAGCGTAGAGCATTTCTAGCCAGGGGAGCAACAAGTCAAAGTATTTTGAAATGTGCAGGAATAAGGATAATGACAAAGATAACAAAGATAATAAAGATAATAAAGACAATAAAGACAGTAAAGATACATGTGGATTAAAATCCTGCCCCACTCCAGGGTTGTTTCCAGCTTCAAGTATTTGTCTCCACCCTCAGCATTCAGCCCTCTCTGGTTCACCTGGGACCAGAAAACTGATTAAAATAATTAAGGATAAATCCATCCTTAGATGCGAGGCCGCATCCTCGGAGAAGAAAAACCCCAGCGTGCATCTGCTCCAATCCTGGAGCACGTGAGGAGGGTGAAATGCAGATGGCTGAACCTCCCTGACAATTTACTCAGACTTTAAAACCCTTTTGACAAGCTCTGTGCAAAAGACTATTAAAGCACGAGGTGAAGCCGTGCTGCAGAACCTGGTTAAGGAGCAGAAAAAGAGGAGGAATGAGTCAACCCTTTTAGTGCCTTGAAAGAAAGTGTAATGTCCCACACTTCCCTGATGGAAATCAGACAGGCTGAGTAGCAGAGGGGCAAACCACTGGAGCAGACAATCACTCTTAGCCAGAGCTTGAGCTTGCTGAAATTCCAAAAGGAGCCTAAAAGCAGGGAAACTCAATTCTCAGTCTGATAGCAGGGAAATTTTTAACTGTGGGAACAGAGGACGTTCAGCACAAAAGGACAAAAGGAGACCTGGGCTTCACTGTGCAGGTCCTTCTGCTCACATTTTGCATTTCATGGCAGCTGAGCTTCTAAATGCAAAGGAAACATACTTGAAAATCTCTGGTTTTATTGCTGATAGGTAAACAGATGATCACAGAAGTGAAATATGTCTGTTAGTGAGTTCTAGACTGCGGGGAGGCCCCCGCTGGCAGCAGGATGGACCTAAAAGCCCTTTCAGGGGCACAGCAGTAGGGTTTAGTGTTGCTTAAATTGAAAAGCATATTTAAGAAAGAAAGAAAGAAAGAAAGAAAGACAGAAAGAAAGAAAGAAAGAAAATTCTTTTATAGCACAGACCAAGCAACTCGGAGGCCTTTTCTCAGAATCCAGACTGGGAAAAAGAGGGCACGAGGCAGGGCACAAGCTGAGCTGTTAATATGTGGAATTGCTGCTTCCCAGGTTCTGCAGGTGCAGCCCTCCCTCACAGCCCAGGATCTCCAGCTCCAATTATCTCCCCAGCAGCCCCAGTTTATAATTCTCATCACTGGGGCACAGCTTTGACCATTGCCCTGTAACTTTTCCATATCCACCTATCCAGCTGGCAATTCCTTTGTATTTGCCCTGCATGATGAGTTTTTCCCCATCTGAGCAAAACCCTCTCAATTTCACATTAGCCAAAATTTAATGAGCAAACACCTCAGAAGAATAATATCTTCTAATCATGGCACAAAATCATTAATCTCTATCCAT
This sequence comes from Coloeus monedula, assembly GCF_965178545.1. Taxonomy (NCBI): domain Eukaryota; kingdom Metazoa; phylum Chordata; class Aves; order Passeriformes; family Corvidae; genus Coloeus; species Coloeus monedula. Next base: position 2,317,957 of record NC_138786.1, on the reverse strand, counting down.
CCTGAAAATTGTATTTTGTTCACAGCTGCTTGTAGTTGACCCCTTAGCCATCTTCCTATCCATTTTTTTTTCCACCTTCAACAACAATTTCTCATGGAATGCTAAAGTAACGTAAAGATTGACTCTCCTGCACTGATCTCTGCCTTTAGTCTTCCCAAACCAGCACCAAAAAAAAAGAAAAAAAAATCCATTTATACCAGTTCCCATTTGCTTCCCATTCACTTTCAGGTTCCCACCTATCATTTTTTAAATTCTGGGTTAAAATTTCCCACAGATTTGACCAAATCAGAAAACCAGCAGCTGCCTCACATTTTCTGAGTACAGATGTCACGTTCACCACTCATCTTTCCTGCTGGCCTATACTCTGACTCCTGAGAAATCTAAGCACCATAAATGCTGTTTACCATCTGTGTGCTTGACTGTCAGGCTCATTTTCAGCAGGCACCTGGTCACCCACATGCACAGCATGAACCCTACGTTAAGCTGGCACAAAGCACTCCTTTCTCTCTCCAGACCCAAAGAAGAAGTGATGCTACATGTTGGGAGAGCTATGAATGTGTTGTACGTACCCCGAATATCAACAGGAATGAACATTTTTTAATTTCCCCCCAAATCCTACAGATTTCCACAGCCTCCTTTGCTGACTTTCTAATTTTAACTGTGCTTTGCACATTTAATTTTGATGGCTGATAATCCTGCAGGTATCTGGGCAATATGCAGTCCCCACAGAAACCTGCCATCTCCTCCTCATGAAAATAAAACATCCCAAGCCTCTCCTAGTGCCATCACTCTTCTAAAACTACGTTCAAAACCATTTCATGACTCTGAGTTATTTCTCTAGAGGAATCCCACTAAAGTTCACCTAAGCTGCAATGGCTTGCAGCATTTTTCACTTTGTGTCATATCTGTTTCAGCCAGACTCTGGCTGTACCACTTGTTCCAGCAGTAATAACAATAAATTGCCTCTTTTCTGTTCCTCAAACACAGGCTTGTATTGCCTCCTTTAGCTGTCAACACTGTTATATAGATTTTCTCCTAACAAATCTATCTACCCTTGCCATCAGCCCCCACTGACTCAGATCTCTCAGGTGGCTCTGAGCCTGTGAAGTGATCCCTCAAAACATTTCTAACTCACTGTGGCTCTGATGCTGGACATCTTTAATGAGTTCTCTCTTCTCGTGTCTGCGGATTGTTCTTTCTTTCCTTCCACACACACTGGGTGCTTCTGGCTTTTCCCTCTCATTTTTTTCCATGTGCTCCACAAGCAAACACAGCAGCAGCAGCAGCTCTGGAATCCCCACACAGCGGAATCTCCCTGTGCCATACAAGTGTTTATCCCTGACCAGGAACAGGAGAAAATGGAGGAACACTTTCTTTGCACATCTCCTGGCCTGTCAAAACAGTTGCTCTGCCTGCCAGCACTCGCTACCTTCATGACTGGCATATTCCGCTGGTGTCAGCGAGACCCAAAAGCCACCAACTGCTCGGGGAAAAAAATAAAAAAAAATAAGTATGAATGGAAACGAGGTCCACAAAGGCAAAACAAATTCTTGTACTTTGCCATAGTGTTGGGGCCCACACAGGAAATCCACGGCACTGGTACCCTTTTAGAAGCCCTGCCAGAGGGCTGAGGGAAGAGCCCTGCAGGGACTGGAGCTCTCACTTGGTCCAGCCCCCAGGGAGAACGTGGCAATAGGCTGGGAGGGTTCCCAAACACAGACCAAACTCTGGCTCTCTGGCATTTCTCTTAGCTGCCACTTCAGCCTCTGAAGATACTTCATACCAAACTTTCTCCCAGGCGCTTTCTCACTCTAGAATCATATTCCTTGCCAATTCTCCATTCCTCAGACTTTTTAGCACAGGCTTAGCCTCCACCTTCTGCCAGTCCCAGTCTTCCCAGTTTATCCTCAGTCCCACTTCCCTTCTACTCATCCCCCATTCCTTTTTCTTTGTTGTTTGGGAATTTCACCTGCTCTGCCCCTCATGATGCATCCCATTTATCTCTATCCATTCTTCCTATTCCTTCCCCTAGTTCAGCCTCTCTCCTTCCCTAACCCTTCCTCCCATACAGATGCAGTTCCTGGGTTATCCCTGTTTCTCTCCAGTTCCTGTCCCTCTTCCACGGCTGTTTGTAAGGCCGTGGTTCAGCCAGGCCTGCTCCCTCACTCCAGGTGTGCCCACCACTCCAGCTTCAGGGGAACTGGAGAAAAATGTCTGGGATTTCCACCAGATTTCAGAAAGTCAACTGAGGGAACAAGCGCAGTTAGAGAACTGACAAACAAAACCAAACACATAATTTGGGCATGTTTTCAAAAGAAAACCTCTTCAAAAGCATAGGAGCACTATCATTTTTCCACTCAAAGCTCACCAGAATTAAAAAAAAAAAAAAAAAAAATCAACAAAAAGAGGAAAACCAACTAAGACAGAAAACATCAACTCAAACAGCTTCAGCAAGTGCTTAATAACTTGAGCAAAGTTTCTAAGAGTGGCAAGTATCTGACAACAGTTTTATCCCAAGCAGTAGAAGCATTTCTGTAATAGAGTCCCAGAATGATTTAAGTTGGAAGGGACCATCAAGATCACCAAGTCCCAAACCCCCAACCCAGGTAGGGATGTCACCCACCAGACCAGGTTGCTCAGGACCCTATCTAAGCTGGCCTTATCTTGTAATCAGGCCTAAATAAATATCAGATGTGATTGTCCAACATCCACAAGCCATGTTAGTGCCTGAGAATGTCACCACAAAGTGCAACTTGGTTTTTTCTGCATCCCAAGCACTGAAACAGCCACATTGCCTGAGAGTGTTAACCATATCCCTAATTAAAGGAGAGAACATAATTACCTGCTTAATATACTTCCAATGCATATTTGTAAAGCCACAAGAAAGCAGCTTCTTTATAAAATATAATCTGACCTGTCACTTGATGGCCTTTCAGAAAAAAAGGTGGAGGGGCTTTTGCCATATCCATGGAAGATATTCAATATTTGGTGTTTTCGACTTCCCCCCAATTTACTTAGCATGTGTTACTCCATTATGGTTTAATTTGGACAAGAAAACTGCATGGCTGCTCAAGCAGTAAATTTAAAGTGTAAATGGATTCTTGGCTGCCGATGGCCCAGTTTCTGCTTCTGTTTCCATAGAAACCCATGTAGGAGTGGCAAGGAGGCATCACTTAAAATATGAACTTAAGGGCTTACTTCTCCCTTTTTCCTCCCTCTCATCTCCAAGCAAATGGGAGGTAGTTTAAATTTTCAGCCCCTTCTTTCTCACCCTTTCATTTTACTCCTGGAAGCATCTGAAGCAATAATCCCACTGGCCAGAAATTTCCTCTGCTAAATTACAGATTCCGGCCTGCAGGAAGCGTGTACTTGGAACAGGAGGAGGATTGCCACACTCTCGCACACCTCACACGTGTTTGGTACTGTGCCACAAACTGTTTCTGTCCAGAGAAATTCATACTGATGAAGGGGTGTAAATATAGAAGGTGGAAAAATCATCCTTAAAATGAGATGTACAACACTAAGCCTGCATAAGAGGAAACTGTGACTCCTCAGGTGAGATACTACACACAGCCAAGTTCACCTGCTAGGTTAATAATAATCCTCTCATTTATTAACCATCAGTCTCACCAAATCTTCAACCCAAGGTTCAATTTATGACTATCTCTGATGAGACCCAAGTGCAGTGCATTTCCTATAGTAGTAAGTCCTGTAACAAAAAAATCACTTCACCAACATAAAAATGTAGTGAGTTTGCTCATCAGAAATGGTTAAAGGCCTCAGGTGTGGCAAAGCAGTTCTTTAAAGGAATGATAGAGACAAATGGCACCTGAACCAAATTTGCACATAAAGTAAAAGACAAAGCTATAGAGACAGGCAGAGTGTCTCAATCCCACTCCTGGATTTACTTAATTGCCAGCAAGATCCAGTGCACACATTCTGAGCCTACTTTGGGCACTTCTTCAGCACTGAACCTTTTCAGGCACTTGAAGAAATGAGCTCCACATCACAAAAGCAAACAACAAACCCCCCATCCCCTGAAGCAAAGCAGTCAGGCAGGGAAACAGAGGAGGAGCCGGTGAAGAAGTGAAGGCCACCATCCACTCATCCTCCTCAGCAGGGTCCTTTCCTACTCCTTAAACACTTTTCTTTCCTACTCCTTGAACACATTTTTGTTCTAACACAGTAACCTACTCAAATATAAAACCTATGGGGGGTTGCAAACTTTCCTTCCAAAAATGGGGGAGCTCGGTCACAGTGCAGGAACCTCTCTTCACTTTTACTCCGTAGCAGATGTCTGGAGTCTGAGCGAGTTATCTTCCACAAAAAACACTTGCAAATAAAAACTTTAGCTTTTCTTGCTGGCATTCTCTGGTGGGCAACAGGGGCAGAATCTTTCTTCTCCCAGCATCAAAAAAAGAAATAAAGAAAGCAGCTACAAAGGGGACATAATTTCAGCAGCTAATTAAGCTTGCTCTCCAGAACACACACGCCTTGTTATCATCAAACCTGCTGCCACATGGTAAAAGAAGCAATTTGAAAAGGAAATAAATAAACAAAATGTAAATTTTCTTTACACGATCCACATTGTTCTTGAAGTCTGATGTCCCTGTTAGACACGTGTTTGCAAAGGAGGAATTATGTTTATGGCTCTAAGCAGAGCCATTGCTTAGACTTTGCCTGTCCATTAAAAAAAAAAAAAAAAAGACAAAACCAAACCTTAGTTGCATTTCTCAGTATTGCACAGGTTTGTGTTGCAACTACATAGTATTTTTTGATTCACAGAATCATTTCATCATAAAACAGCCCAACTGTTCAGCTGAGAGCAGGATTTCTAAATACATTTTGCCCGAGAATTCCAAGACACCTAAATCTTGTGCAGGCATCTAAGGGTAGGGATGTATTTATGAACTGCCTTTGGATATTTATTTTTATTTATGCAGTGCCTCTGGTACTTCACAATTAAAGTAAGTGGGGCATCAAAACCTATTGGGGTATGAGGGAATAATTATGCATCAGAATATAAGGAAACCAATTAAGCAGCAAGCATCCTTCAGAATCAACCCCTGATGCTTCCAGACAAACAGGCTTCTTCCTTATTTGTGCAACACAAATGAGACAAACAATCCTTTGGCAAAATCCTTGGGATGCCATGGCCTATAATGCAGCTCAAGCCAGTAAAACCTGACTGTTCAACATAAAAGGCACTTCCTAAAGTATTTGCTAACCTCTAGGTGCTACTTGTTGGTTCTTCTGCTGTTCAGCTGTAAGATAATGACTGTGACAAGTGTTTTTCTTATATCACTAGTCCTAAATAACAGAGAATTGTACAAATCCCTTTCAGTTGAATCCATGCTAATCACAGTGAAGGCTTTGCTGTACCTATTTACAAGCACAGCGAATTTCCTGGTGGCACCTCTAAGGCTCAGGAGGCTTAAAAGGATGATTGCTGCTTTTAGAAGTAACATTTTCCTTGACTCCTGCGTGTGACAGAGGGAAAAACACCCTCTGATTAAAAAGCCACTCTCCACCTGAGATCTGGATCTGAAGGATTTTAAATCTCACCCATCAGCAATTTGCAACTCCATCCAAAGGTCAAATGATAAAGCAGAACATTTAATATATCTGACAAAAATACAGTAGTAGGGTATTTATTATCTAATATATCTGTCCTACACATTTATTAAAGTGAATTCCACCAGTTTACAAATTGGCTCCTACATAAAACTGTGCTGAACACCTCACACTGATCTCTGAAATCAAGGGGTTTTTGCTAAAAATACATTGGTGGATGCAATAAAATGACAATCATGATTTTGGTACTCTCACACAAAGGTTATGACTCATTCATTAAAATATTTAAATTAGCAAGCCTACTGCTAGCTAAGATGGCAGATGCTAACACAGCCAAAGACTCAACACTCTGCATTATGTATGACTAACAAATCTTTGTGTAGAATGATGTGTAAATATTTCATACCGAGCAAATAGGCTTTGTGGAAAGTAGCATGATCTGAAACACACACAAATCTCATCCCAAGTGTATTCAAAATACCCCTGATTATGTCACACAAGCAGAGAAGAACCAGGTCACACACTCTTGAGTTCAATTCACCATAAATCAGGATTTTTGTCATCCATCGGGGCTGGAAATTGAGCTTTCGTAGTGAAATCCCTGCTTGCATCTCAGATTTTTAATCTCTCCCGCCTGTTTGCCTTCTGAAAAAATACCAAAAAGTACAAGATGGCCAATAAATCATCTAAGAAGTTTACACACTCTTGGTAATGCAGATACAAGCCAACAGGGTATGATCATTGTCCAGATACGAGCAGAGCTTCAGACAATTATTGTCATCATTTATTTATAAACTCGATGGTATGAAAATACAGACTGCTTCATATGAGACCTTCAAATTTACCACTTGGTTCTTGCACTTTTAAGCTTTGCCTGCCCTCATCCTTTCCACACAAAAAGCATTTTGAGTTCAGGGAAGGCTTTCCTGCTTTCTTGTACTCTCCAGTTCACGCTCCATTACTTCCCGCACAGAGATAGGAACACGAACCTCTGTTAAACCTACCAGAACAGCAGCATGGAGCAGACTCAAATCTACCACTTATTTACCACTGAGCTGCACTTTCCCTAAAAATTCTTCCATTATCCCCTAATTTACAGTTAAATTTTGCGTGTGTTCCATTACAGGGTTCACAGCACCAGCGCCACGTCAGCAGAGCCCCTTCAGCAGCAGGATAGGAAATGCTGGTACGAGGAGCTTTTCTGCTGGCTCCAGAGCATCATCTCTGAGCAAACAGCTCAAACTCACTGAGCAAACAAAAGCTCCTTCATGTCAGCAAAGTGGCAACAGCACCGAAAATGTGGCCACGGTAGCAATGTCAAGCGAGTGGCAGAACTGTCCCTGTCCGGCTGCTGTGACCACAGCACGAGGATGCTGCAGGACAGAGGAGGAGAATACTGAATTTATTCTGTGGAACACCTTTAGCATCACAACAGGCACGGGAGCAGGAGCATCAAGCCAGCAGCAGGAGTTTTCCAGACAAATTTGAGGCTCACCCAAGTATTAGTGCTGGTGTTTCCACAACAAACACGGCTGGGAGCTCAATCTAATGACACAATGATGATTTTACAAATGTCTCTGATGTGTGGAAGAAGAACCTGGGGTTCTAACAAGACCCCATGAACAATCCAAACCTCAGCCACTTGGGAATGCTGTTTATTCCAAAAACAAATTCTTAACTTCTTTCTTTTAAACTGCCACAGTAGCCCCTGGACTAAAGCAAAAAGCCATCCAGGCTTTTCCACTGACATGCAGAAATGGCATCATCCATTAGCAGAAGTGCATTCTGTTAATGTCCTCTACCTCTCCATCTCCCATAAAATGGCAAAAAATTGTGAGAAACAAAAATAATATTAAATTCCTCATGAAAAGATCAAGAAAATACATTAAAATGGAGACTATTAGACTACTAAAATGTAGACTGATATTAAATGGCATCTCCAGGACTCAAGGAAATGTCCGTAAGGTCTTTTCCTAGAAAAAAAGTCATTGTGGAAACACCTGTTCAAATTTTTTTCCCACTTTTCTATCAGGATACTAATGGACTTGTAGATTCAGTTCTAGAGAAAAAGCTTTCTGTTCCTATGAAATGATTTAAGTCAGGCTTACTAATAGGAGGAATAGAGCTCTTAACTTCAAAATCAAAGTTATAATATTCCAGAGAAGTCACATGAAATTAGGCAGCTGAGTGGAACTACTGCCACAGTAGCAGTCAGGCTCCAAGAAACGGATATTAGAAGTAAGCAATTCATTGTCAGCTTCAGCTCTGGGAAATCTGAAGTACTTGACACATGAGGAAACATTTGCTTCTTTTCCCTAGATTAGAAACCTGCTTCAGGGATGGTCTGTATGTTCCTCTGTGGCTCCATGCCTACCCGGTTTTTATCAATAAAATCATTAAAAAACCCACCTTCAGCTTAATAGTCATCCCCAAAGAAAGAAAAAGCCTGATTTATTTCATACAGCAGTGAAGAAATTTGTCCCACACGCCTCTGTTTCCTCCATCCTTCCCTTTTTGCAGCAAATATCTCACTCCAGGATGCAGAGACAAGTTGTTTTCTCTAAACATTTGGCAAAGTGTTAGAAAAGACAAGACTCCTGAACAGAGACCACACCTGCCTCAGGGAACAGTTAAACCAACCCAAAAAATCCAGCAGTGAAATTGAAACCTGCCTCTGACTGCTGAAAGTAAAAGCTGCCAGTTTAAGGTTCCAATACAGCTCCTCTCCCTACAGAAAAATACGAGGCTCAAAAGCTGCAATGAAACAAATCCCCACAGCTTCAATACAGCAAAGAAATGAACAGTTCCCCAGAGCCCAGCTCCAGACCAACATCCTGCCATTCCCTGTTGCTGCTGTGTAAGGTGATGCATGGGACCTGAAGATGTCAATCCCAAAAATTCTGCTCTTGCTGAAATGTTTTGTGTCCTTACAAAGCAGAGATGGTCTTCCTACCCATCGAAAGAGACGTTTCCAAGTCACGAGTAAAATAAATCTTCCCCAAAACGAAATAAATAACTCTGCAGCCTCTACAGCACAGCCCTGACCTGCACAGGATCTAGAACAAGAAATAGCACTCTAGATTGTCTAGATAACAGAAACCAGGTACCAAGATGATCACCAGCAGTGCACGTGATGGAAGAATAAATGCTGCTGGGGTTATTTTCTCGTGTTCAAGATGTATTCAATCGTTCGTATTTAGTTGTCTAAATTAAGGTCTTTGCACGTTCCAGTTGGAAAACAAGGGGTTTTTTATAAGGAATGGCAACATAAACATTCTAAAACCTCCACACACAAAACACTTTGTGCATGAGCAGAATGTAAAACCTTCCCCGACAGCAGCGCATGAGCAATAAAATTACAGTGCAACCTCTTTTTCAAAATTCTCTTAGTCGGTTACAGATAACCATGGAAAGGTCTAGCCTTTTAGAAAAGCGCTTTTGCTCCCTTAGCAATGAGTAGGAAACACAATACTTATAAAATTAGTGTTAAAGTGGAGCAGCTCCTATCTAACTCTAGCAAGCTTCAGGTTAACTGTGGCAGCTGTAAAGCCTACCAGCTTTGAAGACAGCTTTCCTTTTCAGCTTGTTTGATAAAGATGTGGCAGATCAAAGGTCTCCCCTGTCAATATTCACATCCAGGATCTCCACCATGTACCACACCTACAATGAAAACACACTCTGGAAACAGTAATAATTTATTTGCTGTTAAGTTCATTCCATCATGTTCCATCATTTAATCAAGATTCACTGCTGCTGCACGGGCATTTAGAGAGTATTCAGAAAACACTAGAAGTAGGAGTAAAGAGACAAAAATCTCCGTTGCTATAGCTAAAATATGTGCAGTCTAGAACCACCTCCACTAGGTACCATCCTACTCCTCCAAACTGGGAATATTCAAAGTGTCTTCTCACTCTGTCAAGCTGCACATCCCAATCCCTGGCAAGACTTGCAAGGCAGGTCCACAGGGTCAGCTCCTTCCATCCCAGCTAGTTACTACCAACAATTTTAGCCACTATCTGCATCTCCCCACATTTAATACGTTTAAAACTCTACTATAAACTGCTGCTGAGACTTGCTTAAGGATCAAGTCAACCAAGCCTGCTAAACATATGCAGGTCCTCAATGGACATATGGTTAGTTTAGAAATGCAGCTGAGGCTGTGCTTTGATACATCATCATCTCTAGAAAGCCCTGACAAAAATGAAGCGTTCAATGACATTTTTGCTTAGGCACAGGTAGAACTAGAGAGCAGAAGAACACAATCACCACCTTTTTAGCTGTAAAATAGTAACGTGAGCACAGATTATCGTCAGTATCAGAACGCTAAAATGCTATTTACACCCTGGAAATGGGAATGGAAGCAAACCGGGAAGGCTGTTAAGTAGACTCAGATTTTTAGCCCTCAAACATTACTAGATCCTACCAGCTGTCTCAAGGAACATGTATGTTCTCTCCTGGAAACTTGACATCCTGGAGACTGGGATGCCGTCAGACCACAATCAAAAAGCAAAAATGCCTTCCTACAATTCCAGAAGAACATAAACCTCGCAATTTCTATTGTCTAAAAAATGTGTTGCTTTCTCTGATACATATGTATGCACATATGTAGGTAGGAGTGTACCTACAGACCTATATAAATTATGTTTACACCCAAATAAATCAATCCCTTGGTCTGTCTGTCTATCAACCCATCCACATTTTATCAAACATCTCTAGGCAGGAAAACACAGAAGAAATACATTTAAAAGCTTGATATACTACAGTGATGGGGAAAAAATTCAATGTTCTTCCCACCAGGTAGTGAATTAAATGCAAGAATCACAATAGCATTCTAATGTTAAAAATAGAATCCAGAAGATTTTCCCTTCTCCTGCCAACGAAGCCAGTGAAAACAAATGAGCTACCCCCAAATCACAGCTTGGGACATGCAAGATTTAACATTATATGATTATTTTTTTGGTGCAGAGAAACCTAAAAAACCTAACATTTCTTTTTCTGGAAATAGAAACTCTTTTGTCAGCCGTGTTTTAAATGTGACATATTTTGAAGGGCTGTTATACCTTAAATAAAGACAGCCTAAAATAATGTCAAAACCAGGGGCTAACAACTATGGAAATCACAACTTAAAACTGCTTGTACATGTGTAGTTTTCTAAAGGTTTTACCTTCCATTTTTACCTCTTTGGTGTTCTCATTAGGTCGGGATAAGGTCAAAGTCAATACCCAGGGAAAGAACTGTGTTCACACCAAAGGTGGGAAGTTATTCCTTGTGTTATGTGTTGGATGCGGATAAAGGAAATCACATCAAATCCCAAAGTTAAATAATGTGGTTTTAGGCCAGTGCAAGACATTTGGTAGAAGTCAAGATCTTTACGAATAAATCTCCTTCCAGGCATAGATGGCAGCTCACAGTAGTATCTATAGAAACAAGTTACAATTTGTATTTCCTTAACCACCTACTTAATTAGGTTCTTCATATCTGAATGCAGCAAAAGGCAGCCTTTAACTTTATTTTTGTGTGCTTATGCACTGTAAATTTATAGTTATAAAGATTAGGAGAACAGGCAGCAGAGCAAAGAAAAATGTGTCAGTTTTGTACACTTTGGCATGGAACAGTAATAACAGCCACACAAAATGGTGAAATCCCCTGCTTAGGTTTGAGTCAATGCCATACCAATGGATTCAGTACTCTGGAAAGCCACTGCTGTCCTCTGAAAAGTGACCTAAAAAGCTTAATTGAGCAGTAACAGATGTAACCAGTTGTTCTGTTGCGTTACTTAATAGAATAAGGAAAAACATCTGCACAAATGGCACAGCATTCCAGTTTGGGGGAAGAAAAGGATAAGAGTTCAGAAACCTGTAGATAAGTCAGTGTCTCTCAGGAGACTGTGGTCTACCTGCTTGAGCTAAAAATGAGTTAGCAAGATTTATAGAAATCACCATAGGGAGCCAGAGCTCCATCCCATCTTCCCTGAACTTCATTTTCAGTGGTCTTCCCCGGTGCACTCTCAGTCTGGAGCCGCTGATTGTCCCACAAGTTGCATTTAAACAGGTCTTGAGACTCACCCATGCACCTGTCCCCTTTTATGTCTTCCAAGCTTGTGATTCCGGCCTCTGGAGTGACCCGAGGCCTCGTAGGACGTGGATAAGTGGATTTAAGCAAGCACAACAACAAAACTGGAGCCTGCAGAGTATCTGCCCTGCTGAGCACATTGTTCCCCGCTTACAGAGCCCACACATCCCAGAGCTGTCCTGCCACCTGCTCGCTGCCGCCTGTGCTGCTTCCAACAAGGCCCCAGCCCGCGTTATCTGCACCATGACGAACCCAGTGACTCTGATGCTCTGCATTCCAGAAAAAACCAACAAACAAACCAACTCCCTTAATTCCAAATCTTTTAGTTAAAGCGCTTGGAATCACGGAATGGATGGGGTTGGAAGGGACCCTCAAGACCATCAAGTCCCAACCCTTTGAGGACGTACAGGGTTGAAGTCCAATAAGCCTCAAAGCTTTTGCAATATTAAAACAGGGAAGAGAATTCAGGTCTGGTTTGAGAAGCTGAACTGAACATGAGGACTTTACTTAGCCTTAGTCACTGTGAGTGAGATCAACGCCAGATCAATGCACGAGGCCTCTCGTGAGTGCAAATGTCAGCGGGAGCTGACACTGCAGCTGCCCGTTCTTTAAGTGGTCTCCAGCCATGCACATGCAGGGAGAGGGAAAATTCTCCAGCCAAGCCAGAGCAAAGAAAGCAGCCAGAGGTAAGGGAGCAATCCCGTGCTATTCCTCCTTTTTTGTCTCTTTTGGAGGGCAGTGATCCGGTGCTGGTGTCCTTCCAAAGGCACACATGATTAAAGCTGTGACACTTTCAGTAGCTGTGCTGCATGTTGCAGTATAAGCACAAAATTCCCTTGGGAATGTCATCCTGCCCACTTGCAAATTAAAAGGAAAAAAAAAAACAACCAGAGAAGACTTTTTTTTCCCCTCCAAGTCTGAATGTGATCTGAAAACAATCATTGTTTTAGACTTCAGCTGCTATAATTTAAAAAAAATATTAATTAAAGGCAAAAGTTTAGAGAGAATTCCTCCAATTAGCCAGCACGACTCCACATTTGTGTTCTAGGGAAACAGAAGGGTTTGTGGTTTGGGATTTTTTTTAAATACGAAGAAACATAGCTCTTGTGTTAAAACTTTTATTACATTCCTGAGCCCAGGGCTCACTTGAGGCCTAAAGAAAAACTTGTGCCTACTGAGGCCATCAGCACTGTTCTGAAGGCCCAGGACATCTTTCCATTAGTACCTGAGTACTGTCCTTCAGGTGAGCAGTTAGTCCTGAGGGCTTCAAAAGGATATTTGTGCTCAGGTATCAGCAATTCATCAGCTATTCTGTTTGGAATAATCATTTGCTATCACTCTGCCTATTTACAAAAGCAATGAGTTAAGCTGTATTTCCTGGGAACGCAGCAGAAACAAACAGCAGGAAGTTTCCATACTCAAAAATCCCTGACTGTGCCACAACTCTGAAAAATGATATGTTAATCTGCATAACCAGAGAAAAACCTAAACAGGGCCCAACAACAGCTGTCTCCAGATATTCCAGCCCCGCTGACCTCCTGCCTTGCCATCGTGCCCCTTTCATTTTCTGCTGCAATGTGCCACTCCTCTGCTATTTTTGCTTCAGAGCTGAGCTATGAATATTTGGGGGGGGGGGGGGGGGAGGGGGCAAAAAAAGAAAAAAATCCAATCCCGTACTCATCTGTATTGATAACTCCATGCTTAATATTTTCTTTTAAGAAATATTGTATCAGTGCCTTGCTGAGCTGGGGGTGGGACAAGCTCTCTATGCAACAAGAGCTGTTTTCCCCCTTTACACCTTTATTGTTACTCTTGCTGTGGTCGCCTGGGGGATATCTTTCCTGAGAAAAGAGACTCGATTGCTTCTTTCACCGAGCCTGAAAGAAGGCACAACTCTAAAATTGCTTTCAGAATTCTCTCAAGGACCCTGGTCTATACTGGCAGGAATTACTGTCTTTCAAAAAGAATTTCAGAAAAAAACAACCCTGATTTGATTTGGCAGGGGAATTACTTTTCAGGGTTAATTACTTTGGCAACAGATTTAAATAGATAACCATCCATTTAGCAATTTAATGACTAAAAAGAACTCTCCTGTTGAAAGATGACAGGGAGGATTTTGCATTATTGCAGTTCCAAGTATTATCAGTAAGTTAACCTGGAAAATAGCTGGTGCATCTGGGTTGTCACTACAGTTAGGCAAAAATTAAAAAAAAAAAAAATAGAAAAAAGCACGAGGATCACTAAAAAGTAATTACAGCTGTGAAGGACAGCAAACACTGGGTAACCTAGTGGCAAACACCACTGAGCACAGCAAAAAGAGCTCAGGCAGAGGGGCAGGGGAGGGCTGGGGCTGGGGAACAGCACGGGGGACACGCTCCAACCCAACCTCCAAGGACAAGAACAGGGATCCCAGATCTCTCCTGACCTCGGACCTCTCGTGTGAGATGCACCTGAGAGACACCTCCCTGCTCTGCTCCCCCTTCTCTCCCTGCCTGCTGTAGCAGCTCGGAGTAGCAGCTCCACGGGTGACCCAGAGCCTGTCACACAGCCCAGCCCCCAGCCCCAATCGCTGCCGTGTTAAACCTCACGGAACGTTCTCAGGTTCTCCCAGGGAAAGCCACCACAGGAGTATTTTAAGCACACACGCCTCGAATGCTCCATGGCCCGCTCAGGAGGAGTTACCCTGGGGAAGAGGGAAGGCTCAGGAGGAGAGTGTGTCAAACCCCCCTCGCTCTGCCAAGCTCAAGGGCTTTGTTCCCCTCGTGGGGGGTTAGGCTTGAGCACTGGGCGAGCATCAGCTCCTGGCATGGACACGACCAAGGGAGCATTCTCCAAGGGAAGCACAGTGCTCACCTTAATCCAATTTAAAATACGGCTTGAGACACATTCTAAGAGAGCCCCTTCTGCTGCCTGCCTCCCCCTCAGTGGACCTCAACATGAAATGCATTGAAACAAAGCAGGCATTGGACCACAGGCAACCAAATAAAACCCTGCTGGGTAGGACACTGCTCTGTTTTGGAAAGAAAATATGGGATGCTCCTGCACTCCAGGTTCTCATGGAAAATCTAATTCCTCAGGCAACCCAAGCAGAACACTGGGAAATCTGCCTTTTAAGAGGGCACATCTGGTCTACAAAAGAAGCTTAATACAGGAGTTACAGGGTAAATAAAACCGAGATTACCTGTGCAAAATATTTTTTCATTATTTAAAAAACTTGTTCAGAGTAACCAGGAGGATGGAACTTGCATTGTGCATTTAGCAGAGCACAAGTAGAAGATAAAAGTTACAGTGTGTAAATCTCACCAATATATCTATTTGGGGAAAAAACCCAACAAGAAGTCATATAGAACTTGAAACAACTGCAGTCTTTGTCAGCTGTGTGTATAGATCACAGATTAAAAATAATACCTTACACTATTCCCAACAATCATCCTTTTATATGAGAAGCAGAAGTTCATTGTTTGAGGCTTCTGGCTGCTTCATCTGATCTTCCCAAAATCTACCTCTTTTTAAAGTTGGGGCTTTTTTTCCCTTGTGCATGTCCAATCTAATGAAAATATTATTTGATATTTATGAGGAAAAAATACTGTCAAATCAGGCTTCTGATGATCACAACTACTTTCTTCAGCTCACTAATAACTATATATAATGCAATAATCGTATGGACTTCTTTTCATAAAGGCCAATAATATGATAAAACGAAAATAATTATCACCATTACTGATTGGGAGAATGCAATGGGTATTTGATCCGATTAGCAAACCAAAAGACAGTCAAAGCTCATCCAAATAATATTTATCTGAGTTTATTTCTTACTACTATGATATGATATGATGGATGCTGAATAAAGACTCTATCCATCAGCTCCTGGACTGCATTCAGTTTTAAGGAAGAAAACAAAAATAAAAATGCTTAGCAGCATGGAAGAAGCAAATCCCACATAATCGCAAGCATGGCCAATATAAACACAAGCTTTACACAGCACAATAATCCCTTACAAATCTTTGCACTAGGAGACATTCAAATTATGGAATAAGCATGTTGAAAATACGGCCTATTCAGCCTCTTAGCAGCCAACAGGACCACGCACTGTGTTTGTGAGGGAATGATGGAAAAGATCCATGGCAAGGTCCTGGGCACGCTCCCCACGGCAGCCAGCAGTGCTCTGGGGAGGTGGAAGGGAGAAGAGGACAAACTGCCTTATTCTGTCACATTCCCCCAGCACCAAGCTGAAACACAAAGCAAAAGGTGCAGCCTGCCCAGAGGTGTTACAAGTGTGGGAGGCAAACTTAGTAAAAATTAAGGCACTAGATACCAAATAACACACTGCACGCAGAAAGGCAGCAATAAACCCCACTTGTTCATTAAGCACAGACTGATTTCAGATCTTGTAAGTGACTTGTGGATAGGTCATGTATGGAAGAGTTTTTAAAGGACTTCAGATTGATTTCTTCAGCTGGGCTTGGCTATCAACACTTCCTATATGCCTTAGAGATGTTTGTCTTTCACTTCAGGCTACAACCACATTTTGGTCTAAGATCCCACACTTGCTACCCCAAAATCCTCCTCTCAATTCTTCGATGGCTGTGGGCCTCCTGTCACCTCGCTGTCAGCAGTTCCCACTTCAACTGCTGTTCACTGAGGGATTCAAAACATCCAAAATGTACTTTGATAATGCAAAACTTTCAGAATACAGTGAACTTCTGTGATCTTTGCCTCCTCCAACGTGTAGACACGAAAATGTAGGTTCTGGTGAGAAACTTCTATTTCATCCCACAAGAAGCTGTACAAGGTAAAACGGGGTAAATAAAAGTTGTTACTACACTGCCTGTCATTGTATGGCTCATCTAAAAATGGTTCTTCTACTCCAAAGTTGTGCTGATGACATCATCTACAAATGACATATCTGTCCTATTATTGTCACTGCCCAAAAGCAACCAACAAACAAACCTCAGAGCTCTGAAATAGTAATATTGGTCCCGTAACCCAGCTAATTATGAAGTTAAAGAAATCATTTTTTGTCTTCTTCAATTCCTTTTACATGGAAAACCATGAAAGAAAAGCCTTATAAGTTCAAGATATATCTAATTTTAATTTTTTTAAAAGATCTAAGCAGACAAAGCACACACATGCACATGAACTCCAAAATGAGTTACTTAAAGCCATTAAAGTTTGTATGCTGAGGAGCTTAACTGAATTAATGGGACAACTTTGCCTTTTGGATCTCTGATGTTGAAACAGAAAAAGCTGAGTGTAGAAAAGTGGGAAAAATGATGGTAATTGGAGTAGTCAAACCAAATGCCACAGTACAGATATTTCTAGATTATTTCTAGTCACTAATATCTAAGAGGGAGAAAAAAACTGAGGCAAACACTGTGCACACTGTGCCACCAGTGAATTGCACAAAAACTGCAAAACAAATGCTATTTAACATTAAAAGTCCTGATTTTAGCAGGTAGTTAAACTTCTGATAAAGTATCCTTGCCATCCACAGAACTCAAGTGATGTCATCATTTACATTATCAGGCAGGATATTGCTTGTTAATTAAGTTTACTCATTTTTATACACACCTTTTTTTATCCATAGTAGTACTTTCTAAAAAATATTACTTTTAAATGCCTTCAATGAGAAATAACATCTTCACAGCTAACAGGACCTCCATAATTACAGTACACGCTGCATTTCACATTTTTACCCAATTGCAAAATTGGTGCTCTTTCAATAAAAGATGTCTATCTATTGCAGTCTTTAAAAAACACACCAGGAAAATTTAAATTATAGCAGGAAGCTGAACTTGACATTAACCTAGATCTGCTTTGGGAAAAAATACATGAAAATAATTACAGATGCTATACAGATAAGCCTACATTTTAAGATATTAGTCTTTGAGGGGGTTTTTGGATAGTGAAATTTAATTTCATAGATGATTGATTAAAGGAGGAGACATTCAAGAAGCACCTTGAAATCAAAACTGTGTCTGTGAAAAGCTGAGAAATTTATGTGAATAAATAGAAACTCAGTCAACAGAACAGTAAAATAATCAGAATCTGACTACATCAAGTACCTACTAAAATAAGGGGGCTGTGTGGAAAAAAATTAGTGTTTACTATGAAATTGGTAGTGAAAGCTGAGAGTCCAAAATGAAACCATAGAATCACAGGATGATTCGGGTTGGGAGAGACCTTTAAAGCTCATCCAGTGCCCCCCCCTGCCAGGTTCCACTATCCTTCCACTATCCCAGGTTACTCCAAGCCCTGTCCAGCCTGGCCTTGGACACTTCCAAGGATGGGGCAGCCACAGCTTCTCTGGGAAATCCATTCCAGGGCCTGAGCACCCTCTTGGCAAAAACGTTCTCTCTCCTGTCTACTCTGAATCAACCCTTTTTTAGTTTGAAACCATCCCCCCTTGTTCCCCCACTAAAAGCTGTCCCCATCTTTCCCATGAGCCCCCCTTAAGTATTGCAAGGCCACAGCAGCAGGCTCTCCATGGAGCTGCCTCCTCTCCAGCCGAACAGCCCCAGCTCCCTCTGAGCCTGTCACTCGAGGGACACTCATCTGTTTGGTGACAGCTTTATTCCAAGTGCCAGCATGGGGCTGGAGCAGGAGGAGGAGAAGGGAAGGAGTGGGCCACAGAGCTCCAGCCTGGCAGCACATTCTCCATCTCTCCCTGCGGGCAGCACCAGGGCAGGAGAGGAGCACGTTTGGGCTTGCTCGCTGCTCCCAGCAGTGCCAGCCCTGGAGGGCCCCAAAAAGCTCTCCTGATCCCTCCCTTGGAGCACCCCAGGCCACCGACTGCCCGAGGAGCCAGCAGCTTTCCCCCTCCTGCTGCTACCCAGAGCTAGGGGGAATGAACTGCCTTTTTTCCCTCAGGACACAGAAAATATTCCAGAGGAAGAAAAGGAGAAACCCAGCAGCTTAATCTGTATTCACAGAAAGAGGAAAAAAAAAATCTATCTCATATTCTCAGGATGGAGATCTAATCGTGGAATGGGTGGGATGCAGTTCAAATCTCTTTGTCAAGCAGAAAGTAACATACATATATATATATGTATATGTTTTCATAGAATTATAGAACCATTCAGGTTGGAAAAAGATCACCGAGTCCGACATCCCTCCAACACTGCCCAGGCCACCACTAACCCATGCCCCCAAGTGCCACATCCACACAGATTTTAAA
Source organism: Coloeus monedula (assembly GCF_965178545.1). Classification (NCBI taxonomy): domain Eukaryota; kingdom Metazoa; phylum Chordata; class Aves; order Passeriformes; family Corvidae; genus Coloeus; species Coloeus monedula. The sequence goes on along the minus strand of NC_138786.1, from coordinate 2,299,134 downwards.
TCCCTCCAGGGATGGGGACTGCACCACTGCCCTGGGCAGCTGTGCCAGGGCTGGACCATCCTTTTAGTGAAGAAAATTTTCCGAATATCCAACCTAAACTTCCCCTGGCACAAGTCGAGGCCATTTCCTCTCAAATGTGATGGGGCCAATTTGAAAACATGGATAGTTCCAAGGTAGTGGGTGTGCACCAAATGCTAACTGTGTGCCATTTATGTTACCAATAAAAACGAACATAATCATCATCATCATCATCATCATAACAACAACAACTTTTTTTTTTTAAATGAATGATTTTAATTATGGTCTGAAAGAGGCTAATCATAGGAGCTAGTACTCATGAAGAGCTGTCAGCACATTGATGTTTCTGCAGCATGATCTGCCACATTCTCCTACCCAGAAGCTTTTACTTCCTTTTAAATAATTACAGCTGGAGAAGGCACTTAAATCTGTGATTTAAACGTGTTTCAGCGAGTTTTTTGGGTTGAGTTATTCAGATCAGTAAAGCAGTCCCTCTGGTTTGAATAGCACTGACGAGTGTCAGTACTGTAAAGCATCTGTAAAACGGGAGTAGAGTCATCTGCTGTTAATGTGTGGTCACTAACAGAGCACATTCGCTGCGGACTGCTTAGAATTTAGGAAGAGAAAAAAAGGGAATAAATGAGGAAAAGCAAGGCAAACCTTACAGTGCATGTCCCAGCATCACCCACAAGCCTGACAATCTTTCTGTGGAAAAGAAACAACGGCAAACTAACAGCCAAAAAGCAACCTCGTGTTTGCTGCTTTCCTTTCCTTTTCCCTCTTTCCAGCTCTCCATTCCCCCTAAGAAAAGGCTCAAGCTTTTAATCTCAAAACACTTCTTCAAAATTGGAATACCCCAAATCAACAGTCACATGAATATTACAAAAGTTACACCATAAAAGGAAAAAACCCTCTTTCGTTACTAGATTTTTGTTAGAAGTATTTCATAGATTACAATTCCCTTCCACAAAGGATTCCAAATATTCTGCTGGAATTAAACTGGTGGCAGTGGATTGCTACATTCCTGCAGCTTTTACAACGGTTGGAATGGGTCCTAAATGAAACATAATACAGCAAATAACAAAATGATGAGCTTCCTCAGAAGGACCAAGACTGCAAATGCACATTATTACCTTTAAAAGAAGATGTTTCCTACATATATTGCTAGTTTTGCAATTTGATAAAGCAGCTGGGGAGAAATGATATTAAACACATAAATTTTCTTTCTTTGCTGCATATTGATTGTAGTGAATTAGATTAAATCTACAGCTATTCTGTTTTGGTTTTGAGAGCTTGTTTGGAGTCAGTTGGCCACAAAAATACCATTCTGCCAAGTGCCACTGGCACAGACGACGGAGCTGAATCGATTAATACACGAAGAGTTATTTTGGCAAAATGACTGACGTGGGCAGCTGATGGCCCAATCCCATCTCCCACCTGCAGGGATAACTGCTTCCTGCTGGAAAGGGCCACCTTCAAGGCAGCTGGAGCCTTTTCCAGCAGGAGGCAGGAGCTGAGGCTGGGTGGGAAGGGGTGCAGGGCTGCCTGACCATCCCTGTCCCCGGCGGGCTCTGTATCCCGGTGGCACATCCCGGTTTTGTATCCCGGTTGTACATCCCGGTATTTCTCACAGTTGCTTGGAGACAGTTGCCATGTTACAAGTCAACTGGAGCTGTAAAATAGCACCACGGGCACAGATTGGTGATGCTCTGGCAAGGGGGGTCTTGTACTTGCTGGCTGCTCAGGGCTCTCTCTCCTCGCTCCTGAAGATTCAGAGGTTTAGGTATTTAGGAGGAATGACTTAGGAAGGTTTCTGTCCTCACTGATACATTTGTGATCCATGTTTAATACCAAAGTTAAACCTTCTGAAACAGCACTGATCATTTCCCCGTGTTGCATTTTGTTCACAGCAATTTTGGAGTTGCACGAAAAAATGTGGAGATTGTCATTAAACAGGACAAGCTAAATACTTCACACACCGGTTCAATAAATAAAAGACATAAAAGTTTACAAATTAGTAGCTGCATTTTGTTCTTGCTCAGTATTAGGACGTATGAAATACATTTCTCTCTCTTATGAATATGAATCTAGACCATGTGTCAGAGCTACCTGACGTGAAACACGAATACTTTAATTCACTGCCACTCTTTCTGTCCCTTAGCACCTTATCCTTGCTCATATTTCTGGCATCTTTTGCACTTTGCATGCATGTTTTTTAAGCCAACCATGAAACAGAGGCACAAATACATTTAATGAACAGAAAGCAGAAACACCAGGATCCCTGAGTCCTTGGCAAAGCTGCTTCTCAGCTGGGCAGCCCCCAGCACGTCCTGGTGCCTGGGGTGATTCCTCCCCAGGTACACTTCCTTTGACATACTCAACATTGGCATCTACTGCTCTTTTAGTTAAGCTCCAAATGCTTTACTGTTCTGAATTATGCCTAAGTTCCTATACCTGATTATTTTTGTACAAATTTAACAGGACAGCTCACAGAGCACAGCCCTCAAAAACTGCACTCATTTTCCCTGTATTCTGAAATCAGTCCATTTATCTCTACCCTTTATTTCTTATCCGAGGAGGTAATTTTCTCCTACTACACAGTAACCTGGCTTTCAAGCACATCTTTCCCATTGTCCAAATGAAAGCTGAGACTGCCAGGGCAGTTCTTCATACAACCACCAATTTCTTCCAAAAACACGACTTCCCATTTTGGAATCACTAAGGTTGGAAAAGACCTCCAAGATCATCAAGTCCAGCCTTTGACTGAGCACCACCGTGCCCCTGAACCATATCATGAAGTGCTAAATTTTAGCTCCTGGAGGCTGGTGGGTTTTTTAATCCCTTTTCTAGCAATTCTCTTCTTTCTGACACCAGCACCAGCTCTCCAGCTGTGGGAACATTCCTAATTCAGTTCTCAGGTCATTACTCTCAGTGGCCTGAGGATGCAGCTGTATCCAAAGCTCCTCCATAGCTGGACTATGACTAAGAACCCTCTGAGGTTTCCATCTATAACATTCTCTTTCAACAGTGCTGCCTTTTAAAGGTCCATCATCCTCCAGGTCTGCTGACCTCTGGCAGACCTCCCTATTTCAGGCACATTTGAAAAAAAAACATCTATCATCAGATTTTTATGCCTTTGGCTACTTCTTCCTTGAGATCTATTTTGGTGAGCCATACAACAGAGTTTTAGCTCTGCAGGGTTTAAAAGTCTTTTCTCCTTTGTTCTCATTTCCAGTTTTAAACTAAGACTTCCTAATTCTAACTGATGTTCTTTGGAAGCCATTTAAAAACACTGCCTTTTTTTGGAGGCTGCACTCCTAATAGACAAAAAAATTAGGAAGAAAAGCAGAAAAACATTCAGATATCTTTTGTTTTAAAAGGTGTCTAAGGCAGGCCAATCTTTGTAGAAGGATGCTAAATTTCCAGTCTTAGAGCAAGTAAAAATACTTGAGGAGCCAAAGAGAAATGCTGTTTAGCTTAATTCAGAAGAATGTTTTAATTTTGCAAACCAGGTATTGCTCTGGAATTGTTTAATTTTTCACCCTTGAGTTTGTTGTAGCAAGGGTTGTCCTGCCACATGCTGGGTTAGGCTTTCTGCAGAGCCATCGATCCACATAAAGTGTACCCAGACAGCTCCTTGGACACCAACCCAGGAGAATTTTGAGAGCTCTCAGGAGCTGACCTGTGTCTCTCACTAAACTGATGAGGCAGCACTTCTCTGTGAAGCCAATTCTTCGCAGAAATATTTCATTATTTTCTATTTTTTTCGCTACTTTTCTGTATCCCAGAGACCACCACCTCAGTCCTCCTAGAACAGATGCCATGGAGCAGCCAAGTTTCTTTTCAGACCAAGCAAACTCAGTGAAATTTATCCAAAAGACCATTGATGGAATTAGGGTATTTTAGTGACAAACTGAGCCACCAATGCCCAATTCCCAACCGTTAATTTATTAGGTCATATAACAGAGAAAGAACTTGATCACAACATTTTAACACAGCTGTTTTATTTCAGCTGTGGAACGAGGCCAAGTATTTGATAATTGCACTGCTTCAGTCACTGGTGACTCCAGAGCTGGGGAAGTGGCATTGTTTGCTGCCAGGCAGGAAGCCCAGAGAAGCTCATTAACCAGCCCAAGGACGTGAAGGACCGAGGGACTGATCCACAACAGGCCATGGCAGGTGGCAGCACAGCAGCGGCAGGGACCTTCCTTTCCCACACTGAGCACAGTTAGCAGCAGTTCAGCCTAAAGTCTGCATTTCCTGGCAAAAAATCTGCACTTTCAGCCAAAGCATATCGGGCAAGGTTGTCTGGGCCTGTGCAGAGATCTCAAAGAATCATGGAATCATGGAACGGAAGGGATCTGAAAGGTCATTTAGTTCCAGCTCCCCTGCCATGAGGGAGACACTTCCACTGGAGCAGGGACACCTTCCAGGAGACCAGGAATCTGATGAAGATTCTCATAATGTGGTAGAGCTGATTTGCATACCAGCAGTGTCAGTAAAATCTGTGGTCTTCTGTTTATCTCCCTGGAAGTTCAGTCCCACATGCTGCCCCTTTCTTGTGCATTTCCCTGCATTAGAACAGTTATTCATCCTTGCTCTGCCCTGCCTTTATCAAAATGCAGTCATCCTATCCCTAAGGCAGTGATGTGCTGCCAATATTTTAATAATGTTACCATAGCTCAGCTGTCCTCAGCTCTCGGTGCAGGGTTAGTGTCCTCTGGTGCTCTGGAAATCCCTCCAAATGCAGAATTTGGGAAGCTTTTGCCTCAGCCAAGGAAAAAAGCTCACAGTGCTGCATTATACTGCCACTGCAAATCTCTGCTTTGTAGAAGCCAGACAGGGATGGAGAAAGGTTGTCAGCATTAACCACCATGGTTGCCATTCTTATCTGACCTTGGGAGTGAAGGGGAACAGGGGCAAACAACGAATCACTCTTTATATTTTTCGAACTGCCAGAAAAAATTGTCAGAGGGAGAATCATATCATCTTCCTTTTTTATACTCTCACCTCCTTAGGAAGATTATTCATATCCCTGTCTCTATTTGGCTTCCTAACACGTACTCATTGGTGCATTTTTGGAGGGGCACAGGGAAAGGGGGGCAGGGGAGGCTCTGCTTCCCCAAATCCCGCTCCTGGCTGGCTGAGAAACCAAAGGGTTAACAGGATTATTATTATTATTCCCCACCACTTGCATTACTCAGAAAAATCCCGGCAGGCTGCCAAAGCTGCCACAAAACATGAACAGCCTGAAGAGATGGATACATATGGTGGCTGAGGCAGCTACATCCAGCTCAGGCTACCACTGCTATTAGGAATGCTCAGAGAAAAGGGATCTCTCCGGACCACACAGCCCTGGGAATGCCTGGAAAACGTGACAGCACTTCAGGGAGCTGGACTCTTGCTGTACCAGCTCTCTCAGTGTTACTGGGTTCTGAAGCTTATTTGGGGATTGAAATTTGGACATCTCTGCTTGAATCACGGGGCTATCTCCAGTCCCTGACAGAGGACTCCGAGGGGACAGCTGGCACTAACATCAAGATGACAAGACATGGAACAATGAGAGTTCCCCAGATACAATCAATGGTTTCACCTTTTTAAGAATTCTTCCAAAAGTGAGGAATTTAGGGAACCAAAATAATTTTTTAACAATTGGCCAGGCTTCCCAGATGTTAGAAAGTGCTGGATTTACGCTTTTTTTCCACATGCAAACAATATGTTACCAGCCTTATTCACATATTTTACTGCTGATAATCTCTGGGTGATTCAGTGCCTTGATACAAAGCCATAAATCTGACAATTTCCAAATGTTTAGTTTTCCAAAACATGTACTGCCATTGCCTTCCTACTGGTATTTATGTGGAAACACATGGACTGGATTTATCCAGCTCGACTTACATTCCTGCCCAGAGTGTCTTCTGAGCACTTGTGCCCCTGACTTGGGCTAACCAGGAGCTTGTTTAGTGCCCAGCTGTGGTCTGGAATCCTTAAGAAAGAAATCATATCTACAGATTTTTTGAAGAAAAAAATTACTATTTTATTTGGGTTTGGACAGCCCTTAGTCTTTATTCCTTCTGCAAATAAGTTGCTGTGCATTTTCTACATTGCACAGTAAGTTTAGTAAACATTACATTTTAAATGAGGCTCTGTAATTCCAAGTCTAAGTATAACCTTCTTTCTTCAACCACTCCTAATATATCCTAAAATCCCAACAGAGCCATTCAGCAAAGCTGTTAACTTGCAAATACAAAGTTGATCCTCAGATTGATATCTTGAAGCTTTATTCTGCATCACAAACACCTCACAGTCTGTTAAACCATTGGATCAAAATGTCTCAGTAGGCTGACAGAAAAAAACCCCATATGTAATCTTTTTTTTTCCCATTTTCTTGTTTTCTCCCCATCTCTTTCAACTTTTGGGATTACATTTGTAAGGGTTTTCCTTTTTCTTTTTTTTTTTTTTTTTTTCTCATTAGCAAGAAGACTGACAAAAGAAGAGAAGTATGCTGGGTTTACATTTTATCTGGTTTTGGTCTCTCTGCCTGTCTGATAGCAGCTCATCCACTACTTGGGGGGTCTTGCTCCAAATCAGAGTGAAACACTCAAGGTTTAACTTGTCAAAGATGAGCAGGGGGCAGTGAGACTGGATCTTACAGAACCTTGTAAATACAGATTATCTATACTGAAAGCATCAAATAAAATCAACCCCTTCTGGTGCTAGAAGCAGATGGGGCTTGCAGAGAGCAGGAGCATCCTTTGGGAATGGGCTACTGAGCCTGAGCTTGCACACATCACTCCAAATTCCACATTAAGCAAATTCTCAAGTCTGCAGACTAAAGATCTCATTTGATATTCAGGATATGAAGGACCAGGCAGGCAGGAACCTTCCCACAACTACGGACAAAGTGATTTTTTAATGCCTGTCATTGTAATGGGGCAGTTTTCAGAGTAAACTTTGTGGTGAGAGAGTTCTCTGTGTGCATGGGAGAGAACAGGAACCAATGTGAATCAAAACTAATTAAAATAATAATTCAAAAGAGACACTTCTCCCAAAGACATTACTGCAGAACAATAAAGAAGTTGCTGTGCAAACATGGCATATTTTATTGAAGGCAGCATTTCTTTATCCAGATCCCTATGGACTGGAAACCAAAATCCAAAGTAGGGAAAATAATGTTTCTTGTCTATAGAATATGATGCAATTGAGATATTAGAAGGGAAAAAAACCCAAAACCAAAACAATAGAACAAAGACCAACAGGAAAAAACAACAAACCCCTGATATTTTCCCATGGAGACAAATAAATAAGAATTAGAATTTTCTAAAATGTGGATTTGCACAATCTTGGCAATTTGAAAGTTAATGTGTAGAATGGGTCATAGATCTCCCAAAAACTGCTGTCATGTCACTGATCTGATGCTGATTATGAATAACTGTGTTAAAACTCTCTGGGTGGAAAATTGCCTGGCAGCAGCATTTTTGCATATAAGATCATGACTAAAAAAAAAAAACATTAAAAATAAACAACTTTTGCATCTTACTACATCAAAAGGTCTTTAGAAATATGTAAATTGGATTAATGACATTCATTTGTACATTAAAAGCAGCAAAACAGACTACTTAAAATATCAAATTTTTTTTTAATATTCAGAGAGTCAAGCTGAAGCTTCAAGAGTAATCTAGCAAGTAGATCTGGGTTAGTATGCAAATGAAGGAGGAATTTCACCCATTAAAAATTCCTCTGTAATGTTAGGAAGGTGACAGTATTCCTGTCTGGAAAACTTATTCTTGGTGAGTCTTACAACAGTGTCAAATATTGTACCAGTTCCCATTTTTATATTCCAAACCCTTCCCTGTTTTCTGAGGTTAAAGACAAGAATTTACTAACTACATAATCCCTTCAGAGACAGAAAAATCTATCCAGACAATCTTTCTATTCCAGTGACAGTTGATATTAACATTCACAGATGCTAATCTACCCAAAATGAATCTAACTTTCATTTCAATATGCCCTGGAAAAGGACAAGAAAAAAGTCAATGCCTGAACGACAAGATTTAATGTAGCTGCTTTAGGTGCATTTGAATAGTTCAGAGAGCATCCAGCCACCACCTGCAGCCATCAGAGGATTTATCCACCATGGGAATGGTCTGAATCCCAAGTTTCCAGTTCCAGTGAAGCAGCTGAAATGTGAGCACTTGGATAAGGCAACTACAGGAAGATGGAACTGCCTCACAGAGCCCTAAAACCCTGCAAGTTATCCCAACTTCTTTGCCAGGATAGAAACAGACAACGGTTTTGGTTGGAAAAACCCTCAAAAATGACTGAGTCCAACCACTAACCCAGCACTGCCAAGGCCACCACTGACCCATGTCCCCAAATGCCACATCCACAAGGCTTTTAAATCCCTCCAGCAATGGTGGCTTCACCACTGCCCTGGGCAGTCTGTCTGTTCCAGGCCCTTCTTTCTGGGGAGATGTTTTGCCTAATATCCAATCTAAACCTCCCTTTGTCCACCTTGAGGCCATTTCCTCTTGTCCTGTTCCTTGGGAGAAGATGACAGAGGCCATCACGGCCTTAAAATGGCAGCAGTTGCCCAATTTTGCATTATTTGCTACCAGTCAGGGCATGGGCAAGTTTCTTTACTTTTGGAGCTGCCAGAGACAAGCATCAGGTCTCACCACTTTTTTAGGTGTGCACTTGATTTCTATTAAATATCTCCAAACTATTCTAAAAATGCACAGGGAATTATGGGAACCAAAGAACTACTCCCAGGCAAAACCCATCTTCAATTCCATTCCCAATCTATCTGGTTTTGCACAAGCCAGCTCCAAAACCAGGCACAGTCAATAGGGCATATTTAGATATAAAAACCCAAGAAACTTTTACAGAATTATTACAGTGGATGTTTTGCTGGTCATTTAAAAACAATTCTCTCTTTAATTTAGTAGTTGAAGTGAGCCATAATCACCCCCACTGTAAATAAATACACCAGATGCAGTTAACAAATCCCAAGCCTGTCAGCAATGAGCACAGCCTCTCACAAATCTATCTGGTGCTGAAAAGCCACAGGTTGGGTCCATTAAAAACAATAGCAGCTGTTTGGAGAACAGCTCTGGAAGAAGAAATTGCAATAAAAAATACTGGGGAGATTGACGGGGTGAGATAAAAAAGGATTCTTTGATTTTGCTGCTTGTATTTTTTTTTTAATAAAATACAACATAATCAACACAAGACTTTGGTATCTGCCTTCTAGATTTTTGTATGGCTTTTGTCCAGAACCAACCCTTTTTGTACCAGGCTGCAAATAAACTCTTCCATGATTTCTTTTTACGTATTTCTTTGCTTTCAGATTTTCTCTTCATCAGCTAAAAAAGGAACACTTAGCTACCTACTCTTATCCTAGCATCCTATATACCCATTCTTGAGAAACTTCCATGTATTTTGCTAGGACAATTCCCAGTGCTCTGATCAGCAAAGCACTCAGAGACCTTCAAGTCCAGCCACATCCAGAACCCAAAAACAGAGGAGCCACCACTTGGCCATGAAGACAACACAGGAGATCCTGTTTTGACTACAGAGAAATGATGTTTTCCTAACAAGTGAAAACTTTGTGCCACAAGATGAGAACAACAAATCCAGCTCCCCAAACAGCTGCCAGAATATATGAGGCAAAAATGAGGTAGAGATGAAGGATTATTATTTTCCTTCATTGTTGTATACAAGAGTCTCTGAAGATTCCTATCAGTGGCACAACAGGATGTAAAATGTTACTTCTAATCTGATTGATTTAAAGTACACTTCAATTTGCTTATTAGATGAATTTGCTGAGCCACCCAGTCACAAGCCACGGGAAATGCTTTGAAGGCAGAGGAACTAAACGAGGCAGGGATTCCTTGGAAAGCCACCCTCTCCCTCACTGGTGTCCTGCAGAGTTGCACGGTCATTTCAGAGGAGCACAGCAGCTCTGAGTGGGATAGTCACCATTTACTGGGATCAAGTTTAGCATAACTCAAACACTGAATATTCCCATGTATTTACCATCAGCCAGCTTCTGAGGAGAACAGCAATGGGGAAGAAAGCCTCCTCCTGCTTTTCTTAAGCAATTAATGGATTAAATCTGAACCCACTCTTCTGTAGAAGACACATGTTAGAGATTGAATATTAAAGGAATAATAACCAAAGGAATGCAGAGCTTCTGCTAGATCAGACCCAAAAGTTCAGAATTTCCTTAAGTCAAGTGTTTCTGTAGTTCTTAGCACCCACACACGAGCACTGGGGAGCCTGCTGTGTGTACCAACATGGAGGGATTTATTTAACCCCTCTGAAACCTCGAGAACAGTTTAGGAACCTCATTCCAGAGTGAAGGTTAAAAGAGAACAACACTGAGGAAATCCTACCAAAAAACCCTAAATAAATACAGTACATGTCCACCTACAGAGTTCTCATTTGCTTTTTCAGATTTGGAGATAATAGCATAGATCTATTTGCCTCGTAGAGGTCTATGAGTGAAGGTATTTTTTAGGAAAATTTGAATTTTTGGGATAGGGAGAGAGGGAAATGTTACTGCTCATGAAGCATACGATGATCAGATGTTCATAACCTTCCTTTTAACCTCTGCACAGACTTGTGGTTCATGAAACACAACCAGCAGATGAACTGAGCATTTCAGTGTCACACAAATTGATTGCCAGTCTCAGAAGAGGAAAAAGAAAACTGCCCATAAATAAATGAAGAAACCATGTACACACACATGTAACTCCCTGTGATAGTATTTCTCCTGCTTGTAAGATGCTTGCACCTCCCCCAGAAAAAGAAAAAAAGGGAAAAAAGAAAGAAGGAAGGATTCCAGGTTTTTAGATTAGTTCTGCCCTCAGCAATAGGAGTTTGCCAGTTCATTCTCCACCATTTGAAACAACTCATCTGCTTTCCCTCAACCTGCAGTTTTGCAGGTTTGTAGCAACATCCTGCAATCAAAAGACATGGTACTTTCTCCCCTAAAATACCAGGCACAAGTAGTGTTTTTCATATAGCTCCATTCCAGCAACCAGGTTTCCATAGTATCCAGAGACTAAAAAAAGCCAACAGGCTTTGGGGAAATTAATTTTAATAGAATGTCTTGTGGTAATTGCCCAACCACGCCACAAAAAAAGCATTTATTTATTTGGTGTTAGTTTTAATACTTAACCCCAGCACCTGAGAGTGGGAAATGGAAGAGATGCACTATTGCTGTGGTATTTGAAGAGAGGATGAACAGATTTTGCACGAGTGATGGTTGTCCATAGCTGGGCTTTATGTGAATCCCAGGATGGCCAAGGTGGCTGGATGCCACTGCATGGCTTCTAGGTGGCCAAGAACTGACTACTGATACTAAGTAGCTTAACATTATACAAACTTGCTATTTTTAGAGGATTTTGTAGTAGGAATTCGGGGAAATAGTGGTTTTCATACTCACTAGGAGCCAGAAGGCTCCCTGTGGATATCTCCACACTCCACATGCAGTCCCACGGGCTTTGGCAGAATCCCTCAGGATAGGAACGTCAGGAAATTCTCCTAAAATACTGTGGCATCGAGGCCAAAATGCCTTAAAACTGAAAATGGAGAACTGAATGGACACAGAGCTAATTCTGGCTGGTGCTGCCATTATCATCACAATTCCTTGCAAATCCTCCTCTCAGAGAAGCAGAAAAATCAGCTCAGAGTTTCAAAGAGCTACTTGTTAAATTCTGGGGAATCAGAAGCCTAATATACACCTCATGGAGAGTCAAGGCTAAAGAAAAATGATTCCCAGTTCTGCTCACAGCCTGGAAAGCAAAGGGCTTTCATTCTTCTCTGCTCCTCAGTCTTATTTTAAAGCATATAATTTGCTTATGTGGGAATAACTGAGCTCTTCTAAGAACCAAATTCTCTTTTGTCTGCCCATTTCCATCTATGTCAAAAAGGTAACAGTCTTAATAATGTATTTTAAAAATCAACCAAGATTTGTTCCTCCTTTTTATGCTCACACTGGCGCATTTGGAACACCATCACTTCCTACGGGTTAGAGGATACACGTGAGAAACAGATGAAAAGAACAATCAGAAACAGTTATGTACAGTGGGTTTGTGCACATCCAAAGCACTCTGAGGGCTTGGTAATTTCATTCTGCTGCACCATCCACTAAAAACATAAATTAAGAAAAAAATTAATAAACAAATCCAAACCCTCAGTCACTGAGTTTAAGTGGAAAAAAAGTAAAACACTTCTCCATCAAGTGAAAAATCAATTCCCTCGGTCAGATGCTGCACAGATACACCAGGCTCTTCAACACTTGTACCACAGCTGCTCTTTTTCCAAGAGCCCATTGTCCCAACCCTCCAGTACATCTGTAGCTACACTTCAGCAGGAGAATTCCAAAAGCAAAACAGGAAGAAAGTTTTCTTTGCACTCTGAGAGCCTGCATTTTAAGCAGTGTCAGGGGCTTGCTGGTGCTTAGCAGACATAATTTACCGGTGTCACCAACAGGATGACGAGTAACTGGTTGACAGAAATAAGCCTTCTCCTCTAATGGTTGGTTAGACCAAACTATGTGTCAATTAAATATACAGATTTAAAAACAGTGGTGCCCAGACTGGTGCTGTGTATAGATATGTAAGAAATCCCTGAGTGGTTTGTGTTGGAAGGAACCAAAGACCATCCAGTTCCAAGCCTGGAACGCGCTCTCTCGAAGCTCAAACACTGCAGTGCTGCTGCAGCTTTGGCAAGCCCCTCATCATTAAAAAGAGGTTTGTAGAGTTGATCCAAACCCAAAGTCGGTGCTGTCTAGGAACAGAGCAGCTCCCAGCCTGGCTGTTCTGCTGCCAAAGGGGAGGCTCCCTGGCAGGGCAGGAGCAGCAGGCAAGCTGGCAACAAACACCCTCCTGCAAGACACTGAACTAACGTGGACCTGACCCTGCTGGTGCCCCAAAAAGGCCTAAGTGTGAGAGCTAAATCCAGCCCTCAGAAATGTAGTGAGAATGTTGGTTTGCTTTCTTCCTCCTACACACAGCACTCTTATGAAGCACTGCATGGAGCTGGTGTCCACACTGCTGGGAGGAGATGAGCAAACTTTCATCTGCAACGTGAGAATCCCTGTTCATACAAAGCCATTAACAAAGCCTCCACTTATCTCCAAGAGCAAAAAAAAATGTCATGGTCCCCATGAGCCTGCCCGAGAAAAAAATAAATTTAGATTTGCATCTGGTGGTGGAAGCGAGCAAAGTTCACACTAGGAATAAAATGCAGCCACAGGGTAATTAACAAAGATTATCAAAGGATGGGAAGGTTTCTCTTTTGCTAAAAGGATTGGAATCAGTAATAGCTGGCTTTGTAAAACCACTCATTCACCCAGCCTTTGAATACCAATGTAAGGCATCACATTGCTAAAAATATTCATAATTATCAGAGTCTAAGCTACAACAATAAAGTTCAAAGTTTGCTTCCCACAGCAGTTTTCAAGTTTGTACAAAGTGCTTACTGGAATAAAACCAGTAACCTATTGCTAAATATCAATCTAAAGATATTTGTGTATGAAGGTGGGGTCTTTGGGGTTTTTTTTTAATATTTCAGATATTTTATAGATGTCTCCCTAAATGCTTATTGCTACTTCTCACATGCAGTAGAGAACAAATATCTTTAATATAATGACAAAATAATGCTGTCTGTAATAAAATGTTTATTTTCCACTCAAAACCAGTTAAAGAAAAGTTTGTACTAGTAAATTGTAAAAGCTTTTGAGGATGAAGAAATACAGGCAGTTATATTACAGATATTTTGCACGTTTTAGTACAAGCACCAACTGAAGAGTTCTGCAGCAAAATGATGAAATTTCCTCTATTACCGTCTCTGGTTTTGATCCTCAAATTAAACCTTGAATTTTTCCCTTTTGGTTTTATTTTATAAATGAATAATTCACCAGGTCTATCTAGTTTACATTTTAACTGGAATGTAAATAAGCAGCCATGCTATTCTGAAGACAATAACATTTCAATTTATCTGGAAAAATAAGAGATTTTATGGCACAATAATGCAAACTGCAATGCCTCATTTAGAGAACAAATGCATTGTTCTGGTAAAATATTGCAGAATTAACTCGTCTTTCTGAGTATTGATATTGTAACATTATTGTTTGTGTGACAGGAAAAATCCCCATGGGCCCCATCAGGCAACACCTGCAGAACAGCTGCACACTCATGGGGACAACAAGAACAAATAGTTAATAATCCACTGGAGGTTCATTTTAAAAGACAATCTATATCTCACCCACTAAACCCTCCAAAAAAACATATTCTGAGGTAAAATAGGCCTTCCAGTTTAATGGATTTCTTTACTCAAAGATGGTTAGATTTGTTTATGTCATCAAGGCAAATCTCCAACACAACCCCGCCTTCCAGAATTCTTGAAGTCATGTTTCAAGGCAGAACTCTCTGAATTTTTACAAAGCTGAGCACTTATAGTATAGAAATCCAGTCACTGATGAGTTATCAATGACCTACAAAAAGAAGATGGTTGGAATTTTTTAACCCCTTTCTAATGGAGACTGCAATTTCTAGCACTTGGCCTAATATGTTGCTTTACTTCTATCTATCTTTTTAATCAGGCTGATATCAAGATTCAGGAAAACATCAACTAAAATAGTTAAAAATAACACATAGGGCATGCTGGAAGATCTCAGTTATAACAACCAAATCCTTGTTTTCTGATTGTTCATCAAAGCTAAGAAAAAAAATCACTTTGAACTGGCATCTGTTGAATTGTTTATGGAAATCCACGTCTATTGACAGCCTCACTCCTTCAGCTCTAAAACTACTCCTGCGCTTTTCCAGTACACTCGCCCTGTGCTCCATCCCGGAAAGCCACTACACACTTTACAATTTTTATGACAAAAACCACGGCTGGGCTTGAAGCAAGGAGGAGACAAACCACATGCTGTCAGAAATTTCCATGGAGACTCTGTGAGCACTGTTTCCAAGGGCAAGTGTAATGTTCATCTCTGAAGTCTCACGTTAAAATTAGTCGTACAGGTTGGACAAATCGGGAACTGCACACTTGATAAAAACTCAGTCATATGATACAATGCCAGCTGCTCCAGGTAATCCCTACTCCATTTATCTGCTGGAGTAAGACAGCACCTTTTCTTCCTTTTTCGTTCATATCTTTTATTTGTTCTGCTCCACATATATCAGCTCCAATCATGAATTATAATAATGTTTCATAGCTGATTTCGAAGTTTTACCTCCTTCAGAAGATTCCAGACCATAACTGTACATGAAGAAATGATGCCCTCTCTTCTCCTGCCCTCGTGCTCTCCAAAGACAGGACCTATCTCCCTGTCAAACCTGTCTTTCCAGAGTGAGGTTCCCCTCATCTCCATGACCCCAAGCCACCAAACCTCCTCAAGCAAGAGCGAAACATCTGCTCTGCCTCTCATTTTGCCCCCTGCTGAACCGGACTCTCCCTTCCCTGACACCCGGCGCCTTCCTCGAGTGTTATAAATGGCACTAATTAGGATCTTGGTTGCCCATTAACTCTTTTATTATTCATGTGACATTTATGATAAATGCCTTATATGACTTACAAATGGTTGAGGTGGTGCTTACACACAGAGGCATAAACTTCAGAGTCACGGGAGAAATCATTTAGCAGCAAGGCAGGCTGACTACTCCAGGGCTGACAACCACTTGCCGCCATGGAAATTTAAATCTTCTCGTTCAGCATAAAAGCTAAAGTAGTGTGGCATTCCTAGAAGTGCAGGTGGACTCCTATTTCAACAATCTTTTGCCTCACTGTAAATATCTCTAAAGATGGCTTTCTCCAGCCAGCCAGGGCTGTGCACTGCATGTTGGCCATAAAACAGAAAAAAGCCCTGCCTTTCTCCAACAGAAAAGTCTCCTGCAACAGCCAAGTTGTCATTTCTCAGGATTATCATATCCTGTTAATTAAGTTGCAAAATTCAGAGCAGAGTAACCCCGATGAACATAAATTACACAAAAATGGATTTGATTTGCATGTAATAATGGCTTCTTTCAGAATTAATTACAAATATGCTGGAGTGTGGATTAACGTCCTCCTGATTCAGCAATGTATGTGCATGTTTAGCTGCTCTTCTAAGCTAGGGCTAGGAGTAAATTGTCTAGACAATTAATTATAATTCTTCTCTCATTTGCCAAAAAACCAGTAAAGCTTTGTGTGGAATCAGTTACCCAGACTTCTTCCATCCCTTCAGAGATCTTAAAAAAATCCATGGGCATATTTTTCATTCCATAATGAATTAAATTGCACATTGTTCATCATCAATTCTATCTGTGCAACCTGCCAGTACAGACTCCTCATACTTGCCATGGATTAAAAGCTGAACAAGAAACCAACCTCTAAAAATATATCCTTGTTTCAAAACCCCACCTAAGAGGAATAAGGAGAGCTTTGGAAGGATCCCTGCCCAGGGAACGAGGCAGTTCCATTTGTAAGCTGGTCTTTAACGCTCTGCTAAACGCTTCTTCTTAAGTAAACAAACAGCGAGGGAAATGTGCTTGAAGACAGAGATAAAAATGCACATCTATTTACTTTAGAAGCCTGCAAAGCCTGTTCTTTCACGGCTACACTGTGAGGAAGTGGTGCAACTATTTAAATTCAATCACCATGGGAGTTCAAGGCACACTCCAAAAAAAGCTGCGTGTTGTACCCTCTCCCGCATGCAAAAGCCAGCTCTGCAGAAATAAACGTTGTAACACCGGGAAGTATTTTACCAAATCATACATGAGCCTGAAGAAGAACACATCAAATAATTTAAAATCAATAGATCTTAAGGACAAGGCTTGGTCAGTCCATCCCAAAAGACCTATTTTCAACACCCAGTTTCACAGAACCACAGCATCCCTTTCTTGGTTGTGAGAAGGTTGTGGAGGAAAGAGGAAGAAAAATCTCAAATCATGATTTTGCTGCAAACTGCCCAGCAACACTCAAAAGGAGAACCAACCATTCAAACAAAACCTAAAATACCAACAAAAAATCCTCCAAAATATCAAACACAAAGATATTTTTGGCATGAACAAACAGAGTATTTAAATATACCCTTTTTATAAAGTAATTTATACTGCAATAACATCCATTGCTTTTTTTTTTTTTTTTTTTTTTTTTTGTATTTACAGTGTAGTGTTGGAAAAATTCAATTTCAAGCCAAAGTAATTTGCTTTATTCTCCATGGTTACTAAACACCACTAGACACGGATATTTCTGAGTGCAGAAACAGTTGCATAAAAAGTCATTAATTTCGGTTACTCCCCGAAAACTTACAGAAGAAACCAGAACTGATAGCCTACAATAAATATTGAAATTCATCTAAATTTCAATAACTCAACTACGACCTCAAATATCTCTGACAGTGTATTCCCAAAGGACAAAAAGAACAACCAGAAAATTCCCAGCCAGCCTGACCACTGTTCTCTGTCACTGCTTTCCTGAATGCTGCAGGAAGTTTTAAACTGATCAAGTGAAGCACATTACTGGTGTTAGCCCACTGAACTTGCTGCTCAGAGGCATCCCACACTTTTTTCCAGAGTCAATCCTCCAACGGGAACACCACTCTTTCCCCAACAGAGCACTGAGAATCAAATTTCAGGATCTCCTACCTCGATCAAAAAGTCTCCAGTTCTCAGGCCAGCTTGCCATGCTACTCCCCCTTCATCCACAGATTCCAAGTACTGCAAAGCAGGAAAGGCTGGAGTTGGGGTGAATTCTTCAATTGGTGTGTCAGCTTTAAAAATAAATACCACATTAAAAAAAGAAAGTTATGGAGTGCTTGCAATTACCACTTGACTACAGGCCTATCATTGGCCATTCCAATTTAGGGTTAAAAAATGGTGGGTGCTGGAAGTGAGAGGGATGTGCCTCACGGGAGATCAGGATGCTGGGGACAGAGTGCAATCCCTCTGCAATAGCAATCCACAGGTCTTCCTTCCAGAGGGGAAAATACCTACTCCTTTCCTGACACAAACCAAATCAAGCTGCACCAGGCAAGAGTTGGGTTCTGATATTCCAGGATATTTGGTATTGGCTCAAGTAACCCTTTTGTGTGCCTGGAAGAATGCTGTAACTCTGGCAACATCCACCTAAAAATGATTTATGTGCTGTAGCCAGGAGAGAGCATCTGGCTAACTAGGGGGGTAGGGTCGGTGGCAAAGGATGAAGAAGATCAACCAGAATTTTTTTTTTTTCCCTCCTAAATTTAGATGTGCATAACAAAGAAGAGACCAGAAGAAATCACTTTTAAGGACAGGAGGCACAGCTGGCCCTGTGACAGCCCTGCCTGTCCCTCTGTGTCACGTACACACATGGGCAGGAAAGTCCTTGGGTCTTTCACCTGAGGTGCCCCCGCTGCTACGGAGAAAAGCTCGGGGAAACTGTCGGGCTCCCACAGAGGGAGTGAGCCCTGCTCGAAGCACTGATAACCCACACCAGTGCTCAGAGATCAGGCAGTGCCTTTGGCTTTCCTGCTTCGACTCCAAACATTTCATTTGGCTAAAACTGGCAAAGCTTTTCCAGCCCTGCAGATCCGCGGTGGCACCGGTTTAGGTTTAGGGGTGGGGAGCGGCGAGAGCAAAAGCCATGTCCCAAGAATGAAGACATGGAATAATTTTCATGCTCAAGCAAGGCAAGGGAGAACCCATGTGAAATGAGGGGGAGCAAGAGATGGGGCATACCATCATAGATATATATTCTTTTTTTAAATACTAAAGGAGCAAACTGCACTGAAAGTTAAAAAGCAAATCATTAAATAGAATGCCTTTTTTAACTCTTAGGAATGCCACCGTGATAGATTTTAGCCTACAGAGAAGGACCATGCAGCTTAACACATGAACAGCTTTAAAAATGAGCACACTACAGGCCATGCAACATACGTGCAGCTTCTGAAGATATAAAAAAAGGTCGTATTTTCATACTAAAACTGCACCAATGTCACCTTGCAGAAAGATCCACCCTATTTTAAACAAAACATCCCTCTCTTGCCTACTCCTATTCGCAGCCCTATTTAATCAGGCTGGCATTTGAAATAAAGCAGCAGTTTTTATGAGGAAAGCAGGTTTCCCACAGTTAAGTAAACTGCACAACAGAACAGATTAACGGCAAAATACTACATCCACCGGCACGAGAAAAATACAGGCAAAACTTTCTCCCCCCAAACGATTATGCAGTGCTTCTCCTATGTAAAAATGCAAACTGCTTCGGAGAGAAGCCACCGAAATCCATCGGAGTAGTATAGCACACAGAGAATCCTGTTGTCTAGCAACCAAGTGCACCAAGAATAATTCCTGCTTATATTCCGAGATGTATAAATTTCTTCATGCCACTGCACATCACACACACACACACACTCACACACACACACACACACACAGAAGCACATACCTTTTGCCCCTCTGAGCACAAATCCAAATCCTTCATTGTCTTTTTTCTGCAGGACCACTGCCTTTTCTTCTATTATGCAGTCACTGTAGAGAGAATTCCGAGGATAGCGACCATTATTACATCCCTTCATCACCACTGTAGTAGCTGCTCCTCCAGTGTGCAGGTTCATCATCATCACAGCCCGTTAATCAAATAATATTGCAGTAACCAAGCATGGGAAAATATAGAACAAATAGCAGCGAGGGGAAGACAAAGACTAAGCTGGATGGTAAAAGAGAACATGACAAAGCAACTTAAAAGGAGTAAAAAAGGCAGAGAGGAAAAAGAAAGAAGAAGAAATCATGCATGGTGGTTTGTGTTCTATATGAATGACTGGATGAACATGTGATCATGTAATCTGTGGGCTAGCTAGGACTCTAAAAGGAAAAAAAGTAAGTGAACTGAACGACAGTATCATTAATAAACTCCTCAATCGTGGATGTACCAGATGCATCTTCTAGTGAAGCCAAAATGAAACCAACCAGAAGAAAAATGAGGCAGCATTTTAAATTTAAAGATAATAAATTATGATTTTCTATTAGCTAACTAAAAGGCACAAATATATTCTGAAAGCTATGCCTTGCATCAAAAGCCCTTTTTCAATCCTATTGAATGTTGCATGCTGCAAGAATCCCACATGATCATCTGACAGCCTACAATGCTAACAACGTGCAGCTGCCTTGGCGTCATCAAGCACAAATTTCCACAGCATCAAGAATCTGCATAATTGAAATAGTAACAAGGCATGCACAAGCAGGAAAACACATTTTCTAAGGAATATTTCCTGTCTCCTGATAAACAATTAATATTATAAAACAAGGAGATGGTGTAAAGGACTATTTATGTAAGCAGTATTCCCTTAAAGAGAAAGTAGCCTTAGGAATCTCACTGTCATTGGCTGAGATAAAAGTAGAAGGTAGATGAAGAAAACGCACAAAATACACATTAAAATGGAACCTTTCAGGCACAGGGAACGATCTGTAAAAGCCTTAAGTTGTTTAATACCTTTCATTAAACATGAAGTTACTAAAAATAAGCTCAAAAAAAAAAAAAAGAAAAGAAAAGAAAAGAAAAAGAAAAAAAAATTGGGATGCTCCTTTAGGTACCAAAGCATTGCACAGCACGAGTTGCAGGGGTTAAGTTCATGAATTGTCAGCACTGCAAACTAAGCTGCTCTAAAATACCTACAGAATTAGTTCAGATAGAAAGGAGTGTGGGCAAGTTTGCTTTCCTTAATTTTTTACTAGCCAGCTTCGGTTCCCACTGGTCTCGTGCAGAATCCAGTCCCCAAAGCAGTGAGGGCAAGGAGAGACTGGATCTGCCTCAGGGCTGTTAATAATCCCCAGGGGAGGAGGAAACTAAAGAAAGGGACACTGCTGTGACCTTTTTATTTAAAGCCCTGAACAAAGCGAGGGATGATGATCTCGGGACACCGATGGACAGCCTCCAAACTCCCGATTTCTCGTGCATCACAGACCATCCTTTTGGTGCCTTTCCAACTCTGCGGGATGAAACTCCCCATGGCTGCTGAAGCGATGATGTGAGGTTATCTTCCAAATTGCAGAGTGTTTAACACCACACACGAATTCAAACTGCCACAGCGGTGACTTTGTGGGCCAGAGATGGTCTCCATCAGCACCAACAGCTTTGGTGTCTCTCAGCTTATGGTTATTCACTGTGTCATTCAGACATTTCCTGTTCTTACAACTGAAAAACTTCTGCTGCTTGAGAAAGCCCAACACCCCCTGCTCAGGGATATCGGGGTGGGATGTAATATGCAACTCTCAGAGCCCACTGAAGCTCTCCATCAACATTCTGATGTTCTAGAAGCTGCCAGTGCCTTGGCTGATTTCCCTCATTTCACTACCATGTTCTCAAGGTGGGTCCCTGTACTTATCCACTGAAGAATCAACAGTGAGTTTTTTTTCTTAATACTTGGTCAAATTAATAAAACCCATTCCTGTCAAGTTTCCTTGTAAGCACTCAATAGCTTAATAGAGGTTAGAAGGCAACTCCTGAGATCCTAATCATAGCAAGAGTTTGCTTCAAAGAACCCCCTCATGTCCCCTCCCCAAATCTCACTCCAGTGTCAGTTCATTTCCATACAGAATTCAGAAGTTTATCAGCTCAGCAAACTCAGGATCAATTCACCTGGTCTACACTCTCCAAAAAAACCAGGCATCCAGGGTCCTTCCAGAGCCAGCTTATGAAATGGATGGGCATTGTTAAGTCATGCTCACTTCATCCTAATGTACAGGTTAAAGGTCTAAAAACCACCTGTGATTTTCTTCTCGTGTCCAGCACACCTATTCCATAAACTACCCAGGTTTATACTTCAGTTCATGTACTGAAAGTGGGGATACCAAGTTGCCAACATTTTACAATTTCACATTTTACGACATTTTACAAAGTTTTGAGTTTTACACGCAGGGGAGAGGTGAGAGGGAAGGCAAGGGGAAGCACAACATGATTTTTTTGTGAGAAAACACACAAACTGATCTCTAGTATTTGACAATACAGCTTTCTAATATATAGTTGCAGCCATAAAGAAAACAGCATCACAGCCTGGAAAGTAAAAACGTAGGCTCGAAAAAATCAGATGTGTAGCATTTCTTCTCATTTATGTTCCCTAGGAGTAGGGAACCAGCAATAATCCTATGGCTTGAGTAGCTTAAACTTGTTCAAGCAACCACAGCAAGCAAATTGATTCTCCATGCACCCCCCAGTGCTGCAGAGAGAAGAACCAGCAGCAGGAAAAGGTGGAAGACCAACAGGCACACACAAAAATGAACTGAACTTGCAACCTCCACAGCCTTTCTCCCAGAAGAGTTTGCATTCCCAAGACAAGGGGGCAGAAGAGGGGGAGAGTTTAACCTCTGACTGTTTGCAATGCCGCTTTTTGCTTGCTTTGCCACGCCAGGGTTCTCTGTGCCAGTCAGGGTGGACCCTCCACCGAAGGTCTGTTCACAGTCCACCTGCTCCTAGCAGGCAAAGTGGTGCCAAATGTAAAAGTAGGTCAAAATTTCTCCCCATGAGCTTTTTTGGCAGTGTCTCTTTGATCCTGGAGGTGTTGTAAATATTCAGCAGCAGAACACAGGGTGCAGCAACCAGTGACAAATGAAGGTGACATTACGTGAGGAGCCTGCTCAGAGGCCTGAGCTCAAGCAAGAAGAGGAATTTCTTTCCAGGCTCTTTCAGCACAATGCAGAGCTCTGTGTGAGGCCAGACAGTCCCTGTTATCTGTGATATGCTAAATTTCAATAGGTAAAATCCCTGAAGTCCATTTCTGTCCACTTCCCATCCCAAACCAAAATTAAACAGCTTCCAGTTCAGAGAGGAGTCCTCAGAATATGACCGGTTCCATATGATGGTAATAAAAGGAGTAATTCTAAAATCAATAGCTCATTACTTAAATAGGGCACACACTGCTTTGACTTTGGGCTGTGGAAGGCCAAGATTCATTGCAGGCAAAGTGAAATGCAAAAGGCATCCTATCAAGTGCAGGATAGATCTGTGTGGAGCATGATCGTAAAAACTTCAGGCCAAAATAACAGTCAGTCTAAAGCTCTGCTTTACTCAAGCAGTAAATATTAGCAAACATACTTGTTCATCAGCTCATGTAGCTTCCTTAACAACTTAAGGCTCAGGAATTGTGCAGAGCTGTTACAACTTCCATAATTTTACACTTACCAATGGAGAAAGGGAAATGCAAGGGTTTGCCCATGGTCAGACAGACATGTGAGTTTTGAACTCAGCACCATTCCACATAACAATCATCATTTGTGTGGGCTTTTCAAAACAGCAGGAATTTCTGCTTTGCTAACAGCCCATTAGGATAACATTTGAGGAAGGAAGGAGAAACGTCAAGTCCGTCATAAAGACTTGTATGAAGAAAATAAAGGTTGGAGTGCGGGTTCATGCTGGAGGCAGGTCCATGAAACATGGCTTCCTGTTCTCACTGGGGATAACTACACCCTATCTTAAGGCAGGACTTGGCCCACAAGTTAAAATACTAAATTACAGAGGTGGAGACTATCAGGACTACAGGATGTGTTTGGGCAAGTTTGTATCAAGTGTTTCATTGCTGATTTCGATCTGAAAAACAGCACTTAGAGGACACTCCACTGAAAATTATCACCATTATCTGGAAAGAAAAGTGGCTGTTTGGTATTTTGTCAGTGTCTCCCCAAGGCAGAGGAAAAAAATGAATTTAAAAGGAATTATTTTCCTGATTCTCTGCAGTCATGCATCCCCTAGAAATGTAACCCAACCTTCTCAGCTCCAGTAGCCCCTGAGCCCACGAGCCCTCCAGTCAGGACTTGCTCTCCCCTTGAGTGAGAAGTGGCTCTCTCCGGGTTCACTCCTTTCAGTTGGCCAAGTAAATCTCCATCTCTTCATTAGCCCTTTTTCCTCTCCTCAGCACTCTTGCAATTGCAATCTTTTGGAAAGATCTACTGAGTTCACAGCTAGATACATCCTAGAAGAATCAAGTGCTCTGCCAGGTGCAATAAAACGATATCTAAATCATTCCATAAATTTATATCCAACGTCTGGAAGCAGTCACACTAATTCCTTTCCGGATAAGATGGCCAATTTATAGTGGTTATGTTCAAGCCAGAGAAGGGCATTTGGGAAATCTGTTCAAGAGGAGGAGCCCCTTGTGCATTATCCAACAGTCAGTCCCTGTTAAAGACATATCAAAAATATTCTCTCCCTCTTTTCGGGAAGTAACATGTCCTGATACCACAAAAAAACGGAAATTATGTCTACAGCAAACCTTATTGTAGGATGTAGCAAACTTTCAGTGCGAAAACATTTCCTGTTACTGCTGGAAGGGGTCAACCTTACAATTTATAGTCAGCTACTCTAATGACTTCAGGAAAATTGGCTAATCCTAATAATTAAGGCCTTCAAGATTAATGAAGACTCTCTCTGTGACTGCTCAAGTTTCCCAGGCATTGATCATCCACTTTTAGGTCTCACAGAAGAGCTCTCACAGCTCTCCTGTATCAGGCACAGCAGCAGTCACTTGCTCCAGAGGCAGCAGCTACAGCAGCGAGTGGGTTCTGTACACAGCAGAGAGGAAAATACACAGATTGCCCCTAAAAAACCCACTGGCAACCCAAACAGAAACAGTGGGATGTAGCCAGCCATAAATTCAAACCCACAGTGACCTCTCCCTTCACGGAATCCTGGAATCCCACAGTGGTTGAGGTTGGCTTACTCTGTACAGCTGAGCAATCCTAATGTCATATATGGCAAGTTGAAATGGTTTTCCTTTAGAACATGTGTTTATCGGGAAGTTTATAGCAAGATGTGTTTGGGAGGAAGAAAATATTCCCGAATAGATGGGTAAGTACCTCAGCACTCTACTCAGGGCAGACAAAACCCATCATGGGAATAGGAATACTGGAGAACAGTAAATTTTAAATTGATAAATTCCTTACTAGGGAGCTGAAGATACAAGTCCAATTAAAATATGACAGAGAAGGGATGAATGGAACCACATTGAACTAAAACATCTCCAAGTCATTGTGCTATCCCATTATAAAAAAACAAATTGGAGAATCAGGGCTGCATATGGGAGTGCAGCATGGAATCAAATGCTTCGTACTACCCATGGATCTCAGCCTCACAGGTACTCTCAAAGGAATCCAAGAAGAGAATCTTTACTGGCACGGACAATTGCTGGTTGTGTGCCAGTGCCTGACTGGCACAGCTGGCACTCAAACAAAACAACCCAGAGAAGACAGACAAGATCACCATTAGCCCTGCTTGCACTGTTTTCCTCTCTGGCTTTATAAATTGTGGCAAACAGTTTCAAATTGCAACAGAAAGGACATAGTCTCACTTCTTCTTGGTAAACTTGGCATAGCTGTGTCTTCCTCAGCTGGCCATGTTCAGGCCAGGTAAAGGAATAGGAAAAGAAGAAAGGATGCTCCAGCAATCCTCCTCTAAGCTCCCCATATTCATATATTTGTCTTTCCAATCTCTGGTACCAGTGCTGCTTCTCCAGAGTTAGTAAACATCTCGTGGAGCTCTTTGATCATGGGAACAGCAAGGCTGCAGATTTTGCTTTGAAATCTGCTGATGAAAGAGGGATATGTCAAACCGTGGCTGTTTTAAAAGACATTCAGATACTCTCCAGTTCCGGACCTGTACTCCACAGTGAGGGAATCACAGACTCCAGTAAAGCCTGACAGGGCACATCACATCTTCCACCCAAAAAAGGTGTTTCATTCACACTTCTAAACAAGGAATCAAGCCATCTGTGTTGGGTTTTGAATACTTGATACCCTGGGTGAAAAAAGAACAGTTCTTCACTAAGTCCCCAAACCCACACTAATACCAGCCACGAAGTGATTCAGGAAGAATCAGGAAGTCAGAAAGATGGTGCTGCTTCTTCCAGCCTGTGATCAGCAGAGGCACCCAAAAAATTAACCATCATTACAAAGAAGCAACCTATCTTAAAGAGAGTTACAGTGCTGTACACTTCGTTGGGTTTATGCTATAAACCTTTACCAAAAAATACAGGTTTAAAAGAGAAATATTAAATTTCACAACAGAAGTACAAAGTAGTTGCACAATTTCTTTATGTAGAACCGAGGAGAAACTTCCTCTCTCTCTCCCCCTCAGTCCACATTCCTTTATTCAGCTTTTAATTACATTTAATGTTATATTTTGGGGTGTGTAGGAGAAGGGAGTAGCCAATCTAAAGTAATACATTTCAAATCTATTGATCTGGCTAATGGTACTTGCAGGTTTTTTCTCTGTTTCCACCTTATGTTGCTGAAACTGCAACTAAAGCAAAATATTGATACAGCAAACCAGGAAGCCAGACAATTTTCTGGAAAGGGAAATCATACAGTAAACTCTGATTCTACATTATGGAGGAACCTCAGGATAGGATATGAAGGGAATAAAAAAGTTGGTATTAAGTTCATAATCTTAAGCAAATACATGTATAGGGTATATGTGCACCATATGTATGGATATATTGATATCCATATATGGGTATATTTATACACACACACATAACAGAACAAGTATTTTAGCCTTTTTAAAGAGAAATGTTATTATTCTTTCACATCTGTGTTGGTAGGGAGAAAACAAAAAAATCATTGGGGATGAGGAGAGTGGCAAAATGAGCTTAAAAAATAAAAGCTTCATTTCCCTGTATTAATGAATTTCATTTCTATTTTAAAAATGAACAGTCATTTCAAACACCACACACGACAAAGTGAAAACCAGACATGGAGCATGCAGGCAGAAGTCCTTGTGGTATGGAACAGCAGAGTTTTATAGCCCAGAGTCCTTCAAACCCCTTCACACATATTGTTCCACCTAGCACAGGAATATTTGGGGCTCCAGCAGGCTCCACTTGCAGCTGACACTTATCAGCAATTTTCAGTTTTAAATATCAAGCGTTTGAGCAGTGTGAGCCTGGACTGTGAAAATATTAATATTCATTGCTGATACGATGAGCCTTGAGCACACAGGCTGTCCAAACACTCACATATGTTTAGGTAACCAGAATATTTATCTAATAAACACTTTACTGGTTAGGTTTGTATTTTCCTACCCCAAACCAGCTGCAGTTCCAGCCCCTGATATTGCCACTAAACCAAAGAGAAATAGGAATTTTCTCCCTAATCATCTTAACATAAAAAGTGTTTAGATAAAAGGAATAGCAATTATAGATATTAAAACCTCTGCTTTTTTATAGAGGGGGTTTTTTTTGATTAATCGTTTTCCAGCTGTTTTTGCTAAAAATTGGTCATTACTATCACAGACAACCTCAGCACCAATGAGAGGAACATGTTCAGGGTTATCAAACAGGACAAGTAACAAAGATAGAACAAGGGAAGTAACTTCAGTCACACCTTGAGTTTAAAAGAAAACAAACAGAAAGTGTTTTATTAACACTTTTAAAATGTGTCACAAGCCCTTGAAGGCAGCAGTTTGACCTTGCAAGTCTTTACAACAATGATTAAACTCACTGTATGTTTTGGTATCATAACTCCACTTGTTCCAAGAGAGTCTCAACAAAAATAAACTATGAAATAGGGGAAAGAAATAGGTCATTTCAGGACTGGTGAGAAACATGAGTTTCAAATTAGTTTTAAGAGATCCCTCAGGTTTTCCATCACACCCTGCTTGCTGTGATGAGCAGGAGGAATTAGCATCCTCCTGTCCTGCAGTCCTCGGAAAATAAATACAGCCCTACCCACAAGGAGTCTGAGTAGCCCTGACTGTTCATTTCAGCTTTACAGATGTAAGTATTTCACTTACAAGTCTGCATTGTACAGAAGAGTACAGTGCTTAAATCAGTGTTAAACACACTGCAAAATTTTATGACAAAAAATGTTATGCCTTTAGTACATAGCTTACAAGTTAGTTTGAAGTTCTCTCTCAAAACAAATGAGGCCTCACCAAAGGCATAAAGTTCTTTTGAAAACATCTTGAATCTTCTCCAAGAGCTTTAAAAATACAGTGGACAGTGAGAAACTTTGAATTTCTAGGATTTTACACAAAAGACCGGTAAAGGTGATGTGAATTACGGTTTAGTTTTCACATATCCCTTTAAAAATCCTGACTAATCACCACATTATTTCACAGTCTCATTAACAGCAAAAAGGAGGTGGCAACTCTACCTTTTTTTCTGAAATATATTCTCCCTCTGCATTTCTCTAATTGCACTAAGCCCTTGGGTTATTTTAAGTGTCTCTCCAAATTTTGCTTTCCTGCAGGACAGCTTGAGAAATGTCCACCTTAACAGCTCTCCTGCCTTCCAGCATCATCAGTTCCAGCAATTTTGTCAAAGCATGGCCAGTTTAGCCCAAAATGTTGGTAGCAGGGAAAAAAATCACTGACTTTGCAATTTATTTAAATTGGCCATGACTTCTCTTAATTATGTGAATGTTGAACTGGAACCTCTCCCTGGTGCCCCCTTGCCTTTCACATTCAGCTCGTTGGTTGCACTTGGTGTGGAATTTCTGGGAATATGAAGCTTTCGTTTTCTGTGTACTGGGGACAGGGTAAAAATGTTGGTTTATCATTTCAAGCCAGTTCAGATGCACAGAGTTTAATGTATTTCAGAATTTACGGTGTTGGAAGTGTTTGCAGGAGAGGTAGAAACCACCTCTGCCACAGGTGCAGCCGCTCCAGGTTTGGACACGCTGGTCTAAAGGATCCCACAACCTACTCGGTATCAGCCCTGGTTTTCACCAAACTCTTAATTCTGTTATCTGGGCCAAATAAAAAATCAGAGAAATTAGAAGACATATGGGTAACAGTCTTTTTTTTCCCCCTAAAATTGCAGGTGCCGCTTTTTCTTAGTGCACACATTTAACACTCGCTATTCCTCCGCTCAGAACCTTGCCGTGAACTCAGTTCTAGTGTAACACTTATCCCTTAAAGCAAATCTTTTGTTGATACATTTTAGTCCTTGTCAGACATCGTTTCTCCCACGACAGGCTGACATTTTGTGTCAGAGAGAGCAGGAAGCCCCAGCAGCATCACCAGCTACTCAGTCGGTGCATCTGCCAATCACTGCCATGGAGCCCTGCACACATCCACAAGGACGGGGAGAGCATCTGCCCCTTGGCTCAGGAAGGAATAACACTTTCAAAGGACTTGGATAAAGCACTGCTCTGTCCAGCAGGTTCCTGGCATTCAGCAGCAGCTCAGGCTGTGGATTTAAGTCTGACACACATGGGACTGAAGCCCAGACCTTCTTTAGCCCAGGTGAACGCTCCAACACCAGCTATTGTTTGCTCTTTAGCTGATTCCTCTTTGTTGGCTTCTAAAGAAACACAACTCCAGCACATGTGGTTTGTCCCAGGACAAACAAGGCAGCCTCCTCCCACCCTCTGCCTTTTGCACCACGGAAGAGACCGAGCATGAAAATCCACCCCTTTCCAATTTTGGATCATTTCAGCTTCTAAGAGGAGCAAAACACATACATTGCCTGCCGGCCACACTGAGAATTTTGCCTCATAGATCAAATTCACCAAATGCATCAAATACTTGTGAAAATCTGGCTGGAAAGAGGTGGGTGGGGAAAAAAAGAGTGGTTTAAATCATTGCTCCCACTGGAGGCAAGCCCACAGTGCGAGCTCACCAGTTATCTGTTCCATTTGGGGCTGCCAAAATTTCCAATGGCATCACTCCCAAGCAGAGGCACCATACGGAGGCTTTGCTCAGCTGGTGATGAGGTGAGAGCACAGCAGCCAAAGGTGCCCTGGGGCAGGGAATTAAATCATGGTACAGGCTGGGACACAGGAATGGAAAACACTAATTGTCCTGTTTTCCTCTGCTCTAATTATGTGGCTCTTGCTTGTAACCAGCCTGGTGTCACACCCTCACAGACTTCGATTTCTGCATCTCCACTCCTTTTTCTTTCCTTTTGTTTTTTGATTTCCTCTAGTCTAATTTAAAGAAAAAACCCACTTTATTCCCCCTGTGCACAGGACACAGGCTGCTGCTTTCAGTGGTGACATTTAAATCCACACTGTTCTCCAGCATCCGGCCAGAGGAGTTGCAGAGGAAATCCTGCTGAGCCCGGGAGTACCAATTGCTGTGCAGGAAATGGCACAGCCCCCAGATCCCAGCCCTTGCAGGCACCAGCTTCTCTACCACAGTCACAAAGTTAAGTCTGGACCAGCACTAGAGGCAGAGCCCAAAAGTTTTTCAGAAGGAGCACTGTGATTTTGAATTTGGGAAAGGCTGTATATTTTTTGTCAGCTGCTGATCTCTCTTTGCTAACACTTGCCACTAAAAATTTAGGCAAACATTTAGCCCAGAAAATGCCTGACACATTTGAATCATTAGTTACCAAACCATTAGCTGCTAAAAGATGAAATCTCACTGAAGTAGGTTAAGCAAACTTCACTGTCAAGACAGCACACTACTTAAAAACGCACCTACAAGCTAATGGAAACTTTTATCACTCACTGTAGAGTTTTGCATCTTACTGTAATTGGATTAGACCTTAACAGTGCAATTCTAGTAGAGGTTTAGATGGAGAGGAACCACAATTCAGATGCACACACACATACACATGCCCTTTTTACCTCCTATCTCAGCAATTCCTTTCAATATTTGCTGTAGTCACCAGCACAAAAAGCTCCATCGTGGCATCACACAGCAGCAGGGGAGGCAAAGTGCAAAGCTGTTTATCAGCAACCAAAGGAATTTCCATTAGAAATTGAATAAGTGGAAATGAAAAACTTCACATTTTACATCTCCACCTGCTCCACAGAGACTACAATTATTGCCTTAATTATTGCCTAAATACATATGCAATTCTTCAAATTGCATCAAATCATGCTCTTCAAGTTAATGAGGCACAAGGTATTAAAATTGAGCTACCCTTGCCTTTCTGCCTCACATTAAGAGCAGTCCACTGTTACACTCACTGTTAATTAATTAATTCAGAACAGACAAGGGGCAAGTCCAACAAAATGACTTTAGACATCAGGTGAGGTTACATGCACACAAAACACTTTCCATGCTTTTTTTTTCTACAGTTTGGCTGGTGCTGGCTGTTCTCTGTGCCCAAAAGAACCATGATATCACATCTGCAGAGATCTTAAATCATTACAGTCTCAGAGAGCTTTTAGATGTAACCACATCACTGCCTCACACAGTTATATTTAATTAAAATGATGAGCATACTCAGATATTTTTGCTACCATCTTCTAGGCAAACCTGAGCTATGTGTATAGGTAAAAAAGGCAAAATGCTGCTGGTTTTACTTGTTTCCACCAGAGGAAACCAATGATTATGTTTAAAATATATGCCTGCAGGTAAGAACAGCTGTAAAATCACTTTCCACTTATTAGCAATGTGTCAATCCCAGAATAAACAAGAGAAATTGTGGATTTATTGTTAAGAGTGAACAGCACCATTTTAATCTCCTTACTCCCATTTCCTTCAAGAGATCACCTGAACAGTTCAGGCTTCCCAGGAAACATTAATACAGTGGAACTGGTGCCATCCAGCAGAAAACAAACAAAAGAGCAGTTCACAGAATCCTTGAATGGTTTGGGTTGAAAGGGACCTTAAAGATCATCCAGTTCCCATCCCACATCATCTAGTTCTAACCCCAATTCAGAAAATCCAATTTCTTCTCCGTGTAACAACACTTCTCTCACTGTTCTGCCTGGGGAGAACCAACGTGAAAATGTGGGAAGCAGGATACAAAATATAACAGCAGCTCTTATACCTTCCCTCAATTTTTGCAAGGATCCATTTGCCAGGATTTAGTGGATTGCTGCCAGGCAAGCAGCACTCAGCAAGCACATATGCCAAATTCCCCAACCCAGGGACACGGGGCCACCATAACCAGGAGAAAATCCCTTTCTCCCTGTCAGTTTTACATTCCTCACCACTTGCAATGGCCAGAATGCCACCCAAAAATTTCCATCTGTTTTAAATCTGTATTTTATTATTTTCAAATCTCTATTGAAGGAGATAAGCGACTGCATTTCTCCAGAGGGAAGATTATTTATGCAAAATATCCACATGAAACCGGATCTCGAACCAGAGGGAAGTATATTTCTGCATCAGACTGGGAAATTCCACCAAAAAAAGGTGTGTAGCACACCCAATGCTTAAACTACCAAGACAGCACCACTTAACATCACAGTTTCGGAACAAAGGTATCCAACAGGCACATCCTGTGGGCTAAAAAAAATTTTAAAAATAACAAAGCTCTGCACAGCATGCTGAGGTACAGGGGGTTAGACAGCTTCAGCTGTGCCAAGGAGTCTCTCTGAGCTGCTCAGGATTAAAGCTTCGGCTGCTCTACCCGACAGCGCGGATGACAACAGCAACGGAGAATGGCCGGGAAGGAACATCTGAGAAGAATCTCTCAGGTTTTTGTAAGGTGTTTGTGTGTAAATTGGCTCTTGAAGAGTTGCTCCTGTCAGCTTCTACACTCGTGGGACACGGATGCTGCCACCTGACTCCAAGTAGGGACAGTAGGGTTAATGAATTAAGCTTTTAATTAAGTTTTCTTACAGACTACACCATCCAATTTTCCTCTTTTTCTTCCTCCAGAAAAACAGAACAAAAACCGTAAGGCAAATCAATTTGGTCCTGTCATTAATTTGGTGGCAAAAAGCCTTTGAAAAAGGTTATTTGTCATCACCTCCTCTCCTGTGAGCTCCTCAATACTGCTGGAGCCATGGGATGTCAAGGAAAGGCACCAGAAAAACTTCTCCCATGCAGGGATTGGGACCAGTTAAAGTGGCTGGAGGAAAACCCCCATGTGGAAGTCAATAATTCTGTGAAGAAAGACACACAATAGGCAGGAAACCTCACATCTATCTGCATATTTGATTGCACTGAGGTTGGCATTCAATTGTGCTGCTGACTTTTGCTGTTGCCCTGTTCTGCTGGGGATGGGAGATGATGCAATGAATGCAGTAGGAAAAGTTGCCACCGTTGTGTTCTAAAGTTCCCAAATCCATGGAGGCGATGGATGGTGTTTTCCATCACACCAAGCTTGTCATTTTTACATAGCACCAAACTGTCTCACATGATTTATGTCTCCAGAGTATGAAACTAAATTGTCACTGCATTATCAGCCACATTACATTTAAAAGGGTGATAACATTTTACATTTGAAATTAAGCAACTAATTAATTCCACATATTTTCCTGGCTGAACAATCCACTGTCCCATCTTGAGAGAATTAATCAATTCCCTCACTTCAGTTTAAAAGCAGATAAAAAATGATCGTTTCTAAAGGTTTACCTTAGCTTTAAGTTTTTAAAAATAAAGAATTTTTTAAAATTCGAACATCCATTCTACGCCTCAGCAATGCTTTCTGTTATTAAACTGGAATTCAACCTTGATGAAATAACTCATTTACACCCTACAAATAAGTTCATTTGAATTAACTGCTGACCACAAATCCAGGGAAGACAGAAAACTCCAGAGATGTGGCAGTCTTGCATTATGTCCTTGCAGTTTTAGTGGTGTATCTTCTCTTTAAGACAAGGAGTGAGGATTTAAACTGAAAGAGGATAGACATGAAGAAGAGATTCTTCCCTGTGAGGGCATGTCATGAACATTTAAAGCAGATAATACATCAGACCTGGTAGTTTCATATATTATATTACATTTGTATGATATTTAGTGACTGCTTCCAAGTCTCAGTGTCCTTCTCCACATTAGTAAGCATCCTCTCCATTTTCCCAAAGTCAATGTATGGATAACTGATCTCTTATGCAAAGCTGAAATAGGATTTAATGAAGCTCCATTACTCAAGCTGCACATTTTCCTCAAGATGAAAAATGCCATGTACAATGCATTTTCCTGCATGTGAATAAGCCCATTAATATAGATTTCTGAACAGAGTGTTTCTACTCAGCAATTTTTGCCCTTTGGGAGAGAGAAGGGAAGAGAGAAGGGAGCAGACACTTCCCCTCACTCCCCCACATCATCTCCAGAAAGGAACTGGATCAGCTTTGTTAATACTTTGGATTCAGAGCTGTTCTTAGCACAGAGGCACAATTGCCCTATGACAAATGTTTATGAAGCCTTTGCTGCCAGCGTTAAATCTGTTGTAATGCATTCTTCCCTGACTTTGATAGGAAATGATAACACAGAAAGTAATCAAAGCAATACAAATCTGGCAATATCAAAAATTGCTCTCACTTTCACACCTTATTTGCCTCTTTGAATAATTCCCCACCCTGAAGAAGCCCTTGTGAGGAATTAAATCTGGATGTACCACCAGGAGACATTAATCTCCAGACAGGTTCTGAAATGCAAATTCTTTTTGCTTAGCAGCAATACGTAAGCACCAGTGAAATCACCATTCAGAGGTACAAAAAGCTGATTTGCAGCCTCAGTCAGGTACCTGAAACACAACTTGATGTGTTATTGGTTTTTAGTTTTCCTGCTGTTACCTTATAAAAATTCCAAATTTTACCAGACTTTGCTGAAAAAAATGTGTTAAGCAAGTCTACCTTTTCACTGTAGTTCTTGGAATTTCCCATTAATTCTGCCTTCTCCTACTTTTCTCTCTCACTTTCCACTATTACCCTTCAAAATGGATCCACTGGGCCTTGGATTCTCTGTGGAAACTCAAGGAGAGTTTTCTTCCAATCCTTGCCTCTGCTGCTTTCCCTCTCTCTGCTCAGACAATTAATAGATACCAACTGCAGACATGCTCCATAACTAATTTATATGAGGCTATACAAAAGATCATTTTTTCCTGACTACCTCTCCTGCTGCGTCCTGAATCAGGTAAGGTACATTTTTTGAGAGCTTTACTGTTGCACTGCACAAACCCAATACCTTTAGGAAAAAACCTCAAAACAATACATAAATGAACCAACAACCTAAAAAACCAAAGGGGGGCGGGGAGGGAGAAGAGAAATAAAGGAAGGTTTTGATGGAACTGACATTTGCTAATGAAAAATCTGTTGTTAGAAAGTAGCAAGGGGTTTCCAAGTGGAATGATTTGGTATCTCTGAGGCAACACACAGCAGCTGCAGCTTCTCTCTTCTGCAGGAGCAGCCCTCTCCATTCACACTGAAATACAGAGACAAGGCTATGGATTTGTAGGCTAATGGTCACTCAAAGAACCTTGCAAAAAGCCGCCTCTTCTCGCTGCAAATGGCCCCAGTAACCAGGGAGTCTGCTCTGCAGAGCTGCTCCTTGTCTCAGAGTATGGGCTCACAGCTTCTCTTGACAACTTTACCATCATCAGACTGCCCCAGTCAATCACATCCTGTCCAACTGTGAACTCCCTTCCCAACTTGTTCAACTGACACAGAAACTTTGCCTGAACCTCGGAACAAAGCCTAAGACCACAGAATAAAACCAACAGCTACCACATTTCTCTTTCTTTTTTTATTTTGTTTTAATATTGTGCTATGTGAAATTCTGCCATCGCTTTACACATTTCAGAATTTTTCTCCTGCAATAAATTCCTTGAAAACAAAAAAAACCAAACCCAAGCTGTAATCAGACAGTCAGGAGAAAAGCAAAATAATTCCAGTATGCCAGCAAAACTTCCTCAAGAAGACACCAAAAGCCAACTGTGGCTCTGTGTTTTAAAGGTCATCCTTTCTACCAGCAGTCAGCTCTATGTTCAAGGTATATCCATGGGGGAGAAGAACCTGCTTAAAAATTGTGAATTCTCCCCAAATAAATAATCTAATTTCTCATTTCCAGCAGCTTCAGTTCTACTCAGGTTCCAAAGTTACTGTTCAGAACAACAAATCTCTTTCCCCACTCACAAAAAAACTCACTGATACTCATGACTTCACTGCTCCCAAATTTTCTAGACCCATCCCATCTGAACAAAGTAAACTGCAATAAAAACCAATTCAGAAGTTAAATGGTGCCCTGAGAAGCTCTGTTTAGTGATCTGCTTCCCTCTTCCCCTCCAAAGCCTAAACCAAAAGTAACAATTAAATAAAACCTGGGAAGGTTTTGTAAAGAGATTGCAATCAAAAGGGAAAATTCTTACCTTGAAGCATCAAAGCTGTCATAGGATCCAACTGTGTAGTGTCTAAACAGCTTCTTTGTTCTATCTGTTCGTGTTTCTGCACAGAGAAAAGAGAACTTTCAATACTCCTGTATTTCTTAATCGAGTGCTGAAGTATTTGTTTATATTCCCTCACAGTGAATTAACGTCGTTTCAAGGCATTTTGGAAAATAATGTTGGCTTCTTTTATCACATCAGACACATCAAGTGAATAAGAGGAACTTCTCAGAGATCATGAATCACATCATTCACAAGTTTTAAAGCTCCACTCACATTCTCAGTGGCAAAAAAATTGCGTCCAATATTTGGTTCTTTTAGAGCTGAGAGGCAAAATATGAGAAGAAAAAAAGAAGAAAAACCTGCAACGCATTTCATAAAGGTTGGGAAAATAGCTGGAATATGCAAATCAATTTTTTTTTTTTTTTTTTTTTGCCTAGCTACAGGTTGGTCCTCCAATGCAACCTCCTGAAGTTTGGCTAAAAGGCATCAAAAATCAGATGGAAAAGTTTCTGGTTTAGATTATGACCGCAGAAGTCTCATCTGCACAGCTGAGGGACTCTCCATTGAGGGGCAGCCTGACACCATCCCAACAGATTTTATTAATTCTCCAAGGCAGACACAGCCTTGAAGGCACAGTACCTCTGTGGCACAGCTTTTAAGGATGGTACAGATGGCTGAGAAATTGGTGCTGTCAAATGACCAAGGGCAAGCCTGCAGAGAGAAAAAGAACATCAGAGCAGGATGGAAGGGTTTTGAACAGGGCCAAGGAGCAGGAGAAAGTCCTGGGAGGCAGACTTTGGGAAGAAGGGTGGGCAAGATGCATCTTTCCTTGCTTTAACCAGTGTACCCGACACATAACTGGATCGTGCCCCCAGCTGGAGGCATAAATACAAATATATCCATAATGCAGAGAGATTCCAGCTGAAAATGTATGTGCAGGTTCCAGCCAGCTAAGGGAGTAAGAAAGTTGTTTCTTTAGATCTGTGCACCGATTCACAAGGTCCAAGAAAAGTAGTAGCAAGGAAAACCAGAAATATTTACATTTATATACATGTTCTGGAGACCAGCCAGCCTCCATCCTACAGGACGGCCAGAGAGGGAGAAAATCCCTATTATAATATGATCTCTACTTGATAGTTTAGTTTATTTTGTCCCTTTGTCACTCACCTACAAACTGTACTTTCTGCCTAAGAGGCCTTTCCTTTACCCAAAATTCCTGCTCCTGCTGCACAAATTGCAGTCTGTTCCCCAACGAGCAACATTCTTCTTTCATGCCATTCTAAAAATCAGGTTAATACCAAGAGATATAAACAGAAAAAACACAGAAAATCATAAACCTGGAGTCTACTCAGAGTTTCCCCCAGCCTGTTTTCAGAAGTCCCTCAGAAATGATTAAAAGAAATAAATTATGATGAAGAAGAATATTTTGAAATCTTAGAACAACTGCTTGAGCCATCAGGAGCCAGATGTTTCCCCTGCAGAATCTGTTTTCTATAGCATGGTATTTCAGTGCTGTAAGGAATACAAAGTGGGTAGGAGGGACATGAAGGCACAGCAAGACAGAGAGCTTTGTTCAGCTCCTCAGGACTGCAGAGCCAGCACTCCTCAGTTGCAGCTTGGATCTGCTCCCCAGCTCTGCCACCCCTCTGCTTTCCCCCACTCCTCTGCGTGCAGTCAGGGATTATTTGGGAAAACAGGAGCCTCGCAAGACGCTGAACTCAGAGGCCCAGGCTGCTGTGTTAAGTTCTCTAATTACCCTCTCTCCCTCACCTCTGACTCAGATTCCAGGCTGCCCTATTACACAGCATAAGTACACACACTCAAGAGCAGGGGGGAGGACCAGGAATCTGCCATCAGAATGGACTGGGGACTGAAAAAAGAGCAGGATTCCATTCTCTGACTTGACAAAAGAACACAAAGAACCCATAGGCAAATGCTGTTCTGAATTCAAGCCAAATATAGCACAGTATCACTATTATAGGTATATTAGCACCAAGGGGTTAGCTCCAGGCTTCCCTGCATTTGTACCCATTCTCATGTCCCAGGTTTTCTTAACAGCAGCACTTTATCAAAATGCTTTGCAGCAAGCTAGGGCCAGCTAAGACTAACAACCCTATCATCATCTAAGAAGCTTTTACCCACAGAGTCTTTTGAGGATTTCTTCTTAAACCTGGTTGCAGACAGATTAGAAAGACCAGAAAGAAGATATGGACAAGAAGGTCTAGAAAAACATTATTTAGCAATTTCTATATTTTAATAAAGAGAATTATTTCATTAATACTGCATTCTTACTGAGAGGAACATGTCACCACAGACGAAAAGTCATTGCATTAAGTTGGATCAGTTCAAAATGTTTTTCTAAGAGGCAGTACAAAGCACCAGGGTTTGCAAAAATGGTCCCGTTTCCTTTACATTGACAGAAGAGAGGAACATTGAGATATCACTTGAAATTTCTAGATCTCTTGAGAAGCCCATATTTTACCAGAATAAATACCATAAGGACACAACAGTTTTTTTCCTGATCCATTTTCTACTGAAGCCAGTGGAGCTGCAGCAGAAATAAGCTGTGTGCCCTGGGCAATAGTGGCAATCCAAATAATAAAGCCCCAGCTGTTTCTTTATTAGAATCATTTATTGTTGCAGACATCTCAGTGAGCAACAGGCTCAAACCCTGCCCTTCCAGAATCTAATTTATAGGGTTCAAAGAGGGTGAGAAAGTGTAGGTGGAAAACATCTCCTCCTTTCTCTACCCCAGGAGTGGTGAGGGCTTTCCTCCAAATAAATGTAGGACTTCCTGTAGCTTCTCTGTCTCAGTCTCGTAAGTGACCACAGGACTCCAACAGAGCTTGCAGACACCATCAAAAGCTGAAAAATCACTGCCATGAAAAGCAGGAAATAAATTTTGGACTCTAATCCGCATAGATGAGGCTACTCTTGCCCTGTTTTGGCCCACGTAACAATTGTGGGCCTGTTCCAGCAGCCAGCCCAGTTCCCAGCCTGACACTCCTGCTTGGAGTAGGCTGCTTGCATATTCAATACTCCTTTGGAAGAGTAAAGAACTAAGGGGGGAAAAAATCCCAAAGCAACTGTCTCCATTCCTTCTCTCCTCCCTGCTGCTCCTCGGAGGGCATTTCGGCGCCGTGTTTCCAAGGAAACTGCGCGGGAACGCTCCACCAGCGGGGATGTTGTCAGAGGCCTGCCAGCACTCTAGGAAAGGTTCAGAGTCACCAACCTGTCCGCAGGATGGAAACAAAGGAAATAGGAGTGGAATTTGTGGTGTGATACTGGGAAGGCAACAGAGAGCAGCAGGCTCGCTCCACGTACCACTGGTGGGTAGAGGTGGGTTTCATCCCCACATCAAAACATGCAGCTTTTCCTTCTTCCTTCCCTCTTCCCCAGTGACAGCCCTGGGAGATGTTTCACTCATGCAACAGACATTTATAGGTGTTCTTTGCCAGAGCAGCTCAGGTACAGCTCTCTGCATGTGCAACACCCAAAACAGTGGCTGAGGTTAAGGCCTTCCCTCTACACCTTCCCCTTCCTGAGGGAAAAACACTTTCCCAACTATTTATGCTGAGGGTTAGACCAGAAGTTATTCAAAGCTGAGGAAAGCAGAGTAATAATAAAATCAGCAGTTCACAATTCAAGGACACTTGTGCTGGTTTGCAACAAGACAGGGAGTTGTTATCCTGGGAGTTTTTTTCTTAAATTGATCCAAATTTGGCGATAAGAAGAAGTGAAGAAAAAGTTCATGGGAGTGAAAACATCACTAAGAAGAGCGTGCATTTTTCTATCCCAAGTATATCCAAAATATTTGCCATACCAAATGCTGCTCCAGAAAATAATCACATCAAGAGATAAAAATATTCTTCATACCACAAACTGTGAAGTCTCAGTAAGTTATTTTACTTATTCCCCTTCCCCCTTAGAAAATGGGGACTCTTCAAAACTGGAGTTTCTATTAAATATGGTACATTGAAATGGTGATAAGTAAGTTTTTTTCCAGCCTATTATACAATTGCTTATCATTATATTTCTTACTGCTTTCTTTGAGCATTTCATTTGAGCCACAGGAAAGATGAAGGTCAGGGATCCTCCTCCAAATCACACAGAGTAAGATTATGGATTCTAAAAAGTGGACAAAAAATGGGATGAAGAAATAGAAATTGAATTTTTCCCTATTAACTGTTTGATTGTTGATTCTGATAAAGGGTTCTTAAAACTCATGAAAGTGAAATCTGCAGGTATGTACCACACAAGAATTCAGAAGAAACTACAATTATCTTTTTCACATCTTTGCAAATCTGAGGTGAAAACATCGATGCTTCATTTGAAGGGATAAACTGTGAGGATCAAGAGAAAAGAAACATATGATGAAGGCATTATAAATGTGAAATTAACGAAAACCTTTAATTCATGGTTCACTTTCTTCTGTTTCAGTTTGTGGATGTTTTGGGGTTTCTTTAAGTCCCAGTGTTCTGTTGATGTGATGCTCTCAACCAATTTTTCCTTCAGTTAAAGCTGAGAAACAGCAAATCTTATGTGGTTTTTGAAGTTTTTCAGATTTGAGAATAAGCATAAAAATGTCTCAAGGACAGCTTGACTGGAATTGCAAAGCCTTGGATGTCGTCCTGCTTTTCCTTTCTTTTTTCCCCCCCCTACTAAATCTTATTTTCAAAAAAAGAAAGGAAGACTGAGTGTTGATTCCCTCCTGCATCCTTAGAGGAAGATTAGCTGGAATACAGTGAATTAGTTTACCCACAAAGGATGCTGAAACGGCTGATCAATGGAATGAATCAGCAAGTTTGTTTGCAAGAGAAACCTTAATAATTGAAATATGCAACCTGGACCTGCTGGAGAGGCAGTTATGGAAGAACAGCGTTTCCCACGTCATCAGTTTCCTCTTTAATTTAACAAAAAGCTCACTTACACCTCAAAAAAAAAACAAAAAACAAACCTGCAAGTAGTTGTGGAAACACTTGCTTCTTTGTATCGTAACAACTTTACCAGCCCTTTGTACAATTCGGGAGCTCTGCAGCTCTTCCCTCATATTTTCAAAACGTGGTAATGGTCGCTTGATCTCTCCCTAAGTTCTCCCGTTGGGTTTCTGAGGGTCTCCATTTCCTCTGCCCTTCATTTCCAACCCGTCTGTGGCAGCTTTGTGTCCATGGTCTCAGCTGCAGAGGATGCAGAGGATTAAACCACTCAGGGTCTGGGACAGGCACAGACACAGCTCTGGGCAATGTCATCGCAGGAAATTAAGTGGGAGAGGAAAGAATTTTTCCCTCTTTGCTTTACAGAGTAAAATGTATCTTAAAGCAAAAGAGTGAAGAACTTGTAAAAAGCTGGATGTTGACCTCAGAGTTTCCAGCAACTGCACATGGCTTTGGTCCATTTGCACCTAGTTTGATCCTTGCTGAAATACCCAGTTTTTACAAAGACAGGCCAAAACAGAGCAACTTCAGTGCACTTTGCTTAACCTTTAATTGTGGCCTGACAATATGTACATCTGCCTCATAAAAACCAGCTCTCCCTGTCGATCCCAAAGTGCTCCTGCACACATAAATAAAGGCATCTTGTTTTTGAAACTCAGGGAGAACAAAGAAGTCTTGATGAGCTGCCTGCTTGCGCTATCATCTGTTGCATATGTCATTTATCCTGAAGGTCAGGATGGTTTGTTCACTTACAAAGCTCAGGTGCTGTCATGTTCCAGGTCTTTGGAAGTGACTCAGGGTACGAGTGTTTTTAATCATAACACCTTATTTCACAGTTTTCATCCTCCCAGCAAATATTTCAAATATGTCCTGCAAATACCTGCGTTCTCACTGATAACCCAAAATAAAAGGGCAGGCACCAGGTGAAACCTGGCTTAATGACTTTGCCTTGACTCAGTGACTTTGCCTTAAATCTAGGGAAATCCCATTAGAGGTTTGTGAAGGAACTCTGCGTTTGCTTGTGTGGCAGGAGCTGTGGTGTTCTTGGCACGACAGGGATTATTCCCACCTGAGACATGTTTACAGCCCCACAAAGACAGCCAACTGCTTTGGAGAAGGTCATTGTGCACTCCGAGTTGGAAAGAACAGATGGGGAATTATTTTGGGCTGAGTAAGGAAAAACAGGCCCTGGAAAGCCATTCTTCTGTTCAATTTCAAAAATCATTAATTTTCATGTACAGCAAGTTTCAACAAGAGTTATTATGGACTTTTATCATCAATGGTGATACGAATGTTTCCCCTCAATTTCCTCCCTTACAAGAAGCTCCATTCAAGTCTAAATCTTCACCAGCTGTACTCAGGATCAATGATCTGTCAAATTCTCTGCCTTCAATAATAGATAAAATTTTGAATATATAAGGAGCTGCTGAGCATGGGAGTTAACATGGGAAGTTCCTAGAACCTCATGATCTTTTTCACCACAGCACTCCCTCTTTTCTTTTCCTCTGCCTTGATTGTGCACGTGGACTTCCCAGTCTGATTTTCACCGTGGATAAAACACGACCGAAACCCAACATAGAGAGGAATACTTTGCAACTTCCACTGTAAGGGCCTCAGAATAACTTCTAATTTAATGTTATAACTCCAGTCAGAGGGAACAAACAGCTCAGAGCAGGATGTTGCTAAGCAATGTGGCACCCAGGTTTACACAGGACCAGAGAGGGGAAGATGAAAGTGGAACAAGGATCTGTGGACGTGGATGTGGATGTGGACAGTTCCCTGCTCACCAGGAAGAACTCCTGCCTGGCCACGCTGTTGCATGTGTCTAAAATAAAATGTTCAACTATAAATTCCAAAATACAAAAGAAAAGTTACTTAGAAACACCTCATCACTTTTAACAGGAGTACCAGACTTTATCAACTGAATTCATGGTGCTGTATCAGAATATATAGAAATGGCTATGTATAGATGTCATAATAAAAAAAATAACTTGTATAAAATACCGAAATCATTTCTAGATATGGTTGGAGATACTTTGCATTGATGGCTGCTAAGTAACACAGGGTTCAGAGCCAGGCCACAGGATAACTAGTTTTCAAATAGGAGTAACTATCACCATTGGTTTGAGAGCTTACTCCTAGAGAACCTACACTGGTATTCCAAATAATCAGGATGATTGCAGCAGGAAAGAAGCCAAATCCAAAAATATTTCTACTTTTAAAAAAGTATGGAAGGTACTTGCCCTTACAGCACTGTGTAAACACATAAGGGCAATTACTTTAAAAAACACATTTGAAA
Organism: Coloeus monedula; assembly: GCF_965178545.1. Classification (NCBI taxonomy): domain Eukaryota; kingdom Metazoa; phylum Chordata; class Aves; order Passeriformes; family Corvidae; genus Coloeus; species Coloeus monedula. The sequence continues at coordinate 2,255,912 of NC_138786.1, read as the reverse complement.
ATCCGTGTTGCAACCTTAAACACTCCTGGAAATTAGAACAAATTGCTCAGAATGCTGAGAATCGAGTTTTCTAAGAAAGCACTAAAAATCAGCTATTTATTATATGTTAGGCAATGCATATTAACATTGTACCAGATATTGAGAAAGGCAACAGTACTGTGCAAAGTTTTTTAAAGTAGTTATATTTTCCAGGTATTTTAGTGACGGACGTTGTATAAAACCTTTCCATTCCTGCCACTAGCACTTCAAAACTCAGTGATCCTTCATTAAAGCTCTACACAACACCCCCAAAACGAACTCCCTCCTTGGACCTTGACTTTCTAGCCAGTTTCTCACCAGCTTACCTGGGGTTTGGGTGCTTCTGCATCCTCACTGAGAAGAACACCCCAGACATTTCATTTCAAAATGTACTCCTTCGACTACACTCAGAAAGTTGAAGCTTTTCAAGGAATGTAGGATTTGACAAGCGTTCTAAATTGTTACACAAAATGCTGCTGGCAGCTCCTCTTCCTTTGAAGAGAGCAGCTACAACAGAAACCCCAAACCAAGCTGACCACAACCGAGCAGCCTTACTTTACACGAGGCTCAAAGCCCACGTCCCTTCAGTTCCACGCTGTACCAAGAGGGTTTTTTTTCCCTGCTGCAGGTTTCCATGGAAATGCATCAGTCACTAATCTAAATAAGTGCGGCTGAAGGACGCCTGAAAACCTGGAGCAATTACGCATGCCATTAGAGGAACAGAATATGATTCAGCCCAGCTATTAGAAATGTGCCACAGCTATCACTTCTATATTTTGTTGCAGTGTTCTAAAAACAATATTGCTTTATTTTTTTTTAAACCCACTCTTTTGCTGCTTATGAGAGGGAAAAAAAAAAAAAGAAAATGCAATAAAGATACTTCTCACGTAACAAGCACACAATGAAGTCAGACTGTATCTGTTGCAAAACACTAATGGAGTTAATGTTTGGCCATGAAAATCCATGGGACCTGAAAACTTCTCTCTTCATTACTGGTCAGAGACTTCACTTGAGTCATTTCGATGAGTAATAAGAGAGTGAATGCTTTGATCTGCATGAAAGGGCTAATGAGCCTTAAAAAAATTGATGTAAATATAATTTCTGATCAATACAGTACTAAACATCCATGTGCAACCACAGCACACAGCTCAGGCATAGCTGGGTGTCTACTGATCACAGAGCTACAGGATCATGGAATCATTAAGGTTGGAAAAGCCCTCTGAGATCATTGAGTCCAAATGTTCTCCCAGCACTGCCAAGGCCACCACTACCCCATGTCCCCAGGTGCCACATCCAAGTGGCTTTTAAATATCCTGGGTTCTCATACCAGTGTTTCAATGCCTGGAACCCTTTCCATGAAGAATGTCTCCTTAATAACCAATCTGAACCTCCCCTGGCACAACCTGAGGCTGTTCCTTCTCCTCCTGTCCCTGCTACCCGGGAGCAGAGCCCGATCCCACCTGGCTACCCCTCCTGTCAGGGACTTGTGCAGAGCCACAAGGTCCCCCCTGGGCCTCCTTTTCCCCAGCTTGAACCCCCCTATTCTCTCAGCTGCTCCTGGTGCTCCAGACCCTTCGCGAGCCCCATTCCCACTGCTTTGGACTCAACCTGTTCCTACCTCGTGTCACACAGGAAAATATCAAATGCTGTGGAACAGGGACTGTGCTGGTGATTCTGACCAAGTGTTTCGGGAGTTGTCTCAGACTATCTGAACTAAGTGTTACTACCCCGTTATTCTTCCCCTTCCCCTCACTCTTGGAGCATGAGCTGATAAAACCCTGACAAAAGCACAGCTTTCAAACCCTTCTGACAATTTTTTTCAAGTTCTGCTTGTCTGTGTCACGTTTTGCAGAAAAGGTCTCCTGAGTGGTTGTCATTGTATACAAGAAGGGAGGTGACTGACTAAACAGTGCTGCTCCAAAGTCTGGAGCCCACAGTGGAGATTGGCTCTCTGTGCTACCTGTGTGTGCACCAGGAATGTGAGGTCCCTGTGCCAAACCTACTCGAAATGAATGCAATTTCTGCCAATACACATTGCAATTAGACCCCAACCAGGAGGAGCTGAGGAAGAGGAAACACACTTGTGCAGGAAAAGGCCTCTCAAGTGATTAATGTATTTCCAGACCACAGCCGAGCACTCTCCATCTATACTGGGAACACCTACTGAAGGAAGCACTCAGGAGACAAAGAACTGGGGTTTTTACCTGCTCGGGGTTCTCCTTGTTGACACCAAGCCACCACTGGGAATGAAGTCTGATTAATTAGATTCAAAATCATAGGATGTAAAAACCAGAAAGAGGGGAAAAAAAGAGGGAGGGCCATAAGTATGCATGAAGAACAATAAAAGATCACACTAAAAATCAGGTTGAAATATATATCTTATCCTTTCTGTTAGCTTTTGGTTTGTTAGTTCTGACAATTTCACTTAATGCCTTTTCTTCATCTGCTGAAGTCTTCAAAAAAGGAGCAGAAAGTAGGTCTTCCTTCTCAAATCTGACAATCTTTTATCTACACCTGAAGCCAGACCCTTTCAAGTTTTATTTTCCACCACTTAGTTGAATCTAGATTAAGAATTTATTTTAAACGTGACAGTAAAATTGTTTCCGAAGTTAAGATTTTTGACTTCTCCTGTGACAGAGACTGGAGAAGTTTTATTTATAACACACTTTGAAACCCTCATGAATGGACCACTAGAAAATGAGATGCCTTTTAATTGTGCACTGGGTAAATTGAAGAGTGGCTTGTCCAGTTTTCCCCAAAATCCAGTGAAGGTGAAAGGAAAGTGTATGATTTTACCCAAATTTGGAATAATATCTGACCATGCAATTGTAGGAATATACAAGTATTACAAAAATTAAACGTATCACCATTCAAATAATGCAATTAGGATGGAATTGCCTAAACAGAAGTGAAAACCATCCCTGAAGTGATCACAGCAAAAGACCAGCTTACTGCTGTGGATCAACATTCATGAAGTTTCTCCTCAGAAAAGCTTTGCAATTTAGAGAACGAGGTACCTGAGGCACAGGGAGTGCAAACAGCATCCCAGAGACCACAGCAAGCACCAAAGGAAGGCAATACACCTGGTTTAAAGTTGTGCAGCTGAAAAAGGACCTGAGCTTTAAGCTTGTAAATTTAATGATAAAATTGTACGTTTGCTGATGGCAAAACCTATTTCCAAGGTGCCCAAAGGTTACAATAGCAGGAATGGCAAAATAAACTTGCCATAATTTCCAGATGTTTTCTGCAATTACTAATTCTTGGAAGCAAGCAGTGATATAGAAATGAATTCTCCTAAGACTGATTATTCCTGAAACTCCATTATGTGTCCTGCTTAATGCCTATAAACTAATAAGTAAAAAGGAATTATGCTGCATCTTGGTACCTACGAGATTTTTAGTTATGAGATTTGTGAAGTGTTATAATTGAAGAAATCAAATAGTCAAATGATGTAAAAAGCTCAAACCTCCCAACTGATGTACAAAACCTCCCAAAACTGCTCTCTCAAACCTGCAACGTGAAAATGTGAAGATACAGCCTGTTAGAAGCTTTTATAGGGTGGACTTTGGGACCTCTCAAATTTGAGTGGAAAAAGGCAAATAAAGAGCAGTGGGAGAGAGATTTTGAATTTGTGAATTTTTGTTTTGCAGTGGTGTCTCAAGCATGGGATGCACTTAATTGAGATCTCTACTTAGTCAGTTTATTCTTTTCTAAAAATGTAACTGAGTGTATTAAGCCCACCTGGATTAGCCATCTCTCTGTGCTTGATAATCCCACTCCCACCTTCTCCCCCTGCTCCCTGTCCTTTATCTCTTTCTCACACATAAATTGCATCTCAGCATATCCAAACTTAATCCACAAAGAGGCCATGCAAATCTAATCCTCCAAATATATAATTTAAAAATCCCATTTCATTATTTACCCTAATCCAGCACACAGACAGCACAAGACAGAATCACCTCACAGTGATAACAAGTTGCACAGCTTGAAGAGTTCTTTTGACCCTCAGAAAGATCCAACTGGTTTAACAATCACTCTTCATGCATCACTGTCTAATTACTCTTCACAGGACTGCTATGGAACCTCAATTTACTGCCATACATCACCAGCATTTCAGGAGAAAATGCACAAATAACTGCTTTTAGATAATCTCCTTCCCCATCACATAACCTGAAGCTGACAACTTGTCACCTCAAGAACATTATGATGTTAAAATTTTAAGGTAATACTGGTTAAAAGAAGAAGCCTCATCTAGAAACGGGTAACAGGAATAAGGCAGATAAAGGTAGGTTTGCTATTCACAGTGCAGGATTTAGAGTTAACTGCAGTTCTGCCAGCTTTAGATGCATTTTGATTTGTTTTGTTGGCCTGTAATCACAAAAATCAATTGCAGTGTTGTGTGTTGACAGCAGCAGCCCAGATCCACTGAGGTGTTTTCAGGACTGGGAATCAGGGTGCTCCTCCCAGAACCAAAGCAGGAATAATACTGATTTTTTTGAAGCTTTTTCTCCACAAAATGTCATAAACTTAAATGCTGCTGGCACGTATCAATTTCTAAATCCTGTCTCCAGATACAAAACACTCAAAATAGGTAGGAACTAAAAGAACCTTCCTTCCATCCAGGGATATTCTAGGTAAAGCCAGCAATCCATCATTTCATTTTAGCAGTGTTTACTTTACTAAAAACACTTCAAAGATCTGAGGGGTTTTTTTCCCCCCCAGATGTTGTGCTGAATGCCATCTGCTTTATTCCTGAAGGAATAAAAGCCATCATGCATTTTGCTTTGAGATAAGGTGAAGCAGAGTGGTCATTAGCCAAAAAAAACCTGGAGAAGTGAGAAGCCTCCTGAATACATAATTAGAGATCTAACAAAATGGAATTCTTTACCCAAAAATCAGGAGATTAGAAGTTAGAGGAAGAAAAGAAAAGGCATCATCAGCTTTGGGGAAAGTACAAAATATAGAGAGGAGAAAATCATCCTCTAAATGCTATAAATTGAGTGTAATTTAAATGTGTATTTATGATTGATGAAAAATCCCAGAGGACACTTCTCAGGCCAAAGTATCACCTGTTTTACTTTGGTTCCATTTTAAAAACTGTACTTATGGATCTATTTTCTTTCCCTCGGTTATCAGAGCTAATAAATACATTTCCAAACCAAACTTTGATTGAGATTTTGCTCACTGGAATTTTTGCTCCACTGCACAAATCAATATTTCAAGCTGCCCTCCTCTGTAAGAGGCACTTACTAAAGACATTTTAGAAAACTACCAAGCAGACCTAACTTTTGGCATTTTCAACATCCAGAAGCAGCAAGAACCACTTGGAATAAGCAACAGCAATTACAGAAGATGAGATCTCCTGTCATATCCACACATCAGTCTGGAAAGAGAATTTAGCTCAAGATTTATTCAGCTCTGCAGTTTGTAGCTGCAGCCGCGGACACAACCTCAGAGTGTGATTCCTCCCCTTACCACAAGCAAGGTTCCAGACACTGGGAAGCCCCAAACGATGCCTTTGATCACAAAATATTTCAAAAATTCCCAAGAAAATAGAAGGCTATTAATTTGGTGTTATTTCTGCCCAGTCAAGCACAGCCGTAACAAGGTGATATCCCATTCCAATCTGTTTCATAGCTTCACCCAGTAGAAGCTTGCATCGCTTTTTTCCATGCTTTTTTTAAGGATTTCTGCAGCAGTTCTTCATTTGCAGAGTTATCTGCCCGCTGCACAACATCCTGCATGGCCATTAAGTAGCTATTAGGGTTGTGTACTTTACTTTGGCATTTATGCTGCACATAAAAAGATTAAAGGTCCATCAAGCACTCTCTTTTCATTTAATTATTTCTCCTCCACTGACTCTACTTCCAGTACTTATGCAAAGTGATGGAATCCTGCTACATTTAAAAACATCTTTATTCCTAGTGGACAAGGCTATGAACAATAACATACAACTGTTTATTTTAGACCACTACAGCACAGATTTGCTCCGAGTGTTTCCCAGGACACAACAGTTTTCTCTGATTATCTCTGCCATGATTTATCACACGTGCACAATCTGTACCTGGGGTAAAACCCACAGAAGTAATCCACTGGCACCTTCACACCAGAAGCTGTTGGGAACAACTGCAGCAGCAAAGTTCATGTGAATTTTCTTTTATACCATCCCCACGCTATAAGGCATTGATTCAACATTTTTTCTCAGACACCCTTTGGTCTCATCTTCAGTGACCTCCTCGGCAATATTTGTATTTTTGCCACATTCTCTCTCCACAGTCTACATGTGGCCAAACACGTGGCAGAATCACAGAATCACCAGGTTGGAAGAGACCTTCAGGATCACCAAGTCCAACCCATGCCCTAACACCAGCTCAACTAAACCATGGCACTGAGTGCCACATCCAATCTTTTTTTAAATACATCCAAGGATGGTGACTCCACCACCTCCCCAGGCAGATGATTCCAGAACTTTATCACTCTTTCAGTAAAAAACTTTTTCCTGACATCCAACATAAATTTCCCCTGGTGCAGCTTGAGACTGTGTCCTCTTGCTCTGTCAGTTGTTGCCTGGAAAAAGAGCCCAAGCCCCACCTGGCTACAACCTCCTTTCAGGGAGTTGTAGAGTGATAAGGTCACCTCTGAGTCTCCTTTTCTCCAGGCTAAACAACCCCAGTTCCCTCAGTCGTTCCTCACAGGGCTTGTGTTCCAGGCCCTTCACCAGCCTTGTCGCCCTCCTTTGGAGGAATTCAAGCCCCTCCAAGTCCTTCCTGAACTGAGGGGCCCAGAACTGGACACAGCACTCGAGGTGTGGCCTCACCAGTGCTGAGCACAGGGGAAAGCACAGAAGGACAAGCCACAGCCGCTGTCAGAAATTCCTGAATGTTATCAAAATCTCCCTTCAACTTTTTTCATACCTGAGCCCCATGTGTCCACCAACACTGTCAGAGCAGCTTAAGCAGGTTATCAGAGCTTTTTGCCTCTGACACCCACACCTTCTGTGTTTCAGGAAAATAAGCAACTCCCTTGGCTGTATTTTAAAGTATCTCTGAGTGCACTCCTTTCACACAGAGGGGGAGTGATTGTAGGCTCCTTGAAAGGGGCTGGGAGTGAAGCAAACACACAGGGGGATGAAGGCAATAGGAGTTGAGTTATATTTAACAGGTTTAGAACTCACACTGTTCTACACCAGTAAAGCTCTGGCTTCTTTTATTTTAAATGAATGTATTTTTGTGCTATTACTTTTCGAGCAGTTTGCATACTGCTGGGGTAACAAATCCATCATGTAGGTAAGATAAAAAACCAGCATCTGTTCCCTGCCATGGCAACCAAGAGGACTGAATCAAAGAGAGGTCCCTCATGCTGCTGACGATGAGGAAACCATTTGTGTGATGGATCCTACAGCAACACGGATACAAATCCATGGCAGACCACCTTTGCCACGGGCTGAAAGGGAAACAGGCAGCTGACACCATTCCCAAAGGGCTCAACATCTTTGGGAAGAGTGCGAGAGGAGATTTTTAACATCCAGGCCATTTATTGAGGGAGAACACTGATTCCTCTTCTGAGGATCAACCTATAAAAAAATCAAATGAAAACACTGGCTAATATGTGAGTGACAGATCCTTCTTGTTTTGTGAGAAGCAAGGGGGAAAAAAGAAAAAAAAAAGCCCAAAACAAGCTCTAGACACACAGACAAGCATTTGCGAGAAGAAGCCTGCAAGAAGAACTTTTCCCAAATACATTTAGAGGGTTATTATCATGATTTTACAGAGCAGCTCCAGATAGGAAAAAGAAAGTGTCAATAGCCTGGAGGATTCTAAATAAAAGATGCAAGCCATGCTGACTTTGGATGACATGGAAATATTTAATAAACACCTTATTGCATTCAAATCCCACTCCCTGATACTCACACTGTTTCTTTGGCTTAAGTGGACTGCCACCTACTGAGTTATTCTCACCTTCAGCTGGTGTTAGGAAAGATTTACAGTACCTTCAAATCAAGAGAATCTGGACAGAAGTTTTTACTTATTTCTAGATAAAAACAATGAAGATGTCTCAGTTTTTAAGGATTATAGTGCTGGACATATACTTCTTTGCTGCAGAAGTTGTTTTGGTATTAACTTGGAATTCCTTGCTGGTAACTGCTGTTTGGCTGCTTTCAGTTTCAAGTGCTTTGAAGATGTGATTTTACCTGGAACATTTCCTAGTGATTGACTATCATCTCTAAGGAGTGTGGGGGAAAAAACCAAACAATAAATGACAGATTCCTAGATCTGCATTAATATATCATCTAAAAATTTCCACAGATATTACCTAGAGAAGTATTCCAAAATGTTTAGACATAATTATTAGAATTCAAGATAAACCCGACTGCTCAAAAAGCACCAAAAAATACAGAAAAATGCTTCCTTCCCCCCGTCTCCTTCTGTCTTGGCATGCCTTTTCTCAAGTTTTTATATCCGGACAGAATTAAGAGTGAAGTGAAACGAGGCTGAGCACAAATGAACCGTTAGAGTGATTTTCCCCTAAATTCGGAACCCAAAGATGCCATCTAGTGACCAGCTACTGAAAGCAGGGACTGCTCCCGAAGATGCAGCTCAGAGCACACGTCACGCATCCACTGTGAGGGGCATCTCCGCTTCACCACTCTGTGTGTGAGAAGCACAAGGGTTAATCCTTAGCCAGAGTGTTTTTATTCAAGGACATCCCTTGGCACATCCGTCACTCCTTCCGTGCTCCAGCCGCTCCATCCGGAACGGGGCTTCTGTCTGAGGGAACATTTCTGGCAGACTCGTGTCCGGGTGCACCCACAGACAGCAGAACGCTGAGGCTGCTCCTCACCACTTCCTAGCCACGAAAGGTCCTGTCTGCTCTTGCTAGCCACACGTTTTCATTTTGACTTAACTTGGAAAAAAAGTGATTTTGGGATGGCAGCCAACAGAAGAGATGAACACTGGCTCTGGCAGGGCTCAGAACAAGGGCTGGGAGAGAAGGGTGCTAATCCCAAACTTTGGTGAGCTAGGAATGTGGAACCAAGTCAAAGACAAAACCTCACTAGGGATGGCTCTTTGGAAAACTTGAGACCAGTTTGAAAACCAAGAGAAACTCCTCCAAAGCCCTCCCACCCTTGGTGATATTGTCTGTCAGGAAATGCAAGGAAAACCTTTTGCACAGTATCAGGTGCACACTGGTGACCTTATCCTGAATTTAAACAAGGGGCACAGAAGAGCTGTACACACACACAGAGCATCCAGAAATCAAATCAGGGAGTGAAATTCAAGTTTGGATTGTATCTGTTTAAAATTCTGCCTGCTGCAAGGCAGGGTAATTGATTTTCTGTAAGGAAAAGGTGCAATCAGCACGTTCAGAATGTAGAAAGGCTTCTGAATATTGATATCCCAGATAAAGACACCAGAACAGTCAGATTTATTGAGCTCCTAAACAGATGCTTCAGATTTTAGGATACTAATGGAATGAATTGATTTGAGTAATACAATATATTAACGTCAAGAAGCCCTGACTTAAATATTATCATTAAACCATTAAATAGCTCATCAAATGCATGTAATAACAATTCAGAACATGTTCTTGCTTCTGAGATGTTGAAAAACATTGAGGTCATGTATCATGTACATGTGGAAGATGGCCTATAGGGTATCTCTTACTTTTTCACTTTGGAATAGCTCAGCAAGAAAATCAGGGGAAAACCAATAAGGAAGAGAAAAACCAATACAAATCCTCAGTGTCTTCATATTCACATGAAAGTCTGATCATAGAAGCAAAATGAGTGTTGCAAAATCAGGTAAAACCTGATTTAGGGCATCAAAAATGAATGCTTGAAATATATACGGCATGTACACATTTCACAGGAGGGAAAAGCACAATGTTATATAGTGCAGGTTTCAGTAAAAAACCTTTAAAATGTATCTTGGCAAGATAAAGAATTTCCTCCAAAAAAAAAAAACCAACCAAAACCCAAACTACTTTAAAAACAGTATACACTTAAAATTAAAGCTTTAAAGGTATCTTTTATCAGCAGTGGTGCAATTTTTAAGCATCCTGATGCTTTGTATCAGCCACATCTCAAGAAAAATGTAGTTTAACTCCAGAAAAACAATCAGTTTCCAGGAACTCATTGGTCTCTTACGTTTATGAACAGCAATAATGTTAAATCAAACTCTTCATATGTGTTTGGGAAAGCATTAAAGACACTCTTAACATGTTTTAGGGGGTGGGTGAAATGGGTTTCTTATTTTCATGCTCCTTCAAGTGACCTTTTTGCAACCTTTACCTTAAAGCTTGACTATAAGAGACAACTTGGGCAAATTTAATTTAATCTTAAAGGTATGAAGTTAGAATGGATTAAAAAAAAATTCAGTCAGAATGACAGGGATTGTGGCAATTTAAATTCACACCTGCAGTTCAAACTGCTTTTCAAGCCACTCACAAACTTTTAGTGACCCAATACTCTCGGTTGTCCCAGTCTCCCAAACCTGAGCTGATGATAGGGCTGGGTGTGGCCATGCCAGACAGGGAATTAAGTAATATTCAGGCAATAATCACTTCAAGCTCATTGATTTCCATTCAAAACTCTCTGTTGTAGTGGTCAGTATGGTTTCTCTGGGCTTTGCCATGGCAGCTGAAAGTCAAACCATAAATCTGCCACTTAGTGACAGGCTGCATCCTCCAGAGGCTGCACCACAAAAGATTTTTTCAGACTTAAGCTGCGAGTTCTGGTTCAAAACCCAAACCAACCGCTGTTCTCCCAAAAGCTTCCCAGAACAAGATTCCAGCAATCAGGGATAAGTGGTGTTTTAAGCTTCCCATTTCAGTGCCCGAGTAATCAGTCTGAGCTATCTGAAACAGGAGGATTATCAAGGGAAAATCCTTGTCAGGGGTGAATCTTGTTAGAAAGCCCAGATCCTGTTCCCTGTGTGCGTGACAGTACCTGTGATCCCGCTGGCAACCATTTCCCTTCTGTTCTACCAACATCTTGGAATATTGGATGTTTTTTCAAGCTTGTCCCTCATAAATAACACGACAACTTGAAATTTATTCCTGTTTATGGTTGTACTGGAAAACATGGGCAGGATCCCAAAATTATATGTGTTTAATGACACATGAAACACTTCATCAGTATTGTTTCCATATAGCACACCCTAAGAAAGTGGATAGTGTTTTTAAAGGAAAATTCTTAATATCCTTTGATTCTGAGCAGATCTGATGGTAGATTTTACATGCTGCCTTATTTGTTACTCATGATCATCAACTATTTACTGATCCTTTACTTTTAAAAGGTGCAGTAATACATCTTAAATTGGATCAGAGCAGCCTTGCAAGAACTTCCTGAAGTGTTTGGCTGATTAACTTAAGTATTTCCACTTAACTTTTAAATGTGATGAGTAGCAGCATCCTCCAAAGTAAGGTCAGGACTTCAAGAAATTCTAAAGATTTACTTTTGGAGGAGAATATTTATAATCAATTTCAGTCTTCCAGCTCTATCGACAGGGTGAAACCTCACTGAATCTTCAAATCCAGGAACTATGGTGTAGCTCATTAGAGTTCAACTTTAGTATTTCATATTTTCAGAACTGAATGCTAAAACATCTACCAAAATGAATACTTAAAAACATCTTGGTAGAGGTGAAGCTTCTAATTAAATAATCAGTCTCACCTGCATTTATTAGACAGCTAATAAGACATATGCTAATAAACTCAGCACCTGTTTAATGAGGAAAAGTTCAGTAATACTTAGCAGTTCTCCTCCCAGACACAGCATGATGAAACAGAAGTTTGGGGTCAAGGTTACTTAGACTTTAGGCACAGCAGCCACTATTTTAGGAACAAGAGAGTTTTACACACAAACTACCCTAAAAAACAGATATGTGTCTTTGCCAGGTTAGTGGCAGCATTGAAAGCGCAGTTAAAAACACACACAAAGAGAAGCTGGAGGCAGTGGCACACCACAACTCACGGCTCTACCAGCCCCTGCAGCCATTCTGCTTCCCAGGTGTGTGTTCTTCCCTGCCTATCACTCTCACAAACACGTCCCCCCCGAGCTACTCAGGAGCACCGAGTCCTCGTGGCAAGGTCTGGGCCTGTGTCTGTGTGTGCTGAGAAGTGTCTGTCCCTCTCAGCACTCCTGCAATCTGTTTTGGGGGAGTGGGCACCTGAGGACACCCATTCCTAAGAATAGCATCCCCCTGCTGCGGCAGGGAGGAAACAGGCAGCAGGCTGCCCGGCAGGAATGGCACCATCCCACTGCTGGGCTGCCCAGGAAACACAGCAAGCGGGGCTTACCCAGCGGGGCACTGATGCATCACCCCTCTGACAATCACTTCCACCTCCCTGCTTTCCTCCAGACTCTGCCCTTGCCCCCAGTGAACAAGACATTTCAGAGGAAAATAATAATTTTCCATTTTCATCTGTCCACCTGCTGCCCAGAACACAGGTAGTACCTCACCAGGTCACCCTGAAAATGGTAATTCATTCATAATCAAAGCATTAAGACAAATGAGGAAGAGTAATAGAAGGATTTCAAGTGTCCATTTGAAAACAAACTACACCCTTAAGACTTGTTTTCTAAAAATGGAACGAGAACCTTTAATTTGCCTTTCTCTGGGGCAAGCACTTAGCAAAAATCTATAACATTAGAAACATCCTATGGGTCTTAAAATAAACCAATTCTGGCATCATTTCTTCTGACAGTCTTGTTTGCTGCGTGTAACTGTGTCTTGTCTTTGGATGATGAAATCTTAGCATGAACACTGGGGGATTTTGGGGAGGTGCCTTGGATTTTCCTATCTGTATTTGCATTTTCTCTCAAACAGTGGCCTAGGGCTTCAAAGTGTTCTATGAGATCAACTCAAAGGATAGGTTTGATCCTGGAAAAATGAAAGAAAAGGTATAATCTATAGGGATTTACAGTCAGGAATGTAACTATTTTCCTTCTTTTTAAAGTCTTGACTAATAAATGTTAATATAACATTAAAAAAATAGCTTTATAACTTACCTGACAGACGAATTATGAGATAAAGATATGTTATATTTTATTTCTTTAAATCACTAATATGTTGTACAAGGTATCCAACATAATTGCTTTTATTATTTCCAGGAGGGCAGCCAAAATACAGAAGTGTTTTCCATGTCTCTCTAGACAGCACTAAACTAATTCTTGATGTGTGCAAAACACAACTGCAAGCACGAAGCAAAGACTTGGTGGTCGTTGTATAATTAGAGTTGAACCCTTGGCTACAGAAAAAGGACCCAAAACAATACATTGGAGTGCTTTTTACTTGTAAATCATCCACAAAATCAGCTTGGCTTTCACAGCCATGTTGTCTATTTGTGAATTGTGGACTGATTGGAGGGTTGAGGAAGTCGATGGACATCTTCCATGTCAGCTCAGGAAGCAAAGGTAAAGTTTCAAACTCAGCAACAAACACACACTTCTGTGTGCAAACAACTCAGCCAAGCTCCATTACCATCTAAAACTCAATTCCTTTTGTGAGTTCACTATTGGGAACATTCACTCAGGTCTGTCTGTTTTACCTGAACACCAATAATCTATTTCTGACCCCAGAGGGTCCCTTTAGTACCGATCAGTAACAAAATGAGCTGAGCTCTCCAGCAAGGGAGGGAAGCAAAAAGCAGTGCCATGATTTCAGAACAGAATATGGATTATCTGACAGCTGCTCTATTCAGGCACCATTTTCCTGCTCACCTCCAGCACTGCCATTACTTTTAAGCAGCTGCTCCATCATCTTGCTTAAATTAAGAAGAATTTGATCTCAGCTAACTGGGGAGTGTTTCAAAGAGTTTTCAGCCTCTGTTGTCAAGCCTTTTATCTGAGCCATTAAAAATCAGAAGGGGAAAAAAAGCCCCAATGTTTCATATAGTACAGGAGGAAAAGATGACTTATCAATACTTTTGGAATATGCACAGATCTAAGCTAAGGCTTGCCTTGCTTTTTTTTTTCCAAAGGTGCTTTTCAAAGCGTTAGGTCATGCTAAATGAAATGGGTTAGATGAATTATGGCATTTTATTCAATCCTGCTAGATACCCAGAATGATTTCAACAGAAGTCATGCTCTGACATAAGTAATATTTACACAGGTGCATCAGAGAATCCTGACCAAACAGAATTTCAGGGAAAAAAATGGATGTTAAAGTAAATCTATTGCTACTGTCATTTAAGATATGTAGAGAAAGCAAAAAGTCAACTATAGCTGATCATAGGTTCATAAGGTATTAAGAAGTATCTCTAATTAAAACAAACCAAACCAAAATGATTAGTATAGAGATGTTAGCATTAAAAGATATATTCTTTATGAAATTTGAAATGCTCCAGAGTTCCAGGAGGTGAAAGCTACAGATTTTTGTCTACTAACAGTTGTTAAGATCTGCCAGATTTGTTAAAATTCTAGTAGCTTGAGACAGATTTTTATGGGTTGAAAAAACCATGTTCTATGTGTAGTTTCCACAAGGACAACTGGGAATCAAAAAATTAGGTATTACTCCTAGGTTTTTAGCACATTGCAGAACAGGGCTGCTCAAATTCTGCCACAAGCTGAAGCATTCTCTCCTAAACCAATAATTGGGCTTAAATTCCTCAGGAGGCTCTATCACTTCATAAATCATTCACTTCATAACTTTAACTTTTCAGTGCTTCTGCAGCAATTTGTAACAGTAGACATCTCTGATGTCTCTATCTGCTCTCAGACTTGAAAATATTCCATGGGCTGTGATTTGGAACAGAAAATGGGAACGCATCACTGGAAGTAAAAGGAATAAACCATCATGGTAGCTCCTTTCTTGAGACACCCCTCAGAGTTTGCACTTCTTTGATCCTCTGTGGTGTGACAGATGATTTTTTTGAGGGAAAAAAATATGCAGAAAGAATCAGAAGAGGAAAAACTCCACACCTGCATGTCCGATTTCACACAGCAGCAATCCCAGATGCACTGGAAACGTTGAGTTTCCTACCACGTAACTCTCATTTTATATTGCTGTGCAATTTATTTTTAGCCTGTTTCAATGCTTAGGAGAGTTGTGCTGCTCCTTTCCAGCTGATTAGAGTTATTCCTAAGTGGCTCTTAGCAAGCATGGAAATGGCAGTGAGAGGGATGAAGAACATGTCAGCTGAGCAGCCCAGACAGTAAAATATTATGAATTAAAAATTACTTATTCAGAGATAAGCATGCAGACAGGCTTACGTTCCCTACAAGCTCTAGACACAGGCTTGCCTTTTTTTTGTCGTTAATTTGAATAAGTTTTTGATGTTTTGGCTTTATGCTGTCCTCAGAACCTGGACAAATTATGAAATTATTCTCATGGAGTCCTTCATTTTACTCTTCCTTCAAACCAGACCCATACCATTATTTGAGAAAAGGGTTGGTAGACTCAGTCTTCCCAAAGATTCCTAACAAATACTCCCACTAG
Organism: Coloeus monedula; assembly: GCF_965178545.1. Lineage (NCBI taxonomy): Eukaryota > Metazoa > Chordata > Aves > Passeriformes > Corvidae > Coloeus > Coloeus monedula. Next base: position 2,240,454 of record NC_138786.1, on the reverse strand, counting down.
AGCAAGAAATCTCTATCTTATCTTGCTCAGAAGATCAAGACTGAAAGAAGGAAAGGCCTTTCAAGGCACCTTTGGCCAGAGAGGACACTCTGCAGGTTGTGTGGGAAGCAGATGACTCCCTCCCACAGCCAGCCTGCAGATAAGAACAGCTCTCCAGTTACCTCTGCCTCCCAATTCCCATTATTATTGAGTGATGATTCATTTCAGAGCCTTTTCCCAAACTGCTGTTTATCATTACTGGGAACACAAACGCCTCGCTCAGCAAAGCTAAAGTGCAGAAACTTGCTGAGGTTCGTTCTTTGAATTTCCATCACTTGAGACAAAAAAGTGGGGTTGATTTACATCCTCAGCTACAGAGAGTTGTCAGAATTGGTTGACTATTACTGCACCGAGCTCCTGTGTCAGCTGGGCTTTGTGGGCTGGCTTGAGAGCACCTCACATCTAGTTCTTTGCATTGATTTTTTTTTTTTTTTTTTTTTTTTTTTTTTTTTTTTTTTTTTTTTTTTGTTCCAGTAGAGTTTTCCCACTGATTGATGGAAGAGAATGCACTTTAAGCAAGAATATGGTATATGGCACATTCCTGATCTTTCTAAAGCATAAATCCGACACAGAATATCTTTGTGGATGATCACTGTGTTGAGTTTTGTCATCCATTCCCATTTTTTTTAATGACAGACTTGTCCATAGGAAGCATTATGTGGCAGAAAATCACTCCTCAGAAGAAGAAACTGTTCACAATCCCATGAGCCAGGCTGTGCAAAACACAGAAGCAAGGCAGGAAAGAGTATTTCAGAGGTCAGAGCTTTGGACAACATCCTTCAAGGGAGGGGAACTGACTGAACAGTGTCCGACCTGTCAGTGTGGGCTCTGGGTACCAGGGTTTCGATGGGATCCCACCTTCAGGACCCTGACTGGGATTACAAAGATGTGATATTATGAAGGTAGAATAGTCATCTCTTGAGCTCTCAACCCATTTGAAAAGGCTGACTTCGTATCTGCATCATGGCACACTTTTCCAGCTACGTGTGAGGCAACCTTGCCCTTTTAATTTGATTTTAATTTGGGTTTATATTCTCTTGGCCATATTGAGTCCAGCCTGCACTGTTGGGTCAGAAAAGTTTCCAAGTAAGGAACTTCTTAGCTCCTTACACTATTGCCATGACAATGTTTGTGATTAACTTTCCCTACAAAAATATCTTTCCCTCACATACATAAATTTCTTTTATACTTTCTCCATTTAGTCCTTCCAGCTGCAGCAATGTTTTGTCCTTAACTGCTGCTGCCCACGCCAAACAGTTTAAGTTGCACAATAATTCTGTCCCAGATACACAGGTACCTTCTACTCAAGGTGAAATCGTGTGGAAGGAGAACTTATCAAAATTTATTATCAAAACCCTTGAGGTGCTCATTTGGTGAGACAGACTCTCTTCTCTCTCATTGAAACCCTCCTCCTTCTAGTGGTTTCCAAAGTTATTTGCACATAGAATTTTTCAGAGTTCTAATAATCACCACAATAGTTCTACCTATTCTTCAGTTGCCTTTCTAGTTAAAAATCAGCCAGAACTGGTCATAAAAAATCAGGAATAACGTGTTAAAAAGGATTTTGCTAATCTGGGTCATCATTCACAAAAGGTGGGTTATTAAGGCTGGATGAAAAGGTTTTTTGTTTTCTGGTTGTTTCCCCCTCCACTGCTGTGTTTAACACGGAATCACAGAATCAATTATATGGGATTAGGCACCAGTTTTACATATGGATATCTACTATGTCCAGACAGAAAGTTCAGGAAACCGAGACTCCTGTCCTTCTGGAAGGCCAGTACAGATGTCAGCTCCTCAATCCACAGTAAAGCACCTTTCCTTCTTGCAGGAAGGCAAATCCATTTTCTAGCAGCCTGGCTGGCTCGATTGCCTGGGAAGGTGTTGTGCTGATTATAAAAAGGGGTGGTGGAAATGAGGAACAAATCTGGTTTTACTGAATGCACAGGGCGGTGAACACTAGAAATGCGGAAAACAGAGAATTCTGTGCTTCAGAAACAGCAAAAGGATGTGTTTTATTAACACAGCTTGGACTTGTTTGGTAACTTCTGGGATCGGGAGGGAACGTTGGATAAGAATTGCTGCAGTTTCTGCTTGTAACACCTGTGTATGCCTACACAGGTAAAAAAGAAATTGCAAGGGAACTCTGCTATTCCTGGATAATCTGTCACTACATTTCCAAGCTGCTGGAAACTCAGGAATAAGGGACAGCAAACAAAAGCACAGCCACTGTGCTCAGGAAAGGACTGGACACGGCACTCGGTCTGGCTGACAGGGTGGTGATCAATCAAAGGCTGGACTCGGTGGTCCCTGAGGTCTTTCCCGACCCAAATACTCCGTGCCTCTGTGACATTTGGGACGGGAAATGCCAGCTCGGAGGCCTGGCAGAGGCTGCTGGCAGCACCAGTGACACTAGAGGTCAGCACGGGCACAGCTCCATCGGCAGCGTGGGGCCAGGAATGTGCCCGGCGAGCGCTGCCTCCCGGGCGTGCCACAGCCCCCGGGGCCGCGACAGCCCAGGCTGCACAAATCGGATTCTGCCCGGGAAAAGAGAGCTCTTGACAACTGCTAATGGTCACTGCAGCCACAAGGCAGCACCAGATCTGGTCTGAAAAAACTCCCAGCACTCCTACAGCTACTAATAAGGTAGATCCCAAGGCCACAGGATAGAAAAAGACACGAAGGAAGGAGGCTGTGGAATGAAAACTCATCCCATGACAATATTAAAAATGAGGCTGGAACTCAAGGAGAGGTGCACTGCGGAAGCCAAGAGTTGAAAGACAGCAAGAATCTCTCAGACACGCTGAGTCTGCCTTCATTTCAGTATCATTTGTAAAATCTAGGCGTTCTCCAGGCACATTAGGGAGGGAGGAATAATAAATGATAAAGTTGGAGTGTAGTTAAAGAGAACTTCCAGCCTGAAAATGAACACTTCACCTCAGTTTTGGGCAACCAGATAGCTCTGAATTTGGAAGGATGTGGAGCATAAAATCACAAGTGTAATAGAAAGCATTTTTGTACTAAGTCCCTCAAGTTCAAGTAATATCTTATGATGGAAGAAAAGCAAACAGAAACATCTCAATTTAAAGAGGAGAAACTTTTTTTTCAACTTACCCAGAATATTTTAGAAAAAAAAAAAAATTCTATTTTAACATAATTTGGAATACAAAGACATTTCAGAATGGAATTACTGAATAACACAAGAAAACTGTCAGTGTGGAAAGAGTAAATATGTGACATTTGTATTCTGTGTTTGAGCAGGGAAAAGGCAAGATGATGTGCCAGCCTCATCTGAGGGAATACTTCCACTCTCAGAGTAATTCTGGAGAATGTTAAAAACTCGCTACAAAGGCTACACTTTTTAAAACGAGGTAGCACAAAGGCTTTGTTTGCAAGAATTTTTTTTTAGAAGCAGGAAAAAGGCTTTAGCAAGACACAATAATGATTTTCTTTGTTGTTGTTCTTTTTCCATTGGATCTCAAAATGTCAAGGGAACTTCTTTAGACTGGAGAGCAGCAGGTCCTGTGCCGGTGCTACTAAAGGACAAATGAGACAACCTGGATAATTAAGAGCCCATAGGCCTGGCATCAACCCTAGCAAAATAATGGAGCAATTCCTACAAGTCTCAATTAATGAAGGATTAAAGAAGGGAGGTAGAATTAATGCCAGTCAATATGATTTTTTTTTGGAAAACAGAACCTGCCAAGTTGGCATGGCATCTTTGAAGAGAGCACAGGAACCAGGTGCTGTTCCGTCCTGCCCACTTCCAGAGAACAGCTGGGATGGCAATAAAGTTCCCTAAAAATTGAACTTTCCTTGGAAGGGAGATTATACATCAGCATGCCATGAAACACCTGCCCAGCAGTTTTACTGGGCCTGGAGTGTTTAATTGGGGTTTGTTTTTTCCAAGAACTATTCCTCTATCCTTCACTCACGGCGTGCAAATGACAAGCCTCTATTAAACACAATTGTTCAAACTTAATAGCAAAGGCAAGCTGCTGGAAGAAATGTTCCTAAATCTCATTGAGGGGAAAGAACTGTTGCTGTGATGCTGGTGTGGAAAAGGCTGAGTCTGAGCTTCATTTCCTCCACATTGAAATGATCTACTTTCTAAATCATTATCATAAGAAGTTCTGCTGCTTTGCAAAGACCACGATGCAAATTCTTGCAAGTGGCACAAGTTTGTGATGTTTCTCAGCTGATGTTCTTTCAGCAATCCCAGCAGACCTAATTTAATTTCTAATCATTTCACCATGCCTAACACATTTTTCTAAATTACTTCTGCATTTGTACTCAGAGGGAATACTGGCTGATTTTTGCTTATAAAGCTTTCCCCTTTCATTCCCATTGTTTCCTATGCAGAGGGAATGCACAGAGCAATTCCGTGATCAGCTGCTTTCACTCCATGCCATATTTCAATAATAATATGGCACATACTGTGCATTCCACATATTTCATTTCCCTCCCAGCTCCAACCTCTATCACATTACACACAGAAGCACTGAACCGCATTCTGGGCGCGGGACATTTTTTGAGACAGCCCAGCAAAATATGGGAGTGCACAAGTTCACTGCCAGAGAAAATGTGTCCCTTTTGTTCCTATTTAATTACATTTTCATCCTTTTTAGAGTAGAAGAATGGCATATTTAAAGCCTTAAGCTATGTTAACATTATTATTCCCACTGTACCATAAGCAAACAGGAAAACAATGGGAAAGCAGCAATAGCTATAAATTACAGTAAATGGTCTGGTGCTTTGCCAGACACATGGCAGAAGTTTTCATAATTTCATGTCAGCAAATTTGTAACATGCTTCTGTTTATATTCTTTTATTGCTTCCAGCCTTGGTAATCCTTTTGTTACTCTTGTGGCAATTCTTTTTGGAATTTTTGTGTTCCTTTGAACTATCAAAGAAATCCTTGCTCAAAAAACAATCATCATCTATTAAGGCAATCCTGTGACATACTGAATTTACCTCCTGAAGTAATTCTCAAGGAAGTCTTCAAGGATTTGTGACAAACAAGTTTGGTTACTTTCTCTTCAAAATCACTACAAAGGTGCAAAACTTCTTTCTTATCTTAGAACTTTTATGCAATGCCCTCCTCAGAATTTTCTTCAGATTTGGAGGCAGCTCAGATTTAATGCAGAGCTGCTGTTCCCACACTGGGCAATTCCAGCCTCAATCTGCCTCTTGTTTGATACACCTCCATCTCTAAACTCTGACTTGTTCTTGAGCCCTCTGAAGAGCTATATAACTTCTCCCTCTATTCTCAGAGCCTGGATCCATTCTCTCCAAACATTAGATCTGGTTTTGCCTCCTCCTCTTTTCCCCTCTCAAAAGGGAAATAGAAAAGGAAACACAACCTCTCCACACAGGAAAAAGAAGATAAGTACACCTTGCACTTTATAATGACATGCATAAAAGAAAAACATCTGTAAATGAATGATACAATGCATAAATTTTAGTGTATCATCTGTGCAATGCCAGAAGTTCTTAATCAATACAACAGAGATCTAAAACCACATCAATAGCTGATTTAAAACTGGATACACTCATGGAGAACATTAATTATATTCTCAGAGTTCATTTATAATGAGCTTTTAATTAGAGAGGATGTCCTCACATCTTAATTCTTAAAAGCAGAGAAATGATGAGAAGGTAGGTAATTCTTAAAATAGCCTGCTTTAATGTAGATTTCTTTTTCTTTTGTTATATCAGGACTGTAAAGGCTCCTTGCCTAAAGTCACTTGTGGCAATACACGTCTGATAAAGGAGGATTCCACTTCCTTTGTCATCAGTAAGGGTGGATATGGGACATCCCACTAAAGGATGCCTCCTCTAACGCTCAGGAAAATGTCAACAGGGCTGTGAACAAGAGCTAAATGCATTGTATGACTCCCTCACCTTGGGAGGTGACTGGCCAGTTTTTCTTCCCTTATTTAATTGTCTCATTAGACATTCTCCCACACTTTAAGAAAATAAATCACAACATAATCCTATACAAAATGTCTGCATGCAGCTCTGTGTAAAAGCTTTGGTACCTCCCAGCACAGCTACTCATGAGAAAGTCTGTTTGCTTGGACAGTAAAATCCAACCAATAAACCCACCTGTATTTTTTATTCAGCAGCTCAGTTTTATCCAATTCTGCCATTTCTAGCAGTGCACAAAAGCCCTGATGTCTCTGTTGGGACAGACACGTGGCATTTGTCACGTTAGGGTTCAACAGGAGCTCAATGTGATTACCTGGTTTGCTTTCATTTGGTTTGCACTGAACTTCTTCCACGCACTCTGCAGGAAACCAGCCAATGTGTCCCCGGGTGCTGCCTTCCCAGAATCCGCCTTCTCCGATGCTCAGAACTAAACAGGGGGACACAGGCAGCGTTACCCTTTGCCTTCTCACAGACATACAAAACTATTGCATTACACATTCAGTAATAACTGAAAAAAAAGCAAACATTGTGCAGTAACTCAAATGCTGGTACCCCCAAAATGGGCACAGAGTAAGCTTTAAACAAGACCCTCCCTGCTCAGTCTTTGTAACCTCTCCCCAGATTTTTTTTACCACAAGTTTCCTTGGCCCTCACACATTTGTTTCCATTTTTAGTGTTCTCACTGCTGGTGTAATCAAGGATAAATACATGGTAATACCACAACCCAAAACCCACTGTCTTGTCTGCTCAAACGAAGAGCTGAACCCATTGTAAAACTGCACCCACACTGAAATGGATTTTAATAACACATATTTTGATATCTCCTGCTTTTCCTGCCTCCTAGGGAAACATGTTATTTGACTTAGTGGGTAGCTCCAGGGATTTGCAATGCAGGTTGAGTAATATGATTTAAGGGTTTGAATACACAGCAAACACTTGAACCTCCCATAGGTGAGATACACAATGGAGACGCCTTTTGAAACATTTCAATGATTTTTTTTCTCTATAGAAGAAAATGACAATATGGAGGAGAGTGATTTGCCAATAAGAGAAAAGGCTTTTATCTGGCAGTTCTAATTATCTTGATATTAATTCTAGGACTCAGCAACGATTGTGACAAAAGCCGGCAGAGCAACAACTTCATTAGTAAGCAACTGGAGGTGAATTATGGTGATGGAAGGATCCTAAACACTTGCTCTGGTGTTTAAATTAGTATTATAGAAGTCCCTACAAAGCACTGTATGTTTACTGTATATTAGAAGACTACAAATCTACCATTAGAAAGATACTGTGCATTAATAATGATACAAAGGTGATGTTATCAACAAAACCAGGCTGATTGGGAATGTGGCTCAGATACACAGCGCAGGTGCTCAGAGCACACCTGTACCAAACACACTGCAGGGGGGGGGGCTGAGCTTCCCAAATCAGCCCAGCTCCATCCGCTGAGCGCCAGCTCAGCCCCATCTGCCCCTGCTGAAAATCGAGGCTGATTAGTCCAAATCCATCTCTCTGCTGAGGGATTCCAAGGCCCGGGATACTGTCTCTGCAGGGTATTTCAGAGCAGGAGGGACATTAACATGCTCAGAGCTGCTCAGAGCTGCTTTGATGGTCTCCAACACCAGCAATTTTGGTGCTGTTAAAACCTTGCCAGGCTTTAAAACCCTGGTCCCTGCCTGGCTGCAATTGAACTCGGGATCAGTGGAGCTGCTGTGACTCAGGGGCACTGAAGCTGAACTTGATTTGCACTATCACAGAGCAGGATGAAAATCAAATCAATTGCAGCCCAAAAAAAAAGTAAAAAAAAATTTTAAATGTTGGTAATATGAATAAAGTCTGGTTTGAGACACCAGGATCTGCAAAACTGCATCTGAAAGTAAATGTTTACCAGGTTTTTAATTAATGCAACCCTAAGCTATTTGTGGTATCACTTACAGAGTGTGGCCATCTATTAACAGAGACATTTGACAGCCAAGTGTTTATAAATATGTCCGTTTTAAGCCTTTTAGTGCAGTATATTCCAAGAGACAGATTCCATGAACTGCACATTTACACATCCCTGCCAGTAAGAAGCACATATTAAGTCCCAGGAAACATCCATTAAGGAAAAATCCTACACCTGGATGGGCCCCAAATGCACAATTTATCAAGCACCTTTCTGACATGTATGAGGAAACCTATAACCTGTAACTCCTATAAACTCAGGGAGTTATGGGAGACTGGGGGAGGACACTGACCTTGGATGACACCAACAGCTCTAGAGTGAAAATTGAGCTGAATAAAATAATGTTAGCATGTCTTTTTTAAAAAATATAAACATGGGGCATAATTAATGGAAAAATGTGTTGCTATATTCCAGGTGTTGTTGAAAATGTTTAAAGCCTGTGTACATTAACTAACACACACTGTCCATCTGATAATTCAGTGTTACATAAAACATTCCCTGATCATCCATCCAATATAAACAGGGAATTCAGCAGCTTCCAACACATTTTTAACAATGTAACCTCTGCTCACACAAGAATGCATTTCTTAGATATAAGAAACAGGGAAAACTTAATAACCTATATATATATGTATTAGGATTATTGTAGAATCCTGCTGTACACTAGTTTAACTTCAGTCATAAAAGAGAGTATAGTACTCCAGCCAAAAGAAATTTCCCAATGTGAGACAGTGAAAGATTCCTATTGCCAGTACTTAGCTGCTTTTTTTTTATTTGAGGGGAGTTTTCAGCACTGAATCTCAGTCCTGATTTCACTCCACAAACTGGCAAGATGCTCAGAAGAAAAACTACTTAGAGATTGAGACAGACTTCCCTAATTTGGTGTTTTATTAATCTGTCAGATCCGCTGTTTTGATGCTCCAAATTGCACGGATATTTCCAGCTCAAGGAAGAGAGAGGCACTGCAAGGAGGAAGTTGGGTATTTCAAACTCATGGAGTGATTTCTTGTGTTTGTGGCAGTCGCAGCTGATGCGAATCAACACTTTTGGGAAAAGAAATTTGCCTTGGAAGTCTGTCTGTGAGCGCAGGGCGAAAAGGGAGTCCTGCAGAGCAGAACCAGACCCACTGTAGCCCATTATTACATGAATTATTGAGTATCAGCCATCTCTAATAGCCAGAGCAAAGGAAAAACACATGTAGTCCTGCCTGAAGACATAACATCCATGGAAAAGAGGCGGAAGGGTGAAATGAGTCTGCTAGAATGCAGGCAGCCTTCAGCATTCCCAGAAAAGCATCGTGCTGGGGGCCAGGAAAAGAAGGAAAAGCCTGCTGGAGCTGCAAGAGGCACAAAGGTGGCACAAGAGGCAAGTGAGGGACAGCCCTGGGTTCAGCTGATGTGCAGAGACAGACAAATTGTTGGGGAGATGGGGGACAAGCTCATATTCCAACGTAGAAGTTGAGATCCAGATGGTTCTGCATCCCCTAAAACCTTGACATGATCTCCATCCACCTCCATTAATGGTGTCATTAACAGGAAATCCTGCAGCAAGAGCCAAGGCCATAATAATCCACAGATCTACAAAACTGGCAACACTTCACTCACCCCAATGTGGGGATCTCAAAGGATAAATAGAAAAATGTCATTTATCTATTGTACCCATTAATGCTTTTTTTAGAATGAGGCCTTAGTTTCTATCTGTCCTCTCCCAAAAGTGTTTAAGAGACTCATTGTAACAGGTAATTTGTTACCAGCAAGAGATTTTCTAATCAACCTTTTCCCTGCTGGAAGATAAAACAATGGGAAATCAAAGGATAACTTTCCCCAAGTTAATAATAAGGCTTTCTAATTTCCAGTGGTTTTCCCTTTCCTTTTGGTAAAAACAAAAGGTGTGGTTGCTATGGCAAGAGCAGGTCAGAGGCTCTTCACACGCAGCCTGAATTACAAAAAAGAAGCTGATGTTGTAAGAGTGAAATAAAGGTCCTTGCAACATCAGGAATCCTGGGACATCTTTTCACAACAGAAGTGTGGTTTGAAAGAAGAGTTGTGTCCAATTATATGAACAAAACTGCAAAGCAAAATTGGACGAGCACCAAGCAACAGGATAACAGGAAAACATGGACAGGCTGGTGCCAATCAGGAGCTCGCATTTTAATGCCTTTAAAGTATTATACCTAAAATTATAGACTAGAGCATAGAATGCTTTGTCTCCCGCAAATGTAGGTCTATTGGCAGTGTGTATATTGTCACTGATATAAATAAAGCATAGTAATCTCAAACAGACTAATTACTCAATATACCACGAAAATCATTTAAATCAAAAGAACATAGAATTTGCATCGTTCCGCATTACAGCTCCCTCCATGCCTCAACAAGAAATGAAAGTATTTTTTCCCAACAAATTATGGTGACTGCTATTTCTAAATTCCTTGTGATATTGAAATGCCCAGGAGTGAATTATTCCAGGCAGCCATATTTGCAAAAAAGTCAAGGAAATTTAAAGCCAAATTCAGGCCAATGTCTTTACATCTGTTACAGGATGTACCTAAAATGCCTTTGTAATATCTAAATCAATTCTTAATGCTTGGATAAACTGCATTCTTCTTTATTGGGAAAATAAATAATCATATGGCTTGGGAACCAGAGACCATGTTCTGGGGAAAAAAAAGAACATTTCTGCAACCAGCAGAAAAGAAGAAAAACCAACAGAATGTTGGTTGGACAGTAAAGTAAAAAGTTGGAAATCCATGGAAAAAAACAATCTAACAGCTGAACCAGCCTGTGCTGATGTAAGACCTCTGGGTTTGTGTCCCAAGGTAAAAATCTTCTAGATTTTCTTCTTTGAAATACAATAGATTTTTAATGTCTAATTGGTAGAAACCTAACTTCTTTCTCTCAGAAATAATTAACATTATAATCAAGGCTTTTCCATTGCTGAAATGTTTGTTGTCTGATGGAAATTTTCAGAATTATTGGTCTTTGGCAGGAGAGCTTCCAAATGACAGACAATCTATGCAGGAACACTTATTGGGGGCTGTGGTGTCTCATCTCTGGATGTGTTCAAAGCCAGGGACTGGGACTGGCTGATCCTTAAGGTCCATCCCAACCCTAAAAACATCCTATGATTCCATGATTCTTTGATGAAAACAAACTTTACACACAACATAAATGAAGGTCAGTGTGAGTTACAACTTAATCTTGCTCTCTGCTGGAGAGAGAGATTTTTCTGACTGCTTCTTTCTCGGCCCCTCCTGGCTCCTGACAGCAATCCCTCCCTCCCTGTGAAGAATGCTGAGCAGGATCTGGCTGTTCTGCCTTATGGGCAGGCTGCTTCTGGCTCCCAAAGACGTCATCAAGAGAGCCTGACAGAACCTGAGGTCACTGCAGCAGGAGTGGGGAGGAAACCAGTGCCCCTCATCCTGCTGCCAGGCGCAGGGAGGATTCCAGCACGCACACCAGTGACCGCGCCCCAGCTGCCACCCAGGAAATGTTCCTGTGCACTCCACCAACAGCCTGGAAGGGAAGCCTCGAGTATCCACAGTTAATGGCTCTGGCTGATTGACCCGAGCAGTCACACTGGACTGGGGCCCTGCAGACATGTCTTGTGGTGGAGAAGGAAATCCAGCAGTTCTTTCCCAGCTTGGGCTATGGGAGCTCACCAAATTAGGGAGATAACGCAGAGATCCTGACTTAAAACAGCTCCTCACCTTTCCTCACCTCTGCTTTCTCAGGAAAGAGACAGTGCAAACAAGCACTTCAGGAAAAGAACCTTGGGGTGAGAACATGACTGGGGCTACTAACAGAGCAACCACTCTCTACGTCAAGCCTACAAATACAATAAGCTGCACGTAATCCTCTAAATCTGAGGAAATACGGCTCTGTTGAAATAGAACTGAGTGAGTTGTGCTGTTCAACATTTGGCCCTCTGTGGGAGCTTTTTCCCCTTTTTCATCTTTGCCATAAAGTTTCTATGAAGATCACCTTTTCCCTGTTGTTTAGGTGTCCATGAAATAGCTTTGAGAAAGTGAGGGAGACAGGCAAACAGCGTGAGAAATAAATCTGCACTGATTTGAGTCTTCATCAGAAATCAAACATTGTAAAAATCCACCCACTGATCCCCAGCTCAGTTGAGGAAGGTGCAGACAGAGTCAAGTTTGCTCTTCTCCACAGTGATGCCCAAATTTGAAATTGGGGGAATTCGGGGAGAATTAATGGAGAAGAGGCCCCAAGCCAACCTGTAGTGCTGTGTTGCACCACACTGGTGCACTCACAGCTCCTCTCCAACTCCTGGTGCTCCCTGTGCCCTGAATATTCCAGGCCAGTTGCTGACTACTCAAGAAAGGCTGTGTTAAAGTAGCCAAGCACGATGGCAGTGGGGATTTATGGATGCTTTTACATCCTGATCCCTTCCCACAGCCTCTGACAGCAAAGGGAACTCTCCTGCTGGAGCAGGTGCAAGGCTGGGCCTTTGTTAGGACATTTTGATAGCACCACTCTGTCCTGCTCTTCAGGCACAAGGAGCTTGAAGGAATTAATTGGGACAGGACCTCTGATGAGCCATAATTTATCATGTTAAGAATTGAAATCAAACCCATCAAGTCAGGAGACAGAAAGGAGGAAAACAGACCAGTGAACCTGGGTAAGATTATTATTCCATTTCGCATTCATTTCATCCTTCATGTGAGAGAGCAGCTCAACAGAGCCTTGCAAACCTCTTAGGTTAAATTCTGCTGCCCCACTTACCCACACAAGGTACAAAATGCTCTTGAAGAAACAAAACAGCCTTCCTGAGGCTCTTCCCTTCCCAGTATTTTGTTTACTAATCTAACAAGTGCAAAAGCCCAGGAGACCAACTTTCCTCCTGCCCACAAGCACTGTCTGTTGGCAGTATCTTCGAACACAGCAGGGGTTTAATAATCTTTCTTTTTCAAAGTGACTTACAAGTGGATTTCACAAGAAATGAAAATGTTAGTGATATATTTGGATTGCCCTGCTGGCTGAGACCACGCTGAAATAAAAGCAGAGTCACAAGGGTCAGTATTTCTGATGCACAGAACTACTGACTTCCTGCCCAGAACAGATGCTTGAGTTGCTGCTACTGAGTTAGTCCTGTTCCTCTGACCCTGAGGAATGGAGCTGAGAGCTACATTTGGGTTTACCACAACCTTTCTCTGATGTGCACACTGTGCCTGCACCGGAGGCATCTTGGAAGGCTCATGGAAAAGTCTGTTGGAGCATATTTGAGATACTGAAATAACTCCCCATTTTTCCAGACACTGGGCACTAGAAAAGGCTGAGAGAGATGGCGGGGCCAGCCTGGAATAAAAAAGGATCTGGGGAGACCATGAAAAACAAAGCTGTGAGCAGGGTGAGACTTCAAAAGCTCTCAAAGCGTTTGAATCAGGTTGGTTTTTTTTCTTTCTAGGTCAGTGAAGGATAGCTCATGTGCATTTTAGGTATGTTTTAATATAACCCAGATTCTGAAAACAATTCTGATTGTTTAGTTTCCAAGTGACCAGAGTCTGCACCTGGAATTCAGACCTGTTACCTTCCCAAAAACCTCATCTATGTCTTTATCTTCATGGCCAGGAAAACTGTTGATTCTTTGCCCACAAAGAACTTTGGAGCATTGCATTCTCTGAGTTTTGCTGTCAAAGAGACCGCTTAATTTCCAGCACTAGAATTCCATTTAGGGACACAAAAACAGACTGAAATTCATTTTACAGATATTTTATACATGTTTGTGTGCATTTGGATTGTGGCAGATTTATTGCTATGAACTTTTAGATACAGAAGGAAGAAAGAAACAAAATATATTAGAAGTGTTTCAGTGAGGAATCAAACTAGCTCTCCTTCATTTATGTGAAAACAGAAGATTAGGGCAGTTATGGTACAAGTAAGATATCAGATTTATTTTTACAGCAGCCATGGCTCTTCTCTCATGAGTGGCAGACACACAAATGATGTCAGTGTGTATGACTAACAACTAAAAATACAGCAGGTATTTCTGTACAGGCTATGTAATATCCTATTAATACAAGACCATTTTGTTTAGTTTACATTTTCTTTGAACCTTGCCCATTCACAGATTTCTCTGAGCAGTTTTCCTTGTATCACACACTGTGAACTATTGTCACTCATGCACTTCTAGCAGTTTTAGAAAGAATAAAAAACCCTGCTTCATCTCCATCTGATGAAAACACTTCATCAAGAGTTTAGGAATTCATCCCTCTCCGTGACCCTTCTAATTCTGCCAAGTTAAAAAGGAAAATCCATAAAAACATTTCCCAAGTAATCCCTTTCTCTAATATGTTGTTCTGGGTTTTTATCCCTGCAATAAATGCCTTGCTACATCTTTGCTGTGATTAGTCTCATGGGATGTACTCGTGATGACATGTCCCCGGGGTCAGGCTGAACACAGGGCACAATCCCGCAGCTGGTGCCAAGCCACATTTGAATTCCCCAAAGCAATCCAAGAGCCAGGACTTGGGCATCAGTGTCTTACACAGAACAGTGCAGTCACCAACAGGAGAGGGCCAAGACAAAGCTTTTCCATTTCTCAGTGAGGCTACGGTATTTCCAGAGTGAAGGAAAAACTGAATTCCATGGGATTTATAATTCTCCCATTTCCTCCAAGCACTGCACAGAGCAAGGTGCTAAACCCCAAACAGGCATGTGCTCACTGAGCCATGGTCTTGTTAAGTAAGTCTTTAAAAGACAGAAAATACATCCAGTACCAAGAAGTCCTGCTCAGAAAGAAGAAAGCAAGCAGGATCTCCTTACAGTCAGCAGTTTTGGCACTCCCACAGCACTAAGGACTCTGAGTTCTACTGCCTGTGCTTTTGAAGGGCAGAGAGGGAGCCCATCCTGCTCACATGGAGTAATTTTTTTTAAACACCACAGAATCCTGGAATAGTTTAGGTTGGAAGGGGCCTTCAAGATCATCCTGTTCCAACCTTCTCCTAGTGGAAGGGACACCGTCCACTAGCCCAGGTTGCTCCAAGTCCCCTCCAGCCTGGCCTGGAACACTTCCAGGGATGGGGCAGCCACAGCTTCTCTGGGCAGCCTGTGCCAGGGCCTCACCACCCTCCCAGGGAGGAATTTCTTCCTCAGATCTAGTCCTTGTCCTGTCACTACACTGATTCTTTAGCAGTAATTACATTTTGACTGAAACAGGGACGGGAATCCAGATTTAATTGGACCTGGATTTTTGGCACAAAAAGTTTGAGCGGCTCCCTCAATATTGTTACACAACGGAGACCTCTTTAAAGCACCAGTGTCTTTTCCCCTGCACTCTTTGTTCTCTCCATGACCTTGCCGTGTTCATTCTGACATATTTTTTGCTGCAGCTGAGGAACCACTGACATGGTAACACGAAATAGGATTTGATCTTGTTCTGGAAGTTTTCCCTTTGATTAGCTCTGGGAGCCTGTCACACACTGTTCCAGCCCTGCCATGCAAACGGCCTTAAATTACATCTCACAAGGTTTCATCCTAAGGAGTAACACTGACAATCCCTATGTACTCTTGTTCTTTTCCCAAACTCTCTCCAAAAGCAGGCTGACACATATAGAAACCTCGCCAGACTTTGCTGCAGCAAACTTCTCTAAAATGCTTTAAAACAAATGGACCTGGAAAAACTCTGCCAGATTTCAATTCAATGTGCAAATCAGATTCTTGAAACTGGAAAAAATAATCCCTGCAGGAATGATTTGATGTGGGATGGACACATCCCCCTTTTGCTGACAGCAATAATTAATGTGTTATTTCCAATAAACTTACACTTTCCCCACAGAGAAGAAAATCCAGCCATAATTCCATTTTTTATTTCAGCATTTTGAGGGCCCCTCCCAAAAATCATTGGTCTCACATTTAGACTACACCATTATAAGAAAATATGAAAGGTGGACTAATTCCTTCCTGCAATGTTTTCCAGTGACTGTCATAATAACTTAGAACCAAGGGCTGTGAATTAATTTTTCAAAAACATTAAACACTTCATCGAAATTTAAATCCTTTATTCTGGGCTTATTTTTTGCATATAATAGTCTCAAAACCTAATGTAAACCAGCTGCTAGATAGTGAATGCCTCTAAATATTCAGCATTCCAGGCAACCTGTTGCAGTGCTTCCTCTTTTGCCAGGAAACACAGTTTCTGTCTTGCCTTTTCCCAGAACTGCCCTGAGTTGTCTTACTCTGGTGAGAAGAACCTGTGTTGTTGATCTTACATCCTCTACATAAAGAGAATATTCCCACATCCTTCAATCCAACAGGACCATGGAACGTGTGTGTGTCCAAGACCTCATTCCTCATCCCTTGACACCTCCCAGATCTCTGAACACTCTGAGTGGAGAAAGTTATTTAGGACCACCAAAATTTCATCCTGGTCCTTGTGCACCATGAGATCATAATCACTGCTTCCTGCCTGATCAGGGAACTGCACAATTATCTTTTCAGCCCCACAGACTCTAAGTTTAAACTTCTTCCTTCGTCCTTGCATTTAAAATTAACCTTGCACATTTTACCTTTAAGTGCAGCATCCTTCAGATTTCTGTCCTACTGAGGGCTGGAGTTAACAAAAATTACTAAACCCACAAACGCTTCAGAATCAGTACATCCAAAAATAAAAATGCAAAAATACCTTCTAATGGCTCCCTTTTTTTTTTCCAACTACTGCTTGGAGGCTCAAGGGAGGAGGTATTTGAAGTTTTCCTTTGTGAGATATGTAGTTCCTTTTGCAAGAAAATTTGCAGCTGCTTAACACTTT
Source organism: Coloeus monedula (assembly GCF_965178545.1). NCBI lineage: Eukaryota > Metazoa > Chordata > Aves > Passeriformes > Corvidae > Coloeus > Coloeus monedula. The sequence continues at coordinate 2,223,776 of NC_138786.1, read as the reverse complement.
TATTTAGGACACTGAATTTATTCCCTTTTGTTTGATTTCCCTAACTGTTGTTTGATTTGTATGGATCCCACACAAAGTCTCTTTTATTCTGTTTTACCTGGATGTGCAAAGCCACAGTGTCACACCTCACTCTTGGGAAGGTGAGCCCTGTAAACCCCATTTCCCATTTTTTCTGGATGGATTTACTGCCTTCAAAACAATAACAAAGCTTGGCCTTGATTTAAACCTGGCCTTAACAGACAAGTGCAGCAGTGACCAGAAATTTCACATGCACCACCATGCTTCCTCCACAATTACATTTGCAGGAAGTTCTCCCTACTCACTTATCCAAAGACCTGTGAGGGGACATTTTCTACTTAACCAATTAAATGTTCCTTGAGGAAAGGGCCTGAAGCAGAGCTGACCTTACCCCCGTTCCCTTCCTGAGCTCTTTAGATAGCTGACATGTTTACAACCCTTTAAAGCCCTGGAGTGGTGCCTCTGGAATGGCTCCAGAAGCAAGTTCTGTGGTCTGGGTAAGAGACAATGGTGCTATTACTGCACATAGCTGTGAGTTGTAGCAGCATTTTGAAGTCAGTTAAAGTGGCAGCTAAATATGCATTGGTTACAAAACAGAGCTGGGAGCAAAATGCCCTACAAAGAAACAAATGCATAAAAGCACTTTCACCGTACAGATTATTTCCACCCCTGCAAAAGAGAATTTTAACACAAAATTCCCACCTAGCAGGAGAAAAGGTTTGTCCCAAATGAATCAGGTGCTTACCTTTGACTCTGTCTCCTTTGTGCAGGTGAATTTCCCCTTCCCCTTGAGGTTGATATGGCTTTACTACAATAAAAAGTCTCCCAGGGACAGCACTGTAGAGCTTCCTTTTGGGACCCTGATAATCCAAGGCAGACAGAGTATCCTTGTTGGCACTGGGACTGTAAATGGCACTGGAAATTGAAATTAAAAATCATTAACAGCTTATTCAAAAGGGGAAAGTTAATCATTTACCATCACACTAGCAGGATTAAACTAAGCAGTGAATAACAAAACTGTCTTCCAGCAAGACATCTAACCCTGCAGAAAAAATACCAAACAGGAGCTTTTAAGGGTTGAAATCTTTCAGTGTGAAACATGGTCAATATTCACCTGACCATAATGGCCTAGAACAGAAAACACACAACATTAAAGCTTTTAGTTTTTCCACAAATTAAACTTGCACATTCCCAGGCCCTAATTAAATTCAAAATTTATATGCCCATCATACATTCCCAGCATGCCAATTTGTCAGAGGGATTTGAAAACGTCTGTATTTACAATTCTTGGGAATGGGTATCTTTGTAGCACAGAGTGAACAAGTGAGACCACTGAATTATTAACTAAATGGACTGAATAATCAAGTTACTTCATCACTCCCAGGCCCGGGGCTAAATTTAGATCTGCACAAAGCCCGGTGCTTGTGGTTAACATTTTCCAAATGATAGTTTCTTCTGGATGGCAATTGCCAGCTCACTCAGTGACTTCAGCACGTGCCCAGGAAAGCCACAGGTCACCACCAACTCACAGTCTACTCCTGGTGTATAAAAAAGGAATTGTTGAAAGGTGGTGAACATGCATAAGATCAGTATTAAACCTGTGGGAAAATGAGTGAACCGTCAAAGATATATGAAAAGACAGAGGCAAATATTTAAGAGGGTGGGAAACCTACAGGATATATCATAATAAACTTGCAGGACACTATCAGTTAACTTAAACCCCAAAGCATAAAAACTTGCAGTCTTAAACAAAGTCTAGAAAAGGAAAATATTCATGAGAAGGAATAATATTAATAGAGGTTGCTAGGGAAAAGTTAGGCTACCAAAGGAAGAAGGGTGGTTTAGTGGTGGTTGAGCACCACAACACTCTGCTTGCCTTCTTGTGAGAAAGTATCTGAAACTGCTTTAAGCAAAATGAAATACAAGGGCTGTGGTCTGCTGGGTTTTAACCTCCTTTTTTTTATTATTTTTAACCAGTATCCTACCAAAATGGGAGCCAGTAAGTCAGTAGGTACAGAAGAATTCTGGTAAAAACCCAAACCTAGTGGATCCTTCCTATCAGGAACACTCCCATTTTCCTGCAGTAACTTCTTCACCGTTTGGAATTGCATTCCCCTTTCACCTTGCTCTGTTCTGTTACTGTGAGGAGGTGCTGATCATGGTAAGCCACACTCAGCAGTTTAAAAGTGAGCTCTGGTTGCATGTCTGTGATGGAGTTTGCACCAGAAACCTCAGCCAACTCTCACAGTTGTTTAAAGAAAGCCTGGAAAAGACGACGCTCAGATTTCAGTTCTTTTGCTCCATTCCTTTTTCCTTGTAAGTGAAGGAACAGTCATCACCATAAAAAAAAAAAAACCCAGATCTATAAACTATAGCTACACATCTGATTTCCACTTGTATCAAGCTGTGTTTCTGCCTAGTCTGGTGGCAGCTATTCCCAGTGTTATCTCCCAGCATCCACTTTAACTGCGAGCACAGAAGATACATTCATTTTCTCTGTTGCAGAAAGAGAAAAGGGAAATGGCACATTAAACCCACACAAGGAATGCAGAACTTCTCAGGCAACAGGCTCACTAATGGAAATCAGGGCTGCAACGTGGGGTGCAGGACTTTTTAAAAAGAGATCTTTCCTCTCCCTTGCTTGTCCCCAGCGTGGGCTCCCAGCCCAGCAAGCACCATGCCAGGAAGGAGCAGGAGGAGGATGCGGAGATTTCAGGAGATGTGTGGACATGTTTCCCTCTCAGCCAGAAGAAGGTGGCCATCCTTGGCAGCTCAGCCCTGACTGAGGCTGTGTTGGCACCTCATTCACTAATTTCTGTGGGGTAAGTTCCACAGGAAGGCTGTCCCTTGCCTTGCATTCCCAGCTTTCCCCCCTGAGCACTTCGCTGTGGAAAGCAACAGCCTCATGAGAATCACAGAACAGTTTGGCTCGGAAGGGACCTTTAAGACCACCCAGTGCCACCCCCTGCCGTGGGCAGGGACACCTTCCTCTGGACCAGGTTGCTCCAGCCTGGCCTTGGACACTTCCAGGGATGGGGCAGCCACAGCTTCTCTGGGAAATCTGTTCTAGTGCTTTGCCACTCTCTCAGGAAAGAATTTCTTCCTAATACATCCAATCTAAATCCCTCCTCTTTCAGCCTGAGGAGATAAAACACCTGAGCCACACGGGCTGCAAAGGTCACAGAATCCCTTGCAGCATCGCCTTCCAGCACCTCTCCACAGCACAAATCCCACAAACCTCATTAATCCTTTGTCACAGTCTGACCTCCTCCATCACCCTTGCCCCTTCTGGCTGCTTCTGCTCCACAACCCATCCTCCTGCTCTGTCAAAAAGGGCTTTTCCATCTCAGGGGAGCAGCAGCTTCGTGGTGACTGTTATTATTTGTTATTATTTGCAAATAATAAGCAGAGACAGCAACAATTCCCACATTCAGCTGACAGTAAGTAGATGGTCACACAGTTAAATAAAATATGTGAGGAAAGTCTCATATAAGGTGCCATGCCTGACTGCAAAATGGGCCTGTGGCAAGAAAAGGTGTTATTTGCAGGAAAAATTATATATAAAATCCTTTTAGTTGTCTTTGAATCGAAAGAGCCTCCAGCTCTGTTCTCAGTACTTGCATGTACTCTGGACTTCTCTGTAACCAGTCTTGGTGGCACAGAGGCAAGTCTGCAGCTGGGTAGCACTTGCAGTAGCTGTGAGGCTGATGCACTAAGAGAAAGACCAAAATTTCATATCCACAAACTCTCAGGCATTAAATTGGTTTCCACTAACATTTGAGTTACTTTTCAGAAAGGGAAGAGGAAAAGAGGCTGAATAAAGTCAAAGCAAGTAAATGTTTGCTTAGTCAAAAAAAAAAACAAAAACAAAAACTAATTGTTACCCCCAGCTCAAAGGATTGTTTCTATTTCTGGAATTTGAAATGTGTTATCCCAGAAGTATTGATGAAAAGGCACTTTTTGTCCCTTTCAGCTAAAATAATCACTGACTCTAAGGTAGAACCTCCCTCTCTGGTAGCATCAGAAGGATCCAGTGGAACACAAGAACCCTCATTCTCTGAAAGGCACCTCACAGCCACTCCTCACTCAGGTGAAGCCTCGTTGAAGACTGTTTTTAAGCTGATACTGGGCTCTGTGAGGAAAGGCCACCCAAATTATACCTAAATGAACTTTTGCCATTATTGTAACATACAACAAAGCAAGACGAGCATGAAACCACTGGCATAAGAAATCCGTATCCCCTTCCTTCCCTTTGATTTCACTCCTTCTCACATTCCAGACAACTTCGTTGCACAACACAGCAGATCTCCCCTGTCCAGCAGCATTGTTTCCACCCCACACAGTGCCTGTCAGTTTGGGTGCCTAGGGTCAGGGAGAGCAGAGGAACAGGCAAGGTAAGAGGCAGTGTCAGCTACATGACATTTTGTTTTACTGACTTGAAAACGCCACTGAAGATCCATTTACAACTACAAACAGCAAAGAGAAACCAACAACTGCATCTCTTGACAATGTCCAAGTCCTTTTCTACTCTGAACAGCAGATTTTTAGATATATATATATATATATATTAGGAAACAGGAGAGACAAAGCCTGATTTTTAGATGAGTAGTGAGTTAAAAGTGTTTGGCCAAAACACGTGAGCTCTGGTTCTCTCCAGCAGTGCTCAGCTCTGATGTCTCCCTGATTTTTTGCAGCATTTCAACCACTTGTCCTGGTGCAGCTCCCTCTCTTCCACATTTGACAGGAGCTCTGAGTCCAGGGCAGCGGCTTCTCCAACCTGCAGCCCCAGCTGCGATGAAACCTTAGCCCCAGCCCTCTGCTTTGTTCCATGGCTTACAATACCTACATGACTCTAATTAGTCAGGATTTGCTCTCCAGTGGGACAGAGCTGCAGGATATTTGCCCAGAATGCCTGCTAGGTCGCATTACTCCCTCTATTCACTCTTTGGTTCAGCACACACGTACAGAAGAGAGAACTTAAAGAGCCTCTGCTCCATCACCCATGAGCATCTCCAACACAGCTTCCAGGCATGACCAATAGTTCCATGAAGGGACCAGATATCCCAGAAACAGTTTGCTTTGCTTTTAAATGCAATCCTTATTTCAACTATGGGAAGATGTGCAGAGCCAGCACCTTGATCTGGAGGTGCAACTCTGTGTTATGTCACTGCTGAACTTGCAAGTCTGCCTGGCTGCTGGAGCTCTGTGAGGAAACAGCTGGCTTTGGTGCTTCCAGTTAAAATATTCACACTTGGGCATGGCCCACCGTGCTGAGAATGAATAACTATACATTCCAGAGAGTGCAAACAACATAAAGGAACGTGGCAGGCCAGCATGGTGGCAACTCACCTGATGTGCCTGTGCTGCTGCCTCTTGGCATCCTCTCCCAGCCTGTTGAGGGATGGCGAGCGGCTCCGGGAGGACGGAGTGTAACTCGCCACGGTTTTTACAGTTCCATTGGGATTACTCTGCATCTGTTGGAGCAGGTGAGGGGAAAGGCTGCGGTGTGAAGAGGCAGAGGAGGAGGCTGACCACTCAGGGAGGTTGTTGATGTTCAGGTTGTTGTCGCTGTTGGAGCGGAGCAGGATCCGGGGGGCTGCCAAGGTGCTGGGAGGCCTCCTCCTCCTGTTGGAGTAGGTGGGAGCCTCCCTAAAGGGCACTGTGCAAAGAGAGACACCGAGGGTGAGCTCAGATGATTGCACATTCGTGTTTGTTTACCACCACATGCAACATATGGCATTGTTTCTTCTGCAGAGACAGAAACTCCACCTTGCCAGCAGAGCTGATCAAATTATCTTCAGAACATCATTAAATCAAAAACAACGGGCAACATTAACCTGTTTGCTGGCTTGAATACACGGTGAGGCAACACCAGTGCCATGAGCCTGCTGAAGAGTCTGAACTGTGCTCTAGGAAATGGGAAATACCTCATTATTGCCAAGTTTGAGGCTCAGAAAGTTCATTTTCCTGCTGTGTTGTCACGTTCAGACAGAAAGGCATAGAATAGGGCTGCCCAGCAGAATTCCTGAGGCATGGACTTGCAGCTTCCATCCCCCAGCTGGCACCCAAACTGGTCCATCTCAAGTTCAGGCCTAACCTGAAATCTGTGAACAGTCACCTTATCCCCATCTTCCAGGTTAAGAATCGAGGACACGGCTTCCTCTCCTGGCAGAACTCTATTACACTGCTGCAATCCCTAGGCATTCCCCTCTTTCTAATCCTGGCATTCCTACCACATCCATTACTATTGTATATAGAGCATATTACCCCAGGGTAATACCCCGGCTCCGTCACGTGCCACATCCCAGAGGGAACACCACTGTATCCAAAGGCTCCAATGAACTCCTTAATGAAAGAGCCACAGCACCAAACCAAGCAAGGGCAGTACAAATCTGACTCAGAGCAGAGGGTCCAGCCCTCCCTGCGTGTTCCTGCTACACACGAGCACTCACACAATTTTCCACATCTCCTTTCCCCGCTCCAGCGGGTCAGTTTGTTCCAAGTGTGACTTAGAAGGCAAAGTCCCTAATAAAAATGCACCCAGTTATCACCAGATGCGATGGAATGTCCTGCCCTATCATAAAGGATTCGACCCCAAAACTTCATGCTGGCCTTGATCCCCATTATTGCACCTGCCCTCATTAATTTCTCTCGGTGGAGCTCACAGGGTCACAGGACCTGAGCCAAAGTGCAGAGATTTACATCTGAAAAGTCACAGTGGCATAACTAACAAAAGGCAGCCAGGCAATATCCTGAGGGCTTCACTGAGCTCTTGTAACTCCCAAAGAAAAAAAACATATTTAAATTAGGAAAGAAGCCCCACAAAGTATCATCCCTCATGTCTATAGTGCCAGTAAGTGCCATTTATAAAGAGCCAAAATGTTTACTCATTCAATACCCTTCAAAACCACACAAAAACCAGAATGTCTGTCATACTGTGCAAGTAAATAAATTCACATAAATATGAATATACATAGGAATCAATCTGTCCTGCCTTGAAATAGAGCCTTTAATTGAGAGAACAAAGCAAAATTTAAGGTTTCAGAGCAAAACTGAGAGCATATTTATAGCATAAAATAGAGATGAAACTGCAAGTAAAGGAGTGGTTTGTATCATTTTCACCAGAATCAGTTTATGATTAAATACAATTCTGAATATTTTACAATAACATCCACTGGATTTCCAGTGAGCTGAAACTTTATCTAGTAAACAACTCGAGAACATCAGAACAACCAAGCATGGGAGCAGCGTGCACAGAAAGGGCTTCAATCCATTTCCATGTTTCCTTTGAAATAAGGGAAGAAGCCTTTAAAAGCTGTTAAAGGGGACAAAGCACAGAAGTCCAATGCTTATGCTAGAAACTGGCAGAAACTCTGTGTAATTCTCCTGACATTTCAAGTTTTTCCCCATTCCATATTTCTTTAAGGTTTCAAAGCAGCCGAGGGTGTCATGAGAGCACCTTGGTGCTTCAGATGTCACAGTGGAAGCCCCAGTTAGTGCTAACTTACAGCAAACTCACAGCATTTATCTCCAAAACTGGCATCTACAGACCCTTAGGCTGGTGTGTGGGGCAGAGATGCGACATTTCTGCATTCCTTTATTTTTGGCATTTGGAATACGGCTCCAGAAATTACTTCATCAAAGATGGGGATCTTTCCCAGGTACAACAAGGGAGAATTCAGTCAAGGAGAAAACCCACAAACTGAATACAGGGGATGTTTGGCACACTCAGGTGTGCTACCTGAAGTTCTAATGCTGTCCCCCCAGGTCACCAAAGTTTGCCTTGGATTCAGTAAAACTTGGATCTGACCCTCAGATCTTGATTTCTCCTGAAGCTGAAAGCAGCCTGCCCAGCCCTTCCAGCCACAGGCTGAGAAAACGAAATATTGCCCACGTTTTGGGGGTGTTTTCTGGGACTCTGGAGGGGCTGGTGGGATCTCCGCAGGTGGGAGGGGGAGGGAGGACAAGAACAGGGTGCTGGGGCACGGTGACAGCGCGGACAGTGAGCCGCAGAGCACATCTGTACTGACAGATTGGAGCAACCACCCTCCAGGCACCAGAGGAAAGGAATTCTTTTTTCCTTACACACCTCAGGAGCATTTCACAAGCCCATTTAAGAGTTTAGCTTTTGCTTTGCTGTTAATGTTCTATTCTTGAGGAGAAAACTACGAGCAAAATTAGTCTTTACTACAGGAAATAAACAGGGAAGGGGACAACTAATGACACCAATTGATGTGTGTCTAACACAAATCTTTTATAGAAAGAGTTAAAAATAAGCATTTCTGTGCCTGAAGTGATTAATATTCCACCCAACTGTTTCTTTTCCCCAGAAATCTGCAAACTGTAAGTGGGTGGATATTTTTTTAGCTGCTTCTTATCAGCATTATTTATATTATTTTCACAATTAAAAACCAGAACTACAACACAAAATAATGAAATCCAAATGTCCATGCTTTAGTCCCTGTTGGACTCTGCTTTTCCCCAATATTTCACCACGTTTCAGAACTGCAAGAATAACTGTGGCAAAACTTGTTTGGGAAAAAACCATTCGATATAAAATGACATGAAAATGCCTGAACTAATTCCATGCCCCAAAAGTTTAAATTTATCATCCCTAAAAGCATACTTGAAAGTACCACATAATCCTTCCTCCAGCTCTCTGAATTCTATTCCTGGCAATTCATACATCTGAAGGGGCAATTCGGCACCATTCACTGACAAAATTCACCTAGGAAAATCCTTCTGTAGGAAATTCCAAATGCATTTCTTAGGGAACAAAAACATTTTTATAACTACTTGATTCTTCAGAGAAAATCCTGAAAGGAATAAAGTCACATCCAGCTTTAATAACCACTTGCCTAAATGGACTGTCTAACATCAAATAATTTTGAAAAAGAAATCGCAGGAATTGATTAATTATAGAGTCACTAAGCCCATCATATTAAATGTACACAAGACAACACCAGTCTGAAACATCAAAGTGTTCTGCTTTCATCGCTTACCTTCTTTCTTTGTGAAGGCATTTAACAAAGACTTCATTTTCCCTTTTTACTTTAGCAGCAATCCCCTCATTATATAACCTTTGCAGGGAAGAAAGAGGCAAAAAAAAATATAAAAAATAATAATAATATATTTAAAAAAAAAAAAGACCAAAAACCAATCAAGCTACCCAATTTCTATGTGTTCAGGCTGGCTGCACCCTGACATAAGCAGCAGGTTTCTGGGCACTGTGGAATTGCGAGCATAGCTGGGCATGCAGTACCCAGCGTTCTGGTGACAAAGCCCACCCCACATTCTGTCTGTCAGCTGGGAGCCAACTGTGCACAGACTGGAGCTGCTCAAAAAAAAAAAAAAAAAAAAAAAAAAAGGAAGAAGTAGAAGAAGAAAAAAAAGAAAAGCGCTCCTGCTCTCTCTCCCAGCATTAGTCATGTGAACCTGCCGCCGCCACAGCCCCGCAGAGCACACGCTGCTCCCGCTCCCAGCCCGGCGCTGCGGGAGCGCCGCGGGACCAGCGAGCTGCGGGGCCCCGGGGGCCAAAAATTCCCATTTGCCAGGCGGCAAGGGGCACTGGAGCAGCCGCGGCTGGGCACGGGAAAGCCCAGCCAGGGCTGGGAGCTGCCGGGGACCTGCCTTTCGCTTTCAATTTGCACAGCTGCCTCTCGGTGCACAGAGCATCCCGCTGCTTATTCGCTTGTTGCTATTCATTTGCTTGTTGCTGTTTACTCACTTTTTGCTATTTATTTCCTTTCCCCTATCTATTTCCTTTCCCCTATTTCCTTTTTGCTATCTATTTCTTTTTTCCCCATTGATTTCTCTTTCTTCTCTTCATTTTTTGCTATCTATTCCCCTTTCCCTATTTATTTATTTATTTCTTCCAAAGGACCTGAGAAGAAGTGCAGATCACCCCAAGCTTCACACAATGACCACGTTAAGGGTAGAGCCAAGCCTGCCCCTACACAGAATCTCTTCCCTACATTCCCATATTCCAGCTGGAAACAGAAGGGATACAAACACGATTCTTCTCCCCTCCCCTTCCATCGCGCTGGAATAAAAGAGAATTTCTTTTTGGACAGAGTAAAAATTACCAAAAATAATTGACCAAGCTCGTTTGCTAAATTTTATGCAGATGCCAGGAAATACAAGATGTAACCAGAGAAGTTTGGAAAGTCCTAATTCTGAAAAAAAATAAACCCAGGGATAGCTATGGCTGACAGTGCAAACATGCTTCCAGATGAAGAGCAAATAACTGAAACAGGAACATAGGAAGGAGGGGGAGGTGCTAAAAACCACAAAAATTTTAAGCATATCTACTTAAATCTAAGATACAAAGATTCCAAAGGATAGGAAATTCACTTTTTTTAAAAAAAGAGTAACCTACATTAAAAAATTGACTTCTAATAACATAAACTATACAACAGGTAATAAATATTTATTCTATTTCAGGCTTCTCCACTGATCTCTAATGCATCTATTTGGAAAATCAAGGGGTTTCTTACTGAGGAAACTGCTTCAAGAAAGACAGAAAATAAATTACTTAAATGGATTTAATGTCTGTGTGCATAGTGATCTCACAGTTACATAGCACTGAAAAGAATCAGTAAGCATAAATAAATTGAACAGTTTAAACTTAATTTAACATCCCAGTGCTTAATTTATAAAGAAAAGAATATTTCTCTAACATAATTTTACGTTTTGGTTCCATTTCTCTTGGAAAGCAACTACCCTTAGCAGGTGGAACTCTTACCAGCAGAAATGGACACAGCACGTGTGCATCATTGAACACCTTTATTTGATAGGAAAAAACCTTCTTCTTGACTTCTAACAGATGCAAGGCTTCCTAAAGAACAACTTTGAACTTTATTCATTAACTTTTAAATGTGTGCATAGTTAGCTCCACAGAAGTGTCAATATAATTTCCAGAACCAGAACTGCTTCACCAGGGCTGTGCCACTAATTTGAATTATAACCCTGTGCGGGTTCCATTTTCCAATATCTTCCTCCAATGCCCCTGATTATATTTGGAGCTACAAAGCACAAAGGAACTATGAGTGTTAATGGAACCCTTAAACTGCTTTTTCCTTTCTCTGGGTGTCAGTGGTGGAAAGCAGTGATGGCCCAGGCCCCCAAGGACAGGAATTAGGCCAGGGAAGGGTTAACACAATCCTGCTCATTCCTGTCTGTTCATATACAGTGAAATAAAAGCAGACAGGCAACTGTAGTCAATCAAAATCAATCCCAGGGGGGATTTTTATTAGATTCTTGCCAGAGCTGTAACATTTCATCATCTGGAGGTTTCTAATCAGTGTTATAAAAACATCCAAAATATGAAAGTCACTTGAAATTATTAAGTTTTGTGGAAAATGGTGGGAACTCTTTCCGACCTACACCATGAGAGAGATCACCTGACGAGTGATTATTTTATTCCATTTAACTGCCTGTCTTTCCCCCAAAGCAGGAAATATCATTCCTTCCTACATGGCAGAGCCCACTGCAATAACCACTCTTGTACAATGGGAAAATGTGACAATCAAGGAAGTCAGCGAATACTCGCAGCTGCAGTTTTTGAGCTTCTCTCATTTTCACTAATAGCTTATTAGAATTTGTTTATTTTAACAGAAGTCCCAAATTCTGCGGTGCTGGGAAATTAAAAAAGGAAATATTCCAGCAGCTTCCACTCCCTCCTGAAGATTTTCTGCCTCACGACTGTAGCCTCGGTGTTATCACCTCAGGACAAAAACTTAATAATTTGACTGTGTCTATACCCAAGCATAATATAACCCATAAGCCATTAACATCCTTAATCTAAAAATCATGAGGAACCCTCCAAATAGAGGTTAGGTAAACCCTCATTCCCCTGCTTCTTTGGTAGGTGCTCAGAAAAATGTGTGGGAGCTCTGCATGGGGATGTCTCTGAGAGGAAAAGGCCACCATAAACAGACACCAAAACATGGGCTCTCAGGTTAAATTTGATGAGCATTTCTCATGCATTTGTAACACCAATTTTTGTGGGTGTTTGAGTCCATAACCCCCATGAGGAATCTGTGGAAATTCAGTGACTTACATGCTCTTGAGGATCTATTTTTAGGCACTGAGATGCCCAATGCTCTTATTTAATCGTCCCTCCAACACACCTTGAAGGTCCAAGGCTTCTTAGATAATGGTCGACCACAGCTATGATTGCCATGGTTTCTTCTTTCTTGATTTTGTCCATTTTGGAGCTTCTGCCAGAAAAATCCCTCTGGCTGCTACATACATCTAGGTTCTTGTTAAAAATTCAGTCCTTAGCACGTAGAAATGCATTTCTCTGCACTATAAAACAGGCTTCCCGTATGCTAAGCCACCAAATGGAGAGTTAGACAAGAAAAGAGAGATTCAAATATAGACTGGAAAGAACATAAAGGCTCTTGGGGGGAAAAAAAAGCAACCTAGGCTGCTACAGTGCTTCTACATTACTGACTTATTCCAGAAAGCCAGAAGGTGGTCATGAACCCAGGAGGTGATGACAGATTCAGAAGGAATCCACCTCAGAGCAACAATTAAACCGATTTTATAACGTGAAGAGTTTGGGTTTGGTTTTTTTTATTCTTTTTCTGAATTAAAGAATCCGTGGAGCTTGCTCAGGGAATTGCAGTTAAAGCAGCACGGAGAGAGAAGCATCTGAGCCCACTGAAATGCTGCCGGGGGAGCCCAGCCTGGGCTGACCTGATGTTACATCTCTGTCAGCAGCATCTTAGCACCCAGCTACTCCTGGTATCAACCAGCTCCTGGCAGGAGCCTTGGGGCACTCAGCCTGAGCTCAAGGGTGGAACAGGGGCAGGAGACTGTGTGTGGGAAAGGACAGCAGAGGGATGGCTCGGGAACAGATGGAAGGAGTCATCAATTAGAAAGGAAAGCAAGAAATAGCAGTGGGAGTTGCGCAGCCATGCGCCAGACACCCCTTCCGTCACCCGGCACCACCGCTCCCAGACTGTGCTCGCTGTGACAAGGCCCAAGGAACCCAGAACCTTCCCAGAACTTCCTGGAAAACCAACGACAAGGACTTGGAAAGGCTCTGGGCTCAGGCACAGCTGTGGGGATGGCTTAATCAGAGGCAATTTCTCATTGGATCTGGCCACAGAGTTCTGCAGGAAACGCTTCACTCATTTTAATAACAAAGCATAGGAAGTGTATGTGTTTGATGGCATGTCCCAAAGGAATTTAAAAGATGATGAATACCCAGTTGCCACACATTAAATTAAAATCACGGGAAGTGAAAATCAATCTTTTTTTTTTTTTTTTTTTTTTTTTTGCCATATTCACCTGATTATAAATTAGCCCTCACTAAGATGACAGCAGCAGTGCAAGGAAAGCATTGCAAGAGCTGCATGTGCCTGAGAAGGGAGATAAGCTCACCTTAGGGCTTTACTTTCAGATGCTCACACATCAAGGAGAGACAGAGAATCTTCTGTTTAGATTGCATTAAAAAATTGCTAAGTATTGCTTCAAAACTTGCTACATGTCAGAGCAAATGTCTGACATCTCTCTGAGAGGTTGGAAGGTCATAAGTAGAGAAATTATGATCCAGAAGAGCTTGAATAATATCTTAAAAGAAAAATTACCAGGCTCAATGTGGCAATACCTGCAAATATCGGAAGCTCTGCCTGCAGCAATACAGATTCACCTGAGAACAGAAATAAAACCTCTGTCCCCAAGGATGAGAGGTGGTTTTGTATGAGGAATCTGGGTCAGGGGTGGAGAGAGAAGTGAACAATAGAAGGTTAAAAGGTGGGGGAATGAAACCCTCCAATTCTCTGTGAAAGGCTGGAATCGGGGAGGAAACAATGGCTGGTAATGAGGGAGATCTTGCAAGTAGCAGCTTGAAGAGAGAGAGAGAAGCAAAAGCAACGAGAGAAAGCTACAATAGCTGACGGGGAATTTAAGAACATGATTGAAATCTATCAGCAAGATGGAAGCAAGCAGCTAATCTGAATAAAATACAGCTGGCTGGTTTCTGTTCTAACAGGTACATTGCTATGAAAGAAGCAACTTATCCAAATAAAGCCATGTATTTTCTATAGTTCTGGTTCTGGAGAACATTCTCCCTGGAATGGCAAGGCCAGCTCTGACAAGTCTTTCTCAAGGTTTTATACTCCCAGAACACTCACAGCCCCTCATTTCTATTACTCATGTTTGGGTTGAAAGTAACATCCACTCTTACTCTGAATGATACAATTAACTCCAAAAAATATTTGTGCCTATCCTCCATCCATTTGTGCACCCAAATAACAAAGAGCTTTCTCTGCTGGCCGTGAAGACAGGGGAAAATAGAATCTTTTAAAAAGTAAATAGTCCCTGTGAACTCTTTCAAAAAAGGCAATGGGTGATTTGCAGTCAATAAAACACAAAACTACTTGTTGTAATTGGTTTCTTTAAATACGAACTGGGCTTATTTCAAAGTGTGTTTTCATCAGTAAGCAGAACTCCTCCAGAGTGGTTCATCTTTACACAGCAGCAAACTCTGAGTAACCAGCTCCTTACAAGTGTCATTGAAGCAAGAGATTAACAACTTGTACAGTATCTGGACAGAAAGCTCCATTTAGCTCAGACTATCAACATGAACTGAAAGCATGCAAGTGTGAACCCCTGAAGCTGCATTCTTTTACTTCCAACAAGAGAGAAAATAGGAATCAAATATAATTATATCCCACTACAAATTCTTCTGCTCTTTAAACAAGCTGGTGAAAGGAAAGCACAATTTTCCCCACTAATAACACACTGGGAAATCTTGTCCTGATGCAGGACCACTCAGGAGGACTGAAGTACACAACAAATTAATTTCATTCCTGGCATTATGTATACACTGAGTTGGGAAAAAATATCACTTAATATAAGGGGGCTGTGCATATCCCAACCCACATCATTTATGCTGGACAAAAAAATAATAACAAAGTAGTGTCATTCAGAGCGAGAATTTCATGGCTGGTGGCTCCTGTAACAAAGACTCTTCTGCTAAGTCTGACACTGATGGGTCTCGGATGCAGCACTTGAATTTGTGGTTGCAGCCTGATGTTGCAGAGGAGAACAAGGACAAATGAAACCACACAAGATGCTCAGCAAAACAACTGCACCAATATTGGATTGCACAGTGCTTCCATGTCCTGGTGTTGTACAGAAAACAATCTAATTTTGCCTCGGTGTAACTTTCTTCCTACCAGAAGCTCTCCACGAATTCCTTAAATCATTATGTTGTTCCAGGCTTTATTCAGTGATTTGATTTCACTGCTTTAATCTAAGTGTGAACCTCTTTAGTAAATAGTGGGAAAAAGCATCTGTGCTTCCGAAAGTGTTGGTGGATCATGTCAGTTTTATTTAGAATAACACCATTTTCATAACTGGAAAGTGTATATCGCTCTCAATGGGGGGGAAAAAAAATAAAGATTGGACTCTTGTAGAAGTTTCAAAATATATAACTGGTCTGATGTTAAAGTTCATGCATGAGTGTGAGGTAGCCAAGGCAGGAATGGTAAGAAAACAGCAGAGAAACAAATTCATAATATTTTGGTTGAGCTCCAGCCCCTCCCTCTTCTCCAACTCTTAAATCTTGGCATTCTTCACTGCCATTTTTCAATCTCATTTTCCCTTCTTCTCATTGCTACAGTTGCCTTTCGCTGCTTCCCTCACCAATTCCCTAAGGATAATCTTCCTGCCACCCAGACCCAAGAGGAAATAAATGACACATAAGAGAATGCCTGGAGAGAGAATTTCCAGAAGTTACCACATCATGGCAAATTTACATAAAATTAGCAACCAAGACAAATGGATGGGGATAGAAGAGGAGCTGGACACAAGAAAACAGCATCTAGAAGAGGAAGATTCATGGGAGGTTAAAATATTTAAATGCTTAACAATAGTGGAAATCACCCAAAGTTTAATTGTGAAGAGAAGGAGGAGCAATCAAGGAGTTAGTACAACATTACTGTAAATTTTTGCCACCTTATTGCACTTTGAGGGGAATCCTTCCATGGAGTAAAGAATCCGGCATTTTACTGAGGAGACAGAGCTGGGCTTGAGCTGTCAGCAAAGGAACTGGAACTCTGGGAGCTTTTCCCTCTGCTGGCTGGCTTCCCACAGGTACTGCCACTTTATGATGTAGTTAATGACAAAAACCTGCATTGCCACTTTCATTCTTATTTTACAGCAGAGCCCATTTTTATCCTGGCAGAAACACTGGTAAACCAGAAACTAAGCACCAAGAGAACTGAATTGTTGACTCTGCAGCCTTCCTGAAGCCCAGAAATCTGCACAGAGTGAGAAGAGAATTTGAGGAGAGAATCCTGGTGGGGGTTTGTGAGTGTAGAAAGCAAAAAGCAATTCTGTGATTGTAGATTTTGCTTCTCAAACGTGGAGTTAGTGAGACCCATCATTATGGGACTCCATGTTACCCTCAGCACAGGTATTCCCCTCTTACCTAAGTGACTTTCAAGAATTCCTCCTCTGCTCTTATTCTCATCATCTCAATTCCAAAATGGACCTAAGAACCAAATAATTCACACTGACACTTTGAGAAAAGACACATTTGGGTTACCTGAGCAGAGAGTCTCCCACTGCAAACTTCCAGTTGTCTTCTCTGCTAAAGATGGGAGACACACAACCATTCACCCCCCAAAATATCTTCTCTCCTAAATAGAGGATTGTAAGCTCTATCCAAAGTCATGTTATTAAGCAGGATCTTTAGAAGATAAAACCCAATAATTTAAGCTGATAATTGTCTCGCTATCCTTAGCTCCATTTAGACATTTGGTGTTAAATAGAAACTAAAACATTGCTGACTTATTCATTAAAATAACAGCATTTTAAATTATGTTAGTAGCCTACATTTCTTCATCTCAAAAATAACTGCTAATGAATCATGCTGGTACAACTAAGAAAGGATAAAAAAAGCCTGTATCCGCTGAAACGGGGGTTATCTCTGTACAAATATGTAGGTGTTTGCAGCATTTCTAATGTTCTCGGTGCTGAATCCCATTGAGAAAGGCAGGCTTGTTCACTGAACGGGTTTTGAGGTGGATTCATGATTAAAGTGATGGCACAATACTATCCCTACTTCTGCTTCAAGACATCATCACGTGCTTGTTACGGCGTTTGAAAATGTTGAGGAAAGGCTTTTTCTCCTAACCTGCCTCTTGATGCTTCCAGCAGATTAAGTTTTGCACTGACAGCCAGGTTTAGATTTTATGTAACAAGAATACAAAAGAAGGGACTGTTGTTAAATAGGTTAGTAAGTCAGAGCAGGTAAATAAGATCAATTGAAAGAATAAAGAAGGTGCAGGCTTTAAACCCATCATGGAGAAGTAATTTTATGTACAAACTATTTCAGAAGCAGTGCCATCTATTCTTACGTTCCTGGCATAGATCTGATGTTCATTAATTCAGTGGAAAATGCATGGCTGACATCCAAGACATTACTATGAAAAGAGAGGAGTTCTGGATATTATTTGGCAGTCACACCCCCGGACATCATGACTACTACAATGAAATTTGACTTCCGTGTTCAAGTTTCAAAATAACTCTGTTTTCTTCCGGACAAGAAGTGATGCAAATAGTGCTAATGCACATCCCTAAAAAAGAATGGGATCAGAGAAAGGAGAGGAGCTGTATGGATATGGGAACTGCATCGTGTTGCTCTGTTAGGTCATGGCATCTCCGATGCAGGTTCTAGATGTCTCTGAGTAACTGCACAATGTGTGTTTAGGAGAGGAATCATTCTCACCTTGGTGTCACCTGTACACTGGTGACACGTGTGTGACTATTCCATGTGTCCAGCAGCCCTTTCACTGGAGGAAAGATCATTTGGCATCAGCCACCTGGGATCCAGTCTGTGGCCATCTACAGAAGCACATCTAAATTAAGATGATGACTGCACTCACAAATTCAAGGGCACAATTCAGGCATGAGATGTTTCAGGAATAAATGGCACATCTTTATAAACAGAATGAAGTGCCTGAAGAATACACTGTGTATCCAGAGAAAAAACCAGGTAAGACAGAAAACATAAAACAGGGTGACAGCAGATATGCATTTCAGGTATTACATTAGGAAACTTCAGCTGAGAAGTGAATTCAAATCACTTGCAATATTTTTTGTTTGCTAGAGACCCAATCCAAAGGGAATATCCAGCCCTCAGCTCCAGCAGTGGACACCAGGGAGTTTCACTGGGAACAATCCTACAAGCATGCCCAGCAGCTCTGGCTTCTGAGGAGCCACTGCTTTAAACAAAAGAGAGGTGACCACAGTCCCCAGGACACCTCTGTTACAACAGGGGACAGAAACACAGCCACAGACTATTCTCATTCCCTGTGTTAATTTCCCACTGGGGGGTCAGGAAAAGCCTAAAATCATTCCCTCAGCTGGGTGATGGCTGGTGGAGGGTGGTAAAACAGAAGAATATATGGAAATTTAAAAGCTGAGGAAAACTTCTATAGAATCCCCTCAAGTAAATTTTCCATGGAGTTTTAACTTATCTTTCCTGGTCAAGAATTTTGCAAGAAATTTAGAGATGACTCACCCTAAGTCCGCCTAGCTAAGACCATGATTCTCTTTATGTTGGGAAAGAACATCAAAGGAATTATATGCGGACAAGGAGAAGAAAGAAATGGGGCTCACAGGACTCAGACACATCTGAGAAATAAAGTACAAGTGGAGGTGGAAGGACTGGAAGACAGGAAGAAAATACAAGCGAAACTCCAGTGGCTCCCAGCAAAGCTGGGAGGTATAATCTGGAGGAGTTTCCAATGGAGCAAATGAAGATGCATTACTGCTGCCAGATGCTCAGGAGTGCCAGGGCTCCACGACTCAGGGAAGTGCACGGCATGTAGTACACAAAGCAGGAGGCAGCGTACACCACGGTGCTGCACGAGGGAGGGAAGTGCAATCCCCGAAATCTGACTCAGGGTCTGAACACCAGGCACCAGTTTCAGGATTAATCAAGCCTTTCAGCAGCCAAAAGCAATACAGGAAATAGTGAAGATGCAGGAGTAAGCAGTGATTTGCATTTATGTAGGAAAGACTG
This sequence comes from Coloeus monedula, assembly GCF_965178545.1. Taxonomy (NCBI): domain Eukaryota; kingdom Metazoa; phylum Chordata; class Aves; order Passeriformes; family Corvidae; genus Coloeus; species Coloeus monedula. The sequence goes on along the minus strand of NC_138786.1, from coordinate 2,204,710 downwards.
TGAAAAGTAAAGGCTCTGGGAATCCAGTGAGAGTCACAGAGTTCTGACACTGGGACAGAGGCACCTCTTATTCTGTGGGTTAATGAATGAAGGGAAAGACACAGCTGTTTACATCCTAGCCCCAGTACAGGTGATTTATTGTTTTGCTCTGGACTCTAAAGGGACCAGGATTTCAGTCAGGAAATACAGAACCATATGAATGATGCAAGCCAGGACTGCTCCAGAACCAGAGAAATGGACCTTTGTAGGATAATAAGAAGAGACTACAGGAGATTTTCTTGTCCTTAACTGCCAGGAGTGGACTGCCTCATCTGAAAACAGGTATTGCTGGGTGCTAAATAACATCAGAAACAAAACACAGATTCTCTCCCTTTACCAACACCTTACTCGGCCTCAGTGTGGATTTTGGTTTCGAATCTCACTACCTGAGCCTCACTAACCAATTTTAACCTTCATGTGTGTTCCTCAAAGGGTGAACTGTCAGGGATTCTTTTGCTATGCACTATTACGGTTGGGAAAACCTTTGTAATTCCAACTGATCTTTCTTATCTCTTCTGCCACTCTCCATGACAGCAAAAAGGAGAGGGGGAAGCAGCTGTCTCCTAACTACAATCATTTTGTTGGTTTGTACACCTTGACATCTCTCAGTATTCTGCATTTTCAGGACCTACCCGGTGCAGGTGATGCCTAAAGTCAGGGACAGAACAAACCTCCCAACACAGCACTGTTAATGCCAGGTGAGAAACACGTCTTCTCTAACAGGGAGCACTGCAAAGAAAAGACCTGCAAACACAGACAGGAGAAAGGAGAGGAGAAAAGAAACCCCAAGACCTAGGGACTGTGTTAGCAGTGACGAATAGACCCCGTAAGCATTTAACTGCACACAAAAGGCAGAAAGTTCAGGAAACTTGCTGGTAGAAAACACCACCACGGCTTCAGAAATGAAGGAACTGAGGAAGGAGATTGAGAAGGAGGGCTGAAGTAGTTAAATAGGAATCTAAGGTTTACCATGAGACAAAATTTAGGGGACAGTTTAAACAACATGAAAATAATGGAAAAGGAGATAGGAAGTCAAAACAAGGCAGCACTTTAATCCTGATGGTGATAATCACAGATGGATAGTTCTGAGCAGACAGGCACATGCACATGCCAGGGACAGAAATCACCCTCATGCCCAACAGCAAATGGTCCCTCCCCCAGGCCCGTGGGCTTCAGGAACTTTTCAAAACACAGCACACTGAGAAAAAGCTCTTAACTAGCACTAGGAAGACTTACCTAGCTTGACACTACACACTAGGAACTCTCAGGGAATTTGGGAGGATCCCAGAAAGCTGGTCACACTGCAAGATCACATCCTCAGCTGTTCATGCCAAAAGCAGGATGATCCAAAGCGGCAATTATTGCATGCAGTCATGCCAGGCACACACAGCCAGGGGGACTTTCAAGCATGACCACAGCAGAAATTTCTTTGGGTAATAAAGACCTCTAAGGTCCTCAAGCTAGTATGGGGAAAAACGTGATGAGGACAAGTATTATAAAACAACTTTAGGTTTTGTTTCCTTCAAGAATAGAGTAATTTTTTTTTTAGGAAGGCACTTACTCCTTACTAATCTACAGGCATTAAAAATTAGTGTCCTTAATAAGCTGGCAAGGACACTAAATTCATTTTTTAGAAGAGTACAAGTGCTAAGTAATTCATGTAAGTAACAAAAGCACTCCAGTGCTAGAGCAAAATCCAGAAAGCAGTGTTGTGTGTATTCCCAGACCAAGGAGCAAAAGGTAACATGGCTCGTGTGATTTCTGGATTCACCACTGAAGGAGTTTTCTAAGTCCATTTAATTGAATTCTGAAAGATAAACTTCACTGGGGCACAGACCTACAACCAGTTAAAAAAACCCCAAATATTCCAAAATACACCTTTTTACACCATTAGGCACCAACCACCTGTAGAGATCTGGGGTTTCTAAGCCCCTTACCACGTGGTGCTTAATTGTAGTTAAATTCATTAGTTTTACTCATTGCTTAGGTTTTTCATTATATTGCTACACACACAAAACCCCCCACATTATTTGTGCTTGGTGACCCCTGAAAACATCACCATTCAGCACTCAAAAGGACTGGCATTTTCTCCACAGGTATTTAAAAGCAGTTTGACTGAACAAATATGTTTCATTTGCAGAGTATTCTAGGAGGACTGGAAAGAAAAAAAAAAAACAACAATTAAATCATACCCTATGGAAAAATACCTAGTTCTTCATTTTTCTTGAAAGTATCCAGACCTACACTAAGAAAAATCTTCCACAAATACATCCTGGAAAAACCAACATTTTTGCCCACTGTGATTTGAATATTCTAATTCTGTCCAGTTGCATGTCTCTGTGAAAGCCATCATTAGATCATTTTCTGTCCCATAGCAACCACTTTGTTTTCTCAGGGAAATAAAATATTTTCAGCTCCTCAGGCAATACCTTTCTCTGTGTGGTTCCATAAATGAAGCTGTTTGTAATCCAAAGCCAACATCCCAATTTACACTGGGCTTCTCAGGGATTTATACCCATGGATGTGGAAAATAAAATGCTAGCCAGAGGCTTTTCTAACTCGATATATGTGTGCATGTACACAGTGAGAGTGAAAATTCCACATTTTATATAAAAAGCCTGGGTTTTTAATAACATTTCCTTATTTAAAATTGCAGATTGAAGCTATTAATTTACATCATTAAACAATTATTTGCAAGACAGCAATGGAAAGAAGAAAGAGGTATTGTTTTAACAGTCTGAAGGTGCAATGATAATTTATGTCTGAATTTACTGAGGGATATGAAAATAAATAAGACACCAGAGACTTTCAAGCCACTTGAGAGCCACTCCCTGTAGCTGTCAGAGGTGACAATTTCACAGTGATCCATAAACTTCAGGGCTCCTGGCCACAGCCACCAGTTCCCTAACAAAGGTCCTCAGTTCTTTACTCCAGCTCTCTGTGGAGCTGACTTTGTCTTTAAAAGGGTTTTTTAATTATTAAATCACGCTAAAGTGACTATACTTATCTTAAATAATTCACTGATGCTGTTTCACTGTGCAAGTCACTGCTGAAATTCCCCACAGGCATTACACAGAAGCAAACGTGGAGAGAGAGAATCACAGAGTGGAGTAAAAAGCCACCAAAGCAGTGGCAAAAAACCCCACAGAAGCAGAATTGGTACTACCCTGTGATTTGCTGTGATCACCTGGGAGATTGGGTGCTGTCCTGAACATTGTCTCCATTCAAACATAAAAGGACTACCATGAAAAAAGACTTCTAATTTTTACTCTTTTTTAAATTTGGTAATCCTATTATGTCTTTACGTGGCATCCAAATGTTACTGATTTAAAGTTTGAACAATGAGGGGCACTGGAACGTGCAAAAAGTCTCCCAGGGGAAAACTGAAATGCTTGGGAGATGGAAGGCTAAACAGGATGCAAACACCCACTCAAAACTCTGTCAGAAGAGAGTAAGAAAGAAAAATAAGATTCAACTGGCTGTTGTACTACTCCAGCTCTTTAGGAAATCTTATTTCTCCACCTAAATTCTGAAAAACAAAATACTGAGAAGGTTAAAAAGGTAAAAGCCAAGCTGAAAGGTTTCCACCTCTGTTTAGCCAAGCTTTTCAAACCAGTACAGGAGGAAGACCGGTAGGAATCGGTTTGTTCTCACGGTACAATTTTTTTTTTTTGTGATTAAGCTTTAATGCAAGGCAAAGACATGAACTGAACAGCGTTTCAATGATGATGCAACCTGATGGGTGCATTGCATAATGTCATAGGATATCAAAAGATGTGTCCTGGTGTAACCTGCCTCACTCCCAGCGAGAAGCTCCTGAAAATGCAGGAGGCTCTTCACAGCTTGGAAGCCATTACTGGAAAGTTGTCACTTGTTTTCAATAACTGAGCAGGATCTGTGACTACCCAGCCTCAGTGGTCCAAACTGTGCCTTCATTAGCTTCTGCAAGGCTCATCCTTCTCCTCCCATTTGTCACGATTCTGGCACATGGGCACGGAAAAGAAGGAGACATAATCCACTTTGGGCAAGTGCTGTGCTCCTTCCTTTAGGGGCTGACTCAAAGCTGTGCTAATTAAACCAGAGCCCCCCAGGAGGGTCTCACATTCCATCAATCAGGGATGCCTGGGAGATGGGAACAGTTCAGTCACTGTGTCCTGAGACAGGGAGGGCTGATCTAAGAGCTTGCTGGGCTCAGGGAACTACTAAACCACCAGTTAAGTCAAGCCTAGATCAGATGAAAGCTGCTAAAGAGATATGAATTAGTGGAAACAGGACTAGCAGTTTTGCAGATTGGTACCTGGTTTGTGTTTTTCATTTTCAATATTTTGTATAAATTCCTCTGCACATTCATCCTTTTAGGAAGTAGATCAGCTCTCAATGCCTTTTTTATAGATGAAAGGTGATGCCACATACTGTGTGTTTATGAACAATTTATCAGTTAAAGATGGAGTGGAATTAGGAACCCCTGAGATTTTAATTCCTTGTTAAGTAATTGTCACAGCAGCTTCTGACAAGAACAGAAAAATGTCATAAAACTAAGCAGAGCTAAGCAGTCCTCAAGATAATTTCCAGTTTCTAATAAAACCAGAGCGGGTACATCTATACATTCCTTTACAAAGCCTGTAACCATGGTAGGAAACGCAGCACAATTTGATTCTGACAGCCTGTAATCCTCGTTATGCCACAGTTTGAAAAAAGAGTTTTAAAAATCTCCAAGGTCACTGCATGGTAACTCTAAACCAAGAAACACAAAACCTAATCAAACAGCATTGAAAACTTCCTTCATCTTCGCTGGGGCTCGGAGGCAAGGCTTCAAACATTCGTGTTACAGCACAGCACCACTTTGGCTGAAATAACATAAAATGCATTGAAAACACATAGGGGAAGACCAGAGAAGGAAGTTCTAAGGGGAGCTGTGAGCAAACAATGGCAAGAGGTTGGGGATTGACTGCCAGGTCTCCAGGATGGAGAACAGCTTCCCACCTTGGGCAAAGAGCAGAGGACACTGCACAGGATTGAGAGGGTCGACAAACTGAAACATTTTCATTAAATGTTGGGCTGACTTCACCGAACTCTTCTCCAGACTCTCCTCGTCTTCCCCAAAATTGAGAAAGGTGCTATTTGAAATATCTGAACAGCTCTGAGTGGGTCAAGGCTGCAGAGGCAAATTAAAAGCTGTCAGCCCTTACAGTACTGGAGTTTCCAGGCACTGTCACTCTTCATGAACACCAGTCCAAGGGAATCTTCATCCTGACAATTTCCTGCAGCAACATGCAACTACACACGGAGAAATTATTTCTTTCTTTCAGACACACGTGATAATAACTCATTTTTTCTAACTGAATGTCTCTCCCCTATTTAAGTGACTTATCTCCAAATAGAGAAGGAAATTAAACCGTAATACACAACACTTAACCCATATGATTTATTCCTCCAAAATGTACTGCACGAGCATCAAGGAAAACAAGGAATCTCAAGCATGTCTTACACTCATCATGGAAAATGTCCTGGCTAATCCATCCCTGCTGATTTTAAAAGTTTCTTTGGGTTTTAAGAGAACTCTGAGTGGGGCTTTTGATGCTCCAACATGCATTTAAGTTCTGGAAATAATTCCTCTGATCCAGAATCAAACACTTAGTCCCACTCACTTCTGGAACTCAGATCCACAAGGTGATAAAGTAGATTTAAAGTGTCAGAAGAGTAAATAACCTCTAAAATGACACAAAGTATGTTTAACATTCCCTTTATTCTTCTGATAATACTCAGCACCCTGAAAAATCTCAGATCTCCTGTTCTTTTCTAAAGAATTAGAAGGATTTTCTTTAAAGTTTTGAGAACTTAATTACTCTAAAATGGCTTCTGTCACTCACTGCACCATGAAAAATGGATATGCACATTCCCAGATGTCTGGACACATGTCCATGGAAAAGTGGGCTTGCTGTAGGCATACCACGGGAACTCTTTATGTAAGCTTTCCTCATCTAAACTGTTCTTGATAAACATTTCACAGGAATAAATTTGAGCCTGTATGTTCTACAGCCATCTTCCCTGGAATTCTGCATGGCTTATGCAGACACCTTGCAAAAGCCAGGGCAGCATTAAGACCATTGATCAATTAAATTCCAAAGCTGGGATGATCTAAAGGATTTCAATGCCCAAATTCTGTTGACTTTGAGGAAAAAATAAGGAGTTCTTTTTTTTTGATAATTAGGAAAAATTCCAGCTTACAGTGTTCAGTGAAATTTCGAGTCATTGCAAATCACATTAAAGCATCAATACACTAAAACAAAGTAAAATAAATCTGCATATTAAGCAATAACCATTTCCATTAAAAGAGCCTGGAAAAAAAGAATCCTATCTGTACTCATGGAAATAAAACATTTGCAGAAGTTTTCTAACCATGCCTGTCCTTTTTCTGCTGCACATTTACCAGTTTTCCCAAGTAAAAGGAAGGCAGGCCCACATGGAGCAGCCTACCTGCACACAGAATCCTTGCTGAAGTGTCATCTGCAAGAAAACTGGGAGATGAGGTGCTGAACTGCATTATTGTTTCCTGACAATCTAAATATTCAGTACTCCTTGCAGAACACCACTTTTAAAATAAGTGAGGGTTTGCTCTCAAACATCCCAAGTCATGGCTCCTTTGGCACAGGGACTGGGGTCATGCAGAATTTAATCACTGCTTTAGATAAATGATTTCATATGTACTGGTGTAATATAAAACATTTTAGGAAGATTATTCTGTTAGTCACGATGAATACACTAAACACACTTTATTCCATCCATCATGTCAATGTTCTGAAGGCCAAATGTGGAGTTTGGAGTCATTCTGAGCCCAAAATTTTTAATAGCATCATAGAATGTCTTGGGTTGGAAGGAATCTTAAAGATCATCTTGTTCCATCTTCCTGCCATGGGCAGGGACAACCTTCCACTATCCCAATTTGCTCCAACCTGGCCTTGGACACTTCCAGGGATGAGGCAGCCACAGCTTCTCTGGGCAACCTGTGCCAGGGCCTCAGCACCTCACAGGGAAGAATTTCTTCCCAGAAATCCTCTTTATTTACCACCAAGTTTAGCTCAAGTCAACTGATTATGGGTCTGTGAAACCTTTCCTTGTGGGAAAGCTGTGCTCCCAAAGTGTTCCACATTTCACTGATTTTCCTTTACCAGGAAGAAGAGCACCAAAATCAGACCATTCTCCTACTGCCCCCAAACAGAGAAATTACTGTGGCTTAACCCTTACCTGACAGCAACGGATTCCAGGGACTTCTACTTGGATATGGAAAGCTGGATCCTTCAAGAAGGGCAAAGGAACGAAGGCAACATCAAAAAGAAGTTAGGTGTCAGAATTCCATTTTAAGGGGAGAATTTGAAAGCAGAAACCCATGAAAGCAAAGCTCTTCTGATGGCATGGTTTGATGATGGAAAAGTGGACAGAACAAGCATTTGGAGGAGATGAGGAAGCAAACTCCACTTCCTCTTACTTCCTCCTACTTTGCTGTCCCTGTCTGAGCATGAAATGAGGAAATGAGAGTGAGGAACTGGAAGGCTGGGAAAAGCATTAAATGGGATTAAGGCTGGCACAGGACTTGGAAGCCTGGAATATCTTAGTGATATACCTGGAACAAAGAAACGCTGCTTTGAGCGACAAATGTGCAAGTCAGGGACCAACATCCACAGTGGGGGACAAGACACCAGCACCACCCCCTTCCCTGGAAGCGCAGCAGCACCAGCACAAAAACAGCTCACAAAGCACGTGCTGGAATTAGTTCAAACTGAAATCACAACCTCAAAATTATTTCCCCCTGTTTCCTCTCTGTTATTCCTTGGTTGGGTTTTGAGAATTTGTATTTTACAACCTGAAACCAGCCCGAGTATTTTCTCTGCAATTTTCAGCATCAAATACTGCAAGAAGTTCACAAAATACTCATTGGACTGGTTTTAAATATTTAGGGCATTCTGTTATTGTAGCTATTAATCTCTCTCTGCTTTTTAAGCAGCTGCACAAATCAGTGCCTTGTTTACTACACAGCCCTTACAATTTCACACGCTTTCAATCTTCTATCTCCTAAAATGTCAGGCTAAGCTGAGTTTGAAAGTATTATTTTACAACATACTCTGCTGCAGTCCATGTCTGGACATCTGTAACTCCAAGGAATATTGTTACAGCTGGGGAGGTTGGAAGAGTTCTGCTTTAGAAGACTGCTTTGTTCAGAGGCATGATTCCGTATTTCAGGAAGCTCTTTTTAACCACGCTCCCACAGGACTCTCATATCGAACACCATTATCTAAAGTATTTATTGTGCTTAAAACAGCCCTTAAATATTTTGTTTAGAATGGCCCACGAGTTTCAGAGTTTTGATGTTTTAGGGATCCAGTTATGATCTTGAACAAATGTGCTATAAATACGAGCCTAACCACAAGCAAACAAGGGCAACAGTTGTGCTTTAATTTTCTAGAAATCTGCAGCATCAAAGGGTATTTCTCCAATAAGCTGAAAAAGAAGGAAATATCTGCATAATCCAGGGACTGAAACAAGTGTACAATAAGATACTTAAATGCCCCTTAATAAATTAATAAAGGAAAAAATTGAAGAGGTTTTTCTAATAAGTGGATCATGGTGGGTTGAAGTGTTATTTCAATTATTACAGCATTTAATGTGTCTGGCTCTACCTCCATGAAACATTCCACATGTTACACACAAGAATTGCCTCTCTCTGTGCCCCAAGGCTGCTAGAGCAGGATAGGATACTCCAGATTACCCCTCTGGGACATACTAAAGAGCAAGAAGGAGGAGTGAGAAGGAATCAGTGTTCTGAGCTGACAGGAGCGACAAAGAAATAAATAAAAAAAACCCTGCTCCTGATCATTTCCAGGAAGCTCAAGCAGCAGGTACAACAACATGGCATTGAAATCCTGAGGGGGAGTCCCAAGGAAAGTAAGCTTGTGCTGGAAAATTGGCAACTGGCTTTTTCATTCAAATAACAGGTAGTCAAGGGGAAAAGAAGAGAAAAAGCAAATGTTGCCAATATTTTGGCATTTGTAGGAGTTCTCCAAAAAAAGCATATCTAGGTTCTCTCCAGCTTTAACCTGAGAAAGAAATGCACATTAATGCTGCAAAGGAGCTGACACTTTTAATCTGCAGCCCACTCAGCCAAGGAACATCCACTTATACACCCTCATGCATTATTCACCAGGAAAATTGAAATAATCTGCCCGTGGTTAAGCAGCTCGGAAGCAAATGCAAATCAAGGGAAAGCAGTTGAGAACGAGGATCATTCACAACTCCTGACACTCCTCCACATGACTGGAGCCTCCCGTGGGAGCAGCCAAATCATTACAACCCCAATCCCGGCGGCTGGCCCTGGGAATTGGCCTCTTTCTGTCCTGGTGGCACAAGCACTGACCTGTGGCCATGCTTGGAGAAGGAACATGCTCAGTTTTTATTCAAGTAGATTCTCACTCCTTGTCAATGAAGGCGGGTCCTTGGGCACACACCTGAGAAAGTCTGGTTCTTTATTACTATTATTATTATTATTGTTGTTGTTGTTGTTAGCCTGTGATCATTCTAGCACTGGCTACAATCATCTTCATTCTTTATCTGACTTGTGAAACTTTGGGCAGGCAAAATAAAGTTATACAGAACAAAGCCTCCAGTTTTTTAAGAGGGAAGAAGTTATTGCTGTCACCGCCTTCATTTCCAATATTGAGATTTCACAGGAAATATCTTAGGCCATGATTCACAGCAATTTTATTTTTTTTATCTTTAGGAATATACATTAAGTTCAGAAAGAATAAATTCATTTTTTGCCTCCATCCCAGTCAGTTGTTTTGAAGTTATCCACCATTACTTCCAGGCTAATGTGAACAGGAGAGGGATGCATAATTCTTGCAAGTTTATACAAATTACCCTGGATAAATTCTCCATGAAATCTACATCAATCTTATGTTATGAAGTGTTTCCGTGTGCCTGAATTTATCATCACAGTGGTTATAAACACTCAGGTGGTTGTAAGCTCCATGCATTAATGTTCTTTATCAGAATTTAATAGCTTTAACCCCTCTGTTTTAAGGAAAACCATTACAGTTTTGTTTGTGTTTAGTTTTTCCCCACAGGTTTTCCACAGTAAAATAACTTTCAATTCAGTGGAACTGGTTGGAATTGGCTACTCTAGACCTGATTTCAGGAAATTACAAAATGACAGAAAGCAGAAAACATTCCTGTCATAACCATAAAACTATAAAGTGTAAAGTAATGAATAAAAAATCAGATAGGCCTCACTCTAGGTAGCAAAGAAATCCATTAGAGTCGTATATATTTGCAGTCCTTTCAGAAATATATTTGACTATCAGAAAGCCTAAGGAACAAAAATTCTAAGTGTCAGATATTCCAGCTAAAATGAGGAAAAAAAATGTTCCTACACCCAGAATTCGTGACGAAAAATTGCTCCAGTAAGAATTTGGTGACTTAATTGTATTTCCCTTCATGGATTTTGGGTGAAATTCCCTGTGTTGTAGTGATTCTGTAGCAACAGATACCACTCAGCCAAGGGAAACAGGAGCCCAGGACAGAGAGAACAGGGTTGGGCCCTTCCTTTATGGAAAGTAACCAAGACATTTTTAATGTCCATCTAATCCAGACCAAAACTCTACTGCCATGGGGCCTTCTGGAAGATTTCCACAGAGATCTCTACTCCTCCTCAGGAAGCCCAAGCCCAAGCACACCCCCAAAGAATGCTATCTCTAATTTGGTCCTTCAGTGGTGATGCTTTCACTACAGTTATAATAAATATTCCACAGACTGGAGGTATTTCCTTGCCAAAAATTACCCCTAAATTTCAGATCAACTGAAAGCTTAAAAAATCCTTTGCAATAAGCTATTTATGTCACTGGCACATTGTAAACACATCCTTAAAATTAAACTGATTGTTCATTTAGGTTGAATAATTAAAAATCTGCTGTTTCAGCTGCTGACCCAGGATACAAAGCAGTGGCATCCTAGAAATAAAGGAGATGAAATATGTACCCAAGTATTTTGCAAATACTTCAGAACTCTCTTCACATTTAAACTAAAATGACCTTATTCCAAATTTTCTGCAGTAAAAGAGAAAGTCTTGACTATCAGTAGACAGAGATCTGACTTCGATTTCGAGCTTCATTTGGGTCGGTGCAAATTCCACTGATATTTTACGTGGCTGCAGGGAAAACAAAACAACACAAAAAGGTAGCCCTAATGGCTTTGTTTTACACACATGTAAATCTTGACTCTGCATGTTCAGTTTGATGTTACTGAAAGATATCCAGCTCTGCAGAAAATATTCTTTATCTAATGAGAAAAGACTGATCTGGATTTGATCCGTTTAAGCCACCCATTCCCACCTTGCCACATCAGGAGTAAGCAACTCGAAAATGTTATTTAACACCAAACCAAAGCCATTGGAAAAGGACATCCAGCAGAGGTGGCTTGGTATTCTCAAAGCCAAATGTTAGGAGTGCTAAAAAAAAAAAAGGAAGAAAAAAAAACATAGAAAAAACTTGCTAGAATTCTGAGACTTCTTTACCACGGTATGATACTTGCCTGACCTTCCCTTATTGCTGGGAGCAATTCAACCAGAATGGGGAATTTAATCCTCCATAATATGTATTTTAATGACTCATTGTTTTCCTATTTCTTTCTAGTTCCTGCAAAGCTTAATGGACTTGAGCATGATTATTAAAATGCTGCAAATGAAAAAAAAAAAAAACAAAAAAACCCTCGAAGTATCTAGCAAAAACAAAAAGTGGAGATGCAGTAAAGGACGTTCTAAAATTGGAGCCCGTTTTGTTAGGGATGGGAGCAAAGTGTCGGAGCCATATGCTGGTGTAACACAGGCAAACTGGATACAAAGCTTATGTCATTGCAGCTTGCTCCTTCAGAAAGAGCTATGGCAGAAAGATTCCCCAAATTTTACATTTCGATTTGCATGCAGCTCCAGATCAGTACCAACATTTGGATATCAGAAGTCCATTAGAGTTCATCTTCCTGTGTCTAAAACATGTTGTTTCCAAATAATAAATATAAATAAATGGCTTTTAAGCAACTCCTTACTCCCAGCTTACTCCATTTTTTTCACTTTTTTTTTTCACAAAGCAGAAGAGAAGCAGATTTTTAAAATCTGCACAGTTATCTTTCAGATGACATAGGACACAGCCCAGCAGCTGCCAGGAAAAAAAAGACTTTGTCTTTTTTCTCCTCCAACTTAGGAAACCCAAACACACCCTAAGATAAGGCCCTAACCTAAATCCGCAATAATTTCAGTAGCTTTTATCCAGATTTACACTTCTTTAATGCAGAACACGATTTGTCACTTGCATAACAGAGTTTAGACACCAGAAAAACTCCCTCTGTCATTTGAACTTTCTCCCTCCTCAGCTGGCACAGTACAAACTTCAGCTGGTGATTCGGACACAGCCATGGGTGGACAAAAACACAAACTGCACTTGGATAATTCCACAGTGGGGGGGGGTTTCAGCAACAAGAAAATAAAAGTAAAACAACAAACAAATCCCAAATTCTGATAAGTCTACCATCTGATCAAAAAGTTCTTCCCAAGCACTGTTCCCTCCAAATCTCTGGACACATCAAAAATTACGTTTAACTGCATAGAATTTCTGCCAGTACGTAACTTTGAAATGTACTTTGTAAGATAAGAGCTTGGACTCCACAGAAGGATGAGATGCAGTGTTAGCCCACAGGGATTTTGACTCATCTAGATATCCCTCACTTTAAAGAAAGGAGAGAAAGCTCCACCAGCTTTGGAGGTAGAGTGGCTTCAAGCTTCAGTTTTCATCAGGAAAGACGATGAAAGGGAAAACCTTCTCCATCCCACCATCATGAGAAAATGTATGTCCTCCCACCACGCACAGCCAAAGCAGCAATGAAAAACCCCCACGCAAAAAGGTGACAAAAAGGAAAACACAGTCCTGCGTTAAAAACCTAAAGCATGTCCTATATTAGCAATCTAGCTAATGAAATTTGCTTTCATTTAGTTGAAATAAACAGTATCAGATTAGTTCCTATATTATTTTGTCTCTCTTGGCTAACTTCACACATAAGAATGTTCCTCTGTTGCTTATGAAGATGTCTGAAGAAACATTGTTATGCTAATGGATCAAAAGATCAAATATATTCTGTCCTAAGTACAGAGTGGAAAGGAATAAAGTCACCAGACTCTTGGGATCACTTTTAACTACTTTTAATTCCTAAACTCCAATCTAAAGTCACAGAACTTACAAAATGTGCAAGTTCCTGGATCCAGTCAAAGAAGTGTTTGCAAAAGAAAAAGAGTTTTAGCTTTGGATCAGTCAAGCTCTGAAGAGGTGGCAAAGATTACCCTGCACAGGGCTGGAATTCAGCCTTGCTCTCTTTTAGGATGAGGGAATAATTGTCCTTTCCCAATAATCTTACCATTTTGTACAGAATTGCTTGAGGGAAGCAAAAACCAACATATGCAGAAATCATTGCAACTTCCTCAGACACAAGAAATTGTTGTATCTTACAGGGGAACAGAAGCTGAATAACCCAGGCAAAGAACTGGGAGAGCCCAGAGGTGCAACACAGAACAGAGAGCTGGCACTGATAGAAGTGAAAGGAAAATGAGGAAAGGTGACAACAGAAGAAAGAAACAGGAAAGAAAACACAATTAAATGGGAAAGTGATCCAGAACAGCCAAGATGCAATCAGCTGAAAAAATGATAATATCTTTATTTGGGGTGAAATTAGTAGTTAGCCAAATCCAATCCAGGATTTGAGTGCGAGGGGCTGAATAGCAGGCTCTGGGTGCTACAGCTGATCACAGATGTACTAACACTGCACTGATCGTGCATGGCTGGGGCAGACAAATGACCTCATTCCAAGAATTCCTCAAGCCACACTGATGCTGTCAGGCTACACCAACAACCTCCCTGCTTGGAGGCTTTTGGAGTTACACACAGTCCAAAACTAAGCTCGGGGCTATGGCTTCCAGTCTGTGGCTTCCCAGGGGCTGCCTCTGAGCACATGTCAAAAACTTCTGGGATTGCCTTCAAATTTTTTCTTGGTTCCAGTTCAAGGAACTTTTTCTAGCCTGTCTGCTACACTGCAGGTCATTGCAAGTGGTTCTCTGCTGGTTTTTTGGGTTTCCAGCCCAGGAATATCAACTGTGCCACAGAGCAGGATCCCGGCGCTTGCTTGCCCCCGCAGCCAGGTCAGTGCCAGAGTCCCTGTGTGGGCTGGGGGCTGCTCACAAAGGACCAGAGCATCTCCTTTCCTCCCTCCAAGATCCCTAACTCCTATTCATTTTTAAGACAAGGGGACCACAGGGTTTAAGCACAACCCCCCAGAGCAGATCAGGGAGAAAGAGGCACCAGGCTTCTCAGCATCTCACATTCTTCAAGTAACTGCTTAATACTGAATGCTAAATGAAATTGCCCTGGAATACCTGTGGGTAAGGGGGGAAATTTCTGAGCCACCAGTACTTGAGAATCCTTTATTCAAAGGCATTTTTTATGGAATTACCTGGAAATAGTCAATTGACTGCTGAAATATAGCTAACAAAATGTACCATTCCACTTGTTATTTTATTTGGTTTTATATGCATCATTTCCTGCCTTTAATTTTAACTCCATGCCCTCTAAGAAATGCAATCTCATAGACAGATCCTCCCCTTTATTTTCCTGTAATAATAACATAGCAGTTTTCTCTAGCTATTTGCAATCTCTTCATTCCCTTCACAGCTTTTCCAAGCCATGGAATGAAGAATTATGTAAAAATAGGCCACAAGAAACCAGACACACTTGATCTGCACAGCAAAAATAGAGCTCTTTAGCACCTGGCATTCTCAAGAGTGTTAATGAAGCTGGCAAGATAAGCCAGGCTTTGACCCAAAATAAAAAGCTTAGCCCTCAAAAGAAGGATAAATCTCAACTAACATAAAAATTCTGTCTTTTGGTTTCTTGCAAGGTGTGACCCCAGACGTCTGGACAAGTGCTACATGGACAAGCAGAGGGATTGGGCTTCCCATAGGTGGGAAATGCAGGAAGAGGACAAGCAATGCACATGAAAACATTAATTTTAGCCTGTTATAATCCCTGAGGGCAAATTACAAAGACACCCTGCTGCCTGAAATCCCAGGAGTGCTCCTGGCTGAGGGGGAAGCCAAAAGAAAGGAAAGGGACTCAAAGGACAAACGACCAAGCCTGTTATTTGGGAGGCTTTTTTCAGGAGCAACAAATAAATTCTTCAGGATAAATAACTGATTTGTGTTGAATTACAGATTTGATAAGGCACATTTAAAACTGAAAACGCATCACAGAATTTATGCTAAATTTTGCTACCTTGGATGTTCCAAAGAGATGTAAGAGTCTGTTTCCCAAGCTGCAAATGCTATAACGCAAAAGATTATGCAGAGAGAATGGAAGTTTATCAAGTAATGGGGTTTTTGGTAAGAGAATAACATGGGAGGAGGGACAGAATCTGAACTTCTGGAGTCAGCAGAAATATATCATTAAGAGAAACCAGCGTTACCTCTACACATACACAGATAAAACAATCTTAATGCTGTAAATCTTCAATTCAATAAATCTTTCATTGTTTTCATTCAGCATGGATTTCACCCAATTAGAGCCACTTGGCTGGATAACATTTACCCTGCAACTTTTTCTGAATCAAGGTGATATCATAATTCTGCCTTTTACAAATGATTCTGAACAACTATTTCAGCAACACTGCCTAGAAAATGGAAGAGAAAACAGGCTTTTGGCTTCAAAAGCCGCAGATGAAATTATCAAGATGCATAGAATGGGTAAGTGAAAAAAAACCCAAAGCAGAATGGAGATTTGCTAAGGAAACAGCCTTGTTGGACACCACGAGGTGTCCCAGGCCATGCAGGACATCCAGCAGTGAAATAGAACTGCAGAAATAAAAATCTCCAGCTTATTTAAATAGAGAGGGAGTGACAGAGAAGGTTCAAGTAGTATCATTAGCTTTGGATTCCCTGGAATCTCTGTCCAAGATCCCAAGGAGACCTGATTTAAATACTCAAAGTGTTTACTCTGAAAATGTCTTCCACAGTGTGACAAGACCTTGACTGCAAAAGCTGCATCTTACCCTGAACTCCACAGGAAAGACTCAGAGCCAGCCCAGGAGATTGAGATATAAATGGAGTGACAGCACCAGCATGAAACATCGTGAGCAGTGTGAAATACAGTGTGAAATATTACACTCATTACAAAGCTCTGCGCTTCAGAGCCTGTCCCTTTATCAAGCCTCATCTATAATTTGACAACAAACAGGCCTCTGGGATGATACTATTTCCTTTTAAAGAGGCTGAATATTACCAGATCAATTTTCACAAAGTTCTGACAGTAGTACCTTGTTATTAAAATCAGAGTATTCATAAGGCATTAAAACAAATTTCTTCAGTGAAGCTTCAGTTCTTAAATTGTCAAACCATTGTATATTGAAAGGAAAACATAACATCAACTTAATTCCTATAAATAATGAAGTTTGACTGAAAACTGGTATGTTGAGCTGTTAAAAATTATGTCAATACAAATTCAGCACAGCAGAAAGAGGAGTTGCAAGTAATGGAGTCAATGCAGTGTAATAAATCTGTTCAAAACAGAGAATATCAGCAGTTACTGAATAGTCCTACTTAACCCTTTTCACATTTATTTGAGCCAATCTAAAAGTGAGATATTAGCCTTGAAATCAGTAAGCTCAGGCAAATACTGAGTTTTATATTCATAGGAAGTTTTTTCTAAATACAAATATTTGTTTCATGTGATTGGAAAAGTAACAAAATTACAGCTGTATTTGGAAGGCTTTCCTCATCCAGATCCAATTGTTCCATGGATGTTTTTCCCTTTCCCAAATGGGAGTTATATTGAACCTAATTCTTTTCCATAAAGCAATGATGAAGATACACACTGGCACATAAAAATCCACGTACTCACAAGTTACAAACCCAATATTGTGCCATCAGTCTTAACTTTGTGGTCTGCTTTTAGCCTAATCACAGAAAGGAAATTATTGGGTGCATAAAGAGGTTTGTGATGAAGTGCTCAGCGTAAGGACCTACATTACACTCAGGGTTTCATGGGGGTTTTATTTTTCCTTCTCTTCCCTTTTCTTTTTTTTGGGGGGGGTTGGGTTTCTTGGAGGGAGTTTTGGGGAGGGATTTTGGGGGGTTTTTGGTGAGGGGTTTCTCTGCTAGGTTTTTTAATTCATTTCTGCATTTACTTTTACATTTAATTTTCTTCAGGAATAATTCATGACTATTCTTAACAATCTCTATTTTACCTTCCTATTCTGTTTTTTCTTTTTAATCTAGCATTTATTTCATGTGCTTTCATCTCTTTCTCCTGTGTTCTCACCATTGTGAATGGAAGGAATAGAGAGCCCTGGGAGCCTGCACACATCTCTTTCCCCACTTGTCCTACCTCTATTTTTGCCCTGGCTCCGCTGTTCTGCCGTTTGAAATCCCGCATGGCATTTGACACAATCTTAGAGAGCTCTTGAGGCTCGTGTGGAAAAATGATTTAAAGAAAACACATTAACTTTTGAGGAATACCAGAGCTCTCCGGGAGACTCTTCAAACAGTTTTCCTTCTGTAGCATCCTTTAGTGGGCAGCCTGATATCTCAGGGCTGCATTGACACATCCCTTATCCCAGCAACCATTGGTCTCCTAATATCCTAATATTGATGTGGCCATCGAAACCCTCCTGTTTTGTTACACTGAGACCTAGATGTAGATATAGATATAATCATGATTGAAATGCACAGATCACATACTTCCAATGGGCACAGCCTCTCAAAAAAGGCACAATTACAGCAACGTTAGGGATACGGATTTTAGTGGAGCCTGAGGAAAGTTAGCCTCAGATAATGCTGATCAAACTGCAGTAGAAATAAACCTCACCATAAATGTGGTGTTTTCTTATATTTGATTTAAAACGCAGAGTTTTTCCTTTCTGACATTTCAGCTCTGAGTAGCTCAGGAAGGAAAATGGGGCACAGACACAGCACAGCTGAGGAGCCTCAGCCACACTCAGGGTCCACTTCCAGATGCCAAAGTGATTTTAGAAGCAAAATATGTCTGTTTAAAGAAGGGGTGATCAGCACCAGAACAACCAATAAAAGAGGATCCAGCCCCATTAGATCACAGGACCAGGACAGAGCTTTCCAAATCCCATTTACAGTCTTGCAGGTCTTTAACAAGACAAAATGTTTTTCCTGGTTATAATCCAGTTCAAACAGGAGTGAGTTAATATAAAAGCCGTAATCTGCACCATGAGAAGGTCAGACAGCATGATCACATAAACCCCTTCCAGTTTTGTGATCTATGACCTATAAAACCAAATCAGAGGTGACTGAACAAATTTCAGGTCACGGATAGACTCAAAAGTACTATTTTCTTTTTACATCCCCTCAGCCTAATTCAACTCTTTAACTAATTCTAGTAACTGCCCTTGTCTCCCAAAGACATCCCGGTGTAGGACCAGGCACCACGCTGAAGCTGAAAGCAGACTCCTGAGGGATGGGTCATGTGCTGACCATTTCTAATGCCTCCAAGGGGAGCTACAGGGGTGACATGGATCCAGCTACCAGGCTGAACAACACTGGCACTTTTCACACACAGGGAGTAACTGAAAATCATGATTGGAAGTTCCAGGCTGACATATTAGTTCAGAATTGCAGCATTTGAGGTGTTTGGGGTACTTGCACTGCCGTCTGCTCCCCACTTGACCCTTGGCCTGCAGATTGAGCTCAATGGCATTACCCTTTTATGGATTCCGCCAGAATTCTGAGGACACTACAACCCACTAAATTATTTTTTGCAAAGCAAGAAATGAACCTTATTCATTTGACATTTGATATACAAAAGTACATTCCATTTTTGTCCCTGTCAGAGCCACTGTCCCTGGCATCCTCGAATCACTTTTTCTACTTCTGTTTTATGGCTTTATTTCTCTTTTTAATTCCATGACTTGCACTAGTTCTGTACATGGCCTCTGATTTTACTCCCCAGTATAGTCCCTCAGTGGGGTTAAGACAGCGAAAGCTATTAAAAAACACCACCAAAGGCAAAAAAGCCACTACTGCTGAAAGGATCATGTCTTAGAGCAGCCAAACCCTTGAAGGGCTTGGGAAAGGTTTCTGACCCGACTCTGATGAAACAGCTCTGATGATAGGAATGTTGCCAAAAACAGCACAGTTCCAGCTGCTGGATACAATGGTCCCTTCCCTGAAGGTGCAGAGAAGGTGAGAGCCATTTCTGCTGATGAGGAGCCAGTGGACTGGCAGCTGGCTGGAAGGCTGATCTGGGGGAGGCGGGAGCTGCAGGCCCTGCAAAGGCTTCCAGCCATTTGGATCTGGGAGTAAAGAGTGGGGCAAGGCTCGAACCCGGAGCAATTTCCCTTTCCTTTCCTCTGCCACCCTCCTAGGCATCTCCAGGGGATGTGCCAGCGTGACCTGCAGCCACTGCTCAGCCCAGAGCTCTGCCTGAGACCAAAACTAGCTCAAGGGCACTGGAAGCAGCCTGGGATCCCTCCAGTGCATTATTTTTGGCTCAAGTGCCAGGCTCTTCTGGTTCAGCCTGTAAAATAAACTCTAGGAGGAGTAGCTGTGGCAGTCATTGCCTACCTGGCAGGTGGCAAGGACACGCTGCAGGCTGGTTTACAAAACCAGGCCAGAGCATTCTGCAATCAGCTGTACTTACATCAGCAGTTACACATGGCACCAGCTCTCTCCTCGCCTTCCTGCTCAGAATTTCAAGTGAGCCCCAGAAATGGCCACGCTCCACAGAATTTGCATGCCTTAGCCTGCAGTCCCTGTTATGTGCAGAGAATACACCCAAGTTCAAAGGCCAAGAGCAACCAGCTGCTGGAAATAAAGTTTAAACTTTGAAATAAAGCGAGTTACTGCACGATTTTGTACCAACACACACACAGAAATAACTAACTTGTGATCAAAGGGAGAAGGAAAACCACTGTAAGTTTTTCAAGCTCTGCCCTACATTTCAGTGTGTAATTACATTAACACACAATTCCCAGTTTTCCAATTTGTTTGCTGCCACGTAGCAAGACTGAGCACAGAAAATTCTATTTCTTGCAACCCTTCAGAGGAAAACAGAGAAATAAGAGCAACAGATTTATTTCATACCAACCAGTATTTGTTTGCTTGTAACCCAGTCTAAACACCATTAATGCAAAGGGGTCTTTTTCTATGGACACGGGAAACATTTTTTAATTTAGCAGAGGTATTTGAAAGAAACTGCAGAAGGAACACAGGATTATGATATCCTACCACACAATATGCATTTAAAACGTGGGAAATTCGGATCTTGGTGGTTTTGCCATCCGGACTACACTGATATCATCCTTTTCCCACATTAAATGCTCACTCACATTTGAAACAGGTTAATGTTTCTCCCAAATGACAACTCCACAGGGCTACAATAGATGTTTCTGTCCCTTTTACTTCTATTAAATAACAAGTGATAAAAATAGAACAAGTCACTGCACGCCACTGACAGTTTTGTAGATTTTCCTCTTGCTTTGCTGCCTTTTCCTCTTTCTGCTGTTATCTGTCTCAATCTGATCTCCCCCAGCTTGAGGAGTATTCTGCAGGCATTTGATTGATGAAAATCAAAATTACTGAACCGTTCCCCAAACCCAAATAAATAAGTAAACAAACAGAATATTCCTTGGGCTGGCCAGCATTTCATAGCAACACTTGCAGCTGAAAAACCAAGATTGCTGACCTCAATCACTCTCATCTAATTACAGAAAATGAGTTAGAAAAGCAATTCTACCACAAACCAGCTAATATCCTCATGTTCTGAAATACCTGTTCTGCTCATTCTACAATAAAATACACGTTCCTTATGTTTACAGTCACAATGCCAGTTCGAAAACCCCACATTTTTACTCATACCTGAAAAAATGTTTAATTTCAAAGCAATTTCTCTGTGTGGAATACGTCTACAGACTGTATTAGCAGATTTTCAAAACTATCAAAATAAAAACACCCATGTGAAAGCACAGACAAACCATCACACACACACACACATCTCTCTGCATAATTATAGAGGAATACAGGAACTCTGACTTGAAGCCTAGCAACAGTATCCAAGTATTAGTTAGTCTGCTAATCAACTACCAAAAACTCGCACACCAGCTCAACGTGCTTCATTTTCCTAAAGCAAACAAAAAGCCAGACAAAGGAATCCTATCCCTCCTAGCTCCAGAGCTGCTGAAGGACAAGATGCAACGATAGAAAACAAACCTTGTTCACTTGAAGAGGAACAACCCATGTCATTTAGTCCATCTGAAAATTCATCCCATCACAAAGAACCAAGGCAAAAGAGAGATTTAAAAATAGGTTATCCAAGCCAAAGGATTATCAGCTTGCAACATACTTAATATCTGCATATCTGTATCTAATGAAAGCTTCAAAATTCTTACATATATGATTGGGTTTTGTACCTCCATCCTATAGGAGCCATAGTAAATTCTGTACAGCAAATGCTTCCTAAATCTGCTGTGCTCATTTACTCACAGACAGCTGCAGGCTGGATGAAAACAATCAGGGATTAACTTTTCTATTCATCACATCTTTTAATCCATTACTTTCTCTTAGTTTGCAATAAATAAAGACATAAAGTTAAACAAATTATAAATGTGCTATGGCTAGTTAAAATAAGTTTTCAAGGGACATCATTATTATTATTATTATTATTAATTATTTTTAATGGTGTGCGACTGCTGTACATCAGGGGTATCTGCAAGGTCTTCCTCAAAGCAGAAAAGAAGATGCAATAATAGTCACTGAGCTGGGATACACCTCTGGGTCCCAGAGAGTTCCAAAATAAGCAATAATTAAAATAAGCTACTCTGGTGCTGCTATTATTCCTCAAAAAACCTAATTTGGGGGCATGATGAATTGAAATAATCTGGGAAGCCACACTAAGCATTTCATACTGCTTGTAAAACAAGTTTCTAAGTACCTTATGGTAATAGGGTTTATTGCTTTATGAAAAATACTCCTGCAATTTGTTTCAAATAGGATTACTTTTTAAATGATATGGCAATTTTCATTCACCTTTCAACCATCTGCCAAGAAGACAAAAGGGATTCCCTCATAAAAGAGATAAATACAATGAAATCTGGATCTTGCTTTTAATCCTTTATGGGTACCCTTTTTACCTGTGCTTGGAATCCTATCTTTTCTGTTTGATTCAGTCTTACAGAACTGCATCATCCCAGTCTGGAGTAAGAACTTTCCTGCTAGTAACAGCCAGGTGGGTTTTACTGGACTAAAACCACAGGAATCCCTTGCAAGGCTTTTTCTTTATAGGTTTGATCACACTACTCCATGGGCCATTTTTCTCACCTTTTTTGGCTCTAAAATAAATATTGTTATATATTTTCTCCTTTTTCCAGAACAGCTGGAAGTCTTATGATTATTGCAAAGAAGCTTATTTCGTATATGCCTAATTTTAACATCTGTCTGATGTGAGCACTTTACAATTAAATTAAAACAAGAAGGAAGAAAAGTCTCAGTGGGACTTGGTCTGTAGGACAAAGATTTAGGCTCTGCTGTAAATCAGAATTTTCTACTGCTAAAGGAGAGTCTAAAATAATTACAAAGTGCAAAGAGATTGGGATTATCAACTGAACTTAAAATAATACCAAGGTTTAATGAACTCGTTCAGTACCAAAATTCAGAATCTAACCAAAAATACACTGAGAGATGAGTGATGAAATGTTTCTCAAGAGACTTGATAGTATGATTTGTCCTCATCTTCCTGAAGATGCTTCCCAAACTCTTCACTATTCCTTCCCCCTCTGCTGCCTCTAAGGAGGTACATTACTCAAATGATAGATGTTGGAATACATCCAAAACTATAGGAACACAGTGGATAACCAGACAAGCACGATAAGCAAAAGCCAGCTTGCTGAAGCTGAAATGCTGACATCACTCTGCACATTCATCATCACAGCAGCTCTCAGGTTCTCTGCTCAGGATTTGGTTCTTTGATTTATCTTTTTTTTTTTTTTTTTTTTTTTTGTCCCACCAGGAGATGCTCCAAAAATGGACATTTCAACAACTTCATTTTTCATAAGTAATAAAACCTAAAGGACAAATGTCCAGCTAAATTAAATTAGGTGGGAGGAAGTAACATAATGTAATGTTTACTCTTTAAGACAAATCTACTAATTTAAACAGTCATACTCAATCCACCACCATCTTGCAAAAATTGCAAGTGAATCATGGGAGTACCAATATTTCTATTTTTCAGTGGCAAAAGTAAAGGCGTCAGAAAAATTTGGAGAATCTTCCCATAGAAAGTATTTTCTAAGCATTTTTCTAGAAATCACCAAATCCTACAAGTCAGCAAAAAAAAAGCATTACCTATAAATAAATATAAACAACAATAGGATGCCCAACCTAATAAGAATAATGGGTTCATTTTTAGTTCATGTTTTACAGATTATTAATAAATAGAGAAGGGTGAAGAATTCTTACATGGAAAGGAACTATCCCATTATCCCAGGAAAAGCCCCTTCCAAACTCCCTCCGAACTTTTATGCAGAAGTTATGACTCTGGTGCATTTTGTCCTCAGTTTTCTCAGTGCACACTTCAAGAACTGAAAGTGCTACAAGAACTCACATTACCACAGAGCTTTCAACCGTATCCCTGCAGATCATATGCAACCAGGAAGGGAAAGGGAAAGCAGTCCTTAATCCACATCCTTAGTTTTATATTTCATGTGAGCTGGCCTAATTTCCCATAGAAATGAAATGCTATCAAGTCAGAGAGTTGCCTCACTGAGTTAAATCGACTACACAAAGCCTCCTGCTGCAAAAGGAATGCCTCTTTCTCTTCAGCTTCAGGATGTTTCAGCAGGACTTTAATTAACCTGAATTAAAGCATTTTAACTCATTTTTATTAAACTGTATTAGGCATCACTTGTATCAAACTGGCTTTTATTTTAATAGCGAATCTCTCTACGTAAAAAGATCTTGAAAATGCCTTCAGGTTTTTTTTTCCAGGGACCCCTAAGGCCTGTCACTACCCTTAATCCCACCAAACTCAGTGAGAGGGAATGCTTTCATGAGTATGGGGAGTTGGCTTCTGCCATATATCCACTGAATTATAGAGAATCATCTTTCTCCGTTTTCATCTTCTGATCAATTATTTCTTTGAGAGATGCTTTAGGCGAGGCCAAAACAACCTGCAAGATCCAAAGTGGCTATTCCAGGTCAGTGGATGTCTATTTAGTCTATTACAAACTGACTGATTTATACTTAGAAAGCACCTACCACTTATCACACTTTCCTTTTCAGAGTGTGTTTTTGAAAACAGTTCAGCTTTTTCCCCATCTTCATTTTTTTAGAGGAGTTACTTTTCAAACCTCCCTGAAATGTCACCAGCCCTGTAGCTGTATCTCACACAGAATCAGTTTTAACATCTTTGCAACATCTTGGCACAAACAAGCAAAACTTATTTTCAGAGTCTGTAAATATTTTGCTTACCAATATCAGCGTCCCTGTGATTCTTGATATATTCAGCAAGCTCAAAATTTCCCGCTATTATAGCCACCTAAAGGATTGTAAAATAGGTACAATTAATATGTTGTCATCACTTGCCAAGGAGGAAGACGTTACATTACTGACAAACATCAGGCCAACATATTTTCATTTCACAAAGTGGAGTAACACTGTTACTTTCGTTCTGCAGTACATATCTGAAACACCAGCACGAAATGATCTCTCAATCTGTTTTAAGAGCTCTGCCAGTCCCCCAGCTGCCCATTTCCCAGGAATGCTGTGATGGTGGGAATCTCAGGAGGCTGCTGGAAGGGCTGCAGCTTTTCATGTAGCGGCAGTCCAAGGCAGCAGTGAACATTAAGCACAGCATCCCCAAAGCTCTGGGAGCTCTACGGGTGTGTGGGGAAAGCTGCAGGAGAGACACACTGAAGATATTATCTCCCTTTAATTGCTCCTGCCTCACTGCTTACCTGAGCAATAAAAACAGGAGCTGAAATGCAAAGTACATGAGAGAACCAGGACCAAGAACTACCAGCATTCAGGTACCACTAAGGCACCAAAAAACAGATGGAAAGAGAGAGACTGGTAAAGATTATGCACATATAGAGAGTTTAAAATGTCTAGATAAATTGAGTTCTAAAATACAAATTTTCTTTTTCATGTGTTTCTTGGTTGTTGAACACAAATGTGTTCAACACATCTGCATTCTCACCTAAATGGACTTAAAAAGAAAAACATCTCTGCCGGCTGTGAGGGAAGCAATTCAGTTATGATAATATTTCTGATGCCTCCCTTTTTCTTCTTCTCCTCTTTTTGCCCTGAATATCAAGGAATTGTCCTTTCTGGCCCCATTTTGCACCTCTGACAGATCCTGTTCTCTAACGGCTCTGTGGTTTCCTGATGTATGTACGAGGCATAAGCTGGGCTCACCTTTCTCATAGAAACTTCTGCATCTACAGGGTGCAGGTTACAAAAAACGAAAATTTTAAAATCTTCCTTTAGGACTCTCTTGGATATGGGACTACTGCCAGACATGAGAAATAAGTGAAAAGTCAAGGAAGTTTCTGAGCTGATGACCAAGAAAAATTATTTGCTGGTTTGTGCCTCTTCACATACGAAGAATGATGTAAAGGAAGACTTAAATGCTGAAATGGTCTTGGGGAATGTATGAAGTACAGTTAATGTCAGTAGTATCTTTGAATGTAACAAGCATAAGATGTTATTTCTGCACTCAGCACAAGAAATTGAATGGACAATTTCATTTATCAATAACCAAAGCAAACTAATACAGAAATCCCTGACACTGAAGACTTTACACACAAGTTTGTGGCTGCCCCCCGGCAGGGTCCAAGGCCAGGTTGGACAGGGCTTGGAGTACCTGGGATAGTGGAAGGTGCCCCTGCCCATGGCAGGGGCTGGCACTGGGTGATTTGAAGGTCCCTCCCAACCCACACCATTCTGAGATTCTGTGATCAGGGAGGTTGGACACAGGCAGGGTGGGGCACTGACACCTCATCACCATCTGAGACCACCCACCAGGAAATTACTCTTCTAACCACTAGTAAGCCAACATTTATTCCAGGAAGCCCTCCAGAGAGAAACAGCTTCTCGGCATGGATAACATCTAGAGTCTGGCCCCCAGCCTCCTCTGTGCAGCCCTGAAGCACAACTTATGGCTCTCCCTGGCAAACAGCACTAGGAAAGTAACAGCAGAGCTGCACAAATCCTCTCTCCTTAACTTCCAATTCTGCAGCCTGGCTGGCTCCAGGTTCATAACAGCAACATTTGTGTGCAGCTCTGAGGTTTTCTCTACATTGTAAGCAAGTGATAATACTTCTCTCTGATGTTACCCCTAATCAGCAGTAAAATTCCAAGGGGGGAGGGGTGGGGCAGGGATTCAGCAGTGACAGGCAGCTTGCTAGACAGCAGCCATGGTACTCAAATGAAAGAATTTTTGATACCGAGCAGATTTTAAGCCTCAACTATAAACATGCTCTTCGAGTGATAAACACACTTTATTACTTGGGGGAAAAAAAAAAAAAAGATATTTCCAGATAACTAAGAGGCAGCTTGACAGGGAATTGTTCCTGTACTTGCTTCTGAAGCAAGCAGTAGATTCTGCAAGCTCAAGGAACCATTTTTCTCCATTTAATTCACTTCAATGTGCTAAAAACAGCATGTAAAATCCTTACAGCAAAATGAAGTATATGCTAAGATCTAAAGAAAGCAAGGAAAAGTTAAAAAGTACAAATATTTCTTGGCATAACATCAATGCACTTCACTTGAATTTGATGGGTAAAATGTGTGGGAGAAAGTGAAGTCAGAGCAAAATGGGAAAGACACAAAATTATACTCATTCAATTTGTACAGTTGCAAACCACAAAGCACGGCAACCTCAGCCCCTTTTCCATCCAAATGTATCTTAAACAAAAGTTATAGCAAGTTTACATGAAAATATAAATGTGAATGCATTAGGACAAGTGAATGGTCTTCACGAGATCCAGAGCTTGAACCAAATGGAGGTGATGTAAAGTCTCTCCTTGATCAAGTACCTAAATCAGAGACTAACTGAAATTCTATATTTGTACTAAATTTCTTTGTACTTTAGAAAAAAATAGTAATGTAGTGCCTTGGCAGAAAATACTAGAGTTTGATTCTCTCAGTGCTTCATAATTTACATGGTTTTAAATAGCCATAGTTTGCTTTTCAGGATGTTCCATAGACAAGTGCTAGATTTAAAATTAAGAGGTTATGGCAGGAAAGAAGGCTTTGTTTGAGGTTTCTTTTGATCACAAGACATCTCCTCTTGGCAGTGAAAAAGTAGCACAGCCAGCAAAACTACAGTGAAAGTTTGCTTCCAATTCCAGTAGGAACTGGATTCCAGTCATCAAACCGCATCACGTGCGTGTTTACAGACATGAAATATTGCCATGAAAGGCTGGAGGTAGCACTTTACAACTAGAGGCTATCTACTGCCTCTGTTATGCTGAAGCTTCAAAAATTGCAGCTTTTCTAAAGCTGCATATGCAGCAGTCTTGCCATAATTCAAGTTCTTTCATTCCTGCAGCAAACGTCCTTTCATGTCGTCCTTTTGACATTTATCTTACATCAAAAGTCTGCGTGTCCTCAGCCACATTCTTCTGCAAACCTGATAAAACCTGGTTCTGCATCTTGTATGAAATAAAAACATCGCTCACACACAATTTCCACTGAAACCTGCTTTGTGTTTTGCCCCG
This sequence comes from Coloeus monedula, assembly GCF_965178545.1. NCBI lineage: Eukaryota > Metazoa > Chordata > Aves > Passeriformes > Corvidae > Coloeus > Coloeus monedula. Next base: position 2,176,855 of record NC_138786.1, on the reverse strand, counting down.
TTTTTACAGGGTGTCTTTGCTTTGAATCAGAAAGAGTTCACCTGCAGGGTCCCAGCACAGTGTCAATCAAAGCCCAGCAGAAAAGCCTGACTCAGTAATTCAGTGCTTTTAAACCCAAACCAGGATCTTTGTCTGCTGCAGACATTTGGTTGGGAGCCCTGCCACATTCTACTGTACAGAGAGTAGAAATTATCTTGTTGGGGTTTTTTTAATCAGCACTAGAGGCAATTTTATATGAATGACAGTAACCAAAGTGAATCACTTATCAGCTCCCTCCCAAGCTTAATTGACCCCACAAAGGCTGTTAACGTGGGCACCTAATTATTACCAAATTACCTTTGACAACACACATGTCTGGCCTGGGTAAGTCTGCCACAGAGAAGTGAGCAGAGAGTAAAGCTAAGCAGGAAGATGGATCTTGGTAGGAGGCAACTCATATAAAATGAGAGGATAACACCATGCAGCTGGACAGCGGTACCACCTCCTATTCCCACGACGAGCTGTCTCCAGCGTGACAAAACTTAATGGAGTGCCCGAAACAGGTCACAGCCAGGACACCCCGAAGCACAAAGCCACGGGGTGAACAACTCACTGGAGCAGAGCCAGAAGCTGGCTGTCACTCAGGGCGTGCAACAGGGAGCGTGACCAGCAAGTTTGTGTTTACACAGATATTTCCTCTGCCTCGGGAGAAGCAGAGCTGTCACAGTCACCCCAGTGTCTCACTCGCTGTCTCACAGGCAGATGTTTCTTTCAAACGATGCCACTGGTTCCAGGGCCTCTCTGTTTGCCATGGCAGGCAATGCCAGATGCTCTGCTGCCAAGCCAAGGGAAGAAAGGAAGGAGTTTAGTCGACACTTGGTGAGTTGCTACGGGTGGTAACCAAGGGACAGCTCAGCCGAGTGGAAACCTGAATGAATGAAGCAGCTGCAGGCAGGGACTGGGAGGGAGCAGGCAGGAGGTGAGAGCATCCCAGCACTCCTACTCAACACTGGCACCTTCACAAGTGGGTCTCTTTCTCCTGACAGATCATTCTCACCCCTGGCTTTCTGATATTCGCAGTCAGAAACAATCCCTCTGGATAAAGGCACTGGTTAAGTTGCCTTTCAGGAGTCAATTCAGAAATTAAATATTTGAGGCATCAGGTTAGTTCTGCTTTTCCTGAATCTTGTTCCCCTAAGATACTTAGTTTAAATAATGGCATAAAAGTACTTTGTGTAAATAGTGAAACTGGCCAGATGTCCTGTTACAGGTTTTGGTGTGACAGACTTTCACAATGTTTTCAGACTCTGCATCGAACAGAAGTAGCACTGACTCACCCCTACCTCTCTGTTTAGCCCCATAAATGCAGTTCTAAAGGTATCAGTTTACTTACCTTCAAGTATTTACATTTTTTTTTTTTGATGGAGATTAATGCAGTGGTTTTTTTCCTTTCGGGAAACTGGAATTTGTATATACACTTTACCTGGCACTAACCTTTCACAATTGATTTTTCCCTGCTTTTGAAATGTATCACAGGTAGAGACTCTATTAAATTAGAGAAGGATTTTGTCGCCTGTTAACAAATACAATTTTAGAGCTTTATGGGCTAGTCCCTGAAAGGCAAACACCCAGACTAAATTACATTACCACTCTTGGAAACAAACTGCTCCACCCAAGGAGAAATGACAGAAAAAAGACAGAAACTGAAGCTGTCCCCTCTTAAATCAAGGCAATGAACTTTGACAAACTTTCTGTGTGGGACCGAAGAGAGCCCCTCAGTCCATTTATGTTCCACTCAGTCCAGGCTTCTGCATTTCTGCTGCACATGCTTACATTTGAGAGACCCAAAGCTTTGAGATGCAGAGGAGCTGCAGGGCTGTAGCTGCCATTCATAGTGAGCACATAAAACGTCACCACTCCCCACCCGCTTTTTCTCCCCCTGCTCTTCTCTTCCAGACAATTTCCCTTTCCTGAGGAAAGTGCATTTCATTATTCTTTCCTTCAGGGCTGACATTTCACCTTTCCCTTGTCTCTGCCAGCCAGCAGTGCTCGCTGAACGATGGCTTTTCCAGAAAGCTTGGACTGGCAGTAAATTCAGGTGTGGTGCTCTACATTAAAGGAGGTAACGCCAGCCCAGCACAAAGTGTGAATTACGTCAGTGCAAATGCAGGTGGACAGACAGGACACTCCGAGGTAAATCTTCCCTAGAGGTTCCCATCTTCAGTGGGAACTACAAGAAAGAGGTCACACAACCCTGTGAATGAGACTGTAACCATCGGACTCCAGAAACTGCCTTCCACTTAAACCACTGACTCACAAAATCATCAATTATTTCTCATTCCATCGAGGACTATATTATTTTAACAATGAAAAAACCCCACTCAAGCAGTCACAGCCATCACACAACAGGATTCACTATCAGCTGAGGCACATGAGAAATTAACACAAGGGAATTAAGAAGGAAGGGTTGGGATCACTTCCTTAATTAAAAGATTTCCAGGAACGCTCTTCCACGTATCATAATTAGAATGTGTTTGTTTAGTATTAAAAATATGCAACCACATTCCAATAACCACAGCTTTTGGAGATTGACACCTCTTTAATTTGATACAAAAATCTAATGGTGTTTACTGTGGGGCAATGAAAATGTAACACAGCTAAACTTAGACGTATTTATTTTCTACTGTGTCCTCTGGAAAGAACGGCTCTCCCTATAAAACAAAGAGGTACTTGGCGTCTAAAGCCACTTCAGATTTAGTCCCAGCACACCATCAAGCCCACAGCAGTCATCCACAAGGACATCAGGAAGTTAAATTTAGGCTGTTAAGTGCCAAGACCCTGTTCCCATGTGTGCCCGTGTAGGACATGGCAGCAGGAGGCTCCATCCCTGATAAATGGTGACACAAAATCACCCAGCACGCTCAGCAGACTCAAACAAATCCCATCCTAAATGGATCTGCATTAGCTGCTCTCATGTAGCGTGTGGATTTTATAACTCTCCTCGGTGGGACAGATGGAGTTCAGTTTGGAAAAGCAGGAAGCAGTCTGTGTTCCAAATTTCTTTTCCATAGGTGTGGGATGGAAATGTATCGATCACCCGCTGTTGGTTCCTTACGCAATTCCAGTGAGCTCGCACTTGCAGGGACTTTTGTTGATGCAAAGAGCACCAGAACATACCTGGAACTTGGCTTCCTTAGGAAATGCATTCTCTTGTAATGCCTGAGCAAAACGAGACGATGTGGCAAACATTGCTCTGAGCTCAAAGCACAACACAGACCTCAGGTGTTTTCCAACAGAATTCCAAATGGGTCTTTCTCTGAACCAGCTGGAAAATCCTGCACAATTACCACAGCCATATAATCTAGCACAGAACTGCTGGACAATCATGAATTCCCTGTTTCACTTTGCAAAAATCAAAGGGCAAAGTTTCACCCCAGGTTTTGTAGTTGCACGGATTGCAGTTGATTTTTGACTTTGAGGCTACGACACTGCAAAATAAATGTAGCGGAAGCTTCTTAGTTCACCTCATTAAAAAATAAAACCAAATGCTTGATTAATATTCTATTAATATCACTAATTCCCTGTCTTTATCTACCAGCGCAGCTGAATACATAGAATATGGATGACATAAAACATGACCTCAAGGTGATACATATGCTGGCATTGTGGAGACACACATTTACACTCCAAAAGTTCGTTAAAAAATAATCAGTGCTGAAGTTGAGACGTAATACATCTAATTAGAAATATGTCAGAAGCAAATCACTACTTTAAGAAGTTTATAGTTGTGCAATATTTTGTACATTTAAAAAAGCAATCATGTTTTTGTTGAAAATATATCAGAACTGACAGGTTTTATTTTATAAAATAAAACTAATTTTATCCATTTGGAGTTTTCTTTCAGGTATATCATTTTCAAGTTTTGGCAAAAGTCACTGAAATAAGGTAAGATAGAATAAAGAAAAGCAGTAAAATTGAATTTATTGTCTTTAAATAATAGCCAGCAAAGGTTTATATTCATTGCAGAAATAACCCACGTTCTCTACCAGGACAATAAAATGCTGACAATTTTCCTAAATTACTTTATAGGAATGTTATGAAGACATACAAGTAAAAAAATCATACTCAGCATTTTCCTGCATGCTTCTTTCCCAGAGAGAACTCTTAACATTTTTAATTATATAATGTAATACAAGCTCAATATTATGCATTTTGAAAGGAACTAACTGTGTATATTAATATATCTGATGTCCAGTAGATGGCAAAATATCAGCAACCACCACCTTTCATCTTGGCACTTGATTCATTTAAACCCCAGAGTAAATTTTTTCTTTTTGTTTCCAATATCCACTTTCTATTTCATTGGAGAGCAGGATTAGCTTTACCTTTTGGATGTTTTCTGTCTATTATCTGCTTGAAAGCCAATTTCATCTTCGTCAGGTCTCGATACAACAAAGCACAATAATGCTACTATCCTTTAAATAGTCCTTTGAAGACAGTTTCTTCACCACTGATTTTTTTTTTCCAAGAGCATGCTGCTGCTACTGTTCCCAAATTTGCCAGCACATGTTAGCATACTGTGTACTAAAATCTCTTAGCAACAATATCTTAGTGTCTAACATTTCCCTTCTTCCAACTATGATTCACGGAGCCATCTGTAGTCAGATATTGACATGCAGCATCCTAAAATAGGCACCTTACATTTGCTCAACAACTAGTTTTAGCATCTGAAAATATAAATTATGGGGAGAGGGCCAATATTTCTTTGAGGCTCCTCAGCATTCCCTGGATCGTTTCAGCACTGTTTAAACAAAGGCTCGCCACGAGCGCTTCGCCTCAGTATTGAGGGCAAAGTATTCCCGCTTTTCCAATCGGCAGCTCCGCTTACGTAACCCTCCAAGCAATCCCAGGCTTCCCTGGTGAGGACCACCTCACACTGCTACTCAGGCTATTTTTAATAGTAATCAAAGACTAGGGTTTCAAGCTCCGAGATCCAAGGGTTTTTCACACCCTTGGAAGCCTCAGGCTCATGGGAAGCGTCCCACAGACAGGTGGGACAAGGTCAATGTGCCAGCTGGGCGAAGACAAAGGGACTTCTGCTGTAGGAAATGCGACAATATCCCACACTCTGGAAGAGAATTTACAACCACAGCCTCCCAAGCACTGCTGTTGCCTCCCAAAACTCTTACCAAGCTGCCCTCAGAAAATACAGCATCTTCTTTTCAGCTGCAGCAAATTAACGCTTAGCAGCAAAGACTCTGCATAACCCAGGTTGTTCGTGGCAATGCAGCGTGCAATTCTGTACAGCTTGAAAGAATAGTGCTGTACTAAAAATATTAATTAAACAGGAACAGGAAATGTTAATTAAAAGTAATCATATTCAGCAGAATACATTATATAGGAAGAGCTGATCGTATGGCTTTGGAACTGTCTCAAGTGTGAGGAACACACTTCCACCCCAGTGAAATCCACAAGATTTCATCCACTTCAAAGGAACTGGGATTTTACCCTAAATACTTTTCAGCAATTAATATTTTAAAAACAAGCAAACACACAACAACGTGCAGCCAAATACAGCTGGACTTTATCAAAAAAAGTACACTGCAAGCATAACAGTGCTGGCACATTTTCCTTGCTAAAATGCTGGGTTTGCTTGCAAGAGATTTTACAGCCCCCATGGGTCTTCTGGAATACACTCAGTAGCCATGAAGCTCTGCCAGGGCTGCGCGAATTCCAGTCAGAATTAGGGGAAGGCAATCATTCTGAATAACCTCTTTTCCGTCTCTTTTAGGTCCTGCAGCGCTGTCTTAGCAGGACTGGACAAAACCTAAAATGCCTGCAGACACCTCTGTTCATTTTCCAGTCTTCCTTACTAAGATTTAAAAGGCAGAACCTGTGTTTTATTCTCCACTGTCCTTTCACGAACACACACAACTGCGTTCTTAAAATTTAACCACTCCTATTCATGAATTAGCCATGACTGAATACCTCCAGATTAACCTAAGCCTTCGTGGACGCCAAGATAAAAAATGTAAGTCCTTTCCTCACAACATGGGAGCAAATCACTTCTAAATCATCTCAATCCCTCGGCTTTGAAATGCAAACTTAACTCCTAGGACAAAAGGAGTCGTCGTTATGCAAGAACCAGCTTGACAGGAAGTGTTGAACTGAATACACCAGCAAGTGGAGCAGAGTTACAAGGAAACATGTCAGGAAGCCTAAAAAGGAACATGCAGACAAATCCATCCCAGGCACAACTTCGCTGCTTCACGACTTTCTTTTATTTCCTACTGTTTCTTGCGAGGAGACGTAACTCAGATTTGAAGTTACCCTACTGTGTACAGGCTGTATTGAGCCTCCTCCATGGTCACTGCATCTACTGGGAAATTTTATGTTTCTATCTATTTTAAAAGTAGAGGAAAAAACCTTCCATCTTCTTCTTGCTTCTCTGCTGAAATGCCACCCAGCGAGTTATGCTCAAGCAAGATGCGTTTTTCTACACACTCGTGTTTTAATAATTAAAACGAAGCAGAAAAAGCCAAGTGTGATACACACAGAGTTACAATTACAGGCTCATTCCTCAGGAAAATCTAGCTCAAGCTGGAAAGAGCCATCAAAAGCCAGTTATTACATAATCCTTATTACTGCTACATGGGCAAGCAGCGGTTCCAAAGGAGTATTTACTAAAAGCAGATAAAGCCAGGTTGCAGCATCAGATGAATCAGATAAGACACAGCCAGCAACAAAGTTGACTTAATTTTCTTCGTCCCCTCCAATAATATGCTAAATCAAAAAGCCATGAAATGCGATCTTCTCCAGCTGAACTCTCCTAGAAAAAGGCTGAGAACGTGTGCTATTTGCTAGGTTTTGTTTTCCTTGGCACCACAGGAAATGCTGGGCTGTGCAGAGAATTCAGCTCAAGGGTTTATGGGTCTGTGCTGCCGTAGGGTGAAAGCTTTCACCTCTCCAGGCAGCCTTACCTCATGGAAAAGCCAAAACCCACCACATTAGCAGCTTCTTCCCAAAACACTTTGAGAAAAAGTGTCTTCCTACTCACAGCAGACAGACACTTCCCACTATTTCACAGCAGAAACTTTCGGGGATTCAATTTTGCGAACACTTAATAATATAGTGTTGCTTCAACTGCTAAACCAAATGGCTGGAAATCTTTTGGAAAGCCCTTAGGATAAAATGCATCGGGTGAATAAGACACCGTGATTATTTTACCTAATACATTTGGTGGCTCCATTCCAGACTCTGTGGGTTAACTACAATAAAACCTTTGGAAACAGCAGTCTAGCAATAGTCAATGCCAATAACATACTCTGATGGAGATGGGATTGCCAACTGCATGCCAGGAATGCTCCCTCCAAATGGCAGTGGAAGATGATGCTAAGTCTGTCCTACAGGCACAGATCCTACATTTTTATAAGGAGCAAGAACTTGGATATTGACAGAAGATAATGCTGAGTAGCCTGTTTAGAAATGCAAAAGCAAGAGATGCTGCCACCACAGCAGCCAACCATCGTAACTCCAATCATTAATCCATTCCTGCAGGCTTGAAGTGCCCGCCGGTCCCACTCACAGGTTATTTATCTCACAGACAAACTGAATGCTGTTAACATCTCAAAACAACATGGCTTAAATTAGGATTACACAGATCCCCGCTGCCTCTTGTAACTTCACCCACGACAACTGATTGTGTCTGAATCACACATAAACCTTTCTTACTTTGAGGCAAGAGCTGTTGGTGACCCTTACAATTTACTTTGCCTAATTTGTTCCCTTTTATAACTTCTGAGCTTTTTTTCTGGTGGAAAACGAAACAGGTTAGCTCCTAACTACCTCAGAGAGTCCACTTTTCCCAGAGAAATTGGACTGCCTGTGGGAATACCTGAGGCATGTCAGCTGGACACCCCTGTCTGAGCAGGGAGAGAATGGGGAATAGGGGGAAAAAGGGGTCTTGGATCATTTACATGGAACACAACACAACAGATGGTCACATGGAGACTCCTCCATAAGTTTGCTTTTGGAAAAAAAAAAAAAGAAGACACATCCTGCAGTTAAGTATTTTTAGCCTCTCCAAGCGTGGCAACATTTTGCCTTTCTCAATAAAAGGTAATCATATAATTTAATTCTTTTATGCTTTACTGCATTACCTCCATTTGGCTGCTTTTCTGAAAAATGACAGGGTTAAAATGAAGGTCAGGACGGACCAGCCAGCAGTAAGAAAACCATCCCTGAGTCAGGAGGAATTGATTTAACTCCATTCTGTATCCATATGTATTTTTTTGCTCCTGTATCTCTTAATATTCTCAGGAATATTTCATTTGCCACCACTTCCCCCAATATCAATTTCCCCTCTTTTAGTTATTCCCCTTCCTTTTAATTATTATTTTAATCATGTCTTTTTAAGAAATTGTGTTGAGTGTGCCTACATATATACAGACCCATGTACATTTTTGATTTTTAAAGGAAAAATCCGTAGTTTGTTCTGGAATGGTCACTTGTAGAGATTTTTTCTTTAAAAAAGTATGAGTAAGTTCCATTATTTGACTGAAATCAGTAGAAAAGCTGGAAAAAGCTTAAAGTCTGACTAAAGGCAGAATGCATCATGAGCTCATAGCTGTATTTTTTGCCAACAATACCCAATATTCAGTGATTCATTCTTCACACAGGTGCTACAGGAAAGGAATTAGGATGGAAATAAATACATGGATAAAGCAAAGTCTTCTGTAATTCATATGCTCCATTAACACAATGGTTCCATATTTTAACATCATGACAGAAGGCATTATTTTATATTTGTGAAGATGCCTTTTTGAGGCACCCGATAGAGATTTTGGGTTTAAAATTAGCTTTCACATCCTTTCAAACAAAAAAAAAGTCAGAGACAAAAAAAAAAAAAATACCTGAGAAGAACTTCTTGTCCTTTGCCTGTAAATTTCATCCAAAAGAAGGAAATTAAAAATTCCAATAACCTAAATCTAAACTGGGGCTTTGGGAAGCCTTTCTAGTGAGGTGCTGGATATGCCCAGTTGTATCTGTCTGTGTCCCCCCACAGCCAGCTCAGCTTCCAAATCCATGGGTTTAGTTCCTATTCCTGGTTTTGGAGCCCCTGTATTTGAGTCAGTCTGGAAACCAGTTCCCACTGCCAGATTATTAATGTGGAGATCAGCACACAGGGCAATAAAAGAAAATAAAACTAAACACCACAACATAACACAACAGGGGAGAGGGGACAAGGAGGGGTGGGTCAGCAGAGTTTTTCAGTGTGAGCAAAACAACACATGTTTTCCCTCAGCCAGACTCCAAAAGAGCTGAATCATTTTGTTTTTCTGAACAACAGGGACGCCGGGCATGGAAAATTTCAGTTCAAATGATTCAAATCTGGCAAAAAGGAATGTGAGCAATTGGAAATAGAGGCAGGGCAAACACACTGAAAGGAGCAATTCCACCTGCAGTGGACCTGGAAGATTGCTGCTCCTCCTGCACTCCATAGGATGCAGGCATGTTGATTATCCAGGCTGCTTTGGGACAGCAAAGGCCAATCATAAGGGATGCCTGAGACACAAACCACTCTCAGGTACAACTCTGCCGTTAAAAGGTGGCACTAAGTGCCCCTCAGAATAGTTGTTCTGTGCATTCAAACATATTTGTTCTAAAAACACTAATTATTAGCACTATAGTGCTTTATTGCTCATTTGAATTATTCATATGGAGCTGCTGATCATTAAAAGAGAAAGGAGAGACAAGATAAACAAGGTGTATGTTCATTTTAACTTACACTTCATTTCAACAGCTTGTAAACACTGCAAAACTCAGATTTCTAAACTATTGGATTAATATTTGCTAGATAGGCAATGAATTATTTTATGTTAACCTAGAAGCAGAAGAAATGTGTGGAAAACCAAGTTGCTGCGGACGGTGATGGGATACCATGGCTCTTCTGAAAGGATATTTCTGGAGGTTTTACTTCTGAAATAAAAACTAATAAAATAGCACATAAGGTACTTCGATGGCCCAGCCAAGAGGGGCCGGGTAAGAGATCAATAAGCAGAAGTGGCAATATAATATAATATAATGATGTGGCACAGGTTTCATCTCACCTCAGACTGTTAAAAATAAAATACAGGAAAATTTCTGCTGACCCCACATTCTGCAGACTTTGAGCAGTGGGTGACATCAGCTGTACCCAACACTGATTGCTGACTCGATGCACCCCAGGAATGGGTCAGGATGAAACACATCTCCCTGCAAAGGCAGCTAATACAGGGTTAGGTGCTTAACTGGGAAATACAGCCAAGCTTTTTTATGTCCTCAGCGTCCTCAACACCTGGCAATGCCATTCCAACACTACCCCTGCTGGACACTGAAAAGGCAAAAAGGACACCCCGACCCCAGGTGTCCACGACGTGGGATCCCTGAATTAAGTGGCACAGAACTCAGCCCAGATTAGTTTTCCTTCCTGGAATCTGGTATGTCTATGCTTGCTTTAAGAAGCACTGTGATTTGGTAAGGAGTGAGCAAGTGCACATTTATTCTTCTGATGGCAAAACTGCACCACATTCATTGGACACCGATGCCTGATACAAACTCTGCCGCTCGCTTTCATCGAAGGAAAACAAAGCCTTGGCAGGCCTTGAAAGCAGCACACAAATTTCTCCACGTCTGGATCCTGTTGTTTTTACAGAATAGCACAGCTTTCATATCATCAATTTTGTGAGCAGCAACTCCAAAGAATCATCCTTTTAGGTTGCTGCGAAAGGGACATAATGGAGGTGACTCAAAGGAATAGATGCTGCAGCTACAACCACTCTCGTTATGTACATATGAGATGCCTCGATGTTCCCGCCTGCTGATTACATGAGCAAACATTTTTAGTATGCAAAATCCTATTAACTCAAGGGGATTCTGCGTAATTTTATAACAGCTCCACTTGTGGTGTTTGAGTGACTGGGTCAGCAACAGACAGATGGCAAAGAACTAATTCTAAGGCTGCTTTATTGCAGTGCTGGCGCTGGGGTTTCCTCTACTCACTCCACTCGTATAAAATGGAACTTTTCCGACATTCCCTACACCTTTTTCTGTTCTAAGAGCAAGAACAAGAATGTTGGAGCAGTCAGCACAAAGAAGAAGACAAATGCAAAACTCTTCTGTGGGACATTTACCCTCTCTCCCTAGAATCCTAAACCAAAAAGGAAAGTTAACCTCAAAGGCATCAAGTAACAAAATAATCTAATCCAAGAGATTACCCTGGAACACATCCCTCCCATAATTAGGGTTTTCTCTAGCTCCATTTTTTGATCACTTCATAATTCTGAGGTGCAGACGTATTAGCCAGACCTTAGTGAACTGGTGCTTAGCATGTATTTACATGGCAAATTATTAGCAGTCGGAAAATGGTGCCTAAAATTAAATTATTAATGCACCGTTTCCCCAATTTGGGGAAAATGGTCCCAAAAGTAAACAATGATCTGGCTGGGATTTGCAAGCAGAACTCTTAAGCTCTTCAGATGCACAACCTCAGGCCCAGAAAACCTTCAAAATATGGAGAGAATTAAACTGATACTGAAATATTTGGCTGAGGTTTTTTTGAAAGCCCTGTAACTACACGTAAACTTGGAGGAGTTAACTCAGAGACCCACAGGGACACAGCTAAAGTTCCAACTGTTTTACTTGTCAAAGCATTCTTCCTTGAATCCTCTGCCAGCATTATCCAAAGTGGGTCAAGGCGGTAATGGGGAAGACATACCAAGGAAAGATAAATCAGGATTTCTTTTAGTTGAAAAACTCCTTGGTTTGGGAGAACAGCCCCCTTCTGTTTCACCACAGGGCAGGTCCTTTTAATGGCACTGTCTCATCATTCTTCCAGAAGCACTGATTTTTGTAACTTGAAAAAATTCTTCTGGTTTGGTTTGGTTTGTTTTTTAAATATTACAGTTTCCATCCCTATTTCTCACATGTCACTTTGCATCAGGAATGTTTCTCTGACATCCAGGCTAATTAAGCCTGCTTCAGAAATAAGGGCTTGAGGTTGTCAGCCATACCCGACAACCCTTCGGACAAAAAGTTCTCTTCCATTTGGATTTTTAATTAAGCTTACTGAAAGTGCTTCCATATCAGAAAATGGGGACAAACCTTTGACTACTCCAAAGAAAGATTTCCATTTTCTTTTGGAGATAACAGATGACAGCTTCAACCTCAAAGTCTGGCAGTGCATTAAGTCATCCCTAAAACTTAGCCCAGCTCTTTGGCCTCACATCCAAGGAAGGAAGAGCTTCTTTTGGCTAAATCAAGAGAGGCCAAGCAAACCGAAGTGCCCAGACAATCCTCGGATCACTCTTACATGGATCTTGGATCTGTTTTACATGGGACTGGAGATCAGCACAGAGCAAGGTACATCTGACTGCAGAACACCAAGGATTTCATCTTTTGCCACCAACAGCTCACAGAATTCTCAAATTCATTGACAGTGTAACCAGGCCAGCTAAGAGGGTGTTTTCCTCTCATTCCTAATTATTCCAGGATGTCCTCACTTAATGAATTAGCTAAAAGACAAAGTTTTCACTCACTCCACACCTGTGCTCAGCCATGTACAGTGTGACTTCTTCCCAAAACCAAGTTCATGTGAGATTTTCTTCCCAATATTTCAGGGGGAAGAGGTATTTCCTTTTTACCTGAAATGGAGACTGGCTGTTGTAATTCTTTATCTCCTTGTTGGCTCCCCGGAACAGCAGCACCCTTGCACAGCTCTCCTGAAAATGATGGAAAAGGAAACTTGTTCATAAGGATCCTCAGCCACTAGAGACTGTGACTGCCAAGAGTTATGAGGTGTTTGGTCTATATTTTCACGACTAAAAAATAAAAAATAAATGATCTGAGAATTTAAATTGTTAAAGTAGCATTTTAAAAATGACAGGGCTTCAGGTGCTTTGCAGTGTATGAGAAACTATAGGCAAGTGTAAGAAAAACCATGCAGGAATGCAAGAAGTAAATACCTTATTAAATTTTTAAACTGACAAAGTTCCATACTTGACAAATCAGATTTTGCAGAAATTTAACTCCCCTATAGGAGTTCTCCCTATTTTGCAGGAAAAGCAGTACTGTTCACAGTACTGGGATGAATTACATCCTTTCCTCCTGCTAAAAATTAAACAAGGCAGTTTTACCACTTACTTTGTTGGGTTGGTTTTTTTTTCCAGCCTATCCTCAATATTAAATGTATGATTTTTGTTTTAATACACACAAGATTTTTGATCTGTCTGTACACATTGCACTGACCAGACTTATTGTCTCTCTTTTCCCCTAGAAAATGCTAATGGTTACAGCACAAGGAGGAAAATTGGGCTTCAGACCCTCCAAACTGAGAAAATCTGCAAAGGAAATCCCTTAAAAACAATTTACTTTGGCCAATACAGTGCATTGCTTGAATCACTGCTCTCCATGGTTGTTAAATACGAATGACCACAGTCTGGTACAAATTCTCAGAGGTTCTGAGTAGATTCCCAGAATTTTTGATGATTTCTGTACGAACTCTGTTTCCTACCTCCCATCTTTTAATATTCATCTTAGGGTCTCGTGCAAACCAATTCATATTTTAAAAGGGTTTTGTATTTCCTCAACAGAAATATTAATTTTGTTGTGCTTTCTGGGTTGTCTTGACATGTTGTGCTACAGAGTTGTACCTAATGAGGTATTTGGATGTGCTACCTTTCACTTTGAACAGTAAATTTACAGTCAGAGAAGACAAATGGCATAATTTAGGTATTTCAGTGCCAGAAACAAACCTTATTTACTAGACTCTGAGTCACAGGTTAATTTGCAGAAATTACGATTGAAAATCATTTCTATCATTGTGTTTTCTAATTTACCACAGTGGATTCTTGGTCCCATGAAGTCTCCCCATCACAGGGCCGCCCTAAGTGTATCTGGAAAGGAGGTTATCCTACCTTTTCCTCAACTGAAAAAAACAGAATGGATCAAGACAATTATGTCTTGGATTATAATTTTTAATTATCTAGAGTTAACTAAAATAGTCTCATTTGCTTGCACTGCAATCTGCACCTTAGGTGTGTTCTCTCTATCCCTAAACAACTGATCAGTGTCCAATTTTAATCAAGAACTTGAGGATATAAACAATTATATTGAAAAATGTACTGTATTTATTGGTGATCATTCACTGGGTTATCAGAATAAATCATCCAACGTTACAACACCAAAAGAACTATACATTTAAAAACTCTCTACAAATTTAACTGAGCTGTCTGCAGTGTAACAAAGGGATTTATTAACTAAATGGTTTGGATTAGAAAAGTTTTGCCAAAAGCTGTCAAAGAGTTGTTCAACATAAAAAAGAAATCCAAGGGAATTTATTTGGATTAAGTACTGCATTTGTTTGTTTATTGATTTTCTTTTTTCAAAACAAACAGAAGCACTCTTAACTTCACCCTCACTCCTTTTTGTTTCCTCCCCATCTGTCAGATTATATTCAATTTTAATACTACAACAGCTTTCATCTCAGATCCACTCCTCCCAGTGAAAGACGGCACATTTCATCCCAGCAAAAGGCAGAGTTACTGCATGGCCATGGAATAACTTCCAAAATCAAGAGCTTGTTCAGATCAGGACTTTGCTGACAGCCAGGAGAACAAACCTGCCAACTTCAGAAAGTAACCCAAGAAAATTCCCCAGGGAAGACTGGAAGGGAAGATCAAATGGATAACGACTCCATCTACAGGAACCTGGAGGTAACAAGGATGCTGCCTTCCTTCCCATCCTCTCCAGCTGGAAAAGGCAGCACCGTTCCTCCCACAGGAACCAAGCACAACTTCCCATTAAAAAACCACTGGCAAAAATCAGCACAGGTTAAAGTTCACAGCACCCCGAGGAAAGCCTTGTATTTCCACGTGCACCGGATGAAGGAAAAAAGAAGGACGACAGTGCAGGCAGAGGATGGTAAAGTTCCATCACAAAGCCAAGCTTAGAGGCTGTGTAAATATTTGCAAATTTGTAGCTGCAGTTTCAATTAGAGTCTCTAAGTCTCCTACAGAATAACTTCGTCCACTGAAGTCAGGAAAACCCAGCTCTACATGAAAAGCACTGTCATTCTACAGGATTATTCTAATTCCCACCTCATGCTGCATAACCTTTGCTAAAAGTGTATGGTCTTGAAAAATGCCAGATTATCCCCAAAATGCTTTTTTTTTTTTTCTTTTTTAAAAAGCTGAGGGTATTTTACAATTAATTGAGGAATCATGACGAGACTTTAGAAAGAAATTAAGATGGTAGTTAATTAAGAAGCAGATGCTTTAACAGATGTTTCACTGTTTACAGTCACATCTCATGCTTTCCAAATTCACTGTAATATTTTATGTACTGAATTTTAATATAGTTGTAAAACTCATTCCCTCCCCATCCCATCCCTGCAAAGAGAGTATAAAATGCTATCAAATCAAAAGGTTCTATTACTTGTAAACGACTACACAAGTTGTAAACAGCAAAGAATCCAGTATCTTCTGTATAGAGATATTTCCACAGTATTATACAACTCTTTCTTATTTAATTATAAATTAAATTATAGAATAACAGCAATAAATGCTGTACAGGAAACATATTTAGATATGAATCAAACCCAAAAAAAGCTGGTAGAGCATAATGTTTTATTTTCTAATTAATACCCATACCCTTGCTACCTACAATGAGCAGCCTTATTTGTAATCAGTGAATGAACCACCAGTAAAATAGTTCTTATTATCTTCTTTCCAGTTATAAGAGCACTTTTTAAAACCCGAAGCACTTCATTGCATATAAAATAATGTAGGGACAGGATGAAGGGGAAAGGCTTCAAATTGAAAGAGAGCAGATTTAGAGCAGATAGTGGGGAAAAATTCCTCCCTGAGAGGGTGGTGAGGCCCTGGGGAAGTTGTGGATGGCCCATCCCTGGAATGTTCAAGGCTAGGCTGGACGGGGATTGGAGCAGTGTGGTGTAGTGGAAGGGGACTGGAACTGGAAGATCTTCAAGTTCCCTTGCATCCCGTGGTTCTGTGAGCTCTCAGCTCCTGCTGGGGACATTTCTGTCCCTGCAGGGGGCCAGCAGGGCTCGCTGGCAGGGGCTCTCACCTGGTTGTAGAGGGCACAGATGTGCAGGGCCGTGTTCCCCGAGGCGTTCTGCGCACACATGTCGGCGCCGTAGAACAGGAGGTGCTCCAGGTGTTGGACGTGTCCGTACCTGCAAGCCTGGGCAGGGATGCATCAATATTTTGGTTATTACACAACCTAGGCAAGAGCTCCAGGGAAAGATTTTTAGCAGAGGAGGTGCTGTTTCTACCGAGGGTCTAATTTTTAGAACCACACCTGGTTCTCTGATGGGAGCACAAACACCCAGATATGCATTCCTTCACCAGCTCCCATGTGGGCACTGCAGATACAGCAATCCTGTGCTTGAGTTTAACTATCTGCTTGTTTTGGGAAGGGCAGCTTAAGGGATCAAGAAAATACTGCCTTTGGAGCTTTTTATCCACTGATGTTCATGTCTCAAATGTGACAAGTTTTTTGTCCTGCTACTCTCCGGAACACTGCCCACCAGATGGCACTGAAGATGATCAGATTGCCAGAGCTTTTTCCCAAACTGGTTACATGTCTTAGAAGGGAAATCTGGCCAAAATCCAAGTAAATCTTCTTGGTTCTGTGATGTCAAGCAGACACACAGCATACACAGGGCACTGCTCCAAAAGAGGGAGAAATCTTCAAGAGTTACTTTATCTGTCACACAAATAAAAGGTTAGACCCTGGATTTTTGGAAATAAGCCTCTATGAATAACATTCATAGAAATTAGAGACTTTCCTGATTAGCAAATAAGCTTGAGAAAAAGCACAGCAATTCTAGTCCTCAGCCTCTTTTACTTGACTTCCTCCTTCTCTGTGGCTCACTGACCAAGCATCTCCCAATTTCTAATGTTTTTAAATTTGTGCTATCTCAGATCAGCATCATTCCTGTAACAATCAGAATTTAAGGTAAGAGATACAGGTATAAAAATCCATTCAGTCTGTCTGAGGTACCTCATTACTCCTGAATTCAGTGGGAGGTACAGACTGACACACCTGGCTTGGATCTACAATTCGGAAGAGAAAAATTAAGTGGGTGCTCAGTGCCCAAATTAAATCCCCACCCTTCTTAATTCATTGAGGAATGCTTGAATTATTGATTAGTCAAAACAGATTGCTCCTAATCCCGATGTAAACATTGATTTATTTAGGATTACAACCAACACAGGGGGGTTGGAAAGCTCTATTTCATTATGAGAAATAATAACCTTATGTGTATGAGGCTGGGATTTAAAAAGAGGGACATTTTCTCTGTATTTTCAGGGAGTCCAGATGGGGTAATACTTTGATCCAGACAATCCATTTCCTCCACATCTTCAGAAAATATGGTAACAAATAATTCCTTTCTTTTCCCCTACTCTAGAGATGGATCCAAACAACCTTGACCTAGCCACACTTGAGGAAAAAGCTCAGATTCCTGCCCAAACCTGGGTGCCAAAGCAACCTCCATTTCTTTCAAAGAAAAGAAGAAAAAATCTGTGTACTAAAGAATTTCGTGCACAGAAAATAAAGTGAGCCAAGATGACCTAGGCAGGCCTGTAAGGTTGATTACTTGTATCTTTAATTATCTCATAAATGAACAGAGCAGTTCCAATTTTTGTAACTATCCAAACTCATCCGTCCAGAGAAATGACAAAGTAGCTGCCATGATATTGGGACTGTTAGAATTGCTAAACTTTGTGTATTACTGAGTTTATAACTATGCAAAGGGAAATTAATAAAGCATTTTTACACAACTGCTGGATAATATTCAGGCGTTTCTGGAGAGGACAATGAGAGGCTGATGGATCCCAGCAGCAGGATCCTGAGCCCAAATCTTCCTGTAAAGTTCAGCAGAGACAAAGGGGAAAGCACCCTGACAAACACACAAGAAGCATTACCAAGGACACTGACACTGGCATCTAACAAAAAGAATGAGCAACATTTTCCTACTGAAGTGCCCCAAACAGGATGCTAAACTTCCAACAGTCCACAACATAAATACAAGCAGTGCAATTTCTCCAGCAAAATCCACAGTAACCAGAGGATTTCAAAGTTACAGAACACCACTGGAACAGTTTTCTACTTCTAAGTCACCACAGATGGAAACAAAGTGAATAAATAAAAGGAATTAGGAAAAGCAAATAGGAAAAGGAAGAAATTTCATACTTGAATGTGCAGGGTCTTCAAAACAGCATTTAACCCTAGAACAACCATGGCACATTTCCTCATAAAAGCAAATCTTTCCTACCTGATGGATTTCTTGCCATCCATTTTCATCCTTGCAGCTGACTGTAGCATGTTCATGGAGTAAGAGCTCACAGCAGAAAGGGTCCCCTCCCACCACGGCCGTGTGGTACAGCGGGGTCAGGCCACAGCTGTCCTTGTAGTTGGGAGATGCTCCCAGCTCTAAAAGGGTCTGAAAGCAATCACAGACTGTGAAAAATAGATTTGGGAGGGACTTCCACCTAGAAACGGTCTTTACATGAAAAAATACCTGAAAAAGTATTTGCAAGGTTGATACTTGACATAACATTTTTTGCTCACTTATTTATCAGCTGATAAGAGTGGGCCATGGCACAGACTAAGAAAGAAATAACCTTGGAAGAGCTAGGATCTAAAGGAATCTATGGGGATAGCACAGAAAGAAGCAGTGGCAATGTCCAGTTTCCATCCTCTCACTAGGTTCAGAAATGTCAGCTCTGAAAATGCTGCATCGCCTTTGCAATGCATTCACCTCTTCAGTTCCAAGGTGCTTTATCAAAAATGTCATGCAATTTGAGTATCTGTCAAAAGGGAATAAGCAAAGCCATAAACCTAAGACTTAATCTAGACCATCAGTGTGATTTAAGAACAGCTGTTAAAATACAAAAGAAAACAGAAGAGACTGTGTTAAGGTGAAATGTGCAATCCATGCCACTGGAAGCTGCTTTCAAAGAGGTAAGTGACAATAATGCTATTCCTATTTCCTCGGACAGATCTCAGTGTATCACTGAATAAGCTTAAATTTCACCACTTTTCTTCCTAGCAGAAAAAGATAAATCAGTAATTAAAAGGCCCTTTATTGAAAGCAAATGCTAAGATTCGAAAACCACAAGAAAGTACTAGAACATCTTAAAGGATCCATGGAGAACAATACATTAATTAACTGGAAACCGTGTCCTTTCTGCATTTTTTTAATAGGATAATATATAATTTGCTCCTGAAGGCACTTACCTTGAGGGCTACTTGGTTCTTGGCTCTGGCTGCTTTGTGCAGAGCTGTCATTCCGTCTTTGGCTCTGAAATCTAAATGTGCTCCTCCATTTTTCAGAGCTTTTATCACTTCTACTGTATTGTCAAGCTGAGCTGCCAGAGTTAGGGGTGTTTCTAAGGAAGAGAATAGGATGTACTTGAAAAAGGTGAGAAAAATTATAAAATAAAGTTAATTTAGAAAACAATATTAAAAATACTATTCAGTGAAAATCGTGAATGATCAGTTATCTCCTTTGGACAGCAAAACCCTACAGATTCCATTAGCCCAGGGTTGTGAAGGAATGTGTGAGATTCACCCTGTTAATGAATTTAAGTTTAACTAACTCAAGGTACACCTTTATGCTGCTTTGTTTTATTGTTCTGACCTCCACTTTCTAAGTCATGATAGTTTGGGTCCAGTCCTCGGTCCAACATCTTGGTCATTTTTTCCACAGAGAGATGGTGGACATGATCCATAAATTTTCTCAAATTGGCCTGAAACAAAGAGCGACAAATGAATCATCCTCTGATTCCCAAAATAACATTTTGACTAAAAATGAAGCTTTCTGTCAACTGATGTCAACACCCACTGGAGGTAATTGCTAACTCGATACCTTGGTGTGAAGCTTGGCCAGCTGCTTTTCATCGAGGTTGAACTGTTTGTACACTCTTTTCTTGTAGCGAAACTGAGAGAGAAGAAGAAGAAGAAATTTTAAAACTTGAAAACTTAAACCTCATAATACAATTTTCTGACCTTACCAGGAAGTATCATCCATGGTGATCTGGATTTAGGCAAAATTTTTTAAAATTTTAGAAATTGGCTCAGTATTTCATATACTTTTACATCATTTAAGCAAAATTCTTATCTTGTGCGAATACACTGAAATCAGTGGAGGTGTGTGGGAAATGAGATCAGCCTCTAGAAATTGGAGAAATAAGCAAGAATTACACTGAAAAGAGCTTTTCCCCAAGGATTTCTGTGCACTTTCATTTATAGTCTCAGGCAGAAAGAGCTGGGAAGGTACGTTAAATAAAAAAATACATATTTCAAAATTGCAGCTTAGCACTTCTGAAACATGAAAACAATAAAAAGGATACCTGAAAATCCCTTAGTCAAAGTAGGAGGAACTTCCACATGGGAAAGTTCTCCTGATATTGGTTTTGTGAATGAGGTTCTGAGGACTGCCTCTTTTTTGGCTGAAACTCACTCACATTTTATCCTGAGCAGCTTGGGTGCAGTAGGAAGACCTGTAGCAAAAATCATGGGGGTTTCCACAACTACAGTTTACCATTATCTCACAGTCCCATGCAGAATTCCAGGAATGCAGCCTGTCTGTTGGATGAGGGACTGCGCTGAATGAGGCTTTAACACCAGCTTTTCACAAGATCACTTTTAACACCTCAATTGCTGCAGTCAACACTCACAAAAAATGACAGAAACAAAATACAGTGGCTGTTTAATTTCCTTACAGCTGTAATATGGACATCAGTGACTGAAACTCTGAAATAATCTCCTGGAAAAGGGAAAACCTGAAGCTTTGTCAGGACCCTGGTTCTTTTCTCTTGGATTTGTGTTACCGTGAAGTCTACCAAGTGCACATTATTAATGGATGATGTGCCACCATACAGGCAATACCAAAATTAATTAAATGCCAGTTTCATGCCCCAGTTTGCTGCTATATTGTGTAATTTGGCTCTGCTCCAAGTTTGTCCAGTGCCATAAAAGTCCTGCCCAGCTTATCCCCAGCTGTGGAGCCTCTGCAGAAGCAACAGAGAGGGAGGAAATCCCAGTACACAACCTCTCCTCCCTTACTGCTTTCCCAGGAGACAGACAGAGGCAATCTGTGCACTCTGAAGGATGGGGGTTAAAAAAGGCTTCACTGAGACAGAAAGATCTCTTTGGGAGAAAGCACAGGCTGGTTATCCAGCAACTGCTACACCACTGTTGCAAACTTAATCATGGGTCCAACAGCTTCACCTAGAACCTCACATTTCTTTATTAAATCACAGAATTAGATACATGTCCTGTGTCCTCAGCAGAGGAAAACTCCAAAATCCACTGTCTCAGAAGGGCTGACTCTTTGCAACCTTTTGGGGATGGACCATCTCCACAAGCAGGGAATGACAGCACTTCTGTGAGCAAGGGTTCAAGCTCAGGCTTGCTGATAACCATATCCCAAATGCAATGCAGGTGCATACAGACACCTCAAATACAGCTTTCTGTACAGTTTGTATCAGAACAGAAATGCTTCAGATGTTAGATCTAAAAATACCTCAAGTGAAGGAACTCCTTTATTCACTGGCTGTGGGTATTCCCTCAGAAGTCGCTCCTCATCCAAAAACTTCCCATCTCTCCCATTGCTTGCAGGCTGGAACAGTCCATAATTCAGCACATCTTTCAAACTCTGGTTCAAAGTGCACAAAATCCGCTGTTTTGCAACCCACACTGAAGCTTCTGGGTTAAATCTAATGCATTTCTGCCAAGAGAAATTATTTTAAGAAACCTGATTAGCAAACGAAACATTTAAAGAGCATCTTACATTCTAAAACTTACAAATGCCACTAATAATTAGGAATATACACAGCAAATCTACAAATTCCATGACAAAACATCGCTCAACAAGAATTCTGTTACAGATGTGTAGTGATAATATCTAATGCACAAGCACTGTGGAAACACAGGACATTTCAACTCCTTCCACAAACATCAGGGAACACACACATCCTTCTTCAGAGAGAGAGAGCACCTTCATGGAAAACCTGTTCCAAAAGCCAGGTAAAAGGGATGTTACAAGATGTTTAACTATCCACTTCATTCTTGGCTGTTCTAATACTTGTTAGATCCACAAGAATTTCACCCAAAAAAATGGTATTCAGGCAAGAATTCTGCTTCTCTTTTAGACACATTTATCTCAGGGTAAGTTTATGGGAGGAATGATACAACGGGAAGCAAATGACCTGAAAACTTTGACAAACCTTCCCAGTTCTCCGCTTCTTACCAAGCTGGAATTCAGGGATTTGAGGAATTTAGGGATTTTGCCTACACTGCAGCCACTGGTTGCAAGGCACCAGCAGATGGCAATACCTAGAAAGCAATTTGGTGGCTCTGATGTGCATCCTGAACACACCACGCTGCTTCTGCTTTAATCGTTTAGAGTCTTCAGTATAAAATAAGCTGTCAGACTTTGTCACAAGAAAGGCTGGCTAGGAAGCAGCTTTCATTTCCCTTACTTATTTTATATTTCAAGATGTTTTGTGAAAAGTTTTTGGGGGGTTTATATGTTGAAGGGACACAAAGTAGACTATAACAAGTATTTTCCTCCCCAAACATCCCAGTAGTTACAGTACAAGCAGCAGCAAGGGCAACCTGCTTGAAATCCCTGTGTTCCTTCTGAACCTCGCTTGCCCTGTGACTCCTACATGGATTCCAACTTCAATACAAGATTCAGACTCAAACATCAACACTTTTCAGCAAAACTGTCAGCTACGAGATGTGTAATGAGCTTAACTTCTAACATTTTCCACACATTATCCACACATCCTGAAAGATTACAAGAAGTGTTATTCAAATGGGAAGATAATTTTGAAATTACATGTATTTTTTATCTCCAAGGAAAGTCTTTCTTACCTGAAACAAACTAATTTTGGACTTGCATGACACTGTTTTGATTTTAAAAATACAAAGCAGTTACTTCTGATCCCAGTTTAATTAAATCTGCTGGCTTTTAATGCACCTGGAGAATCCAACATGTTCAATTTTGTTCAGTCTGTTCCTGTGTTCTCTCTGTTCTTGATGGCATGCAAATATTTCACAAACTAATTTAGTGAGAGCTCCAGCTCTTCTACCGATTCGTAAGAAACAAAAATGGCCTTATTGTAAAAAATGCTGATCCCATTAGCAATTTAGAATGATCAGTCACATAAAAAGTAAATCAATAACTGGGTAATTTTTTGCTACCAAAATGTTTCAGACTGAGCAAAGTGAAACTAGTGAGAAAAGTGATTATTTATGCTTTCCATGAAGCCAGGCAGGATAGAAGTGGAGCTGTTACCACTCTCTCAGAGGCAGGTGCTGACCAAGAGGATAAAAAGGAGCACTCAGATGCTGCATAAGGTGCATTTTCCATCAGCCTGTCCCTGGAAGAACTCCACTGTGCTGCTTCTGTGTCCTCCTGGCAGCCCTCCAGGCAGGGAGCACCACAGCCACCCCCTCTATCCTGCAGACAAATCATTACTTACTGCCACACTCCGTACCCTGAGGAAACATCAGCTGAATCACAGCAGGACCTACACACAGGCTGCTCCAGTTATGAAATAAGGAACAATTCATTAGGCACACATGGCGTGGTGACCACAAGGAAAGGAGGCAGCAGCAGAGTCAAAAAAAATGGACAACTTTTTTGAATCTTCAACGACAAGAAAAAAAAATTTAAAAAACAGGGATAGTTTAGTGACAAAGAACTACAGAAACACATGAAACAAAGATGTTTTGCACTGACAGATAAATTCACTGTAAAAAACCACAACAGTTCTTTCAAAGAACAGCCAAAAAACCAGCCCTGAGTGGCTCAAAGTCACTGTCAAAACCACACCAAGCCCCTCAAAATGCAAGTGTAGCAGTAAGACAGCACGTCAGCACTGGCTGCTGAGATGCAAGGCCTGTGTTTGGGATGTGAAATCTCCTCGGATCACAGGAGGCATGGTCAATTATTATCTTGCATTCCTGCACACTGGTGAGAGCAAGTCACTGAGTGAAGGGAAGGATGGGAAGCCAGGGAAAAATACAACTTCCCCAGCTGAAGGGAAGATATTCATTCAGTGGCAATAATGCTCAGGATACAGAATTTCTGAGGGATAACATTTATCTGCTTAAAATCTATCAGCCAACACATCTTTCTGCTCAGCTGTCAATCACACAGAAATGTGCTGTGACTGAAGGACACGACAAAACATTGTTTGTACAGCTGCCTCCAAAATGTGATTGCCAGGATATCAAAATATGAGTTATTCCTTTCAATAGGAGATGTTGATATTAAAGATGTGGCAGCCAAAAGGGGGGAAACACAAATAAGAGTTTGGCATAAGGAAAGAAAAGGGAGCAAGTCACTCATTTTGGTTTGTGCTCAGTGTTCAGCTTGATTCTCTGCTGAAACACTGCTCTCCTTCATCAGAATGCACTCAGGAAACACAGAATTCATGAGGGGACAGGTCAGAAAAACCAGTCTGGCCAGGCTGTCATCAGACCACCTGCCCAGATCAAGGGCATGTGAACAGATACCAGCAGCACAATGCTTCTCTTATCAAACTGAACATAAAACAAGGAAGAGAAACTATAAACAAAAAGCAGCAAGGAACAATCAGGCACAAAGTGGGATACAGAAGAATATTTGGGAAAAGTTGCAAAAGAAAACCTGGAGTATCTATGAGGCAGCAGAGACTGGAAACAAGTGAAAATGGAGGCATCCCAAGCAAAAATGGGACTGAAGCTGCAGTTGTGACAACTGGGTTCCTACTTTCGAAAGGGAAAAACTGCACAAAGTAAACGAAGTGTTTTATCTGAGAAGGAAAAGCATTAAAGGAAAAGATTCTTTATCCTAAAAACCAACAAATAATTTAAAAAGTAAGGAAAGCATACAAAAGTACAAAAAGCAATGCGGGAAAAGAACACCAAAAAGTAGCTACAGCTTCAGCTGTTGCTATACCAAACTGCCACTTACCAAAAAACATTTTGCATGGAAAGTCCAATATAATTTTTAAAACCCCAAAAAACAGGGGAGGGACAAATCAGTAAATGCTATTTATTGCAGTGGAGAAGCAAAATAGCTGGGCAGAAAGCATCTCAGAGAAGTCTTCAGCAGACCCAAACCCATCTCAGCCTCAGAATTTAATAAAATGTATGAATCTGAGCATTTTGACTTTAAACATAACCCAGAGGGAGCACGTAAGTACAGGGTAAAACAAAAGAGTGGAACAACCACCATGTGTTGATAACAAAATGATGAAAGCATTCCTTAAAACAACTGGCTGACAGAACTGTTCTCAGTGTCTGTGGAAAAGAGCAATTTTAAGCACAAAACACCATTGCTGTCAGAATATTAAGCAAAAAGAGATTTTCTTGACAACAGCTCCTGAAGAACCAGACTAATTTCACTTATAGGCAGCATCACTTGGGATTTGTTCCTTCATGGGCTGGAAAAGGAAACAGACACAAGATGGCCTGGATTCAGACCAAATAACATATGCCAGATAATGCAGCTTTTTTACCCACTCTCCTTGTGACTGTAGAGGGCTTTCTACACTCTCCATTCCCTCAGGAATTTTACTGAGCTCAGGAAACCTTTCAGTCGCTCATTTAAATATTCCCCACCCTCCTGTGAGAAGGATGACACTCACAGGTCATGCACAGAGGCAATAAGAAATTACCATTTCTACCGAGTAGTGTTTCAATAAATTGGGTTATCACCTGAACTGAGAAGGAGACAAAAAAAGAATTGATATAAGAATTGAAGAGCAGTAGTTCTTAAGGGCTCTGTATGAACTTGTCAAGGTTCACGTTGTCTTCTAAGTTTGAAATGAAAATAAAAGGACAACAAGACAGACATCCTGCAATGGGTGGTAATTTATAAAGTTGTCCATGGCAGCACATCCTACTCGTGGTGCTGGGTGCTTATCTCATACCTGCAGTGAAACAAAGGCAATTTGTACCACAGCCACTGCACAGGAGCAAACTTTATTCTTCAGGAGTTTGGCTAAGCTTTTAAAGCTTGCCAGGTCTAGGGTTTTAGAATTTCGTCTAAAGCCCTAGACTTGTCTTCCTTAGAACAAATATAGCGTCGATCATACTTCCTAAAAACCAAAAAAAGCAGAAAACTAAATTATGTTATTTCACCCTTCTTTGATTAAACAGACTAATTTTAAACACCTCGTACATTAAATTAATTATAATTATTCAGGAAATGGGGCCTGTGTTTGCTCTGGCTTGTAGCTGTACAACAGCTCAAAGTCTGGTCTTCTCCACAGTTTGCTCCACTCCTTTTAATCACCAATATTCCTGTTTGCTAACCTGAATCCAGGTCTCACTTTCCCGCACAAAGAGCTCAGGGGCTGATAAATTAAATAAGAAATACATCAGCTGCTATAGAACTGCTTAAAACAATTCAGTTACTTCTCATGAAGAGCGGATTGAAAAGGGGAAAGAAATACAAAAAGTAAAGCAATAAAAATGAACAAATGATAAAATTAATTTTTAAAATTGTCTCAGTAGTGTCAATAAATAAGTTATTATAGGTCTAAAAAACCAGAGTAATGAAATAAGAGGGCTTGAAGAAGCTGTGGTTTTAACAGCAGAGTAAACATAGCAAGAAAAGCTGGTATTTCCATTCCATTTCCATGGATCTGTTCATTGACAGGGTCACAGATAGAGCAAGCTGGTAAGACCATCAAAAAAAGCTCCAGAACCACACCTGAGGGCACACTGTCAAAACAGCTCCTCCCTGTCAGGCTGCAGCCAGCCCATCTCTATCATTCTAAAAATGAACTTAATTAAGAAGAAAGGAAGAGTTTCATCTGAGATAGATCTTCGATGGCAGCAGGGGATGATATAGATCTTACGTGTCAGCACAGAGTGATGTATGCTGCACACATCCATAAAATGGATGTGTTTTTATAATCATCCTTGAAATTTAAAAAGGCTGGTGCCACTACTGAAAATCCCAACAGCAGCATTCAAGGAAACCCAGGGTAATTTAGATAATTAATAACAAACTTGGACAAGTTGTGGTTCTAGATAGAATCAGTATCTCCGAAGACCTTTTCCAGGATGACACTGTTATTCCTATCACAGCAGCTGTGTTGGTTTCCCTCACTGGAAGTTTGAGAAATAACACCCTGTAGTAAAGGCAAGGCAGCAAAGGAGGAAGGAAAGGTTTATTTGTGCTTCTCTGTCCTCATCTTTACACTCTAAAAGCCACAGGGTCTCTAAAAGGGGTGTCTTTTGTGTGGCAGGGTGACAACAAATATGGTAAAGAGGGAGAATTTGATGACCTCTTGCAGGACACCCGTCTAGTGTCAATCACAAACTATCTCATGAGAAGAGGAACTAGAGAATCCATATATATATATATATGAGATATGAGGCTTTCATAGAGTTAACATGTGATTCTTTAATTCAATCTGCATCTTCTGATGAGGTTATAGGTTCCTAATTCTCTCTCTTCTACCCAAAATCTCTGAATGCAGATCAGACAGATATTTTGCTTTATGATCATGGCTTTTATCAAGTTAACACACTAAATCCACTCTCTTGGAAGGGATGGTACCTTCAGTTCAGGCAACCAGTCAGATAAACTACTGGGGTAGTACATAGCACAGACATTAAAAGAAAACATGCATTTTGTCTGTAATATGTCAGAAAAGAAAGTAAGAAAAAGGAACAGATCTACTGCACATTGAAGCCAGCAAAGCTAATCATTACTTTCACTTTTTTTAATTGCGGTGCACTCTGCCTTACCGTTTGCTGCAGATCAGGTATGATAATTCGAATCACTAAAGTGTTGCTCTGACTGTCTTCCATTCTGCTGCTTGGCTTTTCTGCAGTTGCTCTAATTGTGTCATAAATAGTTTCTTCTTTGGAGCTGTCTGATTCAGACTCAACAGAATAGTCAGAGAAGCTTTGTGCCATTTCATCTTCACTTGATGTAGGGCTACGAGGCATGTTCAAGTTTTTTATCCTGCCAATACAAAGGAGAAAAAGAAGAAAATAAGTTACAGTTCAAGTCTTCAAAATGAATCAGCTATAAGTTTTTTTCCTCTTGGAAATAACGTGCATTTAACAAGGAAGTTTTATGGTTTATCCTCCTTTTATTTCTTTCTGTCAATAGTGTGGATGGGCAGAGTGTAAAGGAAATAACTCTGGCTTCCAATTAAATACAGAAGAGGAAGGGCAGGACAAGGAAAAAAGAGTAATAAAAAAGAAGATGAACCTTCCTTCCCAGGTACACCCAACCTCCCAAAGGATCCAGAAAAAGCAGCATAATCACCCAGTCCTGTGCTAATCAGCACTGTTGTAAACTGTACTTAGAGCTAGGTCTGGCTTTGAAGCCTCCTCCTCCCAGTGAAAAGACATTTCAGGGAATTAATAAGAGTGCTAAACTAACATCATCCTGTACATCAAGAATCTGCACAGGTGAGTCTTTCATAAAAGTCAGTATTCCCAAATAGTGGAACCAACCAGAAAATGAAATCCTACAGGGAGCCAGACAGACACAGATGCTGCTCTGTGGTTTGTGGCTCCCACAGCATCCCTCTAAACCAACACCACCCAAATCTGTCCATTACACATACTCAGAGTTTAGAAGCAGTTTTCATCTGTGACATAGACTGGGCTAAAATAAAAGTCATGTTTATTACAAACGAAAGACATTTGTAATCAGGGCTCTCACATTAAGAGCAACAGAATATTTTCTTTCTGGGCTTTTCCACCTACAAGAGTTAAAGAATTTTTTTTGTCCCACCAACTCAAAACTGCTCCAGGATATGAAAATTATTATTCTGTGGGAAAACTGAGAAAAAAATTTATAGTGGAAAAAACTGAAAAGACCAACAATAAACTCTGAAGTGCTTGGACATCCTACAGTTTTTCAGATTTAGGAGGCCAGAAAAATGTATTATTATTTTTCTTTTTTTTTTTTTGGTGAATAATCTTCCAAGACAACTTCTCTGCTTTTTAATGAAAAATAATCAGTTAAAAGAAAAATAAAATTTAAAAAATAAAATAAAATAAAATAAAATCCAACAAAACAAGCAATTCCACTGGTAGCTCACATTTAAAAAGAGACATTACAGCAATAGTGAAGCACGGAAGGGTGAAGTGACTTGACCAAGGTCACTCATAAATCCAAATACACATTTTCTATACTGGTCTCTCAGCCAGATCAGCCCAAGTAAATAAATTCAAACAACAGCAAGGAGTAAAAGAACATTTTTTACCACTGTGTCTAACACTTTAAGCCAATTTAGTTGAAGTCATTCCCTCTTCACTGCCCAGTCATTGTCCCAGCAGTGACTCCAGAGCAGGGCCCAAAGGCTGCCACTGTCATTTCCCATTTTAAGGTGCCCATAAGTTGGCTGGGCAGGGGTGAGTCAGGCCTGAGGCTGGAGGTCAAGGACAAGCACTCCCACAGTGAATCACATCCCCACATCATCAAGCCTTATTGTTGTTTCTGATGAAGGATAATTCCAGCGTTATTACCCTCAGCTAAAATCACTAATGAAGACAAAACCAGTGCATTCAGAAATCTGAAAGCAAGCCAGTTCACAGCAGCTTAATGCAAGGCTGTATTTACAAAGGAAAACTCTGCAGGGAGTATTTCATTTTTTTGCTGCTTCACTGAACTGTAGATTAATGCTGCTCTCCAAAGCACCTTAAGTCAATAAAAAGCATAAACATTTCTATGGCTTCTCTATTTATCTGCCACTGCTAAAACACGTGAACTCAAAATACAGCAGGGCAATACACAGAATTTAAGGGCATAAGAGGTACAGGCCAGTGAGAGTGAGCAGAAAGACATAAACACCATCACATGGTTTGTCTGACCCTAAAGCCATCTGAGAGTGCAACACATTCCAGGGCAGTAGATTCAACAGAGAGCAGTAAACTGCAGTTATACAGCAGCAAAATCAAGAGTTGAGATAGGAGGAAAAAATTTCACCAGGTTTTGGCAAGCAGATTTTCCTGCAAAAACTACCCAGGAATATTTCATTCTAGAATAAGAAACGGAAATCTCTAGCTGAAGAACCAGCTCCCAGGAATCAAGCCTTTAAGTTTAATAAATAGTGGGACAAAGAACTCCTTGGAGACTCATCAACAAAGCACAAGGCAGCTAATCTTCTGCAATACATATTAAAATAAAACAATGCACAAGTAAGCATGGAAAGGATAATGAAAGTCTGTATCCACAGTGGCAAGAAGAACAGGATATGGGCCCCAGCAGCACTGGGGAGAAGCAGGTCATTTAAACACCATTTTTTAAACAGGACTATTCTAATACTGGAGAAACAGGCAATTTGTTTGGCTCAAGTTGTGTGGAGATGGAAGATCCCTCCATTTGTTAACCAGAGACACTGGCTATCACCGCTCCCACAGGGAAGGTGTTATCTTTTAGGAACTGTTTCACTTTTGTCCCAAGGATATTTCAAAGATTTTTTCACAACCAAACCTATTACTTCAGGAACATAAGGCAGGTTGCCTGGCTTACTAATTAACACTTGTATAACCCATGAAGATATTGCACTCCAGGTTCCTAATTCCTAGCTGGAAATTCTTTGGTTCAATACAGCTGAAATATAAAGTAGGTTTATCTGACATGGTTGTCTGGGATGCCTTTTTTCCTTTTCTTAAAAAAAAAAACAAAAAAACCAACAGACCATAGGATTCCTACAGTTAAATTGATTGTGTCTTGTTTGTGGCTGCTTTTGGTGTAGGGAAGTGCTGGCTGCTGACAAGATTCTCTGTAAATGAATAAAAACAGATGTCAAATCATCTTGGCAATAAACACACAATGAAAACTGTCACCCCAACAGGGTTTGCTCCACCTCATGTCCTCTGTCCACATTTCTCAACTGCTGGACACTGAGTGTGTCCCAGCTCCAGGCACTGCCCTGCCCTGGCCTCTGCACATCCCCTAAGCAAAGCAAGCGTGAGCAGCAGCTGGTTAAACACTCCTTTTGACACAGGAAGGCCACAAAAAAGCCTTGATGAGAGGAAGATGAGAGAGTGGAAGGATGGCTGCATGCTCCCCTTATTACAGGACTTCTGCCTCAGCACCTTGCCCTTTATCTCGGCGGGAGCAGTGGGATGTGTACCCAGCCTCTGGAGCTATTGCCAGGTGCTGTTTCTCAGACCAACAGGCCACATGAAAGAAGCTGAGCTCAGACTGCTGCCTTGCCTTTACAGATGCTATTTTTAGATTTGTTTTCTCTCCGTCCAGCCCGCAGCTTTCACAAAATCTGCTGGAATTTCTCATTCTGCCATTTGCTGCCACTGTATCATTAAGGACAGTTTGAAACAGTCCAAACCATGACCATCAAACAGCCTTTTTCTCCAAAAAATAGTAAAAAAATACTAAAAGAACATTGGAAAAGGCTGGAATTAAACAATACACAGATTTTCAATAGGGAGAAAATTCAACTCCCAGAGCTCTCTCTCAGAGTGAAAGGTGTGCTCCAGTGAGTGCAAACAGACACAGCAGGGGAAAAAACCAAGAGCAGCAACAGATTAATCCATTTTTTTTGAGCTTTAAGGCTGTTAAACATTTTACAAAATGAATTTATTAAATACATATGTTTACATGTATTTGTATCTTAGATATTACAAACTTGATGTGAAAGGGTTTAAAATATCATCAATAGGGACACACACTGGACAGGGGATCTTCATTGAACATACATGTATTATCAGATAAACCCACTGTAAAAATCATGTTTTAAAAATCTTCAGATTAATTATGGCTCTGTGTGATTTTTGTTGACCCTGCAAAGTACCAAACCCTCTTGGTCTTGTTTGTCCCTAAAACACAGCTGAGGCACAAGCACCAAATGCCTTGTCCAAGGCCACCAAGGCCAGGTCTCAGAGCAAGGTTTCAAATTCGGGGGTCACTGGCTCCTAGTCAAGATAAGAACAATCTGTTTTTATATAAACACTCATTTGCACAATAGCAGCCCTGTTGCCTGCAGGGAGAAGCCCTCCAGACTGCTGTTGCCAGGCCAGTTAAAAATCTACCTGTAGGAATATCTGGGATACAGAGTGGGCATTGTCACGGGCTGAGTAATGCCATGAAACAGACTGTGAGAAAAGTTTGCTGGGAGAGGAACAGTCACTGCTAGAAAGAGGTATTTAGTAATTAACTCTGAAGGAAAACTATTCAGGAAAGGGATTTCTGTGTAAAACCTGCCAGAGCTCCCAACACGTGGATTCCATGGCTTTATTCGGGATTATACATATCAGCTCAAGAACCAGCTTGACGAGTTACTGAGTTAAAATGCTGGAGAAGATCAAGCATTTTCTTTTCTAATTATACTACTATTGGAACAAAAGTGCTCTTCAGACAGAGCTGAAGGTGGGGGGTTCAGTCCCAGCACACCATGCATTTCACACCTCCCCACAGTTGGGCAGAAAAGGTCATGCAGAGGAAAATTTGAATTGAAGACTAACTCCAGAGGGCAATTTACAATTTGATGGGTTCAAGCTCCCTCTGCACTCCAACTTTAAAGCTGCGAATAACCAGCATTGCCTCTCAAAAAGCAAGCCCACCCTCCCTCTCCCCCTAGAGCACTCCACTCTTGCCCCCAGACTGCTTTTACAGGAACAGTGAAGCAGAACAAAGCACTGATCCAGGTCAAACTCCAGCTTTTTTTTTTTGGGAGGTTAGTTTCAACATCCATCATGTCTCTGAACTGGATCACTATGCAAATGTTTGCAGAAGCAGCAGGAGAAAGATGGCAGAGGGCCAGAAGTGAACTGCCAGGGCTTGAAAAGGGCAGAACCACTTCATCCAAAGGCAGCATTACTGTTTGCCAGCACGAAGTGGATCTGAGACACCACTGCCTGAGTGACAGGAAAGAAATCTCCATAAACAGGGCCATCTGATTGACCCCGATGGAAATGTTATCGGCACCCAAATTCCACAACTCCAACCAGGGCAGGGATGAAACCCACGGACACAAAACTCAGCCAGGCAAATGCAAAACCTAAAAGAAAATATCTTCAAGAAGAAAGCCAGAACATGCACAAGGAGTGCTAAACAATCCACAGCAAAACCTCAGGGGAGACGAGGCACTCGGAGCTCCCCATGTTCTCCCAGCTCCACCAGACAGGAACAACAACCCCCCTGATTACAGCTTTATTCCCCATTCAGTGGCCCCTCACTTAAAGTCACTTTCTGGTGATGTATTTTTGATCTTTCTGTTAAATAACTGAAACACAGATAAATATTTTAGCAGATGAGTGCTGACACAAGTACTACAGTATGAGAATGACAAGTAAAAATTCCTCCTGTACTTTTTCTCTGAAGCTCTTGTTTCTCAGTGTGGCATCTCGTGCTTCCAAACTGAATTATTGATTGGAAATCAATATTCAAAGTCAATGATCATTTCCATTTGTTCTCACCAGCACCACCAGGAGATTGTTTTTACCGCCCTGTTAAAGAGCAGATTTATGCAGTCCTTGATTTCTTTGTGGGGTAATCACACAGGTGTCAAATTGTTTTGCAAAAGGGCTCAAGAGGGAGGCTTCACCCCACCTTTTTTCCTAAGGAAAAAAGAAGAAAATTGTGTGAAGAAATTGTTGAACCTGCCATTTATTTCCGAGTTCTCTTGTTCATGTATATTTGCACAGACTTGCCAAGCAGAGGCTAAACCCCATTAACTTTTGATATTTAGACTCTTAAATGCCAAGATCATATGATTTAAGTGGGTCTGTAAGAAGGTAATTTTTTTTTATTTTAGTATTTTTGAACATAGGTACTTCACCCTTATCACTGCTGCACACACACAAAATCAACACAAGCAAATTTCTGCAAACACAGGGTAGTTTTTTAAGTTTCTTTTGTTACCAAGCAGCTTTGGATGCTAAATTTCTCCTTTGTTCTCTGTCTCTTCTACTTAGCATTTATTTACCCTGTAAACTATTCAGCTGGTCATGGTATCTCCATGGAAAGGCTGAAGTTCAGCCAGGCAGATGTAAAGAGACGTTTTGGGGAAGGATAGGTACAAAGAACACAGGAGACAAGCAACTTATTGTGCCGAATGAGGAAGGCTGGAAGACAGGCAGAGAAGCAGTTGTAGAAAAAGCTTTTGAATGTCTGAAGTAGAATTTCAATGCGAAAAACATTTGAAGTGAGATTTCAACATGAGAAAACAGAACCTGCTGGCAGGAAGGGGAACAAGGTGTAAAGATTCAGCACAGGGTGCAGCAGTAAAATTGGTTAGAATGGTTAAAAATGTTTAAAAAGAAATTATTCAAACATATTAATGGGGGAAACATAGCAAGTATTTATAAATGTTAACCAGCACAGGGAAGTTTACAGTAAAGGCCAACTCCCAGTGGCAATATAAGTTCTTAAGTGGCTTCTTTTAAGCCCCTGCAAGGTTTCCAGTGCAATTCTGGCTGACCTTTATTTAAAGGTCCTTCCTCCAGACAAGGAATTACGTCCAGTCCTGTGAGCCCCACAGAGGTACCTCCCAGCTCTGTTCGTTTCTACAGTTGCTTTTAGCATGGCCTCTAGTTTTCACATTTATTAGGACTTCTGCTTTCCAACAGATAGACAACAGTACTCCTAAGGCATTCTTTACATACTCCTTGCAATGGAAACTATAGCTTACACATGGTAAAATAATAAGCACTTTGATGTATTAAATAAGATCCTCACAGGAATTGCATGCACTTAGTTGTAAAAACAACATTCAGTTTGAAAATCCATCTGTTTAGGGTGTATTGATCCAGAATTCTGAACCACTTTAAACAGATGATAAACTAAAAGCTAAATAAGCAGCAGCTAAATAACTAATTCAAATAGGGTGAAAAACAACAAAACTTTTTAAGAAATGCACCAAGCACATTGTCCCAGATACCCAAGTTGACTCGCACCCCAAATCTGAGATGTGTCTTCTCAGACTCAATATTGTATTCATGAGCAAAACAACAGCCATGGTATGAAAAGCCAACATGAAACATTGACAGGTTTACCCAGTTTAATCCAGATCTGGAGCCA
Organism: Coloeus monedula; assembly: GCF_965178545.1. NCBI lineage: Eukaryota > Metazoa > Chordata > Aves > Passeriformes > Corvidae > Coloeus > Coloeus monedula. The sequence goes on along the minus strand of NC_138786.1, from coordinate 2,141,790 downwards.
GAAAGACATTTCTTCATAACATGACAGATTTTATATAAAATATTATGAAAAAATTCTTTACTATGAAGGTGGTAAGGCACTGGTTGCCCAGAGCAGCTGTGGGTGCCCCACCCTGGAAGTTTTCTATGACAAAGTAGGCTGCAGATGCACTGACTGAAAGAAAAAATCTCCCTTCAATTATCCAAACCAAGAATGCTACAATGTGAGTAGTTACGACATGTTCTTGAAGTAATACTGCAGTTACACCATTTCAATTTTTGGTAGCCACCGTCTGTTTCTAAAAAAGATGGATAAAATTGTCATTTTGGGGTGCCACCAAATTTCCTTACCAAACAGAAGCAGGTAGGGTAAGCCATTTTACCTTCCAGCCTTTCTGTTTCCAGCCTCTACTTGCACTTAGCTACGTAAATATCAAAAAGATTATGATATGTTAGAGGGGGAAGGACATAAGAGAATTTAAAAAGATTTACAACAGGAGTCTGAAAAAAATCAAAGCTTGTGGAACATATTTACCTCAGTTTCATGTCCCTGATGGACAAAGCAGCTTTGTTGCTTGTTAATTTGCATCTGATGCTTATCAACCTCTATCCTCTTTACCCATAAAACATTTTTTTCTGATAATTCAAATACAAACAGAACCAAATGTTAACAAAGAACCACTGCTGGTGTCTTGTTATGTAGATTAGATCAAGCCCTGAGAGTAGATAAAGCAGATTCCCTCTTCTCCTTACACATAGGTTAGCATTTAGAGTTTTCTATGAAGTTTAACCTGAATTTTCCTCAGATGTGATCCTGGTGGGGGCTACTATGTCACTTTATTTGCTGTGTTGACAGAAATAGTCTCATTGTTTGCTTCAGTTTAATCAATAGAATAACATGCCAGTTAAAAAAAAAAAAAAAAGCTTCAAATAGATGCTCTAATAAATTTTCTAATAAAATGATGAGTTATCTTTGGTTGAGAGCTGGCAGAACAAATCAAATCAATTACCCTTTCTCCTTGTGTATGCTGGGGTTTATTTTCTTGTTTAGTTTCAACGAATTCACTTCTATTGCAACCCAGCAGGAAACACCCCTTGAGGTTTGCAGAGGACACCTGCAGGCGCCTGCAGGTGGGATTTGTGGGCACAGAGCTCAGACTCTCCAGGTCTGCAGCTCTGGGCCAGTCCCCTGCCAAAGTGCCCCGTAGGGGGAGATCTTCCCTGGCCTTCACACCAGCTTCATTTCTTTCCTTAGTCCGGGGGGAAGCAACAAACAAACGGTGACCCAGAAAGGCTGGAGGAGAAGCGGGGCAGGTGAGCAGCCCTTGGTTTAGCCAAACTCCAGTGCAAGCACAGCCACGTGCCTTGTCCTCACCATCCCTCTGCCCATCTGTGTCTGACTGCAGCAAATATTCCTGCTTCCCAGGGACAGATGGTCTCCAGGCTTCTCTGAACTGCAGGAAAACTTCCCCGACTTTTTTTTTTTTCAGAGGTAATTTTGAAAAAGGCACTCTGCTGACCTTACCTGCATCTTCCCCAGCTATTTTCCAACCCAAGGTAAGCATATCTTGGGCTTTAATTTATACTCCAACCTGTGCTCATGGCACAACCAAGGACATTCTTTAGGGTTTTTTAGGTGAAGGATGGTGATGGCAGACTGGAGAAAATATCTACAGGCTTAAAAAGGTTATCTGCCAAACTGTGCCAAAAAGTGATCTGCGAAACTGACCCAGGCAGCACAGTAACTCTGCAGAATAACTGAGAAATACATTATCTTCTTGACCTCTGAGATTTTTGATTGAATTCATCACACAGATAAGAAACTTATTTTTATCAAATTATAGCCAACCAAAAATTAGGCAATCAACCCAATTAAACTGATTTAAAGAGCCAGTTTCCTCACTGAGTACCAAGGTTTAATTATTACCTTCAGTAAACAGCTCGAGAAATAAAATATCACTTCTTAGGCAAGAAGAAAACAGAATGAGATCCATCTTTGTGACCATTAGGAAAAAGAAGGGAAACAAAAAATAGAAAGTATGTTGTTGCCTGAAAATACAGATTCATAAACTCTTCCAGCTTTTGCTATTTAAATGCCAGGTTTAGTTCGGAATTTAATAGTAAAAATAAATAGCATTCTAAATCACCCTGGGTTATCTGCTCACTGTATTTTTGATTTAGAGAGAGTTTAGGATACCCACAAGGCTGTTTTTCCGAAGTATCCCTCTCTCAATGCAGAATCGAGATAAAATCAGCCTCCCTGAACACAGTGACCTGGAATCTTTGCTGTGCCTTAGACTCAGAGAATCACCAAGTCATGTTGGTACCAGGGGGCTCCAGCAGCCTTTATTTCAACCTCTTGCTCAGAGCAGGTCCAGCAATCTGCACGAGATCTGCTTGGGTTTCCCATGCTTTCATCCAGGCCTGCCTGGAAAATCTCCATGAAGCCAGCTCTTTTCCAGGCTTACCTCACCCCCTCCTTGCAGCATCACAAGTACTCCAGTCCCCTTTTTCCTGGTGGCCCTCCACAGAACCTGCTCCAGTTTGTCCATATCTTTCCAGTACTGCGATAGGTCCAAAACTGGACACGACATGCAAGATGTGGTCTGCAGCCTGCCAAGTTACAGCTGGTACCATACCTTTTCTCCATCTGGTGACTTAGTTTATAAGGGAGATTAAGCCAAACCTCAGCATCACCAGAATTTCTGGATTCATTTATACCCCTTACAGTGATTTCCTTACAAAGTGTATTTTCTACCTGTCTGCATAGGTCTCTAACTCAGTCCCAGGTAACATAAGGCCTCAAATGAGGCTGTTGGAGAACCAGAAATACTTTAAACAGATTTATTTCTAATTGACTAGATTTCATGTTGATTGTACTCCTAGAAGTCCTGATTAAGTGAATTCATTACCATTTATAATTTCTTGACAGCACACTTCAGAGATTCCAGCCATGGAAATTATCACAGTCTAATCAAGATATGCAAACTGAATATAAAAGCACTTAAAAATACATATATCTTGATTGAATCAGGATAGAAAATAATCCTAATAAGAAAACCAGCATCACTTGCACTCCAGGCATACTACTATCAGTTTGTGCCACAGAGAAAGTATTCAGGAAAAGATCTTATTAAATGTTCCAAGAGAGCAGCTGCGGGTACAGGATTTGACAGAACCTTTGTGAAGGACACCCAGGTGTGACCGTGACTTCCTAGGAATGACAAGCAGTGATCCCCCGGAACACTGTGCCTGGAAGGCCTCCTGGGTTTCTATAAAACTGGGGGCTGGGGTGACCCTGTAAGAGGCACCCTCACGTTGCTGCTCCAGCGCCTCCAGGTGCATTGCTGCTGTGAACAATTGTGATGCAAAGCTCATTTCCCGACGCTGCTGCTGATGCTGCCAGAGCTACCTGTGCCTGTGCCTCGTCAGAGGGGAGGAACAGCATCCAGGCAGCTTTGCTTTCCCTGTAATGCAGCTGAGCAGGGAAGGCAATAATTAAGCCCATCGTATGAACCAAATCATTCAGGACATACCCATCAATGAGATTTACAAAACCCTCTCTCTGCTTTGGTGTTTGCAGGAACGAAGGAGGCAGAGCTGCCATGAGAAAAGCCGTTTTCAGCATTAACATAAAACTAGAAATACTTTTTGAAAAGATATTTGCTGTTAGGCTTTATGTCTACTTAATGTTCTCCCACACCTTTTATTTAGTCTCCCTCACAGTTGGTTTTGGGTTTTTTTTTCACGCTTGCCATCATTAGCTGCCTCACCTCAAAAGTTTTCTGCAGTTCTTAATAAACCCAAACTTCTCTTCTCCCCTCGGTTTTTCAGTCACATGGAGAGTGACCATTTCTGCATATCAGCTGAATTTTCTTACATGCTTCTTAAAGGGGGCTTATATAAAAGAAGGAGAGTGACTTTTTCCACAGGCAGCTACTGACAGGACGAGGGGGGACAGCTTTAAACTGAAAGAGGAGAGATTTAGATCAAGAAGAAATTCTTTACTCAGGAGGTGCTGAGGCCCTGGCACAGGGTGCCCAGAGAAGCTGTGGCTGACCCTGGATCCCTGGAAGTGTTCCAGGCCAGGTTGGACAGGGCTTGGAGCACCCTGGGATAGTGGAAAGTGTCTCTGCAAACTTAAACCTTTCAGCCAATAGAACACAGTTATTCCCATAAACTCAACACATTGTCAAACACAACACTTAAAACTCAAATTTGCACACCTGTTTCTGCACCTCTCTCTTCAGATTGGTGTGTTTATCTTTGATAGTGGCCCTACCACAGAGGCAAACAGTCAATTATTAAATGCCCTGATAAGATAGAAATTTGTTGGACTGAGCGTTGAGGGACACACATTTTTTAAATCTCTTTCTCCTTTTTCCATTTTTACAGACTACTGCTCCAAATTATACTGCTTCATGTCACCACACACTTTACAGCAGTCCATCTTACGCATTTTACAAAATTTTTGTATTTTCACTCTCCTTCCAGTGCTCATCCAAAGGCACTGCTAGGGTTCACTATCTAATCCTTGACCTGTGTTCATAAATGCACATTGACACAGGCACTTGCAGCAGCCAGTGCAAGAAAAGGCACCTTCAGTTCCTCTTATCACAGAGAAAATGAGGTTTTTAGTTTTCAGATCATACAGAAGCATCAGGCTTTACCAAAGGAAACCTAATTTTCAACCAGTGTCCTTTTTGTTCTAGTTTTCTGATTTCTGAGTTTCATGTTTCAATTAATTATTTTGTAATGATTGAACTGGAAGCCAAGAAAAAAACCTTACTTCAAGAAATTGTTTTGTATAAGAAGTTCTAAGTCATCTCCAGGGTGCTGCCAAAACTTTTTGAACTGTGTTTTGAAACAATCAGAGAAAAGCAAAGATAAAGACATTTATAATAAATGTAGAGACTAGAAGTCTTTATTAACAGGAAACACTGAAAATGCAGCATTTAGGTACGGTAAAAGAGATAAAAGAAGTATGATTGTTCTGTATCACAAGAGGCTCGAGTCCATCAGTTCTCACCTAACTGTGTGACAGTACAAAAGCCAAGAAATTCTTCATCCAGTTCTAACATCAGCTGCAAATTTGCAGGGACCTCATTAATAAATTGCTCCTAGATAAAAACAGGGGCGTTGTCATGTCTAACACAACATAACTTCAGTCTACCTGCTAGTTCATATTTCAGCTACTTTGGGGAGGAGGAGGAGGATGATAAAAGTCAACAAGAGCTTCCAGCCACCTTCACTCCAGGCTGCAGTTCAGCTGCAAATTCCTCTGCTCGGAGATCATTTTTGTAACCCACCCAACACCATAAAGCAGAAGGAGGAACATTTTCCTTGCTGGAGATCAAGCAGATTTTTGAAGTATTTTTGACCATCTGTTTGTTGAAACACTCACCTTGCAGAATCCAGCACAACCCAGCACTGAGGTCCTGGGTTGTAACTGTAGGTTTGCCCACCTGACACAAATAATTTAAACATTTTCTCTCCAAAACCAGCTTGGCACACTTACCTGTCAACACAGGTGACAGTAACAATGTCAAGATGATCATCAGAATCTAGTTCTCTTTCATCTCAGATTCCTGAAAAAAACACAGAAAGATGTAAAGATTTAGAGAGGAAGAAAGAAATTAAGTGACCCAATGCCCAGCCTATTTAAATTCTATAAAGCAGAAACACTCAAGGAGATTTTTTTTTTTTTCCCCACAAAGGAGATTTTCCTAGGAGAAGAAGAGAGGAAGTTTACTACGTTGCAAATTGGATTCCAAAGTATTCCTCATACTGTAACCTAAATATTATGCATATATTTGCAAGGGCAGAGCCTGCCATGGCTTCACTCTCTCCAGAGTGCTTCTGGCAGCATGAAGTCAGTACTGAGACAAAAATAGGCTCTTCTGGTTATCAAGAAAGACATCATTTCAGGCCAGATCTGACAGAAGGTGAAAGGTGCTGCTCGCTGTTTCCCACAAACATCTCCTTGATTTAAGTCTTGCCAAAGCTCTGAGCATCCCAGGAATGTGCGTCTGCTGAACAGCCCAAGTACAAGCAGCAAGATGCTTGGTTTTGCTCCCCACAAGTCCAGCTGAGATCCTGATATTAGGGTCTGCTGTCTGCAGGCCCCCAAAGGGATTCCCAAACCAGCAAACGTGCTGAGCACCACAGTCCATCTCAGGGCATAGCGTGGATCCAGGCATCCATACCCAGCTGTGCTCTCAAGCGTGCATGACTGGATTCGAATCTCATTGCCTTCTTTGATGGCTAGAAGCTCATGCTGAACAAAATTCTTTCCTGTTCTGTATTTTCCTCTTTATGGAGATATAAATGGAAGGGAAAATCCAGGTATTTCCACTGCAACAGCAAGTTTGACAAACTCTTCTTCTTCTTGTGCTCTGCTGTATGGTTCTCCATCAGAAAATACTGCTGGGTTGTTATACTTTCAGTGTATTTAAGCCCATTCTTTATTTTAAAGATAGACTTCAACATACTTCGCTAAAAATAAACGTTCCTATCCAAAATGTTCCAAGTAGGAAGAAAATACTTGCAAATTTGTCTCCAGCACCTGTGTGATTCTGCTCCTTCAGCAGCAACAAAAGAACTATTGAAGGACATTTCCCACACTGAATTACTGTATTTTGTACCAGTGCCAGCTGCATTTGAGATTAAACCTGGTAGGTTTGGCATTTTTAGGGTGGGAGATTAAAATGTGATCTCCATGACCACTGGAGCTGCAGGAAAGGTAGGTAAAAAATTCAACAGCTGTTTCTCACAAGGCAAAAACCAGAATCTGTGCAAGAAAAGAAGTCAGCAGATTGAAAGTAAAGCAAAATAAACTGACCTAACAGGTTTCTTAATCTCTGAGATGGGTTAAACTGCTTCTACTTTTGAACTCTCTTACACACACCAGCTTTCAGTTTCTAAATGGATCCAGAGAGAGGAAGAATAACCTGGGAGTGGATATATCAGAGATAAAACTTTCCAGATTTGCTCTCAAATGCTGACACATCAGCTCAACATATTCCAAGACCAGGCTTTGCTACATTTAGGGAAGATTTACAGCTTGGTCAATTGGGACAGATATTGCTAAGACTGAATAAAGGTAAGGCCACAGCAACAGCTTGCACCTTAGGCAAATATTTTGGACATTGTTGGTAAACAACAAAAATAATGGAGGGAACATAAATGTTAAGCATTCAGCTACTAAATACCCTACACAAATAAATTCCTTGCAGGGAATCCTTGCACTTGATTGTGGAAGAGAGGGAAATGCCAGCTGTTTATTCTGAGTGGAGGCCAAACTTTTCTATTTACAAAAAATTACCCAGCTGTATGATTCCACTTTGCATTTTGGATGTTGACTTGCTTTTCACTGTGCTGTCCAGAGCTAACCCTAAGGATAAGCAAATCAACTTGTAAACCCATGTCTTGCCAAGAGCTGGGAAAAGCTCTTTAAATGAGAGTATTTACATACTGCAAATTCATAGGAAAAAAATAAATTATGCCAATCCTGGCTTCTTAATGAGACTGGGTATGTTACACAGTGGAGAAAGACACTGCCACTGGAAGAGTGAGCAACTGCCCTCTCTGTTTCTGCAAAAGGATTCTCTTAACATCCACTGGCAGACAAAAACCAAGTCCCCTCCCAGATCCTGCTTTCCCTCTCATCAAGCAAAGGATCAGCTGAGCAGAAGCTCCTCTTTGTCTCAGAGCCTCTGATGCATCCCTAAATAAATCTCTGTGCTGTGAAATCCTCAGTCACTGCACATCCCCAGCACTTCCTACTGCAGGACGTTTCCCTTCCAGACATGGCTTCCATGTGTGGCTGGGCAAGAGAGCAGGGCCCATGCACAGGCTCATCCCTCAGGAAAAACACCAACCACAAAAGGCAACGTGCTTTTCCCTCCATGGGAGCTCCAGTGGGGTTCTCTCCTACGCCTAATCACTCATTTCTAACATGTTTGTAGGAACAGAACACCTTCAGGGATTTTTGATCCTTTAAAGACTTTGGCTGAAGTTCAGTAGTAAATTCCAGAGCCATTGGAAAGTGGAAGGAGATGGATAAGGAAGGGAGGAAAGGCTGACAGCACAGTCCCACAAGCCGTTTTCCTGATCAAATCAATCGATAAAAAGCCAGGGTAACTCCAAGCCAACCCCAAAAAAGTGCAGTTGGTGATTTCCACACGGTTCAGTGCTGAGCAGTGAAGGGATGTGGCATTTTTGCAGAGTGCACTGTAGCAGTGGTAGCTTGGTTCAGGGAGCAGCAGAGCTGCAGTCGTGCCGTATTTATACGCCTCCCTCCTCAGCTCCTTGTCCCTGCTCTCTTCCCCCCGGCGAATCAGCCGGGACGCTGCCTCCCAAGCCCAGCTGCTGCCACTGCTGGAGGAAAGCCCGTGCTGTACCACTGCGGTGCAGAGGGAACATTCCCAAAAGATCTGACACAGGGCAAACCTTCCCCCAGATCTGGCAAAACGACAAAACGTTCCAAGAATTGGATGAATTTTAGCAAGCGGAATGAAAATGCCAAGATTTTCCCGTTCCTTTTTTCACAGTTTAAGGAATTTCCCGTGCTGGAAGGTAGCCCTGTTTGGGGGTGTTTCTCTAGGCCCAGGTGCACACCTAGGAAAGTAAAAGTTACTGATCAAAAATAAATTCAACTACATCATGCATTTATTCTGACTCACACGAACAAGCCAAGAAAAATCATCATCAAAGAAAAATCACCTATCAGCAATCTCGAGTGGATATTTCTGCCTAACTTCTTAATTCCCTTCCAATGCCAGAGAATTCCCAGTTTCTGTTTCTGAGCTGGCTCCCAGCTGACCAGCCAGCTTATCAACACAGATGCCTGCACAGCCACAGAGAAACATCCATCCCTGCTAATTTATGACGACAGCATAGAAAAGGGATACACTGTAACACTCAAAAATGAAGCTCTTGGGAGCATTCAGTGACAGGATGAGCACGCCTAAATTAATACAACTTCAAATGGCACATTTCATTCATTTAACCCTAACCTTTCTGAACACAAACACTATAAGAGCATCCTGTTTTCTCTGTTGTCAGGTACATAAAAATGCCATCCACCTTGAGGACCCTCTTAGTAGTACATTGGCTCATATTTTTCCGAGCAGCCTCTGAAATCAAAGGTAATTTATACCTGATGTCTGCAGAACATGAATACCAGCAGAGCTCATTTGACTACAGAACCCTTAACATGACCCATTTTAGCTAAAAACCTGCTAAAGCCAGGCCAGTTATGCTGCATGGAAGTCCTGACTGCTGCTCTAACAGAAAACTCATGTAATTTATAGGGAGCTGAAGGCACTTTGCACTGTCAGGCTGCAGGCAGTCCATTAGCTTAGCAATTCTCAGAGACTCCCAGATGTCTTTAGCACTAATAGACCCCACACACACACACACACTGAATTCTGCCCTTTCCCCCAAGTTAAATTGAGAGCTCAAATACTGAGGGAAGCACTAGACCAAGTCTTGTGTCTCCAGCACAAATCCTGCCTGGGAGAGCTGTAATAACCAAACCTGATTTGATTCCAGCTCAGCAAAGAACAAGGCAATGAGCTGAAAAATGAGCATAGCAAGGGAAGAGCTACCTCAGATTTTGGGAGGCTACCATCAGCTAATCTGGCCATTATGTAAAGCCAGAGCAAACAAAGACTGGTCACAAGGTGGAAATGCGAACAGAAACAGGAAAACTGTTCAAGGAAGTGGAAAAATAGTTATTTTATTCATCAGGAGACACCATATTTGGCCACATATTTAAAATTCCGAATAGAATTCCACACGGACCTTTTCAGAACTAAATATGAAGTCTACAGCTGCTCAAACACTTGCTGGAATGAGCTCACATATTTGTGTCTCTCTTGATGTTTTTGCTATGCTCCACTACTCTCATCTTTTTTCCTCAGCAGCCTAAACATAATGGCCTAAATGCTTGTATATTGTGTGGTAGCAAAGAATGATCTTCAGAAGCGCCAGATGCTTTGTGCCTTCAGATTATTCACTGCTTATGGCAGCAAGTTCAGGCTAGCAGCAAAAAACTAAATCCCAGAATGTAATTCCAGTCCAAATCCCAACAATATAAATATGCACTGCTAATTTTATATACATTAAAGACAGAGAATCTCCACAGTCCCCCACATTGCCTCTTTGAAGGCACTTAAAGACACAACATATAACTAATAATATAATTCCAGATAGGTTTAACATCAGATCTTGCATTTTGGCTGCCTGATCATAGTAGGTTAAAAAAATATTCAGCTATGGAATGAAAAACCCCTCCTTCCTATGCTTATCTAAACATAAAATGGCAATATATTTAAAGTAGTAAGGACTACTGCAAATTATCAGCAATCAGTGATGAAAGAAAAATGTGGCCTCAATTCATGGCTCATAATTATTTCATTTCCCAAATACTGCAAAAATCCCTGATAACTGCTAAATAATAAAAGCTCTCCAAGGAGCCTGCAGGTGCTCGCCTTGGATGTAATTTTTCATGTAACTCCTCAGTTCTGTCCAACTCAATGAATTCAATCCTAATTCTTGCACTGAACATTTTCTGGTCTCTTGTTCTATGAGAAGGTGGAGAACTTTGAAACTCAGATTCACAGGAAAACTTGTACCCATTTCCTACCTATCCTGAAACTGGATGTTGAGCCTTAGCTCAAAGGAAAACCTGTTGACTATGTGTACCCAAAAAAGGCGGGCTGGTAGTTTTTTTGACTTCAGCACTTTCCAAGGGTTGTAAATGTTACCAGCTGTTAACCAAAAGAAAAAAATACTTCCAAGAAGTGAAAGAAATCCACAGATTCCAATTACCTAAAAGGGAGAAACAGCCTGAATCCACTCCCAGTAGCAGAATTCTGTGTTTGCTGTGTTTTTAGCAGTCCAGATGGCTCTGTTTTATTTACATGTCCCATCTAAACAATCACTGCTGCGTTGTGGCAACACTTGTCACTGTTGTGACAACAGGAGGGAGATCTCTCCCCTCAGTTATAAATCACAAATCACTGAGGGCAGCTGCAGCCTCTGCTTCTTTATCATCCCCTTCAAGACAGGAATTTTAGTGAAAGATGGGAATCTATTAACTTTGCTGGCTGAGCTATGCTAAGTGGAGAGAGATGAAAGATGAAGTAATGAAAGGGGGAGAGAGCCCAGCATCGTGACTGACCTGTGCAAGGACAGCCCTGGTGACCTGCTCACAAATGAATTATTCAGCTGCCACGTCTTGCCTGCAGCTCCACTGGAGTGAACACACAGGTCAACCCAACCCCATCCTGTTCAGCTCCTTGGCAGCCCATTCAGGTTGGTGAAAGTGGACAGGATTGTTAGTATTTGGGGGCATTGGGTTAAAAAAGGGTTTATATCACTAGCAGTGTTTAAGTGAAAGAGAAATGCAAGGTACTTTAAAGTGCAATATTTCAAATAATTTTCAAATAAGTGTATCAGTCTCTCCTGGAAGATTGAACCATTCTTACTAAAACTATGACAGTCATCTCAATAATAAAGAAAACATCTCTGCTAATCTAAAATTTGGTGAAGGTCTAGCAAGGAGAACACCACACACATAACAAGCCACAAAGGTTAAGAGCTGCAGCCATGTGATCTCAAGAAAATCATCAGGCCTAATTAAGGTCATGACACACAGGTTTTCCATGGAGAAAATTATAAGCAAAATGAGTAACACAAAGGGAAAAGCACACACACCTTAAAAATTGTAGGTTGCTTGTCAAAATACGGGTTGTTCAGCTTCTCCCAGATCAAAAGGATCTGGGACCTGGACTCCTAACCCAATCCTAGATGAGATAGGATTCTGTTCTTTCCCTCAGGAGCACAGATAGCAACAACCAAGATTCAAGAAAGCTGGAAGCACAACAAATGGAAGAACATAGAAGCTTTCACAACTTAGAAATTAATAAGCGTATGTGCATTTTTGGACAGCCACGTGCAAGCAATGCATTAAGATAACAATCTTGGTTCAAAACAAGCAGGTACAAATTTTGAGTCTCCTTAACAACCCAGCATCCCCAGGGAAGCCACTGCTCCCAGGCAAATACATCCCTGGTAAAGGGGTGGCAGAAAAGAGAATAAAACTGACAGATGTACCCAAATCTCAAGGGAGAGCTCAAGCTGGACCAATAAAACCCATGCCAATCAAGCAAACTATGCACTACTTATTTACCTTTGCTGAAATGCTCATTACAGGAGAATTACAGCTGGAAAAGAAACCCCCAAGAAGGCAGCTCCTGACATTTCATGTAAAGGACACTTGAGTCCAGCCGTCTCCAGTGGAGCAGCCGTGAGACAGGGCCGTGTCACGCACACTGCCCCTCGCTGAGCACATCATCCCCCGAGAGTGTCACCTGCGCTGCTGTGACACCCCCAGTGCTGCGAGATGAGCTTGGCTCTGGTGTGCCAGCCCTGCCCTGGCTTCGCTCTGCACTGAGGCTCTTTGCTGTACTGGCTCTGGGTGCTGAATCAAAGTGCTGAATTTAAGGTCTGGGGAGAAGTGAAAAACGCTGTCCCTTCTCTGAATCACCACCGAGCGAGATTTCATTTACTAATATCAACAGAGCATCTGAGCCACAGATATAAATTCCTTGCTCACATAACATATTGCAGCAGAGTTATGCCAGGCATCAATTTATTTGTTTGGATTTTCCAATAAGTATCTACTGCACAGAGCACCACCTATTCTTTCCACAGGGGGTTTATTTAGCACTGCATCCCTTCTCATTTGATCAATGCAATTTAAGGTCTTCCATTTGTACAAAGTTGGCACTGCCTAGAGTACACAAAGTACAATTAAAGAAAGCACATAGATTTTTCTCTCACTTTCAAATATGGGCCACTCTGTCTTTTGTCATGTGTTTCTTCTATTCAGTTTGTTCCCTTCCCTGGCACAGGTTAGTCAGTCTTGCCCACGTGACTTAGTTTTGTTATCCACAGAGCTGTTTGCTTAACCCCATAAAAACTGTGAAATAATGTAATACTAAGAAAATATATGCCCCAAAAGTAAGGTATTGAAGAAGTCATACACACCTATAAAAAGACACTCAGCTATTAAAGATCACTAGAGCAGCTCTACAAACGTGGAGATTGCTGTCTGCAGAACTGACCTTCCATGCTGCAAAAATGTATGTTAATATGCCCCTAAGCAGTATATGGCCATGCAGCCTGGCAAGTGAACTCAAAAATTCAGTATACGAAGGGTAGCCGCAGCCTCTGAGTGATCACTACCTTGAGAAACAGAGTATTTTTATTCAAATGCAGCCTCAGAGAGAAACAGCCCTTCCTTGCCTCGCCCTGAAAAGACAAGGTGTGTGACTGTGAGGAACAAAGCAAAAGTAATGTGCACCATGTCACCCTGACCTGAGACACAATTCTAAGGTGCACCACAGAAAAAAAATAAAAGAGAGAGAAAGTCCCTGGAACTTCAAAGAGCACATTTGTGTTTGTGAAATACAAAGACACTCATTTGCTGGAAGATGTATAAGGCTTCCATTAAGCAATTCTTTAATCTCCAGGTGACAGAGAATGCTTTCCTGGTCATGTGAAAGAAAGAAAGAACAGCAGGGAGCACAGAACAGTTGCAAAAGCCACTACTGGCAATAATCCAGAGTAAGATCTGAGCAGCCCAACCATCTTGAGCTATCCCAGGGGATTCCCACAAGCGCTCTTCCTCCAAAGAACAGCTCTGGGTCCCATTTCCTACGGGGAAGGAACCAGGGGTTGTCTGGGGAGCTGCAGCAAATAGCAAAACCTGGGTCACTCTCCAAGTGTTTCCAGCTTAACTTTTGACAAGGTTTGGGAGAAAGCTGAAGGGAGGAGAGAAGCTGGTCACATGCAGCAGCAGGAGAGAGATGACTGGGAAAGGAAAAGGCATTTTGAATAGGAGGTTGATTAACATGAAGTGACATGGGCAAAACCAATTCCAAACACACAGCATTGGAAATGGAGCTAATTATTCCCAATCCAGAAAGACAGTGTTGTGCAAATGACAGTTTTCCATGCTGCATTCACAAGAATTACTGGGATGTCGGGAAAGAAATAAAAACCAAAGTCAAATATATTAAATCATGCTATAAATTTGTGAAACTCAGGCCCAGCCCTTTTCTTTTCCTGCCTGGACAGCAGCGTGGTGTGAGTGGCTGCATCTCCACAGCACCTCAGCTCCAACCAGCCCTATCTTTATAATTTTCCTATTGGCATCATGAACATGATAACATTACCAACCCCAGACAAACTGGGAGATCCTTCAGAGGACAAATCACATGAGCATCTCCTGTGCCTCATTAATACTGCTAAACACAATAGGAAGCAACCTGAAACAAGTATCATCACTTAGTGCAAACAGGATCAGCTGTTAATAACCTGTTAGCAGCACAATTAGCAAATTGGTTATTCATGTTCATTATCCATCGTTCAATTTGTAAACAATGTTGTGAACAGATTAGAACACAACCTTATCAGTGGAAGTCCCACCCGAGATGTAATATTTTCTATTAAGAGTTTACCAAGTTTCCCCACAATGCACTGAGGTTTATTTTTGGACTTCCTAGAAGCTCTGAAAACCTGGCATCCATCAAGGCATCATTTCATAGAGAGAAAATACAAAAAAAAATCAATTTCTCTTTCTCCCAAATAAAGCACAATTCCTAAGAGCCTTCCAACAGCCATTGTGCTGGCAGTGCTTTGTTGCCAGCTTTGCTGAGGTTTTCCTCCCACACTGAGCAGAGGACAGCAAGGCTGAGGTGGACACACTCCTCAGTTCAGCAGCTTTCAGGTGCAGCAGTCTGAGCTTACCCTGGTCCTGCTCAGAGAGCAGCAGTGGAAATCTCCTTGCACTGCTCCCAGAAGACTCTTACCCTTATCAAAAGCTTTGTCTTTGTAGTCACATTCTGCAAAGCCCGCACAGTACAACATCCACTGTGCAAAAATGTACTTTATCCATTCTAAACCAAACCTTAAACCCAAATTCCAACTACAAATTCCAGCTTTCAGCTCTCATGGTGCAGAGCTCAATGAACAACGGTTCCCAACTTAATCCACCATCTCCATGATATTGCAGCATATTTGCCCTGTTGGGAAAGTCCTTCCTTAAGCATCAGATACTCATCCAGTATAGACTTTAAAAAATAAAATCAGACCAATTTTCATTCATATTGACTGCACTTTATAAACTGCTTTATAAAGACCACTTAAAGTGGGTTGGGGTTTTTTCACTTGGGATAAATTGCATGTCAGTCCTGTGGGTAACACAAACTAAAGCCTAACTTAAACATATATTTTTTTGCCATAATAAAATTTATCATTTATAGTTACTTACTGAGAGAGTACAGTAGAATAAACTGTTTACAAACAAATAAAAAAAAATCCAAATTTCAAACTGAAAAGCTAAAACTACCATGTAGTTCAAACAGGTTTTTAATCTTAAAAAGAGACTAAGTAATTTTCAAAGCAGAAGCTGGCAGACTGGAGACAAGCTGAACCACTAAACAGCAATTTCATAAACAATTCAGCTGCAGCCAAATGTTGAGAGGGCTAAGAAGAAAACAAATGAAAACAGAAATTGCAACAACATTGTGGAGCAAGGCTTGGGTTAATGATTACACTGATATGGAGCATAAATTATGAAAAGTTTTTATTTAGATTACACTTCACAGGACCATTTCACACTTCCAGATGACCAGTAAGGGAATGTTGACATCTGAAGATGTCAGCAGGATATTCTTTTCAGTTTAGGTTAAAAATGATAGACTTTTAATACCAACAAATAGCAATTAAATGAATATACTACTGCACATGTCATTTTGTACTACACAATATTCTGCCACTCTGAATAAAAAACATAAGCATGAGCAAACTGTACCAAAAAATTCAACATGTATTTTCTCCTAAAAGGGTATTAGTGAGAGCCAAGCCGCTGCATTCAGGATAATTTGCACTGTATTTTTGTCCCATCTGGTTTGGCAAGTAAGGGAGCTTTGCAAAAAAAAGGGAAGCAATAAATAGTTTGATGAGTTTAATTTAATGAAGTTTTATATCTTCTTTGTCAATCTGAAGTCTCATGGGAGGAAAGTTTCAGAGTAATCCTCAAAGTTTTAGCCCAGCTTTGTTAACAAAAGAGAAAGCCACATCAAACAGGTGGGTTACCACAGGAGAGAAAATTTCAAGGAGATGTTCAAGTTTTCAGCTGAACTTTGAAAAGGCTCCTTTTTCTCTTTTCTGCTTTGAGACAGAAGAAGGTGTTTATTTCGGGAACTCATTAAAAATGAAGATCACGTCCTCTACAGACGGGGAAGTGCAAAAGCCACCAGTCACCAGCAGTGTGACATACACACATTTGGGATTAAAAATATCATCCCCTGGAAAACAAAGAGCCCCATGACCCAGCTCCATGGGATATCAGGCACTGCACTGACATCATACAGTTGTGTGGGAAATATCACTCTCCTCAGGAGAAAAACGGGGAATACAGTGTAATTGGGATATCATAGGGAGGGAACAGAAAAAAGGAGAATAAAAAAGCAAAATACTACCTTGGACTACTTTTTTTTGGTTTGAATCTTTCGGGGACCTTGACATATTTTCTTCCATGTGGCCTTTAAGGGCTGCTCTCTGCATTAACACTTGCAGTTTTGAAGTCTGAATATTGGCATAAATAACCAACTTCAGCAGAACTGCTGACACCAGCTGAGGACCTCCAAGTAGGGAAAACAAACACTTTCATTCCTCAAGTGTTTTCCCTGGATTTTGAAGTGTAGAAATTTCACTTGGCTTTATCCTGAACATTCAGTTTCCTTGACTGACAGGGGAAGCAGCTTTCACAGTGACACAATTTTCAGACCTGACTGTACAAGTGCAAAGGCCAGAGGAGAAAAGCAAAGTTTGCCAAAAGTTAAGCTGCTCCGTGATAACATTTTCAAATATTCATTTAGGGTGATCCTTACTACCAGGTAAACGTGACCCTGATGGCAAAGTGGTGCATGTTTGCCTTCCCTAACACCACGAAAAATGGTGAGCTCAGTTCAGTTTTGCAGAAAACAGGGAAAAACCAGCATCCACAGGTGTGAGACAGCTCCTGTGGGGTGAAAGGCCAGGAGCAATATGCAGTGCTGACCCTGAGATGGCTTTTTCCCCATGAGAAGCCTCTGTGCCCCCTGTGACCTCACCTTGTGTCCACAAGCGGAGCGGTTCCAAAGGCACCCACGAGCACGAGCCTGCTCCTCTGTCCTGGTGGGACGGTGCCTTCCAACAGTGAGAGAATGGATCCAAGGAGATGGAACAGAGCTGGAAGCAAAAAGCAGGAAAAGCATTACATTTCTGTGAAGTGGTGTCTTCCCAAGCAGCTTTCAGGCCCATTTCAGAGATATGATGATGGCAAGTGGAACAGTTCCATTTCTTCCCTCAGGAACCCACAGCTGGCACATCCTGCTTGTCCCAATAGGAATTACATCCTTATAACCTGCAGCAGAGAGGCAGACAAGCCTGTCTACCAAAAAGCATTGCCACTCCACTTGAAACTTTTCATCTCTGCCAGGTCTAACCTGAAGAGGGTAACAAGGGTAGGTGAGCAGCACAGTAGGAATGGGTATCATCTGGCTTATGTTTTTCAGGCTGTAACAAGCTTCAGAAAACCATATCCCAGTATTTCCTGGAGAAGACAGAAATTGTCCACTCCACCGCACTGATGGCAGCATCATTAAAGTAATGCACAGAAACAAAACTAATAGCAATGTACTACACCCAGTCAGGTCCTAGGAGAATGTTGTCTACTTGGATAGAGATCATCTCAGAAGTCAGGATGTTTTTGTACAGCCAGAATCATTCAGATTGGGCTTCCAAACCTGCTGTCAGAAGCAATGGCCATAGACACGAACACATGCCAGGCTAAATTAAGGGGCCAAACTGCTGAGCTTGCTCCAGCAATGCCATGCTCTGAGGGGCATCCTAGAGGAAAGCAGCTGCTCTGAAGGACCTACTGAAGATTTCCACAGGCCAGGCCACTTACCTGCCTGGTTAAAAATTACTCTCTCTGGAAATATCTAAGCTGTAAGGACATGCCCTGGGAGTAATCCAGAGGCTGGCAAGTGGCACAGGTTTTATTACACATCCTTTTTGATCAGATCAGATCTTTTGCAAGTCCCTCTCTGGAGAGGAGGTGACCAGTAGGAGCAGGTGTCCCATTCTTCCCCATCTGCAGCGTAGCAGTGGGAAAGACTCAGGTGGGAATGTTCTGTGGTGGAGGAACTCAGTACACTGGGTTTTGATCAACTGAGAAACATCTCCCTGTGTGACAGTAAAACATCTGAAAATAGCAGGGAGACGAGAAAGTGTTGATACACATCAATTTTGATCAAAATGTGACTTAACCAAAACTCAGCATGGTTCTCAGTGACACACTCTATTCACATCACTCTCCTTCCCTGGAAAAGTTGCTTTC
This sequence comes from Coloeus monedula, assembly GCF_965178545.1. NCBI lineage: Eukaryota > Metazoa > Chordata > Aves > Passeriformes > Corvidae > Coloeus > Coloeus monedula. Next base: position 2,123,349 of record NC_138786.1, on the reverse strand, counting down.
AAAATATATGAGGTACATCAACATAATTCACTACCAGGCCACTGCACATCACAGTTTCTGCCACCAGCCCTCATTTAATATTGGTTTCGTGGGATCTGTGCATAGGCTTTCCTCATTACTAAAGCTTCTCCATGTACCCAGAAAAGTCTTATTTCAAATTCTTTCACTGCATGCTTTGCTTAATTGAAGATTTTGGTTAAAACATTCAGTTGGAGCTGGCGTATAAACACACCATCAGTGACACCTCAAGCTACTAAGACTTAGGTCCAGCTTTCTTACTAAAAAATCCTGAGACAAGACATTTAAATGCTCCCCAAGAAGGGGAGAATCCTTTACACCTAAGTCAACATCATAGATTTTCAGGGGTAAAATTGACTAACTGTGACTTTTACAGCTTAATGAAGAAACAGAGCACCAGTTCAATCAGAAATGCAGGAAGCCAAAGGGTGTATTGGGAGTAAAGCTAAATTTGGGAAAGCATTTTATATTTGCTACACGGTTGGGAAACTGAGACATCAGTTTTCACTAGAAACAGAGATTCTTTTACCAGCAGGATTAAATAAGTGGCATTTTAAGGACTTCTTCTAACACTTGTTGCCTTTTCCACTGCAAACACTTTCTCCCTGGTTATGACTAACTCTTGGTCATTTCTCTCCATCTCTACTTCTCTTTTTCTATAACATCTGCCCTCTTTCTTCCTTTTCCTCCCCTACTTTTTTCTGTCAGTACTCCAGTTGGGCTTCTTTCCAGCTGCTACAACCCATCAGACCACCAGCTATGAGAAATGACCCAGGAACAGACCCTCCCCACCCAGACACAGCGATGTGAAAGTATCAACTGCAGAATTCAAACTACTCAAGATGCACAGTCTCTTCTCACATCCCCAGGTAAAATTCATTAGAGTGGAATGGTTGGATGATTTGAAATATTTATATTGAAGAAATAACAGAAATTAAAGCAGGAATATCTTGATAATCTGATTAAGGACTAATGAATATATTCTCTGTTACACTCTGGTGATTGAACTCTAAATTTGAAGCTGCTGGTTTCACAGCTTCAGAGTTTAACTAACTGGTTTTCTGAGTTCACTTTCAAAATTTACTCAGACAGAGCAAACATCCCCTGTTTGTAATTGAAAGGATGTTAGTCCCAGAAGTGTACTTCCAACTGCCTCCTCATTACAATTCTCACATGTTGTCACTGATGATATTTTGTCAGCAAAGTTTAATTAAACAAAAGCACTCGTGCACTGTGAGTCTGAAATGGCAGTGATGAGCTGGTGAAGTGCAATGGTGCTACCAAAACCCATATCAGTGATATTTAGAATCCAAATATAGGAATTTAAAGGCTCAATTTCTGACAGTGAGTCTGGTCACTCCCACTCTTTTTTTTGGAGCCAGCCTGGTCAGTCCCACTCTGTTTTGGAGAGGAGCGAGCTCAGCACGTGGGAGGGAGCTGTGCCTTTTGGCCCTGGGGATGGAGCAGAGCCACTGGCCTATTTTACTGAATTGTGGAGGCAGTCACAGTCTCTGGTGCCTGTGAGGTGGTGCTGGCACAGCGCTGACTGCACAGCTCAGCACCCCCTCATTAGGCATCCCATTGCTCAACCATGCACAGCTACCAAGATCCTCCCCGGTGCTCCCAGTGTCCTGAGCACAATGCACATTCCTCACGCGCTACAGCAGGAGAATCCATGCTCCGGAGCGAACACGGGCACACCGCCCTCTCCTGCTTCTTCTCATCACAGTGTCCTAAGTGGTGTCTTTAAAAAGCATTGTTTGGGGTTGTTTTCAACATACACCTTTGACTTTTAATGCAGAAATTCCTTAGAAGCAGTGTTGAGTGTGAACTTCATCTCAGGCATCAGACGGCTGTTTGTGTCCTAGCACAGAAACCAAAATGCTTTTCCAGATATCCCTGGAACTTCAGTCCAATCCACAGTTTGTCTTCCGTTTCATCTTGCTATTTAGCAGTAGATCTTCTATTTGTATCACCAGAACTGCTGCACACTGGTTTGCCCTCCTTCCTGAAGAAGGGACACGTTAAAGCTGCTACACTGAGTAGCAGCGGCACCTTCGGTTCCCTCCCAAGGGGTCCCGACTTTGTGTTCATAACCACGGTGTAGCACATCCAGCAGCACACGGGCCTTGCAGCACTGCTGCTAATCCTGTTTCCAAAGCTTTTCCAGAGAGGGAGAGCTCTTACACGCTCTGGCATCTGATGCAGGGTAACCCTGTGCTGGCTCCCAGACTCACTGACTTGAAGGCAGCCTATTAAAACAAGCCCCGAGTTCCGGGCAAGCCATGCATAGCAAAGGCACATTCGAGGCCCTGGCTTTTTAACGTGAGTTCAACCTCATCTGCTTATCCTTAAACGTGCAGCGGCTCCTCCGTCAAACACGCACACTCAGCCTCTCTGAGACGGCAGTGACAGCCCCTCCACAGCCGCGCCAGAGCCCGGGAATTCTCATTCCCAGCACTCCTGTAAACTGCTGGCAAAGCGCCCGCGCCGTATCCCGGGCTGCTGACTGCTCCACACAGACACTCCCAGCCGGATCCTTCAGCTAACACACAAAGCTCCGTGCCAGGGAAACCGAAATCCCGGGGCAGCTACACTGCCAGCTGAGCTCAAAAGGACATTATTTTCTCCCCGTTTCCCTGTATTCCTCGAAATCTGCAGGCTCCCGTCCACATTTCCCTGGAATTTCTGGAATGTGTTAGACGCTCTGTTCACAAATGATCACGATGAGTTCAGTGCTGGCAAAACGACTGTGTAGTGAGAACATACCACGCCAACTTTGTTCATGTTTAATTTTGAAACTTTCTGTTGAAGTATGAAGACTGAAGAGAGAAAAATGGTTAGAAAAATCACTGTCATCATATTTTTCATTTATTGTTCTTCCCTGGATGAACTGGGGGGGAAAAAATAAAGCAAAAAGCAAAGAGCAGTGCTGAAAGCAGTTTATGTTCTCAGAATTCGTGGTTTGCTAATTCCAGGTGTAACTTCTCAGGCAGGCAGGAAAATTGGGTTTCAAAAATCATTGATTTTAGCATGAGGGTGTTTTTTGGAAGTTAATGACATGCAAATCATTATGCATAGATTTACATTTTTGATTAGGACAAGATTGAGAAGTTAGAAAATAGAGCAGTGATCCTCCTGCAGGTCTCAGCAAAGCTGTTTCAGGTCTGCCAGGGACATGAATAACTAACACAGAAAAAATAAGCAAAGGTCACAAAAAGAAAAGGATTAGAAGGCTGAAGATAAATAACTTGTCTCCACTATCCTCACCAAGGAGTTCAGGCTATCTAGGATGCCTACTTTTTTAATTAATGGAAAACTAGTTTGACGGGAAGACCTACGTCACGCTGGGGCTCTGAGGGGCTTCTTTGGAAACTCAGAGTTCTCTTACACTGAGAACACTCCTCCAGCCCCCAGCAGAACAGGCTGACCTCAGGAGCCGTGAAACTCAAGTCTGCCACTGAAACCGGAGTCAGAAACCTGATCGAGCCAATGGAGTCTCTTGCATAATTCACTTTCTCTGGAGCGCTCCAGGCTGGGCTGGGAAGGAGCACCACAGTTCCCAGCCTTCCCCCAACAGACACTTCCTAAAGCTGCAGGACCTCTCCCTCCAGGAGCACAGTGCAAGCAGCAGACCCTCAGATGTATTTTCATGGGCTCTTAATTCTAGTTTACTGCAGGACACCTAGAAAAGGTGTGCAGGAGTAACGCTGCATTGGGCCAGTCTTCGAGCCTCCCTACCTGAATTCAGCTGCTACTTTTTGCAGCTTAAATTCTTCTTCTGGGCCAACCCACTGCGGCTAGAGAAGAAACACCAAAGCTCTGCTGTAGGTCAGAGGGGCTGCAGGAAATTACTGCAAATACCTGATATATGTAAGTGCTTCTACCTGACAGATGTAAGAGCATATGGGCCATCAAATTTGGGACTGGGAACAAGTGGTGGCATCCAGCAACAAATCCTAAACCTTTACCAGCAGGTACTCCAGCTCACTGAGCGTAGCTGCAACTTTTAAACAGCACAGGAACTTGGATAGAAAGGGTGGATCCATATTTCACCCTTTTCTTGCTGTCTTGTCATCTAAACCTGTGCATCATAGAATTATAGAATGGTCTGGCTTGAAAAGGACTTTAAAGATCATAGCTACATGCCTCAGGAAGAAAGTGGGAGAGATTGAAAACATTATCAGTTACCACCTCTACCCTGAAGAATTTCTTCAAGTAACACACAAAAAGAAAAGCCCCACCACTAATTCCCTATTTGTTTGCCAGAGAGATGAGGTACTGTAAAATCTACATTAAGGTCTCACTCTGCTGAATTGCATTTCAGCCCAGTTACCTCCCCAGACTCGGATTGTTTTAATGTGTTATTGTGCTTTTAATGTAAGCAAAGGAGAGCCATTCTCTTTCACAGCTAAGTCACAACCTTGATCCACAAATAGCTTTAAACAAAGGTAGCATTTGTTTTTGAAGACTCTTTTTTTTCCTCCCCTGACAGAGAGTCCCTTCAACAAGGCAGGTTATTCTGAGAGGACTTAGACAGAGCCAAGGCCACAGGAAGAAGGGAAGATGTAAAAAAGGCAAGGATGTAAAAACTTTCAGGAGAAGAATCCGTTCACCGGTGCATTCAGTCACGTGCAGGGAGGCTGTGTGACTTCTTCTGTGTTAAAAAGCAAGGCCTGATTCTATTTCCCACTGCTTTTACTACTGCGGGAAGCTCTTAGAAAGCACTTTGCCACTATCCCCATTTATATTTCCTTCTCCTACATCATCCTGCCGCTCGCGGCCCTACGAACAGCGTGAGGGCAGCTCGCTCTGCGTTTGAGCGAGGATTTAGCCTTCCTCACATCCTCGCTTACTTCCTGCACTCTTCCCTCCTTGTGAAGAAGCCACGATGCCCTTGTGCCCCCCTCAGCCTTCCTGCCCTCCCCCCCCCCCCCCCCCGTGAGCACCGGCTCCCCCGGCACCGGCCCGTCCGGCCCTCACCGCGCCCTCCTTCCCTCAGCGCCCCCTGCCCATCCCCTCACCGCCCCATCCTCATCCCCTCACTGCCCCATCCTCCTTCCCTCAGCGCCCCCTGCCCATCCCCTCACCGCCCCATCCTCATCCCCTCACTGCCCCATCCTCCTTCCCTCAGCGCCCCCTGCCCATCCCCTCACCGCCCCATCCTCATCCCCTCACTGCCCCATCCTCCTTCCCTCAGTATCCCCTGCTCATCCCCTCACTGCCCCATCCTCATCCCCTCACCGCGCCCTCCTTCCCTCAGCGCCCCCTGCCCGTCCCCTCACCGCCCCGTCCTCGTCCCCTCACTGCCTCATCCTCGTCCCCTCACCGCCACCTGCCCATCCCCTCACCGCCCCCTCCCCATCCCCTCACCGCCCCCTCCCCATCCCCTCACCGCTCCATCCCCATCTCCTCACCGCCCCCTCCCCATCCCCTCACCGCTCCATCCCCATCTCCTCACCGCCACATCCCCACCCGGCAGCCGGAGCAGGAGGTGCCGCTCGCCTGGAAGGAGTAGCCGGACCTCCCGCCTCAGCCGTGGGCTGGGGATGCGCCTCCGAAACTCCGCCACCGAGCTCAGCGGAGCCCTTCAGGGGGTCCCGCGGCCGCCGCCCCTCCCCTCACGCCCCGGGTCACCTGCAAGAGGGGCACAGCGCCGGTCCCTCGGACGGGGCAGCGCCGCGATGCCCCCGGCACCAGCTGCCGCCGCCGCCGCCGCCTCCTCCGGCTCGCCGGGGCTCGCCGGGGCCGCGTTTCCCGGGGGGCCGGTCCGGGGAGCCGCCCCCCGGCTCGCCTGGCAGCGCCCGCCTCGCCGCCCGGGCCGCCCCCTGCGCCCGCCGCCCTCAGCGGCCGCTCCCGCCCAGGGCCGCGTCCCCGCCCCGGCTGTGCCCCCTCAGCGCCGCGGGGCCGGGGGTACCTGGGCGTGCGCGGGGCGCCGAGGGCTGTCCCCAGCTCGGCCCCTCAGCCAGCGCTGCTCCCCGCGTGCTCCATTTTCTGGCTTTTCTCTAATCCTGCTGCCCCGGGACCGGCCTGAGCACCCTCAGGTGGGCGGGAGCGTCCCGCGCATCCCGGCACGGGGCGGCTGTCCAGAGGCTCCGCTGGCAGCCCCGCACTCCGCTGCTGCTGCTGCGGCTGCTGGGGGTGAACGGCTCCGGCAGAAACTTCTCCCAACACGCCGGTTTCCTACGGAGTGGAAGGCGCCAGGCTCAACGCAAGCGTGCGGAGGGCGCGGGGAGCACAGGTGTGGAGCTGGGGGCAATCCCGGCTGCAGATGTGGGCAGGGATGTGCTGGTCCCACGCGCTCCGACTGCGCCGCTGCTGCCGCTGCTGCCGTCTCCTCACACCTTCCCAGCCATCCCGCACCTGCTTCTGGGGGCAGCCAGGGCTCGGCAGGGCATCCCAGAAGCACCGCACGCTGTCACGGCACACGCTGGATCTCACACACTCATTCCGAGCTACGATCCCAGGCACTGGAAGGACTGGGAGACGTGAGAACCACGGTCCGAGTCCTTGGTGGATGCAACAAAGTTGGGACCACGGTAAAATGTCATCCTCAAAACATCTTGGACTCTTTTTATCTCCATATGACACCAGCTTTGAATCAATAATGCCATTTAGAGCAAATCTCAAGTTACTCCACACAAGAATATGGATTTTAGACTACTTGAAGGTGCCAACCTGTAGGCACAATGACCCTCACGACATTTTTTTCTATATAAGCCATTTCGAACTGCACAGAACAGAAAATGCACATAAATATTTTCAGTAACTCACTTTTGGACTTCTTGAACTGCTTTGTACAGCTACCAAACTTTTTACCACGGTAGCTGTTTTTCAAATAAGAAATGTCCTTGAAAAGGAGAGTATTGTTTAATATATCCAGAGCAACTCTGTTACCTCATGAATACTAATGAACACTCAACGGCGTGCCATGAAAATAATTTTCATGCAGGAGGACCTGTACACATAGGTGCGTTCACTGGCAAAGTTCACACATCGTTCTCCCTTCTGGTTGCAGCTCCCTGGTGAAACATGGACGTTTTAGATATAGTGAAGGATATTGGGAATGCCAAGCTCTCAAAATGCAACATCCTGATGGGAAATTAAAAGCAAACAAAACCGAGGAGAATTAAGCAAGCAAACAAAGCAAAAGAAGACTATTTGGCTTCAATGGGAATTTCTTACCTCTTCTGAGCTAATTTACCCATCCCTACATTTTGCTCTTTAAATTTTAAAGCATCTGAACATTTGCTCTGTCAGTCGAGAAAAAATGGACTTACTTAAACTCATGTTAGATCCCCCGGGGATATCACGGGGAAAATAGGACAGCAGTGCTTAGGAGAAAAACTTCATCTACAGCATCTTTTACAATTAAAAACTTGCAAACAGTGAACAGCAACAAAAGAGAAAAAAAAACCATAAAACCCAAGAGTTTTTCATTCATTTTTATGCTTTATTTCAAAACTCAATATTGTAGTCAATGACCAGTGTACAAAAAGGGGAAACAAAAAATATTTTTATTGACATCTAATTCATCAAATTCCACATGAAAAGCCTCAAAGTATGACCAAATTAAACAGCACATATTTTTGCCATGCCTGAGATGGAAGAGAAACTCAGCATCCTTCAAGTATGTTCTAAATACTGTTGGAAGCACAAATTTACATCCCCTAAATTTGGACTGTGATGTCTAAAACTTTTCCTCGTTAAGTCCTGCCAAAGCTTTATCCATAATTAAATAAATTTTCAGTTTCCAGATGTTTAGGTTTAGTCCTTTAAAAAAACATTAGGGTGACCCTCAGGAGCTTCTTGAGCCAAGAAAACCAGGGCAAAGCAGCTACTCCCAACTACGACCAGTTGCCTGAAAAACTTGGAAAGCTGAGACATGGTATTAGGAAATTTTGTCTGTGACATTTCATCCTTCAAAAATAGGAGGTGGAGCAAGAGCAAATCTCCATATTTCACAGAAATTACACAACTGTGCAGCTCCAGGGAACTTCCTTCCATGGGTACAGTTGATTATTAATTATACCAGAGAATGAACACTTTGTAGGCTGAGAGGGGCAGGTGAGATGAAATCCATGGTTCTTATTCATAGCAAAGGAAGTTTCAAGGTCTTTTTAACCTCTTGTTGTTTCAGATAAAGACCTGGTTTCAGTGCATTCTGGTAATTCTGAAGGCAAGCCCAGCATTTGGCTTATTATAAGATTTTTAAAACTCTGTCAAACAGAGCCTGCATCAGCTGAATGACAAGAAGTTGAGGTAGGACTAAAGCAATAATGTGCCTGACTCCAAATCCAGATTTCTTGTACAGGAGGTAAAAAGTGAAATATTTTGTTAAAAAAGAAATACCCCCGACATATTCCTTGGCATTTCGTAAGTTTCCAAAATGCTCTAGTTGTATAAATTAGCTGGGAATTTTATTTAGCATTTTTTGCACCTTCTCTAAACCCTGTAAGAAGTACTCTCATGGCCAAATTAAATCTTTCAAATCATTATGAAGAATGCTTTTGCTTACAAGACAAGGTCTCAACCCTCTCACTCGTAGGGCCCATATGACCTTGACCCCCGAATTCCCAATCCTTTTCTATGCTCTGTTCAGTACTCTGTGACCTCCTAAACTCTTTTTAGGTGGGATGTTTTGACATCTTTATCCCATTATTGTACTTTGCTTCCATACTTCTTCAGTAACTATTTTCCCCCTTCTATTCAGACATGGTTTATCAGTTGGCCTTAATAAGCCAGCTTGTTAAGCTTAAACCAATATAAAGTTAAATTAATGCAGAATTTTTTTTTTCCTGGATCTGTGAATAGATTCCTCCAGCAGTTCTTTATGTTCTTCAAGAATAATAGGAGTCATTAAAAGCACCAGTTAGACACAGAGCTGGAAGAGGTGTAAAATACACGACTGTCTGCTGATGTAAGATTATTGTGCCCTTTAAGATAATAAGGCATTTAAATATAAAAAACTTTGTGTCAATTTTTACTAGGTTCCTTGCGCTCCAAGATAAAATGCTTTTTTAAATTAATGACTGACAAGGAAAGAAATCTGTTCCCCTTCCATTACAGATAAAATACCATGGAGTCATTTGGTGCAAGTTTCTTGCTGTTTAAAAGAGAGAATAAAAGGCTTCCCTAACTTCTCCTCCTTACTTCATTCATGTTGAAGAAAACAATTCTTCTACAAATTAGTATAAAAGCAAAAACTGTTATTATGCAGCAAAAATTAAGCAATAAGCCATCTAAATTTCCTGTACCAAAAGTTTGGGTGCCTTTCTTTTTTCTTCTGATGGTTTTGTGATTTGGCTTTGCTGATTTCCTTGGTTAATTCATTTCCTCCTCAGGTTACAAACACAATGACACAGTGACACAATGGTTTAAGAGCTTGTCTCTACTTGGCCTGCTGTGTTGGACATCACCACGACCCCCCAAACCACTGATGGCTCTCCAGTGCCCACAGGGCTTTGATTGCTCCACTGCCACTCCTTTTCCAGGGACAACAAGCAACAGGAATTGGATTGGCTTTGCAATGTGTGTAAACCGGGAAAAAATGGGTTTTACACATCCATATCAAAGGCATCTTGCTTAGTGTGAAGCCCTGGAGGAGGAGTGTGGTTGAATCCAGAGCTGGGTCTCCCTCCTTCGCCTCCTCCTCTTCCCTGGAGCTCCCTCCTGAGCATGGGCCAGAGCAGCTGCACCCCAACCATCCCAACCATCCCTCCACATGAGCACAGCTTCCTCCAGCTCTAAATGCAGCTGTAAAATAATCTCCTCACTTTTATTGTTGTGTGCAGCAGATGTTGTGCTTCTGTGCCTCTGCTTCGCTCGGAGCCCACGTTCCCTGAATGCCTCTAATCAACGGGATTTACTGTCTGAACTAATTGAAATCAATGAGAACAATAAAACAGAACACAGCAACGGAAAACTGGAATTTAAATATGGTACCTCTGGCTTTTGCTGAATGTTCCCCAACTTACCTCTCTTCTTTACAGTATCTGGGTACTAATAAAACTGGAAGCCAGCAGTCATCCACGCACTCAGAAATAATCAAAGCAGCTCATTTACCACATTTTTTGCCGGGGACAAAGCTGAGTGAGTGCAGTGAAAGAAGATTCATCAGAGGTGTGTGTCAGTCACAAATACAGTGGAAAACAAGTGTTGCTCACCTTGTTCAAACGCATAGAGTTTCCCTCCCTATAAAAATATTTTTTAAAAATACATTCCTCTCAAGAGAATTTAGCATTTAACTCTCACAGGAGCTATGCCAAAATGAAGCATCTTACACAAAGTATAAATTACAGACTTGGACTGCAGGGAACTGAAGAAAAGCGTGAAACATACTGGAGGTTCTTCCTGTTTCCACACATTAGCAGGCCTGTCTTAGGAATTAACATGACAGACATGCAAGGTTAATTATGTTGGCACCCACAATTACCTCACCCTTACACCAAAGCCAACTGCAGATATCTGAGATTCAAAGGTGCTGGAAAGGACAGATCCCTTTTGAATCTGAGACATCCCTGCACAAGGTGAATTCAGGAAATAAGCAGGAGAGGTGTTTGGAGGCTATGGTCCCAAATTTAGACTGGCTCTGCAGCTCTCAAGACCAGACCTACAACAAAAGCTTAAAATAATGCAAATTCTGTGTTCTGGCTGATCTCGGCGTTGCCTCAGCATACCTGGGAAAATCTGTGTTTAAATTTGAGTTTGGGAGATGTGCTCAGTGCTCTGCATGGGCTTCTGTGCAAATTTCTGGGTAGGAATGGACAAGTGCTCACTGAAATGCTTTAATGAAAACCAGATCAAAGCAGGACATTTCATGCACAGAGGTTTCAGTGGGGGTCTGTACTCATAGCTAAGCAGTCTCACGGCAGCAATTTCCAAAGATACCACGGAAAGAATCAAAAAGGAAAGTCAAGTGTCATGTTTTTGATGCTTTTAGAGGAATTTCAAGCAACTTCAGATGACAAACATTTCTATCCACTGCACTCCTGTTCTCCTATCAAGCCATAGCTAATTAGCTGTAGGCTGCCCTGCTGCTAACTCAGGCGACAAACCACTCGTGACTTGAGCAGATGTTCTCCTTTTCCTGCCAATAGGAATATTTACTAACTTTTTTGTGTGTGTGTTAAGGTTTTCTGTCTCAAAACTTACTCCTCAGGATCAGGAATGTGCCACATTTAACCACTCACAGCCATAAATCCCCATTTGCTAAGGCTGGTGTTTGCTTCAAAGTTACACAACGAGATTTTGACAGAGCTGAGTTATACAAAGCGGGGATTACATAGACCCCACGTCTTTAAAAATTAGAGTTTATTGAAGTTTGTTGTTAAAAGATGGAGTTCATCAAACCCATGAGGGCTCTGCTGTCAAGCTGAACATGCACTTGATCTTTATGGAGCTTGTCTCTGCCAAAAGAGGAGGCTGCTCAACAAGGGGAAGAGATGCTCGCTGCTAAAACCAGCTTTTATTATGCAGGAGTATCATCTCCAGTTTGTAAACAAAGCAAAGCACTGCCCTCTTCTACTCAGCAGTCACCAACCAGCACCTCAGGGACATCTCAGCAACCTTTGGTAAACAGGAGCAGGTAAATTACTTTCTTTAAGGTTAAATGTATTTACCAATCATTGATTACTTGGGTTTATTTACCTAGAATTTCCAAAGTTCATAAATACCTTCAGTGCCAAGTTCATTTTCCACACAGGTCTGGTAAAATAGAGAAGGAGAAACTTTCCCAAGGGCATGAGTTAGTCACAGTGAATGAAGAATTCATAAATCCTGCTTCTTGCTAAATCCAAATTATGTTCCCTCTTATTAGTTGGAAGTTTCTGAACTGTAGTTAATGCTACCAGGTGTTAGGTAAGCTTAGACTTTATTGCTTCTCAGCCTCTTGAAAACTGCAAATCAATTTCGAAAAGTGAAATATATGTGACTACTATCTGATGGCTGCCATGTCACAGGGACTCAGGGCAAAAAGAAAGGACATGAAACAGACATTTTTTTTCTCTCTTGATTTTTCTTTTGTCCTTCATTTGAATTGACAACACAGGCCACAGTAGCTGGTAGCAAGTCACTGAGCAAGAGTTCTGCCTGTGGATTACAAGAGTTAGGAGATCACAGGAACCTGTTTTCCTTCTCGTTGCAGTGGTGGAGGAATTCACACATGCTTACACACCTCAATTGAGGGGCAGGAAAACTCATTAATTTAAATAGCCATGTATTAAATATATAATTAGAACTTTATGGCTCGTCTGTTTCATTCGTTGCTGGGCAAGACTGGGTGTGTGTAACCATAACTGGGCAGCAAGTCCCCCGAATTTGCTGATTTGTCACTTTGACTATCTGACTACAGACTGTTGCATAGATAAAAGTGCAAAACAGTGATACATTCAACAGCTGGGGATAAAAACACTCCACCTGTAGTCTCACATCTCTCAGAAGGCAAACAGAGCAGTCATTTCCAAGCCTTGTCATTTTTAGAAACTCAGATATAGCATCAGTACATCAGGCTGTCATCCAGTTCATGCAAATTTTACTGAAATCTAGAGGATTTTGTGTAGAAAGACGTGATTGGTGCTGTGACCTGATTTTGAAAGACAGCGAGCATCCAGAGCTGCCTTTGGCTCCACAAACAGCTGTAGATGTTCATCATGTCAGAGAGGCAAGCCATCAGCCTTTCAGCATCCTGGTATTTTGGATCATTTAGATAGATTTACCCAGAGGAAATTACTGTAGCTATTAATTTATGTTCACTTCCTCACACGTAGGGGGAACAGATGAAAGTCAAGTCGTGTCTGCTGCTGACAATAAAAGCCATGCATTCAAAGATCAAGTACCTTGTGGTCTTGCTGGCCCGAGTCCTTCATGCCTTGTCAGCTCCCTGTCCTCAGTGGAAGACCACCAGTTAATGGATTTAACCTTTCCATCAGTGAAAAATAACAGATCAGCTTGTCAAAGATAAGTTACACTGAGGCCGTGGATGTCCCCTTTCTCCTTCACTTCTTTTTACAGTCATTACATCTAATTCCCTTCACCACTGCTTTCTTTGGTTCCATCAAAACCACAGTTATTCAAGCAAGTAAAAGGCAGCTTAAAGGAGCAAAGTTGCAGCTGCTCACAAGGCTCTCTGCCCTCTGAAACTCAGCTCCCACACGTGCCAGCTTCAAAACATCACCAACCATCTCCTGGAGACACCTTGACAACCTCTGCCAGCTCCTGGCTCCAGCAGCAGGTTAAGCCAAATGATCATTTAGTAACTTATTTTCCCAAGGTAACGTAAAGAAAGAGCAAAATCACTTGCTGTGAAGATAAATCTCTGGGCGTGAAATGACTGCAAAAAAAAAAGGAAGGTGATTTCTCTGCATTCCATGCATTTCCTGCAATTCCAAGTGTTTGTACATAACATGAACAGTCCTATACTGGCAGAAAATACGGAGGTGTCAAAAGAGAGTCAGAGGTCTGCACTGAAAAATTCCAGGAGCAACAGCTCCACAATTTCAGCTTGGCTCAATTTCCAGGAAAACACCCAAAACAGTGCAGTGACAAAACAAAACCCCAACTGTAGGCAGTGAGAAACTAAAATATTTAGGAATTGAAGACGTCAGAACAAGAAACTGCTAAAAACTTCCTTTTCCGTGACACTCAGGCTCCAGGGACTATCCTAAACAGATGAAATTGTGAAATCTGAAATACAGGCAAGGCCAACTCAGTCAATGATTTCTGTAGGTTCAACAGTAGAAACACTGACATGAAATGAAGTATTTTATTTACAAACGAGTTTCCCCTGGAACAAGCAGAGTAGGAGTAGAAGTTTTTAGGTCCCTACACAGCATTCTGCTCCTGGTATTGTCAGCTGAGTTTCAGAGCTATGAAACAGAAACCCAGATGTCACAGGCTCCAGCCCTGCTCTGGGAATGGGACAATTCTCCACATCTAACAGAAGCTGAAGGCATTTGCCATAGCAGGCAAAAGTTTGATGCCACAACTGGCTGTAGAGTGGATTTGTATCCAGTTCAGCGACCCCTCCACGGACCCAAAGGTTTTGTTTAGTTGTTTATAGAGAATATTTCTCCTTTTCAGGAAAAGAAACTCCCAGAGGAGGCTGGAAGGACAAACAATGCTAAAACCAAGGTTATGATGGGACTGCTAAGGATGTTATTCCATAATACAGCGAAGTAATGGACCTGTGTAAGAATTTTTCCAAAAGGGCAAACTGTAAATGAACTGACCTCTTAATGTTTATTTTACAGTCCTAAAGAGTGATTTACTACTGTTTAAAAAACCACATAAGAGCAGAGCCAGCACAGGATGAACCCGAAACTACCAAAGCATGAGAACACCAATTCAATACTGCACATATTCAACAGAACAGAATCAGAGAATGGTTTGGGTGTCACTGAACTCCTTGGAATTAGTACAAGAAAAAGGGGCATGCTAGTGTTTCATGGATTTATTTTTTACCTAGTTTTGTCACAGAAGTTGATGAGCCACTGCAGAGTCTCCATTTTTCATAGAATTCAACACTGACTCGCAGGAACCTGTTACATTTTAGCCTCTTTGGTGGAAAATGCCAATATTAATTAGTACTTTGATACTAATTAGCATTTAAACTAAACTGCAAGTATTAGGATACTAAAGGCAAGGTGGATTATTACAGTGTTTGTTTCAGGGATAGGGAAAGGCCTCAAGTTTAGTTTGGCTTTTAATTTTCCATAGGAGGTGACTTCAGCGCTAGGAAAAACACTCCTTCAGTCAGAGGCTGTCTGAGGACAAACTGATCCTCCCCTCATTTAGAGAACACCATCCTCCTCAACTGATGCAGAGCAGAATAATATTTACAGCTTCCCATGGGGATTTCTTTACCTGACATCAATCCTTGGAGCCAGTGGTGCAGCGAATTCTTTGTGGGGTTTTGTTTTTACCACAAATCCCGTTATTTAATTTTTTTTTTTTGGGGGGGCGGGGAGGGAGGTAGAAGTTGATAGGCTCTTAACTTTTCTATGTTTTGCATGATCACACATTCCATTCCTGGCTCTTCCCTGATTTAAAATGGTTTTTTTTCAAAGGCAATAAAATTGACCCTACCTTCAGGGAGGACAGGAGTCAATCCAGGCTTCAGGAAACAGGGAAGGAGCAGTTGACAGAAGATTTCTCAGCACCAAAAGCCTACCAGTCTTCCAGAAGAATTGGGAACTGGAAAGCTGCCTGCTATCAAAACATGTCTACACTTATCAGCAACACCTTGAATTTTCTAATCTGAGATGCACAACATCTTCTTACAGAAAAAAAACATGCACAAAGCATGGGCAGCCCCAGCATCTTGCAAATCCTTTCACTATTCCTTAAAAAAAATGTATGTCAGCTCTCCCTAGCAATGTTTCCAGCAAGAAGCCAAACAAAACACAAAACACACGACCAGCACATTCAGAGGGATTCAACTTTTTGCTTTTCCACCACTCATCCACAATGGCAGTGACATGCAACTTGCAGAACTCCATCTGAATCACTGCATGTCATCTCTGGGCTTGTCACTGAGCATCTTCAGAGTGTCATTTTACATTTCATGGCAGTGCTGGGTTAGCAGCTGGACTTGGTGACCTTAGAGGTCTTTTCCAACCTGAACTGTTCTATGATTGCTGAAAATCCCACTGTCCTGGAAATAAGATGGAGTGAGTGAGTGGTGGAACACACCCAGGGAAACCTGGGAATGAGCAGCCTTTGACTTCAGTGAATTCCACCAGGTATTTTACATCTTGAGTTTCCTGCTTGATTAGGGGATCTGAATGGGAGACCTTCTGCATTAACATTCCTAACCTCCTATTTGTTTGATTTAAAACATTTACAACCTGCTTAATGCCACTGCATAAATACATAACATTACTGCTCATTTTTTTCCCTGAGTCATGTTCTGAAGCTGAAGAACCTCCTCCTGGCCTGACTTCACAGTGATGTGGTCTGAAAGCAGAAAGGGAGCATGAAAGAGGAAAACAATGTAGCTTTGCTCTAATGGTTGCTCCTGCTATAAAACAAACATAAGCCTTTTGCAATCTCATACAGTTTTTATTGCCCCCAGAAAAAAAAATCAACCTGTTACACATATTGGCTGTACTAGAACTGACAGTGCATGGAGCAGGCTGATTTCCCTTTCCCTTTAGGAATGCACTTGGTCGCTAGGAAAAGAAGGAAAACTAAGGAAGAAAACTTGAACTTGAGCACAGGATCATTTTACATCACACTGAGAGCAACCTGGCTTGTAACAAACTGCATAAGCCACGAATATTCTGTGATGCTGAGCATTCATCAGGTTTTTTGGGGAGCCTCAGCCCCCTGCTAGGCTCATTGGAGCAGGACAGCCAAGGGATTGCTGCAGAGACAGCTTCCCTGAAGCGCAGAGATCCCCACCTGGATCTGCCCCGGTGTGTGGGGGGCACAGGCACGGCCAAACACAGCCTGTGCCCCACCCCTACTCTGCCCTCCAGGGACCAAGAGATGGCTGGGACAGCTCCACAGAGATTCTGGAGGACAGCAGAAAGCCCACAAGCGTCCCCCGCACTGCTGGAGGCAAGGATCGTTAAGGGCAGGAACACGATCTCTCCTGGAGAGAGGATGGGAAATTCTGGTGGCACTGGCAGGAATTAATCCAAGTGTGACTAATGAAGTGGCAGGTGATTTCCAGTGCCATTTCACCTCCTGGGCCCGTGAATTTCCCCTTCTCAGCTCATCCAAGCTGAAACTGCAGCCTTGTCCCTAACTGAGGAGCCACAAACAGCCTCAGTGGGTGCTCCTTCCCTCCGCACAAAACCCCACGGGCTGGCAGCAAGGCCAAAATATCCAGGCAAGAACAAAATGAAGCCCCAAAACAGCTCCTGAACCAAAAAGTTGCCCTGAATCTTCAATATTAGGGAAGGAAGAAATAAAGGAAGAGCAGGCCCCACCTCTGCAAGGCCAGCACTGCACACATATGTAGACATAGGGCATTTTTTAGGGGATTTCTTATTTTGCTTTGGGATTCTTGGCGTGGGCAGAACTTCTCTGCCATGTTCTCCATAGGCACTGATCTTGTTCCTGCTTTCCCCTTTCATGCTTCCAGGAATTTCTTGATCAAGAGGCTAGTCCAGCCCTGGCACAGCTGCCCAGGGCGACGGTAGAGTCACCATTCCTGGAGGGAACTAAAATCCCTGTGGATGTGGCCCTTGGGGACGTGGCTTAAAGGTGGCCTTGGCAGTGCTGGGTTGGTGGTTGGATTTGATAATCTTAGAGGTCTTTTCCAACCTCAATGATTCCATGAATTCTGAGCTTAAAGACAAACCAGACACTGCAACTCATCAGCCATATTTGTGCCACTCATAAATCTGCTCTGCAAGTTCAACACTCTGTTAGCCCTCCAGGGAATTTTACTCCTGACTGGGTATCAGGCTATGTCATTACCACTTGAAATTCAAATGTATGAAGATTGTTTAAAAACAAATGGAAAATGTGTGGATGCAAATATTTGAACACAGAATCGCTCTGTTTTTCTCCAATCAAGAAGCAGGCACTACATGCAATGTATCTGGCCAAGTGCATTCAAATAATAGCTCAAGTCTTGAATATTCATGGCTAATGAATAATCAGCATGTTGGGAAAAAAAGGATAGAATCCATTTCAGAGCAGTTCTGTAAAGTAAGAGCAAGAAAATTCAGCAGGGAGAAATGATATGTAACTTCCAGAGTTAGAGTTTTCTACACTGCAGCATTTCTCTGATTTGCTATTTGCAATCCAATTTAACAACTAACTGCCCTTTCCCTCACTTCAGGTTCCCAAGTAGTGAAATTTCCCTCTTTCCCTGTCCTGTCCCCAGGGATCACTACCTTAATTAAAAGTAACTTGCAGTATCTTCTCAACAAAGGACAGTAATAGGTCAGTAAATAAAAGTATAGAGTTATATATAAGAACATACACAGCTTTTACAGCTTTCCCCTCTTTAGGGGATGCCTAAAACTGAGTACAGATTCACAAGGATTCCATTTCCATTACAAAATTATAAAAAATAATTTAAAAATACCAGGGTTTCTGTTTTCATAAATAATATAATAATAAATAATATAATTCAAAATTTCCACTCAGCTTCCTTCAGAACAAACTGAGTTTTAGCAACATCCTTTATTTTAAATTTAGTTCTGTTTTTCACTCCTAATCAGGGGGTTTTTGTGTCATTGCCCACTGCAGTTTGTTGTGAACAGCTTGAAAATGTGCTTTGACTTATTGCAGGGATATAGAAGATAAAACTAATTCAGCCATTGAAAAAACAATTATAACAATTCAATGTTGCTTTTGATCGTAAAGATTTTAACTGACTGACTGACCCTTGAAATCTCCAGCTGGAATCTGTAAGGGAGGCAGTGAAGAAGGGAAATCCGGTGACCAAGCAAATATCTCAGCATCAACAGGCAGCTAAATCAACCAGAAATTAACTCTGTTAAAGCTAATGAAGCATCTTCCTTGCACTCTTTGAGGGTCCAAAACCAGATTTTTAAAGACAACTTGCAGTTCACATTCAAACTGCCCAGTAGGTAACAAACTGAGAAACGTCCTGAAAACCCAGCTCTGAGTATTTGTGTGTCTCATCAGATGTTCATCTGCCCAAGTACTTGCCCAAGTAAAATATGGCAATGTTCAGGCATGTAAAAATATTCCATTAGTCAATTTAATCCAGCTGTCTTGCACATTTTCCCTAGTTACACATATTCCTTTATAAATCATGTTGGTATCATCTTGAACAACTATTTCATCCCAACTGGCAGACACAGCATTTAATTGAGAATATTTATGGGATGGTCAATGCTGGGTCTCAGATAATCAGGAAGCAGCAAAGCAGGGCATTTTTGTCTTAAGCCCAAGTTTTTTCTTGGAGGTCTTCACACAAAACCCCAGGATAAAACTTGTACAGTTGTCCCAAGGAAGAAAGTAAATGCACTTTAATTTACTGTGGTGTTCATTCTGTGCAGGTGGCAGGTCCTTGAAGGGTCTCGGAGAGTCTGGCTCATACCAGCTGGGGCTTTTAGGGTCAGAACTCCAATGAGAACAGGACATATCCGTCCTCCTCCATCACCAAAGTTACTCAAGCTTCAGATTGAAAGCCTCATCTTAGTTATGATCTCATGTCAGAGTTTTCCTTCATCACCAGCACAGCAGAGTCCAGTTTTCTGGCTGTTTTAAAGCAATCATTTCTTGTTTGAAATGGTGCTGTAAAGACAACTTAGGCCTGCATGGGAGGCTTTGCTTGCATGCTGCTCATGAAGTTTTACATTTGGTAAAAGTTAGTAACAGCAAAGTGGATTAAAAGCAAAAGCAGCAGAGAAAATAATTCCCAAAGAGTGCTGTTTGTTTCTGTAATTCACAATTTGTTGTACAGCACATCAACTCATGAAGTCAAACTGAATTGTATCTGTTCATTAATTTTACACGTTAGATCCAACTGTGGTTTCAAGTTCTATAATTAAATTTGGTTATAAAGCCAGGATGTGTGACACCATTAAAACTGACACTAAATTCCTGTCAGCCCAACAGAAAATTTAAAATCTTGTCTAAATCTCATCAACATTGTCCTTGCAGTAAATTATACTGATGAGAGAAATGCAATCATATGGTTTGATTGCTAGAAGGCTCAGAGTACCTTTTTTCAATTTGTTGCTTTTTTAATAGCTGCATTTACTGCTAAAAATGTCAATAAATTGTCTTTTTGCTTAAAGAAAAAATCACAGTTAAAAAGATTAGAGCTTTCTCCCTACTGTAAAATTCTTACTGCCTGTCACAAAGAAGTTTTGAAGGCAGCCAACAAGACTGTTCTAATTCTTTTGTCCCCATTTCTCAAAATATCAAAATGATGTTACATGCCTTGTTGTCCCAGATTGTCTGTCTGCAGATTGCAGGGCAGAACAGCTCATTTTCTGATAACCCAGAAATGAGGAGCTAAACCCTCCCCTTGCTGTGATCCCCACGCTCCTGAGAGCAGCTGGGTTGTACTACCGTGACAGGGCCTGGGCTGGATGAGCTTTGGAGGAAATATGGGAAACATTTGCTGTACCTTTGATACTCACAGTGCCCCAAGAGTGCTGAGTATCACCCATCAGCATTAAGGATAAAGTGAATTCATGAGCAATGGCACAGAAGTCTCTGGAAGGGCTGTACCAGACTGGGTTTCCTCAGGGTCTGACACAGCCCTGGCCATGTACAAGAACATCATTGTGTGTTATCTGTGCTCACCCCAGCCTGCAGTGGAGTCACCCCTTCTGTCCTAATGCTGGGATTTTAAACCAGGTTTTGATTGTTTCAAGTGTCCTCTGCATGACAGCACACTGTCCAGCCACCTGCAGGTACTGAAATGCCATAGGTATATTCTATATTTTACATATATATTTAAATATCTGGATAGCCAGGCATTGAAGCAGGCTGCCCAAAGGAGTGGTGGAGTCCCCATGCCTGGTGGGATTTCAAACCCACGGGGATGTGGCACTTGGGTACGTGGATTAGTGGTGGGCTTGGCAGTGCTGTGGGAATGCCTGGACTTGTTGATTTTAGAGGGTTTTTCCAACCTAAATGATTCTGTGAATATATCTGTAATACGTATTATGTTGTATTATGCTTTCCTATGCATTGCACCTATTTGAAAACAAACAAGGAAAGGCTTTTTACTGCCAGGCTGGATCCCTGGAACGTCTCACACCCTTAAATAATTCAGGGTCTCCACTTTCACATCCTCGGAGAGAGGGTTGGGATGTGGGTATCAGTTGCTTCATTGTGCTGTGAAACGTGAGCAGTGGAAAAGGGGGAGTTCAGACTCAGCCACCCATCCTGGGGTAAGAATTGAGCAATTTGGGCAGTCTGCCCCCAAATAAAAGCCTCTCCTGTAGGCGCAACTCCTCCGTGCAAATTAAGAAGTTGAAGCCTGGTGACCCAGCACTTCTGACTTAGAGTTGAGTTTCCCCCAAGGCATAAAAGCAACAGAGGCAGGATAAGGCCGCAGACTTTGAGGGAAAGCATGACACAGTTATTTCCTGCAATGCCCCGAGTCAATGTGCTGCAAATGCCAACATCTGCTGAGCTGGTGACACTTGTGGAGCATGACCACACGTTATGTGCTTGGAGGCTTCCAAAGGGAGCAAAAATTGAAGTAGAAGTGCCTTAAAAGTGCCATCAGGACCCCTACACTGCCCACTCCTCCCAGAAGCAAAGCCATAAACAAGGATCAATAAACAGGCTCATTTTAGAGCAGATTAAGTCACTACGAAGTATTTTTCAACCAAATTACCAACCATGTTTTTAAAGACTTCAAAGGGCCCAGTTAATTATTCCCTATCTCCTAGTGTCCCTTCACCAATCAAGTAACCTTTTAAGTGAGACACCCTTCCATTTGGCCACAGGGCCTCTGGGGATCCCTTTCCCATCTGTCCAAATCTTTTCCGTGTTCCTGGGCTGGAAGTGTAGCTTGTTCTACTCTGATTTCTTGCACCACTCATCGGAATGCTAAACTTGCCTACTGTGAGGAGGCCTGCTGATTCCAACCTTCCTTATTCCAGGGACACAGATGCATGTCCCCACCTCTGTGCTGCTCTTCCCCACTGATGTGAAGGGGGTACCACTCTTCTCACTTCCTAAGCATCAGAAGACAAATGCCCACGTGGCACTGGCTTGCTGAAGCACCACAGTGATGGCACAAGTGCTGCAGCTCGCTTGACTCCCCGTTATTAGCGTGCCAAAGGATCAGTTCATCAGGGATGATGCAGGCAGAAGAAGGGAAATCAGGCACCTCCTGCGGCTTTAAACTGAAACACGAGCTAACACACAGGAAAGCATCAGTCTTAAAGTGCCTCTCTGTGGCTGGCACAGACAACAAGGAAGGGGATGCAAATGGGCTTAAATAGCTGCATCTAAAGCCAGAGTTGCTTTCATGTGGTTGAAACAAGCCAGTATTTTAAAGCTCATTCACACATCAAGTGGCAGGTGTGTGTTGCTGCTGCTTATTAGAAAAGCCCCCAGCTGCTTTCTGTGAATTCAGCCTGGGGAGCCGGCGCGTTCCAGTTCCAATCTGCTTCTGGGACAGGTAGCAGAGACCAATTAATCGTGAGAACTCCCTCGGATGGTCTCACCTTCTTTTGTCTTTGAGCAGCACGAGGGAAAATAAAAATGGGTCATCAGTGCCTTAGCAAGAGGCTACAACATCCTTCCCTTGAAGAGATGTTACACTTTGAGCACAGACGTGAGGCGCAGGGAAAAGCAACCAGCTGCTCAGTGCCAGAGCACTTCATCTGTGGGTGGGCATTGCTTGTCTGCACAGGCAGCACCAAAACACCAGGACAATGGAGAAAAGGGGATTTGGGCAATCAAAGGTGAAGGCCAAACGTGACACAGCATGTGCTTCCAGGCTGGGAGCAACAGGTAGATGACAAAAGCAGGTTTGTGGATAAATAAATCATAAAAAAAGAGGTAGAAGTGGAAGAAAGTTGTCATAAGAGGCATAAAACTTCATTATCCTTCACTTGGTTGACATGAGGAGAGTGAGGAGTGGCTGCACACAAAACCAAGGGGGAGGAGAGGCAAAGAAATGACAACTCAAGTTTCTGAGTTGGCAGAAATCAGCCAAAGCTGTGCAGCTGGAATAGCAGGAACAGATTCCTTGGGATTGACAGAACAGTAGGATGCAGCCTGTGTTACATTTATTACAGAGATCAAGAAGAAGGGGGGGGGGGGGGGGGGAAGAGAGAGAAACCAGACAGCTCTACAAGCACGATTTGAATAATATAAATAGCAGGAAATAGTTGGCATGGAACACTTAGCAAATGATACCTAAATTGCAGCATGGATTTACCCACAGAGAGCTGGCCTAACAAATCTCCCACTGCCTCACTGAGGAAGCAGCAATAACAGGAAAGGTTTGGCAGAGAGAAAATCTGCAGGTATAATTACATGGCATGCAGGAAACATTTTCATTTCTGTACATATTTATATCTATATGTGTATAAAACCAGCTGGAAATGAAACGTGAATAGGGGAGCAACCACCACAAACAAACTCCAGCCAGTACAATAGCAAAGAACAGGAACAAATTAAAAGAGATTTTTACATTACAGGACAGGAGTAAAGAGTCTTGAATGACAAGGCATACTCTGCACTATTCCCAGGAAAACAGCTGGGAATGTGTGTGGGCAAGAATCCCAAGAGAGGAGATGTTTTGTGTTTCCCTCCAAACACTTAGAAGGAAAAAAAAATAAAATAAAACGAGGTTTTGAGCAGATGACATTTGGAGCTTTAAATGTCAAGGCTGAAAGAGTCTGTGATGAATTATCCTGACTTCAGACAGGAGGCAGTGCCAAGGAGTCTCACCCAGTAATTCCTGGCTGAGCAACCACATATCTAGGAAAAATACTTGGTCTCAATTTAAATACTCCAACAAATTCACTATGTCCATAGGTTAATTGTTCTGATGGTTAATTACTCTCAGCCAGTCTTAAATGTACCTTGAACTGCTCTGTCTCCACTTCCCAAACTCTGGGGTTTGTTGCATTTTGCTTGATTTCAGAGCTCTCTGCAATCCTCTCCCTGAAGGTTCTGCAGCTTTTCTCCAAGCTCTCTTGTCTTGGAGTAGGTTGAACTTCTTTAGTTTCTCATTACTGACCATGATTTTGAGATTCCAAATCATTCCTGGAATCTTTTTTTTTTAATCTTTCCAAGTTTCTAATATTTCTTTTCTCTCCACATAAACTAGGTCTAATTTACTAGCAAATACCTAATCACACACGGTGATAAATCTTATTTAAAATAAATACAAATCAAAGTAATTGCATCTTAATATGGACCAGAAGTCAGGTCTGGATTCTACAATCTGACTTCTAGTAGAGTTAACCCTGATTCAGGGTTTTTTTCCTGATTTTTGACACTTAATCAGAAGAGAATCTGGGGCAACTACACAGTTCTAGTTAGAGCAAGGCAAAAAACAACACAGGAGGTTCAGGAGAGGATAACAGAGATGATAATGCCCCTAAATGACAGCAAAAGAAGGTTAAACATGCTGTGGGAAAGAGAAAATTAACAGAAGACCTCACTGAAATATCAAATACCCTTAGGGAACAGAAAGGATGAATTTTAGTAGACTGGCAATTTAATAGAGAACTATGCAAGCATGATTAATTAATTAACATCTGTATTAGTTAATGACGACCAAAAGCTCTGTGTTCATGCTGAGCTGTAGGAGGAGGGAAAACAAAAACAGCAGAGAACTTTCTATGTTTTAATGCAGAGGTTTAACAAGGGAGATTGATTTTTGATATAATAAAAGCAGGAGAGATAAAGTTTAATCTGACTAAACCTAGCAATTAATTAATATAACCATGACACCATTATGATTGATAAATGATACATAATTGAGTAGACTTTAGCAGGATACCTCAGCAGGAAAGAAAGGTTGCTGCCAATCGTTTTTATTCCAATTCTACTGACCAAGACATATCCCAGGGCTTTAGATATGATGCCAGTCTAATTTTAGCTTCTGAGAATCAGTTTCCAAGTGAGTGTCTTGGACAGCAAAGTCAATAGAAGTCATTTAGCCACGAATTCTTTTGTGCTTGAGGCTTTTCGGGTTTTTTGGGTTTTGCTTTTTTTTTTTTTTTTTTAATCCATGTGATTTCAGCAATGACATTTAAAAAAATTTAAGAAAGAAAAATGGCTCAGTTTTCCTGGCAGCAGCCCAGGGTTCTCACAATGAACTCCTGCAGCTTTTGGTTAAGCCTCTTAAGTTTCCTGTGCCTCAGGGAATGGCAATAATCTCTCCAGCACTCAGAACTGTCTTTGGAAGCTACTTTTCGACACTTCACTTTTTGTAGGGAGTTCCATTTGAAGCAGCGCTCATTCTGAAATGCTTCCCAATTTAAATACAACTCTCACAAGAACCTTGCCACCACTTTTGCCAGGGCACAGAAGCCCAGGAGCAGCAGCACCTCACTGCCTCGATGTTTTGCTGGGACAGAGCACAGAAAGTCACAATGAAAAGAATTAGAAGCAAATGCCAAGAGTGCATTGTCCTGATAATAAAATCATGATGAAACTGTTACTGTGACACCCATTTTTAGCTCTATTTACAACAGAATTGCCTTGCATGGATACAGCTCACTAATAAAACGAGGGAGAAAGCTTTTCTCACGGAGATTTGACAATTCCTCCCAGTAAAATCTCTCTCATCTGTTAGGAAGCTTTCAGTCCGGGTTCATAAAGCACAAAAGAAATCCTCACTGCGTACACAGTCTGGACTGAATTTTGTTCCCTTCCTCAGGCTACCCTCCTGCTGAACTCAAAGTTTTCCTGGAGGAGATTGTAAAGATTTAATGCAAGAGCACTTTTTTAGTGCAAGAACTAGAAATTTGGCTCATTTACTGCTCCATTTTTGTGTAAGTGTGACATCCACTGGCAGGTAGTGGAGAGGAAAATTGATCCAGCAAGCAGCTCAATAAACTGCAGTGTCCCAGAGCTCTGAGTTTATGTAACCTCTTATTCCACCAAACTTTACCAATATATTTGCCCAACGTGAGCCTCGGAGTGATATTTGCCTAAGAAATAGTTTTGAGAGAGAAAAAGGTGTAATTCAAAGCAAGCAATAGTCAGAGGTGTTTACTGCTATTCCTTCTTCTTCTCATAAGCAGAACTGAAAGCAGCACTGGTCAAAGTCACCTTGCACTTGTAAAAGAGGCAAAGCAACCACAGATGAGGAAAAAAATTAGACTGGAAGAGACCTTTGGAGTTCATGTTCCTCATGTGCCAGTGAAGAGTTTTCATGAGGAACTGCTCCATAATCTTCCTAAGGACTGGAGCAAGGCTTGGCTGACATGTGGTTCCCTTCCTCCTTTTTCCTGACATATCAGTTAATTCATGAGAATTTATTGTAAAAGGTTATAAAATCCTCAGGTGGATGATGCAAGAGTCCCAGTCCAAGACTACAGAAAGAGGGGCTACTGAATTTTGGCCACAGATGAGAACGCCTGGTTCTCAGCACACACCGAATCCCCTCCCCTGATGCTGAAGCTCCGTGAAGCAGAAGGGCAATGCAATAAAATCCTGCCAGTGGAAGGGGCAGCCAACTCCCCCCTGGTCTCCCACTTTGCTTGGCATCAGCCTTGACGGTTGCCAGGACCATCCCTGAGACAATTCCACTCACTAACCCATCTGGAAGCTAATTAGTTAACGTGAAACAAAAGCAGAGCTTTTGTTTGGCCAGAGCAGGCCGAAGGAATGGCAGGGGAGCTGCTGAAGGGGGAGGAAAAGCCCCTGCCTTGCTGATGGCAGCAAGCCAACAGATCAGCTTGGAAGTCTGGGAAACTGCAGCCTCAAGACCTTTAGGATCCTAAAATAGTTCTCTAAAGCAATGGTTAGCCCAAAGGGCTATCGTTTTAAGCACAGAAAAATAATCTTTTACATCATTTAAAAATGGTCAGATGAGGGAAATTTAATCCTCCTCGAGCTGCTGATGCAGATGAATGATGCATCCAAGTTTTTAACCTGTTTTTCAGACGTGGACCACAGGGCTAGACACAAGCTGGTTTGTCAAGCTGATGCACAGAACTCTGTTGTCAGGAATGCAACTTAAATATTAACCAGAAGTCTGCAGCAGCCCTCCCAACCGTGAGCACATCCAGAGCAGAGGAGAGATGGTTTATTTATCCTGCATGGAATTTGAAGTGAAACTTCACCCAAATGAAATTGTGTGCGTGGTGCCATCTGGGTTTATTCCAGCAGGATTATCATTCTGGATTGTTTTATTTTGGGGCAAAAAGCTCGATAAGGATTGTGACTTTGAGGCTGCAGCATGTAGAGACTTCAGGAGGTGGTGTACTTGTGTTTAAACCGCATTTCTTTACAAGGGATTTTTATTTCTGATACCCCAAGAGCTCTTTCCCAGGCTTCAGAAGCAGGTCTCTCTGTTGAGTTTTATATTTTGCAAAAAACCTATAATTTTGCTATTCAGATTTTTTTTCCCCTAAATTGATCCCTGCTCTTCATAAATTCCCCTTTCAGCCTCTGTACTTTCTCCCAGTTGCCAGTGACATCAGCTGTTGTCTAGGAAACCCATCTTTGTGTTCTCCCAAGCATCCCGGCCCCGATAATGAAAGAAATCCCTTTGCATCCCTGGGTCACATCATGTTAATTCAGCAGCTCTGGGGGAGAGCCAAGCAGCTGATTTAGGGAGCAACCTGCACAGCAAAATGCTCTTTACAGAACAACCGGAGTGAAGGAGCTTCCAGAAGGAAAACCTTCCTGACAATCCCCAGCAGAGGTTGGCTGGACAGGGAATTGCACACATTCAAGCTCATCTCTCATCTTGAGCATTTCACAGAGCAGTGGAAGCCAGGGCTGCTTGAAATTCTTCTCTGATTTAATTAGAGGCTTCCAAGTCCTTTAAGAACATCGTTTTCTCTGGGCCAGAGGGGAAATTGATTAAGAGTAAACCTGCTAAATCCAGAGCCTGATCACGAACAGCTCTCTAGAAAACTGCTCAATATCGGTGTCAGCTTCACTGAAACCACGTGTTTCTTCATGGCTAAGAAGGGTTGTTTGCCAACAGCAATTTTGGATTTGGCTGCAGGGCTGCAACAGTGCAGCAATCTAAGGTTTATACATATACATATATATATATTTATATTACACACACACACACACAAAAAATGTACAGGAGACACAGCTGGAAGAAGCCATGAGGAATAATCCGGCTACTCCCATCTCAAGGAATAATCAGCTTTGGTTCTGTCTCAGCCTGCTCTGAAAAATGGCCTTTAGGAGGGATGCTCTGTGAGGATCAGAAGTGGATTGTGTAAAAGCTAAAGGGGAACTGTTCATTCTATCCCAAAAGAGAGCAGATATCTGAAAAACATGGCAACAGAGAGCAGGAATGAATGGATTTCAAAGAACTCCTTTTAGCACAAGTAGATTATTTGTTGTCCATACCCACTGACACATCTCCATGATTTTTTAACGATCTAACACACTCCTGGTCCCTTGCTCCAGGGAAAGCAAGCCTGCATTAAAATGATAATAAAAAAAGCCCTAATCCCGGTGATTTATAGTCTCTTACTGAGCTGTGCAAATGATCCACTGTCCTCAGAATATTAAAGCTATTTGCCATTCAAACCCAGACTGGATTTTCACAGAGGACCTCTCCCATTACCTGAAGGTTAGATCAATATCACTATTTGTAGTGTGTTTGAAATACATGCCAGGAGACATTTCCATATTAAAATTCAACAACATATTACACTGACAAACTCCTTCTTGCCCAAGGCCAACCTCAAACAGGAGATATTTTACCCTGTTCATCTCATTCTCCTCCACAGCACCTTCTCACATCGCTGGGCTCGGCTTCTGCCTTCACAAATTTACTTCACCTCAAAGCTTCCAACTTGGGTTGCTTGTTGCCACCATGTCACAGTTCTGGACTTCTTTGAGTCAGGACTGGTGTTTTCTGGACTGTCCTGTTAAACCAGCACAAAGGGATGTGGAATTTGGGTGGTTTTCTCTACTCTGTGCTTTGCACACTGGTCAATGTGATGGAGACTTGGCCACACTGTCACACTCTAGACAAGGCTCAGCACCTCTCCCCAGAGTTTCTGGCTGTAGATTCGCAGAGAAATCAAAAGCTTTACCTAAAACCAAAGCAGGCAAACCAGAATTTTAGCAATTTAGAGTTACAGCAAGTGCTAATCAATTAACTGGGACCCAAAGCTTGCTCTCACCTTGCCATTCACTGCAGTCAGCCACGTGTCTCAGCCAGCAGTGGGAGGGAAGACAGCCTGGATGACCTCAGCGGCCTTTTCTATCCCTGTTAAGAAGGGAAGTGCATTAGGAGTGGAATCAGAAATGTGAATGCTGGCCACTATAACCTTTTAATTGTGTCAAGTGTATTTTCCACTCCTCTTGCTGGATGGGAATGCACAATCAGGAGGCCCAGGTAATGAGATCTGCAGGCTTTGCTTTTTACATGAAATCCTCATCAGGATCACCTATTATTAACCTCTGCAGCAAAAAGGTCACCAGGTCCTTTTCCTCTTTCATTAAAAGTTTGCCAGACAGGAAAAAGGGTCAGTTCATCCCAAGCATGATGTCCTCAGTGACCTCAGGAAGTTTTCTACCAAGGTGGTTTGCTTTCACCTTTATATATTTATCTCTCTTCCCTCCCTTTTCTGCACACATGAGGTAAAGCAGATGTCATTTGCCCATAACCCCCAATTAACATGACCAACAACCATTTTAATGCATGGCTAATGATTAGTTTCAGGATTTTCCATTGCCATCTTGTATCTCCAAGACACTGCTGTTTTTTGTAAAACGTGTTTTCCTGTATTTAGAGATTCTTACAATGTCAGCAAAGCCCTACTATAGAGTTCACCAATTCCAAGAAAATACTGTTTCACCACAGATGGAACATCTAACTTTGAAGCAAAAATGGAGGCAAACACCCTCAAAAGAAACCTTCAAAATGCTCTTTGTATTTTGTGAGTGACCATCAAGATCTGTGACATAACTGATCTCGTATCACTTACCAGGAACACATCTCTGATGGGAAATGCAGACTTGAATTGCAGAGTTAGAGGAGGCTGAAGGCTCAGCAGTCCCTTTCAAGACTCCCATTTCAAATCTGACTGTCAAATATTCAGTGGATTTAATAAATTGCACCCACAGGAGCTGTTGCAGCTGGGCTGGTTTACATGTGAGGGAACCCTCATGTGGATGAATGTTTTCCCCTACAATTTACTCCTAAAAAGAAAAGAAGGTGCTCCCCCTTGGAAAAAAAATGTCTGAGGGGAAATGCCTGCTTCTTCTAGTATGGGATAGATTTTTCTTCCATTTAGAAGGAGTTACATTTAAATGATGGTGACAATTTTTCTTTGTTAAAGCAATTCTGAGAATTCATGGAAGCTCATTACCAAACTAGAAAGAAGCAATGGTGGAAGTAAAAAAAAAAAAGTTTGTATTAAACAAAAATTAAAAATTGAAAACCTAAAGAACATCCTTCACCTTTAATAGTCAAACAAGGACAAGTAAATTCTTAGCAAATTGAATGGAATTTTGCTTTGATCCTACAGGGGACTGCAAATGCAACTCAGTTGCAGAGATCTGAGTTCCAGGGTTGGTGCTCTTCACCATCACACCTACGAGAGGTCAAGACTGAAATGTGACTTATGTTGCTCAGGCAGGTGATAGGGCCAGTGAATAGTGCTATTCCTACATGTAAGGTGATTTATTATCAACCTGAGAAGTCACACAAACTGAAACCAGAATAATAAAGTCAAATTCATTCAGAGGCTGAGGAATTTATGGTTTCCACTGGCTTGACAAGACATGGATACTGGGAATTGGAACTGCCTGCTGTTCTAAAGTGGGAGTGAAGGTAAGATCAACCCCTCTCACTTTTATGTAGCTAGACAGAACTTTGAAAAGTCTCTTTTGACAGATTTTGCAGCTTTTACCATTAAGAGACCATTTGAATAAGGAAAAAAATCACTTTAAGATGGAACTGGCAGCAGTAAAGTTGTTAAAAATCACCTTCATCTTCATTGTGCTTGGAGGCAAAGCTGTCCTCTCCTTCTGCATATGACCCCAAATCCCAGGACACACTGTGGTTCCTCCAGAGACAACACTTTTCCCACAGAGATCCTCATGGAACAACAACATGTTTGAAGTGGTTTCATGGACACCTGCAGATTCCAGCCTTGAGTGGAAAGAAGTTTCAACACATTATCTCTCTCTTCATCCCCTTCTTCTTCCTACTGTGAAAATGAGAGAAAGGCTCACTAGTCCAAGCTGTCTCCCTAAGAAAATTCCAGGAAAAACACAGCTGTGTGAGGCTAGGAGAGCAAGGACAAGGACAGAACCTGCCACTCACCTCCTTTGTAACCTCAGCATAGTCATTATACAAGCAAAATACTCCTGGGCATCAGCACCACTCATTCCCAATGGCAAATTCCTTCCCCTGTCCATCAGGAAGCTCCAAGCTCTTTCCAAGAAAGGAGGAGGAGGAGGACGAGGCAGCAGTTGCTGTTTCCTGTTGTAATCCAATGCCACATAGCAAGAAGGACCCATTTTCCACTCAAAATGAATAAGGCATTTATGATACCAAACCTGCACACAAACAGCCAGATTTTAGACATAAACCAAGTATTTATGACAGTCATAATTCCTGTAAGGTGCCTATCTTTTTAGATGGGATTATACAGTGCCATCAGGCTACAAAGGCAGGGGGTATTTTAATTTTCTTTCGAAGTATGTGAAGACTTGAGGGTTGCTAAGGAGTAATTTATAAGAGACCTCCATGCTCAGTCTACTGCTCCCTTACTGGCAGACATCACCATGAGACTGAAATCCAGCACTTCAGTGAAATATTTTATTAGGGATTAAATGGGTTGGGTTGCAGAGGCACAGAGACAGCACTGCCTCAACTGCTACACACACAGCTGGAACATGGAACATCTCCAACAGGATGTGGAACAAAGAGTTGGAAAAAACTTTAGGATCTACACTTAACACGATCTGAAGGGACAGCCAATTTTATTTTATTTAAATGAATACTGACAGTTACTGCTCCTGAGTCCCCTCTGAACCGTGGCTCTTCTGTGCATAGCCTGTCATGCTCTCTTTGGGATTTCATTTAAAAGGAAAATCACCAAGGCCAGTAGATACTTTTCCATTAACCCAGGTCAGGTTTTTACTGAAAATATTAATTGGAGATGGCACCCTGGAATAATTTTTTTTACACTGATGGCAGGGCTGCAACAGTGCAGCAGTCTAAGGTTTATACATATACATAAGCACATACACACAAAATGTACAGAAGACACAGCTGGAAGAAGCCAGGAGGAACAATCTGGCTATTCCCATCTCAAGGACTAGTCAGCTTTGGTTCTGCCTCAGAAATTCCTCTGCTGGAGCACCCACAGATTCCTCCAGCAAACAAACCCAGTGACAGACTATTAATACCATTTTCAGGGCTTTCTTGTCTGACCAAAACCTCACTTGGTCCAAGCTCCAATTTGTTCCATCTCATTCTGCTGCCACCCTCAGCAAAGACAAGAGTTTATCTCCTCTCTTCATGGCAACTTCAGACCACATTTCATGGAATCATTTAGCCTGGAAAAGCCCTCTAAGATCATTGAGCCCAACTGTAAACCCAGCACTGCCAAGGCCACGACTAAATCATGTCCCCCAGTGCCACATCCACTCAGCTTCTAAATCCCTACAGCCTCTGACATGAGGGGGTTAAACTCCAGTTTTGAATTTCAGCAGTTAATGCCTTCACCAATAAAGTCAACTTGTAATGAAAAGTGTGCTTTCAATTAAAGAACACACGAATTACCAATAGTTCATAATCACTGTAATGAATTTAATGCCATCAGTAATAAACAGCAAGCCTTTAAACAGTCTGAAAACCCAGATTTATCATTCCAGTGTAATGACAGAGAAACAGCCCTAGGCACGTCTACTGTAGGAGCTCTGCCTCCTGGTTGGTAGAGACTGGGCTGTTCTGATGCTCTGCTGGTGGTTTTTATCTCCCAGTTGAATTCTCTCCCAGTCATTCCTGATGGCAAGCTCACAACTTAATTAATTTATTTACACTGTTGCTAAATGGATGCATAATCTTCCCACTAAATATATGCCAAAAGTGGGCACCAAGGGAAGTGCAGAGCCACATCTCCTTTTCCCCAGGTGATTCTATACCTATATTCTGCATTTAAATCACACTTACTTCTAGCCCTGGCTAAATTTACCATGTGGACTTTGGGCCAAAAGCCGTAAGTTTTATTTTTTTAATACATTACAGCCTGAGTAATATATTTTTAACATATTACTTTCAGTAAGTCATATATTACATTACATTAAACAATAATATATTTTAAATACATGGAATATATTTCATAAAAATAATTACTTTTAAAAATTTTATTAGTATTTTTACAGCCATATTAAAATGGACAGAAAGCATGCAAGAGCTAATCTGCCAAATTCACATCTATTCACCAAATTTGACCAAATTCACTGGATTGGGGGTTTAGTCTCTTTTTAGCTCATTTTTTTTCTGACCCAACACACTTACTTCTGAAGCACAAAACATCAGGATAGTTTTACAGGTGAGTTTATTTGAGGAATATCCTAAAAGCAAGTATTATATCCTAGAAACAAGTATTATTATGCTCCAAAATGAACTTAAATGGAAAAGAGATCCTCTCTAAATCTGAAGCACCTACAATGTTAACAGCTGTCCAGAGCTGGAGTTATTCATTAAAATCATCAGCTGTTTAAAAAAAACTCAATTCTTCATCAATCCTCTAAGAAAAAGAAATAATCAGATGTTTCCAGAACTAGGCTTTGGGATGCCAGGCTGTCATTCATTTGAAGGTCTGGAATACAAATGCAGGGAGAAGTTGAATAAGCCAGAAAGGAATTGTGTAAAAGTT
Organism: Coloeus monedula; assembly: GCF_965178545.1. Taxonomy (NCBI): domain Eukaryota; kingdom Metazoa; phylum Chordata; class Aves; order Passeriformes; family Corvidae; genus Coloeus; species Coloeus monedula. The sequence continues at coordinate 2,089,864 of NC_138786.1, read as the reverse complement.
AAAAAAAAAAAAAAAAGCAGATGTAAGAAGAAAATTACTGCTATTTCAGACAGGAAAGAAATAAGAGAAGGAAACCTCTGTGCTTGTATAATTCCCAAAGTACTGGTGGTTTCAGCAGTGAGGAGCAAACCTGGACTCATAAAGCAGGAGCCTGCCTAAATCTCTGGCAGTTTCCAGGTTTTCCATCAAAACCAGGCACAACCAGGCCCTGCAGAGCCCATGAAATTTGACCTAATGATAACCAGAATGTTAATGGATAGGGATACTCCACAAGAACCAAAACAATCCAGTGCTGATTGTACAGGTCACGAGAATTAAATGTGAGCAGCAAGCACACTAGCAAAGAGAAATTGCTGAGGAGGACTTATCCCAAATTATCCCAGCACTTATATGAAACATTAATGGTGTCACCAGAGCCAGAAAACGCTCGGTCCCAACACTGTCCCTCCCATACATTGTCAGGTCAGCTCCTGGGAACAAAGGACCCGGGATGGACAATGGCTTTTATGTTATTTTCCAGTCTGAATACTGTGACTTGAAGCACAGGAGAGCAGGAATGCTCCATTCCATGGCCTGCCTGGGCTCCTCCTCCACTGCCAGGCCCCCCGTGCATCCCGCACCATTCCTGCTCCCACTCCCCCTCACACACCGGCCTCAGCCTTTGGGGACTCCCCCCTTTGGTACCCTGTGGATGGCTGGGCACTGCACTGCTGTGCCTTTGTCCCGATTTTGGCACATTACCCAGGAATTCTCTTGTTTCCTCTACACCCTGGTGCTTTCTGGAGTGGGGTTTCCAAGCGCTGGGAAGAAATTTGTGGCTCAGATCAAAATCACCCTTTTTTTCTTATTTGTAGGAATCACAACAGTTATCAACTCTGTTTCTTGTGTCTTCCCTACCAGTTTGGGAGCCACCTCCACAAGTAATTCCTGCACCCATCTAAGTGATAAAAAGAAGGGAAGCTCAAGCTGCAAGAGCCCATTTAGTACCTGAGCGTTACTTGAGCGACAACCCTGCCTGAGGCCTCCATCATGTTATACCCTAAAATAATCACTCCAGCCAGGAGTTCACACTACAGGAAAGCACATCCCACCTTTTTAAGCTTCCCTAATTCCTTCTACTAACTCAATTTTAGATGGTCTGCTCTTGCATGCAACATGACCCAGGGAAGGAACACACACCAGTGTGTGCTGTGCACAGGACAATTGCCAGATGTGGATGAGGAACATAAAATATGGGCCTACAATTTTAATTTTTTTTTTCCTACAGGAAAATGTTGTTTCTTGCTGAATGCAGACAGCAGGAAAATTACCAGGAAGAAAAACATAATGGGATGTACTTTGAAAAGTGTGCTTGCAGCAAGCAGGGAGAGAATGGAATCCAAGTACTGTGCTTCCATCTAGAGGAGCAGGTGGGCAATTTATTTCCAAATATCCGCTGAGGAACTCCCACTGCTCCTGGATCAGCTTTGGTCTGTTCCTTTGGAACAGTCTGGGTCCATGGACATGGCACAGTAACTGAGTTCAGATATATGGGTTCTAACTGCCCCTCATCCTACCAAGCAGAGTGCAGAACAATCCCAGCCCTGTATCTCCCTTTCAGCAGCATTTTCCTCAGGAAAACAGTACCAGGAGCATTTCCCTGTGGAGCTTCCCCCCAGACAGTACAGTATTTTCCACATACAGACCCAGATACTTCCCAAAGAGACCAGGACACATGGGATATTAAAGATATTTAGCAGCTTCTCCCATGAACACACCCTGTTGCCTGCACCTGGGACATTCTGGAACTGGCATTTCCCACAGAGCTCATTGCACAATTCCAAGGAAGTCGTGATGGATGGGGAATAGAGATGCCTTCTGACCACCCAGACATGAAAAGATAATTTTGGCAACAGAAAAAACATGCTGCAAGAAAAAAAAAATTAAAACCCCCTCTGAAAGGATCAGCATAGGGATAGGAAAGCCCAGTCTGTCCTTTCCTCTGGAACTGACAGCAAAAATGTCACATGGAATGAGAGATGTGGGCACCACCCATCCTCTTGCTCATGTAGGTCAGTTCTGAGGAGAGAAAATAACCCTCCCCTGCACCTCACAGCTTTTGTCCCCAGTTTCAATAATTTAGTATTTCTCCAATTCACCTCTGATGAGGTGCAACCTGTGGGGTTTTTTTAACTTTAGCTCCTTTCTGTCATTGTCAAATGTTTTGCTTCAGTAGGAACTTCATGACTGATGAATGAGTGTGAAGAATAAAATAAAATAAAACAAAACCAACCAAAACAAAATAAAACAAAATGAACCACCCACCTTTCTCATGTCATCCCAGTTAGGGATGATTCCATGCTCAGTGGGATGTTCCAGTGTCAGGATCCCTCTTCTACTCTGTGCTTCATCCTCTGCATTGCTGTGTTTTTAACCCATTCCAACCCTACAAAGGATATTATTCCAATATTAGTGCAGTTTGTCAGGAATTTCAGGGACAAAATACCATTTTTAAGTTAAAACTTCCTGTGAAATACTGTTCCTGCTGCTGCCCTCACAGAATGCACCCCCAAAACATGGAAGGAACTAAAATGTGAATTTGTGGGTAACCACTTTGTACCAACTCCTTCTATAAACCCCCCCAGAAAGACCAAGGCAGCTTCAAAAATGAAGGAAGTGCTGCTTATACCCACACAGGAGCCCAGCCAAGGTGGGCATCAGCAAACTCATGGTTCTCCACAAGGAATGGGTCCTTTGCCATTGCACAGAGGAATAAAGGGAAGGAAACAGGTAGAAAAGATACAATCTCTCTAGATTTACTCACTTGGATGCTCTGTCTAAGCAGTTCCATTATTTTGCCTTTAAACAGTGAGGTTTCCCCCTTGCTGGAAGTCAAAGGGTTGTGAAAAACATGTATTTTGCAACAACTCATTCATTAACATAAAGCAGAGACAGATTTTCTAGAAGAAAAATCACTTACTAAATACTGATTTTACTAAGTTTATCACTTTTGCATTAGGAAGCCTGTCATGATTGCCCCAAATAGTATCACAGCATATAAGGCAAAACATTATTCATCACACAGAACTTCAGGGGAAGGTTTTGACAGCCCAGAAAAAAAATCAAAATCTGACTCATGATATGAATAAAATCCAACAAGTGGGGCTTTCTTCTCATAAGACACCTTCGTATCATTAAAACGCAGCAATTTTGGGAAAGAATAAACCTAACCAGCAAAGTCAATGCTAAAACCCCGATTTTACCAAGCATGGGAAGTACCCACATAAATTCCCACTTGAATAGGATTGAACCAAGCAAATTAATCAGGACATTGGCAGCCTTTTGTTTCTTCTAAAGGGGAAAGAAATCTCCTGCTGCAGCCTGCAGGGCGCTGGGATACTCTGTTAATTGGCCTCGTGACCGTGGGCAAGCTCAGCTACAGGACACACACTTGGCTCTCTACTGGGATGTAAGCAGAAATCCCACCTCTTCCAAGGGGGAATTGCCACCTGGAAAGTTCCTTTGTTTAAAATTAACTGCTTCTATGCACGTAGCAGCTGCAACATCAGTAGTTAATATAAATTAAACATCCATTACTTCAAAGTTTTTCCCTCCTGGAATGTTCAAATTAGCCCCTTTTTTTTTTTTTTTTTTTTTTTTTTTTTTTAGAGGGGATCATCAATCTCAAATAAATGACTAAAAATAACCTGCAGCAAAAGTTCCAGGGAAGCATTTGCTGTGTTTTTTTAAGCCACTCTGTAATGTGGAGAGCTCACTCCAGGACCTATTCCATATTTGTAGGTGGCAAGCACTTCATGGAAGTGGTTATTCTGGTGGGAAAAAGAACAAGGGGCAGCTGGCACAACTTCCCAGGAACACCTCAGCTTCAGGAGCTGGCCAACACCTCAAAGTCCTGCTCTGCCCAAAATTCATGGCAAAGCTCTCACCAAGGGCAGGCCTGATTTTGGGTCCCTGGGTTATTTTTAGGACTGGAAAAGTGCCTCTTTAGGCAGTCGAGGGAAGGATTTTATTTTTTCCTTCTTTGGCATCTTCACTCAGTAAGGAATGGTTCTTCAGAAATGGGAAAGGAACGAAAAACAGCACGTGCCCAGCAAAGTTCTTGTCCCTGACAAGGCAAAAATGGATTATTTTATCGGGTAAATTTGGAAAGAGCTTTAATGTGGGAATGTTTATCCCTTAGTTCTAGTAGCTGGTGGTTTTGAACATTCATGCACATTGCCATGAATTGGTATTTTCTTCCAAAACCCTCAGGAAAAGGCTTTGGACTGCAATAAACCAGTTATTTACCAGCAGTATCCAAGATTACAGCACTGCACCCAGCTTCTGGCTCCAACACCACAAACCAGAGGGAAACTCAGTTCTTAAATACATCAGGAATTACATCAGCTGAGACACTGGAATTTGAGGGTAGAGAATTTTAAACAATTTTCCTCAATTTCTCAGGCCAAGTGAAGCCAAGCATTTAAAGCATGAACACTCTCAGGGCAATACTCACCCAGGAAAAGCTGCTTCATTACAAATAACATGAGCTCACCTCCCAATACATTTTGATCAGCTTCTGGAATGGACTTCACAGGATATCTACAATCAAACCATTTGGCTCCTTTTTTTCCAGTTTGTGCTTCTCACAGTGACAGCACAGAGGCCTGGATAAAGCAGGACAGAATTTCTAACACCTCTGGATCCTTTCCCACTCACTAAGCCTCAGGACAAAGGGTTGTTTTCTCTCCCCTGAAGACAAAAATCCCTCACACTGGATGGACTGAAGGTCCACTGTTGCCTTTGGAAAACGTTCTGCTTCATTATAACATAATTAGCTAAGAACAGCTCGTTACCATCCTGCTAACACCCATCTTCAGGCTGGGAAGGGAAAAGTCAGCCTGTTCAGCACTGGTGTTCCCACTACCTGGTGTTTAGGAGTTACCTCAGTGCTTGGGTGACACCAGGGCTGAACACAGGGGCTGAATCAACCCCGCAAAGGAGATGAACCATCGTTTAAAGAAAAAAAAAAAAAAACAATTATAGCAGAATATATTGGATTTACATAAAAATCCAGACCTTTACCAGACTAAGAAATATGAAGGACCATCATAAGAAGGTGGTTTACAGTTATTTACCTGCAGCAGTAACTACTTCTGAAGCAGATAAACCACTTCACTAAAATATCTCCAAGTCAACCTTGTTTCTGCTGATCAGTAAAACCGATGGAATCCTTCCTTTTCCGTACTCACTGGGGTCTCCTTTTCCCACAAGATTCTTTGTTGAATTTATTGATTTGTACCTTGTAGCTGAAACATGTAAAATACATAAGGTTGTGTCTTGAGAAGCTTGAATTTTACGTGTTCTGCAGCTGAGGAATGTTTTGCCTCCAAGACAGGCAGTAACTAAACCCCCCCAAGAAAAATACAAGTAAATTTAAAAAAATACCAAACCCCCACAAGTTACAGAAAGAAAAAAATCACAAAAAAATGTAAGAAGTTGGAGATATTTCTGTCATCTCAATTGTGAATCTTTACTGAATCTTTAATCGTCAGCTTACCTCATTACCACACACAGACCTGTGCACCTTGATTTCTTTACAAACTGAATGGGAAAGAAGAAACTTCTTAATTCTTTTATTTTCAGAAAAAAAAAAAAAAACAACACCAAACCAACCAAAGAAAATCAAAAATCCAGTAGTTCTTCCTTTATTGCACTCTATAAAACTTCTTGTTATAATCAAGAAGCCAATATACAATAATAGCTTGATATTCCTTTAGAATTTATAGTTTAACTCTTAAAATAAAATTTGTATAGAAAAGATATCATTTACAACCCACTCAGTAGTAATCAACCATTATGTACCCACAAACAATATTAAATAACTTGTATGCAGCAGTTTCCTTCTAGGGCAGAGGGGAATATTTTCTCCTTAGCAAATATAATATCCCACTGCTAAAGGGTGATTCAAGTCAACTTTGGAGCAAGTGTGATATGCACAGATTTCACTGGAGAAGCTCAGGATTCCGTGTTTTGTACAACCGTGTCCAGTGCATAGCGGAACAGCAGCATGTGGGGAGTCTCCAGGCTGGGACTGGCACTGCCCACAGGCAAAGGAGCCCCCCAGGGAATGCAGTGGATTCAGAGCACACCAGTGAGGCACAGGAGAACGACGAGGTGTAGTGTGACCAGGTAGGTGAGGAATAAATAGCGGGATTTGGCTCGGGCCGTCAGCAGCTTGGAGCAGTAAAGGCTTCGCCCTCGGAGCCAGCGGCGCAGGGAAAGGGCTCCTCCTTTCATCTGGGGAAGAGACAGAAATTATCAGATGAAGAATCAGGAATACAAATCAGAAACAGCTCCACTGCAGCCTGGATTTGTGAGGCTCTACAAGCCTTCTGCCTCTGACACAGCGGCCGACCCCAAAACACAACCCTGTTTGGCGATCCCAAACGCCAAAGCATAGAAGATTTAAAGGCCCCAAACCCAGCATTAGTAAGAGGGGAAAGGAATGAATGCAAGCTGTGTATTATGCAACTCCACGCACATAAATATGCATTACTGCATTTTGGGCACGCATAATTAAATGCAGACACAGTTTATTTAATGGCCACATGTGCAGCATAAATTTGACTACATGCAGTTTTTAATCTGGACATATGCAGGGTGTTTTCTGACACAGTTTACACAGCTGCTGGTCTTGGACTCACAGCCCCAGAAAGGAATGAAGGGTGTTTCTCCACCACTTTTAAGGACCTTAAAGGCTTTCATTGCCTTACCTTTCTCACAACGATGTGTTCACTGGGATTGATGATTAAGGCTTCCCTCTCCTCCTCAGCTTCCATCTGGACAGCGTAGTCGCTGGGGACAGACCTGTAACTGCCTACTTCAAATCTAGAGAAAAATGCAAGGCACACAGACATGCAACTGCTGAATTACCTCCTCTTTTAAGTACTGCACTGACACAAAAACCATTATTTTGCATACTTAAATTACTGAGAGAAGGTCCCCACAAAAAGCAGACTCACTTTGTGTTGCCAGGTCTTTTTCAGTCCCTATTTACAATCTACTCTCAAGGTGTTTCATTTATTCAGAATTAACCCCCACCATCACCAGCTGACTGAACAGTGATTTTCAGGTGATGGTAATGAGGGACACTTTATTTAGGCAGGTGGATAATGATATTTTCAATCTAACCAGTGGCTCTGCTAAAGCTGTTATATGGGAGATTTTTTTTCTAAAAAAGAAATACCACTGACTACTGAGTCTAACAAATGAAATTAAACATAGAAAAAAAAAAAAAATCCCAAAGCCTGTAGCACTTTCTTGATCCAGAGTGTAACTTAGCTTTTTAACACATGGATTTTCATCATTTCAGGCACTGTGGGCGCACGAACAGGTTTGTTTATTATCAGTATTACTATCTCAAAAAAATCTAAGACCCACAGGAAAACCTCTCACTAATCTCACTAAAAATAAAAGGCAAATAAATAATCTGTGTTTTACCTGTTACTTCTCTCCTCAGAGAGTCCAAGAGCCTCTTCTGCAGCTTCTCTCCTCCTCTTCTCCTCTGCCAGTGTTTCTGTGAGCTGGGAGAGAGCCTGCTGCACTGACTCATGTTGCTGCTCAGTCTCTGCAAGCCTGGGACAAAATCAAACCTGAAATCAGTATTTAATGGACTCAAAGAACTACTTACTTGTTCTTTTTTTATTAGGAAATCTTCCCTTTTGTGACAGACTTAATTATAATGAGATGCTTTAGCTTAAATATTGAGATAAAGTCACCAATTAGTATATTTATGTACAGAGACAAACCACAAGCATTACCAGATGATAACAATTCAAGAATATGGCTTATGATTCATTTAATCCACTGTAAATCCACTCCTTCCCCTTCTCCACACAAATGCCTCAGAGGGATAGAAAAGCATTACTTTCACACTCACAACACAGCTGTCAGGAAACCAATATTGCTAATACATGCTCTGAGTCCTGACCTTTTCCTGAGCTCATTTAGCTCCATATTGTCTATCTCCACAATAATCCCAGATCTCTCCTGTGGTGCTCCGGGGGGAACTTCTGCTCTGGTTTCATCCTAGAAAATATTAAGGGGGGGAAAAAAAAAAACCACCAAACAAGTGACTGTTTTTCTACTTGCCAAAAGTCTTTATTTCAATTACAGCACCACAAAACAGTGGAACAGATCATTCTTTGTGCCATTTAATGTTTTCATTTCCACCTCTCAGCAATGTCAGAGGGGAAAGAAAAATGCATCTACACATCCACACAGTAATACAGCACTGACCACAGTTCCAGAAGCAAGGCAGCTTTATTTTATTTCTAATTTATTTCTAATTTACAGTTCTTGTTTGGATTTATTTCCATTTATGGAAGAGCAAGGGTTGTTTTCCATATGTACCCATATGTTATTTTAGGGTGTTCTATTAATGATTGTTAATGAATAACCAAGGCAGTGCAGGGAAGCTTTTTAAAAATAAAGGAATAATGATGAATCCTAAAGGACTGGGTTGGAAGGGGCTTTAGAAATCATGAAGTGCCAACCCCAAATAATAATCTTACAGCTGTGTATGAGGGGTTGGCAGAGGGTACTGAAATGCTGAACTGGTGATGTAGATCTCACTTCTGAAAATACTACTCAAGCTTTGTAGAACAATCCAGGACTGATGTGAAATTATCACTAAACTTCCTGATCCACTGAGCAGTGATCACCCAGTTATCTCTGCCAGCTGTAGACCAACTCAGAAGAGATTTTTCAAAACAAAAATATATGTAGAACAGCTTCCTTAAATGAAAAGTCAAATTAAACCAATTTAACTACACTAAAGACAGTTATCTTCAGCACATCATGGGCCAGCAAAAGTACTGAATCAGTACAACAAAAAATACTTATTTCATTTTTAGCAAGAAAACCAGGAAAGTGGAAGCACAGAAAGAAGAAACCTAAAAATATTTCCATGTATCTGTTTACCTGGACAGAGCCCTGGAAAGATGTCACTTGCATTGCCTGGTATTCCCTCTCCAGCCTTAAGTAACGATTTTGCAGATCGGTGTAGTGAAGCTGGTTGTCCCTCAGAGTCTGGGAAAGAGCCTTCAGCTGGGCAGACAGGACAGCATTCTCTTCTGATGACTGCACAACCTGAGAGAAATTCACAATGAAGTCATTAAAAATTAGGGATTAGCTCTCCCAGGAAATCCCTGCAGATTTGAGACCTGCTGTTTCAAAATTGCATCCACTTTTCGGCAAGGTCACAGTTCAGCTGGGATTTAGATGTTTTATGAGCAGAGGAAATAATGAAAGCTGAGCAGTGATTTCCCCTGTCATCAGCACACCCAAACCAGAAGCTGAAATCTTGTTCCAGCTAAGACAGACCCCGTTTCTGTCTATAATGAAAAATATTTGACTGGGAGTAGAAGTTCAGAAGTTCATCAATGTCATCAGAACGCAGAGTCAAAGAAATCTCTCAGTCAAATACCAAGCCAGGAAAGCCTGGCAGAAAGATAAAACTGACATTTGATTTGCAGTTTCCAGGCTGAGTTGTTTTAAAACACCTAAGTTTGAAGGTAAAATACCATTCAGTCATGCAAGACACCACCACTCCAGCAACATTCCAACGTGATGCCAGCCCAGGTTCACGTGAGCTTTTCAGGATCAGAGCTGCTGCTCCAAGTTACCTTGGAATTGATCTGCTGGAAGTGCAGGTCCTTCTGCTGCATCTCCTGGAGGCAGCGCTGCAGCTCAGTCTGCAGCTGGTTCTTCTCAGCCAGGACACGTTTGATGTCCTCTGCTCCATCTGCACTTCCAGCAAGGGTGGCAGTTTCCAAAGCCTTAAAAATATCAGGATATTCATGAAATGATACGGAAGTCCTCGAAATAACCCACAACCCCAACACTAAAGACACCCTACAGAATTCCCTTTTCACAAGATTCTTTTCTCCTCACAACTTAATACCACATTTGAAAGACACTTCAAATAAAAGTTTGGGGTTTTTTAATATATCGTGTTAATACTTGCATTAAAAAAATAACAAAAAATTACCACAAAAAGGCAACCCAACCTAATTTTTAATTTGCAAATAATATGAAGAACGTAAGAATAATGTGAAAAAAAGGGGAAAAGTAGCAAAGGATTAATATAAGACACCTTTCACAAATTATTTTCAAGCTAATAATGTATAGTATTCATGACTTGAAAAACTGTTTTGTAAATATCAATTTAAAGCTGAAAGAATCCATGTTGAAAAAAAAAAAAACACCTGAATTTATTACCAATTTACAGCTTTGGCCTTCTTTATCTTTTGCAGCTCAACATTTTGGTATTAATCTCCAATAAAGGAGGGGTATGTGCCATCTCTAATGCTTTATGGAATCTATTTACCCATATAGTCATGAAAGAAAAGGTATTTACCACATAAAACACTCCATTACCCACAGACATTACTCGTCAATAGCTCTTACTCATTATTGTAATCACAGAAAATGAACAGCATACAAACTTCAGCAGCTAAAATGCTGGTTTTAATGGAATTAAAATGAATACTGCTTCCTTCCTTTGGCACAGAAGAGGTAAATAAGAATATTATTCTAAAATAGCACTCTCCTTGAATCTTTCATGACAGTCTACAAAACAGCATTTGCCAGCCTGGGTGTCAGCTGCTGCCTTTCTAAATCCAGGATTTTGTTCCTGGCAGAAGCTAGCTCCAGCTGCTTCAAGGGAAGGACAAGAACACTTCCATTCCCCTCTCTTCCCCAGTGAGGTCCTAGTCTAATGTGCAGTAATTAGACATTGACTTAAGCTCTGAAGAATGAACTTTATTAGGTGTTTAAAACTTCTCTGCATCAACTATACAAACTGTGAAGCCTGCTGTCCATGTAAACCACCAAGGTCTTTTTTGATCCTCTTAAAAACCATGTCCCTGAAAATGGGTTACGGCCATAATAAGTAATTTTTTTTTTCAACTTCTCCCTTTTGTATTATGGATTTAACTAACTTAAGACAGTAACTTACAGGATCACTGTAGAGTGCTGCATAGTTCTCTTTTAAGAAGCAGGCTGCAAATTTCACACAATAAACTGCTACCTTCCACTTTACATTCCTGCTACATTCCATTTCTTTACCTTGACTGGATAACTACTGCCAGCAGGGAGGGCCTTCTTCCCAATCATGTCTTGCTGCAGCCTCTGGAGCTCTGCAATCTGCCGGTCTTTCTCAGCCACTGTGATCTGACACTGATTTCTCAGTGCCTGGGACTCGGAGAGGAGGAGGTTTTTTTCCATTCTGAACATAAAACATCAGACATTAAGCAGTTATATATTCTCTACAAATCCATGAAGAGGATAAAGCTGTACTGTTATACCTTAGTCCAGCCAGCTCGTTCTGGTACGATGTGATCTCTCTCTCGGTTTCTGCCTGGAAGGCTTTTGTCTGATGCAAAGCCTTCTCCAAATCATCAACCTTGGCCTTCAGTTTGGATATTTCAACAGCTGCAAGGCTGGCTCCTTCTTTAGCCTAGTTTTAATAAACACCATTAGTGAACTGGAATGAAAAGTAGATGGGTGAAGTTTGATTAGTGCTAAAATTCTAATTACAGAATAAGGTTTTTCCCCATTTACCTTAACTCCCCAAACTGTAAACACACCTTCTCTGGGCACACAGTGCTATCTTAGCACTCTCAGAAAGTTAAACTCCAGAACCCATCATGTGTCTGAGCATTCTCTGCACAAAGGGTAAAATTAGAGAGCCACGTGGCTAATTACAACTTACCCAAGTTTCCCCATTGTTCTGAGGCACATCCAAACTACTTTTACAAGAATTTCTCTCATTGATGCTGCTGCAATCAATGGGAAATGAAGCTGTGCCCTGCTTGGCTTCAGAAGTTACCTTCTGATGGCTGAGCTCCTGCAGCAATTTGTCTCGGTCATCCTGGAGACTGGCCATAGCCTTGGCAAACGCTTCAATCTGCTGGACATGACTGCCACACTGGGCTGAGAGCCTGCTCACCTCCAGCTCCCGACTGACTAAAGTCCTACAGACACTTCCAACGTCATCAGCCACCTGAGCAAGGGTAACCTCATCTGCAGCATCAAGGACAGCCCCGTGCAAAAGAGAGTTTTCTTTGAGGATACTCATGAGATGGGATTTAAACCCCTCCAATTCAGCTGCAAGTTCATCTCCTTTTTTTCTTTCACTCCTGAGCTCAGAGGTGTATTTGCTCTCAAGAACTTTAAAGTCCTCTATGATCCGATCTCTGTCGTTCTGCAGAGCAGTCATTGCTTTCCCAAAGGCCTCATTTTGGGATCTCAACTCACTGTTTTGAGACTGAACTTTGAGCAGCATCTTCTCTGCAGAAGCATCAGGTTTGTTTCCATCCTCAAGTGTCAAAAGAGTCCCACTGCATTCCTCATCTGCATTTCTGCCTCTGGATTTCTGGAGTTCCTGAACCTTTTTCTGAAGCTTTCCTCCATGCTGCTCATTTGATTCTTTTTTCTGAATACTCTCACTACTTAGCAGCTTCTCTCCAGATTCAGAAACGAGTTTCTCTTTGTTTAGTGATGCAATTAGAGATTCTAAATCACTTACTTTAGATGCCAATTTTTTATTCTCATGTTCCAAAGCCACGGCAGCCCCCTTCTGCAGTTCACTGGAGAGCTGCATCTCTTTTATTTGTTTTTGAAGATCGTACTTTTCATGCTCAAGGCTTTTAATACAATCCAATTTCTGCTTAAGTAAGTCCTTCAGCTGATGGTCTTTCAGAGACAAAACCTCGTTAAGATCCTCCCTGTATTTTATGAGCTGTGCACTCAGCATTGCATTTTCAGAATGAAGATCATCTATCCTGTTGAGAAGGACCCTTAATTCCTGTTTCAAAGCATTAGTCTCACTCGCACTGCCAATGAGAAGACTGTCCCTCTGTTTTAAGACATCCTGGTGAAGATGTTCCAGCTCCTTGTATCTGGTAAAAAGATCATCCCGGTCGTTCTGGAGAGATGACATGGATTTTTTAAAGGCATCTATTTCACTGGCAATCGCAGCCTTATCCTGTCCTGCTTTTTCTGCTTTCACCTGGAGATTTCTCAGCTCGTTTTCCAGCCTCTGACGGGACTCCTCAGCTGCTTGTCTCTCCATCTGCAAAGACCTCACCTGAAGTTCATACTCTTTCATCTGATTCCTATGTTGAGTCTGTACCTGAATCAGATAGTCCGAAATTTCATCCCCTTTTGAAGAAATAAGTAAGGAAATTTCTTTGTCTTTATTATTTAGCATGATCTTCATTTGCTCAGAAATCGTCATCTGCTTTTGCAATTCAGCATTCATTTTTTCCTTCTCTGCTAGAAGCTCTTGCAATTCTTGCTCCTGTCTTGTAAAATTACTTTCCAGAGCTTTTATCTCTCTTCCTGCACTTTTACTATTCTCTATGAGATGATTAAGAGAATTATTTTCTTTCAGGAGTGCCTGCAAAGCTTCTTCTTTGGACTGAAGAACACTCTCCAGCTCTTGCTGTCTGTTAAAAAAGAAGGTATTTTCTTCCTTTATCCTGCAGAGCTCTTCATAGCGCTGCATATCAACAGACTTTTGCCTCAAATACAGTTCATCCTTTGTTTCCTCTACCACAGAATATTTGATATTTAGTTCTTGAATCTGAGTCATTTTATCTTTCAATTCATCTTGCAAGGCTGCTATTCTTTTGCTACTGTCTTCCAGCTGTTTCTCCTTGTTTTGGATGGCCTCTTTGAACTGCATCTCCCAGGTTTTCATCTCAGTGATGACCCTGTCCCTGTCATCCTGAAGGGAGGACATGCACTTTGTGAAAGCAGCCAGTCGTGCCAGAGCTGCATTCAGATCTGCCTGCAGCTGCTTGTTCTGAGAGTCCTTTGTGCTGACTTCCTCTTGCAAACCCTGAACCTCACTCATCGCCCGATCTTTTTCTCTCTCAAGGGCACCATGTTTTTCATCCAGGTTCGAAAGTTCACTTTTGTGAAGCAATTTTAGCTGCTGGAGATGAAATTCCAATTCTCTCTCATACCCTCTCTTTTGAAGCTGCAGTTCCTCTCCTTTCTTCTGAAGTTCTTTCCTCCAGTTGAGATTCTCTTCTTTAAGCTTGTCCACTTCCCTCTTTGACTGATCCAACAGGTTCAGCTGTGCAGAAAGCTTTCCCTTGAGATGAACTATTTCATCATTTGATTTTGCTAGCTTTTCTGATGCATTACTTAAGTCCTTTTCGAATTTTTCATTTTTGGACTGTGACAATTTCACAGATCTTTCCAAATCCAGGATCAGCTCCTGGAACCTTATAGAATCCTTTTGCAATTGGTTGATCTCCTGCTGTTTCTCCTTTAAGAGTTCTTGCAATTCTTTTGTTTTGTTTTTAGTCCCATTATTATCCCTCTGAGCACTTTTCACCTTCTCCTCAAACATCTTTACAAGATGGAGCTGCTGCTCTTCCTTTTCTCTAACCACGTTGCATTTTTCTGCCTTTAACTCTTCCAGCTGCTGTAACAGCAAGTTATTCTGTACCTGTGCTGATTTCATCCTATCAGTAAGATGATCAACTTTTTTAACATGATTAAGCAATTCTGTCTCAAGAAATTCTCTCTCATTCTTTACTTTGTAAGAACTTTCTTGTACATTTTCTAATTCTTCCTGTAACAGACATTTGTCATCCTCCAAAATCTTAACTTTTTCATTTAGACTAACGATTTCTTGTGTTAGACTTTTACATTCCATGTCCAGCTTTGTTAGACAATGAGTTTTGTGGAGCAAAGATTTCTCAGTTTCTTGTGCTTTTTCTGAAATAAACTTTCTTTCTTGTTCTAGGACAAGCACAGCTTGTTCTTTTTCAGCGAGTTTATTCTTTAACACAATAATGTCCTTTGACAGTGATTCATTCTCACATAATGCATCACTGATTTTAGACTGTGTATCATTTTGGTAGACTTCCATTTGAACCTGCAGTTCTCCCAAGGCTGCTTTAGTTACAGTGATGTTATTATGAAGGACACCATTCTCATTCTGAATTTTCTCTAAAGCCTGCTTTAGGTTTTCAGAAGTTTGTTTCAGCTGCTCGTTCTCCTCCATCAGCTGATGGTTCTGTTCAGTGAGCTCATGCAGATGATCCTGGTGTTCCTGCATCCTGGCCTCCTGCTCACGGATCTGCCTTTCTGCTTTGCTCTGTAACTCCTCAACCTCCATTTTCTTGGATTCACTGAGCTGCTTCAGCTGGTTCTTAACAACCTCATTTTCATCAAGGAGATTTTGTAAATGTTTCTCCAGAGCCTCCTTCTCAGACTGTCCTTCCCTGAGTCTTTGAACAGCCTCTTGCTTCTCCTTCCTACTGAGATCAATGACTTGCCTCATATCTGCCACTTTACTACTGATATTCTCGTACGCCTGAAGAAGCGATTCATACTCCTGCTTTAATTCGCTATGTTTAGCCTTCCAGCCTGTCAATTCAACTGTCTGAGAATCTTTTAAGGTATTTAATTGGAAAGAAAAGGCCTCTTTTTCCTGAACTATGGACTCCATGGTGGATTTCAGACTTTCACACGCCGCAGTGAGGTTTTCATTTTCGGTCAGCAGCCTCGCATTTTCCGAAGCAAGGCTCTCCTCTCCGGACAAGGGAGCCACAGCACTTGAACTCTGCTTTTCTCGGCCAAGCTCTAGCAAGTGCTCCAGCATTCCTGTCTTGTTCACCAGTTCTTCTCTTTCCAACACCAGCTGATCAATCTGTTCCTTTAGACACTTATTTTCTCTCAGGGCTTCTTTACGCGATATTAAAGCCGCCTGGAATTTCCTTTGGAGGCGCTCTCTGGATTTCTCTTCTGTTACAGCTCTTTGCTCTTGGGCTTTGGAATCATTTCCATTTGCAGGTTTTGCCAGTGGCTCTTCCATCGTTTGCATTTGTTTCTGGATTTCACATTCTGTTGCTTCTCTCAGTTTAGTTTTCCCAGAGCAATCAGTCTCTGACAGCTGAAAAGCTGTGACTTTTCCTTCAGAATTCCCTCGATGGCAATTACTTTCTGAACCAACCTCTCCCAACTCCTTTTCAGTCCCATTTTCTTCCTTAAGCTCTTTGCTGGACACCACAGGTTTACTCATCTCAGCCTTCTCACGCAGCACACACAGCTCTGCCACAAGATTTTTGTTTTCTTCACTGAAATGTTCTACCTCCTTTTTCACGTTAACTAGTTCCAAATTGGACTTTTCCAAAGAGCTGAGAAGTTCCTCTTTTTCACTCTTCAGGTCTTCAAATGCTGTTTTATAACAGTGAGCTTCTTCCTGGGCCTCCTTTACGGCTTTGTTTAGTAACTCCTTTTCCAGACCGAGTTTATCTTTTAAATCCCTAAGTGAACATCTCAGTGCTTCTATTTCCTCATTCTTTTCTGCAACCTCCTGCTTAGCTTCAATTCTTGACCTCTGCAGTTCCTCCTGGCTCATCCTGTAATCCTCTTCACTTTTTTTAGTAAGTGCTTTTTTCTCATTATTCACATGTTCAAGCATTGCCTTGAGCTCTACGGTTTCAGTCTCGTGTGCTTTCAGCTTTTTCTGTAGGTGCTTTATGTCCTCCAACAAGCTGCCCTGAAATTGCTCCTGCTGGCTCAAAGACTTTAAACTGATTGTTTCTTC
Source organism: Coloeus monedula (assembly GCF_965178545.1). NCBI lineage: Eukaryota > Metazoa > Chordata > Aves > Passeriformes > Corvidae > Coloeus > Coloeus monedula. The sequence goes on along the minus strand of NC_138786.1, from coordinate 2,073,246 downwards.
TTTATCATCACCAAATTCAACCAGTATTTTTCTCAACTCTTTCCTTAACATCTCTGTTTCCTCCTGAAGTTTTGCATAATCACTTCTTAGTTCTTTTAGCTCAGTGTCTTCACTTGGCACTGAAGTGAACATGTTTTCTGACTCTTTCAAGGATGCAGCCTCAACCTTGTTTCTTGGTTTGTCTGATTCCAAATTCCTTAGGGCAGCTTGTTCTTCTCCCAGCAGTGCCTTGGTTGGAGCCAGCTCCTTCCCTTCTAACTGGTTAAAGCCCAGCTCTTTACGTTTTGTTTGGAGAACTTCCCAGAGTGCTTTATGTTCTTGCCTGAGCTGTTCAAGGTCGGTTTTTTGTTCATCAAAATCTGCCACCAGTTTCATGTGCTCTTCCCTTTCCTGCTGGAATTTTTTGGTATCTTCTTTCATGACCAAAAGCTCCCTCTGTAAAGCTTCTTTTTCTTTTTGTAACTGATTCATGGCATTAACACTGTTGGGATTCAGACACTCATTCCTGTCTCCAGCACCTGAACCAGGCTCTTCTAAACTGGAATTTTTCAACAATTCTTCCTTCTTTTTAAGTTCAGACTTCACCTCTTCAAGAGTCAAGAGCAACTGAGAACGCTCCTCTTGATATGCCCTTGCTTTTTCATCAAGCACAGATTGTAGATGAGCAAGCATACAGTCCTTTTCCCCTAAAGATTTTAGGTTCTGCTCACAAATATTTTGTTTTTCAGCTATGACATCGTTTAGCTCTGCGATACTGTGCTGAAGTTCCTCTAAATAGGATGCTCTTGAAGATAAAGTTTTGGTCAAATCACTTATCTTGGCATCTTTTTCTACAAGTTGTTGCTTCAAAGTTCCAAGATGAGACTCAAAATCATTATTTTGTCCTTCAATTAGTTTCAGCTTGTCTCTTAACTCATTAACTTGCTTCAACAGCTCCTCTGCTTTTTTTTGCTCTTTTTCTATTTCTTCCTGTCCACTCTTTTCTAATTTCCCAACTTTTTGCATTAGATCTCTTCTTACTATCAATGCTGCTTGGAGTTTCTTCTTCAGATTCTCCTTTTCCTTGCCCATTTTCTCAAGATTACACTTCATCTCCTCTTTCTCGTTCATTAAACCTTTAAATTCAGCTTCTCTGCTGCTTAACATAATCTGGTTATGTTGCAGTTCTTTCTTACAATCCCCAAGTTCCCGCAATACTCGGTTTAGCTCTGCCACTGAACTATTATGAACAGTTTCAAGGTCTTGCAGTTTGGCATTTAATGTATTTCTCTCTTCAGAAAAATTCAGCATTTCATTAGACAATGATTCCATGACCTGGGTAACAGAACAGTCTTTTTCTTTCAGTTGCTGGCTTAGACCAGAAATTAAATCCTTCTGCTGATTGACCTGGGAAGTTAAGTTTTTGATGAGCTGATCTTTTCCCCCCATTTCTTCAAGGAGACTTGCTACTTTTTTACCTTCAGCCTGCAGCTTTTCTTGACTAGTTCTTACCATTTCTTCTGAGTTATTCATCTTGTCTTGAAGAAATTCCACCTGCTTATTTATTTCTGCCAAAGACTCCTCCCTTTCTTTCAGGAGAGACTGTTGTTTGCCTAATGTTTCCTTGAGTGAGACCACTTCTTTTGACAGACATTCAACTTCAGATGTGTATTTGCCCTTCATTTTTTCCATGTCACTCTGCAGCACCTCTGTCTGCTTCTCAAGCAACTCCATACTTCTTAATTCACCTTTCATGGTGTCTATTTCTTTCTGTTTTTCTAAAAGCACCAGTTGCAAATGTTCTCCTTCTGTTTCTTTGCTCAGAATAGCAGTTACCAGAGTGGAGAATTTTTCCAACTGAGTTTTAATATCGGTTGGCTGCAGTTCAGAATCTGAAGTCTGTGCCTTCTTTCCTTTACATAAAAGCCTGCTACTAAGTAATGGGGATAAGCTCTGAGTTAATTTATCTTTTGTAAGATCCAGCTCTTGCTGCAAAGACTGGATTTTGCTATCTTTTGATTTCATTTCACTTTCTAAACTGCTCAATTGCTCAGTAAGATCATTATTTTGTGAATTTGCCCTATCAAGTTCTGTCACCCATTTGTTTTCTGACTCAAGAAGGCTTTGTTCTAGAGTTTGACATTTAAATTCTAATTTAGAAAGTTCTTCACCCTTCACACTAACCTGCATCTGTAACTTCTCTTTTTCAGTCTTCATCTGCAGTTTGACAGCATCTATCTGCATCCTTGAGTAATTCTCACTGGTTTCTAGTTTTTCATGGATTTCCTGGAGCTCTTCCAATTTCTTTTGCAAATCAGCCTGAGATGCAGTAAGTTGCGTGTTTTCAGCCACCAGTTTACCAACATCATCTTGCAACAGGTTTTTTTCTTTCTCTAAAGACTCCACCTGACACTGCAGACTGTTTATTAAAAGCACGTTGTCATGGCAGTCCTGAGATGATTTGGAATTTATGTTGTTTAACTCCAACTGCAAACATTCCAATTTCTCTGCCTGTTCAGTGCACGTCACACGCAGAGACTCCACAGCCAAGTCCTTCTGCTGTAGTTCTTGTTCCCGGGTATTTATTTGGTCTAGTGCTTTTTGGTGCTCATTTTTAAGAGAGTCAAGTTCAACAGTCAAAGAATCAATTTTTTTCTGATGATTATCAAGCTTCTCATTCCTTTCCTGAAATTCTTCAGTAAGGGTTTTCATGGCTGTTCGGCTTTCCTCTAATTTGGATCTGAGAATGTCAATCTCACTAGAAAGAGCACTAACACTGCTCTCTGCCAACTGTACACTGGCATCTTTCTCCTTTAACGAATTAAGCAGTCCTGCAATAACTTCTTCTTTTTGCCCAAGAGCCACGTTCAACTGAGTTCTCAGCTCATACTGTGCTTCAATTTTCTCCTGGAGAGATACAAAGGCATTTTCTTTCTCATGGACTAGCTCTTTAGAGTTTTGTAGTTCTTGTGTTAGTTCATGGACCTGACTTTGGAGCTGAGAAATTAAATGTGTCTTCTCTTCATCTTTCCTTGCTTTCTCCTTCAGAGTTTCAAGCAGATTTTCATTTTCTGTAAGAGATGCTTCCTTTTCTGATAAGGACTGGTCCATCTCAGTTATTACACTCTTCTGATGCTCTATTTCTTTTTGGAAGTTCTCCTTCATTTCCTCCAGCTCCACCATCTGTTTCTTTAAGACACCACACTCAGTCTCTTTCTCTTGAAGTTGCATCTTTAAACTCTCACTGAATACTGAAATACTGTTGATGGCTGATTCTTTTTCTGAAACAAGTACTTTTAACTGTTCTGCTTCAGAGGCTAAAAGCTGTAACTGTTTCTCCTGTACAACACAGGAATCCTGTACCTCAGAAAGCTGTGCTTTTATACTGATGTATTCATCTACCTTTTGTTTTAAAGATGCATCTTTCTGTACAATTGAATCATTCAACTGGGACGACTGTTCTGTCAAGTTTTTAAGCTGACTTTGAAGGTCAGAAATAACCTCCATATTCTCAGACAGTTGAACCCTAAGTACATCAGACTCTTCAGATTTATCTTTTAATAACTTTAATTCTTGGGCTTGCCTCTTAAATTCATTTTCTTTTTCCTTCATTGTGTGTCTATACTCATCAGTTTCAATACTCAGGGCTTGTATTTGGTTTCGCAGATCTGAAATGATTTCCACGTACTGCCCTTCTCCTGCCACTTTATCTTTCATTTCCTGAATCAAAGCCTCCTTTTCAGAAAGGAGAGTTTCTTTTTCCTCAAAGGCAATTTTTAAGTTTTCTTTCTCCATCAACAGGCTGTCAATTTGGTCCTTCAAATCTAAAATATTATGACTTTGTTGAGACAGGTGTGAAGTTAAAGCAGCTACTTCCTCTGACTTTTTCGTTACTGTAACATTAACTGTCTCCATGTCTGCTTTCAATTTTTCATTTTCTAGAGCTGCTGCTTGTGCCTGGTGCCTTGCTGAAGTAATTTCAGACTGGAGACATTCGCATTCATGTGACTTCTCACTCAATAAGCTTGAAAAGTCCTCCTTTTCATGCCTAAGCACCTCCACTTCTTTGTTTAATAGCTGTAGCTGATTCCTTAATGCTGTATTTTCTTCCATTTTTTCAAAAATTTGCCTCTGAAACTTCTCAAGTTCTAAACCCTGACTTTTCACAGCCAGGTCTCTTTCCTCTACCAACTGAGATAATTTAGTTTTTTCATCTTTAAGATTTTTTATTTCATCCTGCAACTCTACAACACAAAGCTTACTCTCTTCCATTTCCTTATATAATGAATCATTTTGAAGATTTTTCTCTTCTAGAGACCTGCTTGCAGTTTCAAAATCCAAAGTTATGCTTTGAATTTGTTCCTGCAGGAGTAAATTCTTTTCCTTACTATGGCTGAGTTCTTGGATTAGACCACTGCATTCAGATAATTTATTATTTAACAATTCTTCTTTCTTTATTTCTTCATCTCTAATCTCCTGCAGCTGAATGAGCAGTGATTGCACTTGTTCATGCAACTGTTGGGTCTGTTCCTCGCTTTCAGACAACTGCTCAGCCAGCATATTACATTCCTTTGTTTTCTCCCCCAGCTGTTCTGCAACTGAACTTTCCTTTTGCTTGGCAACTGCTGAGAGTTGTTCAATCTCTTTTGCCAGCGTGTTTTTATCACAATTTAGTACTGAAAGAGTTTTTTCGTACTCAGCAGTACTAACAGATAACTTATTCTCTAATTCTGCCACAGCCTGGGTTTTCTTTAACAACTCACACTCTTTTACATCCAGGAGTTTGGACAAATTCTCATTTTCTCTGATTAGCTGCTCCTTCTCTTTTTCCATTGTACCTATACTGTTTTTCAGATGTTCATTTGCTTTTATTTGCTCTGCCAATTTTTCTTGTTTCCCTTCAAGATCTGCCTTGAATTGGTTATTAGCTGAAGCTTTCTCCTGTGTCTCTATCTCCAGTTTTTTAATTTGTTTATGCATTTCATTTAATTGGTCATTAAGATCTTTGCAGCATGTCTCTTTGGCTTTCAGATCCCCAGTTAATTTAAGTTTAGTCTCTTCATTTTGCTTCTCCAAAGCCCCAAGTTTCTGCTCTAATGAATTAATGAGCTCTTGTTTCTCTTGCAATTCCTTTTTAGCTGTTTCCCCATGGTCAGTATGTTCTGTAAGCCTCCTGGATAACTCAGCCAACTCTTCATCTTTTTTAGTATTTTCCAAAATCAGCTTGTTGTACGAATCTTTAATTGACTTTAACTCATTTTCCAGTGTCTGTGCTTTGCTCTCTTTCTCTTTAAGCAAATTGTTCCATTTTTCCTTCAGAGCACTGTTTTCCTCAAGCTGAGATTTCAAATATTCCGTTTCTTTTCTTTGTTTATCCTCTGTTTCTTGCAGCTTTTCAGATGATTTAGCAATTTGCTCTTTCAACAGAGTAATTTGTGACTCACACTCCGCAAGCTTGTTATGGTACGCGACGTTGTTGGCCTTGATTTCGGAGCGGAGATCCTTAATTGTCATGCTGTTCTCAGAACTCTGCCTTATTAATTCCTCGTTTTCTTTGGTTTTAGCTTCATTCTCAGCTCTAACTCTCTCCAGCTCCAGTCTCATGGTGTTACTCTGCTCAGAAAGGGCAGAGATCTTCATGCTGGCATCTCGCACATCAGCTGTCTGTACTTCCTTCAGCAAGTGCATCTCCCTTTCAGCCTTTGATAAAGCCTCTTCCAAACCTCGCATCTCCTCCTCTTTGCACTGCACTTGATGCTTCAGGATCATAACCTGCTCAGAATATTCTGTCATGCTCAGAGACAGGACAGACATCTCCCTGTCCTTCTCTGCCAGTGCTTCTTTCAGATTATCGATTTCTCTTTCACGTTTCTGCAGATCTTGAATGAGTTGAGACCTCTCCTCCAAATGGCTTGAATTCAATTTGTCAAGCTCTTCATTTGTCTGGTCCAGGTCCAGCTGCATGGACTCCACCACACTGTCTTGTTTCAAAGTCTAAACAGCAAAAAAATAATGTTATGAGAACACTCCGAACACCTGTTAGAGGGAGAACAGAAGTTACACCCCACACGCAGAACAAGCATTTAAGGTAATCAGCCGGAACCCAATGTAAAGTCACAAGATGTTCTTCTTTAGATTCTTTTAGCAAACAAAAAGCTCAGTGTATGAAATTTAAAGCAGCTCATGCTGTCACTTTTGCTGACATTTAAATGGGCCACAAAAAATGAACATAAAATTCCTTCTCTAACATTATTTTTATAAATTACCTTTTCTTTCAGTGTAGCAACTCTTTCTGTGAGATCAGTGATGGCTGTTTTCTGCTCAACATTCTCCACTTCATACACACTGCATTTCTTTAAGGCTTCATTCAGCTTATTAAAAGTAGAAGTTAATGTGATAGAAATACATAGAATTCTATTAAAATTGCGCTGTTACAAGTGATAATATTGACTTTACACAACAGTGAAGTTTATACTTTCAAATTAATAAACAATAACTTACCACTCCAATAAAATGTAAATACATTCATGCAAAGCTGTGTTGGGTCTAAGAACTCCTTACACCAAACTTAATGCAAAGCAATTAAATGAACAAAACTGTAAAGACTGAGCAAAAACTTTCAGACTGGGAAAACAGCAGTATTTCTGCTGGGACACAAATAGAAAGTTATGGTTAAAGCTCATCAGTTCTAACAAGTGAAATACTAACTATAAGCTTAACTTACTTTCTGCTCAGCATGCACAAACTTTTCACCAAGCTCTTTGTTCAAAACATCCTTTTCTTGAAGCAGTTTCCTCAAAGTTTCAATTTGTTCCAGCTTTTCTGTCGTGCTCACCAGTTTTTGTTCTCTTTCTCCAAGTGAGTTTTCAAGGAAACTATTTCTGTCACTTAATCTAAGAAGAAAATATAGATTTAGACATTTTGAAAACAAAGCTTGCATTACGTTTCCTAAACTTACTAGCCCCAAACTAAGAGAATCACTATTTTTACACTTTCCACTTAAACTTCCAAGTATAAAAATAACACAACTGCAAACAGAAACATGAGTCAAGTAATTGTCTTTTCAAGTGTTTTAAGAGATTATACTCCTCATTAGAAGTTGTAGTTTAAAGCAAAGAAAGCCAATGGTGTGTGGAGTTGTAAAGAACCTTCATTTTACCCTTTAAGCTGCTCATTCAAGCCAGAGATCAGAATTTGATGCTTTTCCACATCTCGCATTTGTTGGTTTCGCAGTTGGGTGAGTTGAGTTTGCAAACGTTCATTTTCATTCTGCAACAAAGCAACGATAAAGAGCATTATCACACTCAGAGAAGCACGAGAGAACTGGAGAAGAAAGGAAGCAAGCTTCGTTCACACAGCTTTTTGGGGTTTTTAAACACAGTACAAATCTCCTACTCTAGTCAGAACCACTGCACCAACTCAAAAATAAAACCACAAAAAAAAAAAAAAGTAAAAAGAAAAAAAGTTGTACAACAGCAACCAAAAACCAAAAGCAAAACACATCCAGAATCAACAGCAAGTAGGACAAACATGGCAAACTTGTCACCATTCATGAAAAGAAGGTGGCATTTTGGAGGAGGCAGAACACACCTGCACCGCCCTCAATAGCTGCCCTTCTTCCTCTACACCAAACGTTACCTGTATTGAAAGGCTTTGTTACAAGAGTCTCCATAATTAATGTAAGCTTGTCTCTCATCTTAAAACCAGTCATTCTTTTTTTACACTTATGCAACTTAACAGATAAAGAACTAAGAGTAATGCACCAAGAGTTTGAGCACATGATCAGTTGTGTCACTTAGTGAAAATACAATTCACGAATTATCACAGTAATTTGTCTGTCAGGAAATACTAAAAATAACTTTTCCTTTGAAAAGAACTTGACTGCTCTTTGTGGGGCCTTCATGGAATGGTTTTAAAATATAAATATATGTCTAGCTAATAGAATAGTTAAGATTGCATGCGTGTATATATATATAAAAAATTATTAATCATTTTTCTATACAGAATTTCTTTTTTATAAATGAGCAGATATATATATAGATATATATACATATGAGAAATATTAAATATACACATACCCAGAAAAAAAAACCCAAGGGATGTAAGAAGAGGGAGACTTAAGCCAGTCGTAACCAAAACCTAATTCTGGACCTTCTGGCAACGACCTCCACAAAGAATTATGAAAATCATGTTGTCTTTTACTATGTTTCTAACTCAAATAAAGCTTAATGCTAATCATGATTCTCCACGTGCTGAACAAAAGCAACAGGCTTCCACCTCAAAGCATAATATAGGATGTGCACACTCTCTGACAACAGAATTAGTGAGTGTAAATTGGGCTGCCGCCATTTTTTGTCAGCTGCAAATTGATGGTTTTGGCTTACTGTAGGCTACAATAGAAAGAACATAAACTGAGAATGATTCTGTTGTATCATCAGGTTTACATAGCTCCAAAGCTCACCTGGAGAGCCTCCACTCTACCTTGAAGCTGAAATCTGTCTTCCAAATCCTGACAACGCTCTTCCAGAAAAAGTATTTGTTCCTGCAGTTGGTTTCTTTCCAATTCCAACTCTTCAACCACACTCCGTAAACCTACTCAGGTCAAAGAAGAAAAATTCTCTCAAGACAAGTCTACCAAAATTCCTGAAGTCTAGAAATGGTTGCAGCTCCTTATTCAAAGCTCTCATGAGTGTTGGGCACAATCAGATCTCACCCATTTTCTAGTGGAAATATCCAAGCCACTACATCCCCAAAATTTAGATGGCAAAAGTAGTCTTTAATGCTGGAAAACCAAAAGAAAGTTGAAGAGCTCAAGAACTCAGAGGATCTGGCAGAAATATTCTAATACTGAGCCACCACTATTGTGGTTCAACCAATAGTGTTGCTCATGTTACATTAACCACAAGTTAATCAGGTACTTGCAGGATCGTATCTTGAGTAATTATTAATAAACTGATCTGGACTGACAATTTGTAAGAGCCTATTCCGCCTTAACAATAAAACGTAGTTGCAATCTTTACCACTGATATAAAAACATCAGCATTAAAAACTGAGAACTGTATTTTTAAATTAAACAGCAATGGAATGGAATTCGGGCTTGCAACATAACCGTGATATAAACTGGAAACACATTCAAAGGAACAAGATTCATAACTTAAAAAAAACCACATGATCTTGCCACATGGGGTACTTGATGGGCATCAAAGCTCATCCAATTCCAGTGCTCAGCCATATTTATGCTGTACTTGTGAGCCAGAACTAGGCAGTTCATCCAGCACGCACATGCTCAGAAATGAAAAGGAAGAAAACACAAGCCAAAAAAATCCAACAAAGATTAGAATACACCACAAATGGGCTGTTAGCTGAATTTGAAAACAAAAATAGACACAAAATGCAGATGCCGTGTGCATGCTTTAATCAACTGTCTAGTCGCTATCACACCTGCATTAGGTGAAGGGTACTCTGGCCACCAACCTCCCATGTTTTCTCCTTCAGCTGAGTCAGTGCTATCCAAGGTGGCATTCAGTTCTTGGAAGCATTGTTTGCCATCGAAGGGGAATTCTTCCTACACACAAAACATGAGAAGGAAGTTTAAATTAAAGAAGGAAGCAAGCAGGGGTAAGATAATTCTGCCACTAAAACCACAGTGTCAATCAAAAACCCCAAAATTCAGCATGTGATTCAGGTGACCAAATGCAACTATGTGGGATTGCTGTAGACTAGAGTGGCCTGCCCAGCTCCCAGCTATTACTTCCAGAAAAGCCACATCTCCCACAGGTTTTTTAAGGTATCTGCCAGCCTTTAAAAACACCCTCAGCCATCTGAGAAGCCAATGGATAACTGTATTTGGATACCTTAATTAGTCCCCTGATTTCTACAGCTAAGAGTGCTCTGAAGTATCACTTTACTAATTATATTCTTCCAATGGTCTGCTAATGTGAAAATTACATCCTAATTCTTACAAAAGTTACCATTTTTTCATGCAAGGTTCAGCACTACCTACCTAGAAGTCCACCTGAATAAAGTGGCACTAATTATTCCATAAAGCTCCACCAGCAAATAGATTTGTAAAGATTTTACTGAAGCCAAAAACGGCCTTAACATCTGAAGCACGCACATGGCTTCAGGCATGGGAATTACTCCAGAGAGAAGCTTGTGATTTTTCAGTGGAAAGAAATAAGAGAGAGGTGTGATGCCATTGGAACTTCTCATCTTCTGGCTATGTACATGATCATTAAATTTATCAATGTTTTCAGTTCCAGTCTATGTTCTTAAGCTCCTAATGTTTTAAAGACTGAAGTACCACACAAATAACCGTATTTTCCATATTTTTATTAGCAGACAGATAAAAATTAACTCACATCTCTTTGAACCCACCTGCAGCTTCCTGCTGGTCTGACTGCCTTTTCTTCTTGCCTGCTGCAGCCTGCCCATTCCTTGAACTGTGGCCAGTTCCTCCTCCAGCTCCTGCTGCCCTGAGACTATGGCTGGATCGGAGCAGCCAGGAAAGAACCAGTCATCCTCGATCAGTTTTGTGCCACAGGAAAGCATTTACATTTACATCAGACACTACTACATGAAAAGAGACCAGGGACAGGGTGAAGTCCCTATGAATGACTGACAGGAACAAGATTAAAGATTAAAATCCACTTCATTCACCTTGTGATTTCCCTCCAACATTGCTATGTGGAACATAAAGTCTGAGTATGTCACTAAGAAGAAGGAAACTGAAGTCTAACTTCACTTCTTCATCAGCTCTAGAGGAAGACTTTATACAGGAGAGTGGGAAGGGTGAGGTTATACCATACTAAGAAGAAAAGCCAATCAATTAAAATGCCAAATTACACCTCAATTCAATTTACTAGTTTCAAATATACCTAATTTGTATGATGAAAACACAGCTTTTTCAGCTGATGCCTTTTTAATCTCAACAATCACATTCATTTTTATAAAAACTTTAATTTTAGTATGAGCTCTCAAGCCAGATCATTTGAGGAAGTCACAAGCACGTGTTACAATGCAAACTGGCACCAAACCATCTTATCATAAATTAGTAACATCATTCTTTTCAAGACAAATACAGAATCACTAGTAAATACACACACTGAATAAACTGAGAATATGAGTGCTTAGGTGTGCATCCTGTTCATTGTTAGAAATGATTTGTCATCTGAAGTGCATTCCCATCTGTTTTGTGATACGACAGGACACGTTTGGGGTAAAGATTAGGAAACAACACGTGCCATGCAAAGCAGACACAACAGCACAGCCAGGGAAAGGGAGGGAAAGTAAAGGTGGCTCCATACTTTAATTGAGAGTTACATTAATTGGATAATTACAAATTTGGCTTCCAGCTTAATCACATGAATCCACAGTTGTCCTCACAGCACACAAAATCCAAAAAACTGATGTCGATGCATCTGTGAGGTCAACACCAGGAATTACCTGGAGATTCAGCCCTACAGGGAATACTCTGCTTTCATCTGAATTGGCCAAGGACTACTTATACCACAGATTTCCTTAACTCACAATTCTGTAGCACCTGCTAGATTTAAATTCTTCCTATAATATTTCAAAATTACACACCTAATGTCTTGTCAGAAAAGATTAGTGGGGAAAAAAGATAAAGAAAAAAATAATGACCCTTTTCAAGTGGGACTGAAACTGGACTATACTTCTGATTTCAATTACACTTTAGCTTCTTGCACTGTCATTTTATCAGTGTTTTACACACCTTTGTGTATTTTCTAGATTCTACTTTTTTTTTATCATTATACATACTTTTTCAAGGCTGTAAAATAAATGCCAAATTTTGATGACAGGTCTTAAACCTCTGCTCACAGGAACTGCCAGTTAAGGGGTTCAAAGAATAAGATTTATTCCAGGTAAAAATTTAACCCCTTCTCTGACACTGTCATGTAGGAACCCAATATATTCAGGCTCCTAAGTATCTGATAATGAAAAAACAGTGAAATTACCATGGTCACAAGAAAAATGGAAGTATAGAAATTGGGGCTTTAGAATGATTTAGCACACTCAGACAAGTGTTGAAACACCTCTAGTTAAATTGAGCATTGCTTAAATAACAATTACTAAATAAATACATTTTCTAATGTTTTACAGCAGCTTAGGAAGCTTTTCATTTGCAATTATCTAACACAAAAACCGGAAAAATTTCCCAGGACACCTTTTTTCCAGATACACACTGCATATAAACTGACTATGATGTGCCTGTATTTCCTTGTGTCACTCTTCATGCTACGTATTACTTACATTGGTAAGTAATATTGGTAGCTAATACTAATGCATGCAAAGTTCAGCAATTTATGGAATGGATGGAATATCACTTTTTTTTAAATACTACGGAATTTCAGGTAGCACCAAGAATGAATTTGATTCTTACTTAGTCACAACCACTTGTGGCAAGCCAAGAAATTTGTCTCTAGATCAAGTTACAACATAAATATGGAGTCAGCTGTTACTACAGTGAAAAATGAAGATGATTTCATTAATATAAAAGAAGAAACAGGTATTGCAAGGCAGGAGAAACTCAAGTTAAAACCCAGCACTTGTTACATGTATTGCTAAAAACCACAAACCATCAATGGCAGACCTTACAAGGTACTGTTGGCAATTTTCTCCACAAGAAGCAAGAGCAGGAGAAATCAGCAACAGTACATTCCAAGGGGCCATTGCTGCAGGAACCTGCATGCACAAAACTGATGGGAAACTGTTCTCCCTGGCTGCCCAAATCGCAGTGGAGGGTAGGAGTGGAGGGGGAAGGGACGCTCAGGGCTCACCAGGTGGAACGGCAGGAAAAAAAGAAACAGAAAGGTCATGCTATTCCCAAGGGGAAAAAAATGCAAAATTAAACCTGGACTGAGGGAGAGGAAATTTTGTAAGTGTTATTAATATTGCACGTGGCTCAGTGGCCAGCACAGATGAGCTAACAGGTAGATTTAATGAAGGGGTATTATTCCCTTTCAATCCCAAAGCATAAATCCTTTGAAAAGAAGAGATGTGATCCTTAGAACATTTCTGTGCTTACACACTGAACTTTCAAATGGATCATGGAAATGCAAAATAATTCAATCGCAGATTGAAAAGAGAAGGCTCCAATTAACTAACTGGATTAATTATGATGGTAGGTCCTGTGCATTAAAATTTGCCATTATTCCCCACACAGTTAACTAAGGGGACAAAAACTGTAACTTAGTCCAGATGGCATGGAAAGAGCAGTAAAAACCATCTGAAATTTAACCAGACTTTTATAACTTTTAACAGAAGCTACTTCAGTTTCTCATCAGCTGATTAATTAATAATTTAGCAAGCTATAAAACCTGACATTACTTGAAATGCTATTTTCTGTAGGTAATCTGGTATTTTTAACCACCTCCAAGCCACTTAGCATTATTCAGCTGGCTTATACAAGTGGCACCTACTAACAGATCACTAAATACCCTAAACAGAATTAATGAGGAATTTCCTAAAGAGAAACTCCATGTCAGGTACATTTTGCTTAAGCACCATCTTCATTCCTCTAATTCAAACCAACAGTACAGTCCCCCACACCTTCACCAGTTGCTCTAGGCAGACAGCTTTAATATTTCAATGGGGAACATTTATCATTGATAAAATATGGCTTTTTATCTTTTTTATCATTTTTCATATGCAGAAATAAGCCTTTCAAGCAGTCTTACAGAACAGCAGCTCAAATGGCAAACAGAACAGCACATCTACTTATAAAAATTATATAAAACAAGATGAATGTATGAAAAACAAACTCGAGGGAATAGGAAAAAGCAGAAATTGCAAATTTCAGCAATTTCATTAACTATACATATTTTATGACCACAGAAATGAGTTGTGGTGGTGTGCTATCAATTCGGTCTGAAGCACAGCAGACACACACAGATCTATAAAAACAGGATTGTTGTATTGGAAATGAAACAATTCACCTTCTCTCTCCTCCTCAATCTGAGCCATTCTCAAGGCCATGGCAGACTTCTCTTCTCGGACTTGGTCCCGGGACTCCTCTGACTCTGGGACATTTTCCTGCCATTCCAAGAGCTGACTCTGCAATTCATCCACACTACCTGATTCACTGGCCTAACAAGAGAAATTCTGCATTAAAATGTATTTACCACACCCCTCTGCAAATGTAAAAACGTTGTAAGTTGGCAAACCATCATAACTCACCATTTTCCATAAATAAAAATCTATGAAATTGATAAGTGTAAATTGTAAATATTGTAGATTATGTGAAAAACAATCCCCACGACTTCATAAAATATTACAAATACTTAGTCTACAAAATAACAACCACACTTTGATGACTCATGTTTAACATAGTTAAATAAATAGCAAACTGCTTGGAAAAATGTAATTTAAAGTGTGTGCACAGTAGGTAGAAATAAATCTTTATAATTCAAAACCTGTCATCTTGTTCTCCAACTGAACAGCCACTGACAATTCCACCTATCAGTAAATTAATTCTCAGCTCCAAAGTCCAGCTGACACACTTTTCAAAGTCTAATTAGCACCAGTAATCAGTAAGTCATGCAAACCAATTTTCAAGCCAACCTGTGAAGCTGCTCTCTTTGTAACTTGGTCGAGATCAGCCTGCAGCTTCCTCTGCTGCTCTTCATAGAGCTCCAGCTTTTTCAGCAGTTCTTCTACAAAAACATAATACATTTGGTTCGTGAGGACACAAATAATTTATTTTTGTCTCTTTACTTCCGAATCATCTGCAAAAGACTTCCTTTTACCATTCTGAGTTCTGATTTCATGCAATGACTGCAGTTTTGACTGTAGTTCCTCATTTTCCACTTCTAATTCTGACACACGATTGTTTAAGGCAGATACATCACTGTTCTTTGAGGAAAACTGAAAGAAAACACAGTTATGGAGGTGTCAAACACAGTAAAATCACAGCAAAGTCAATGCAACCTTTTTTTCTTATTCTTTAGTAGTATCTAGAATAGCTGTTTTTCTAATATTTAAAGTGCAGTACAGCAGCTCATCTCTAACAAATTTGTACTATTTTTTATTTAAACAACATCTTGTATCAGCACTTTATGTCCATTGCATTTTCATACATTAATTCATAAAGTAAACTATTTTAATATTCTATTTACTCCCCAGTTTACTTTTTCCCAATCAAATCTCCAAGCACAGCAGTTGGAGAAGGTCACAGAGTATTAAACATAAAGCTACACATACATTTTTCAGTTCATCCTCCAGCTGTTTGATTCTTGATTTGGACCAAGCCTTCATTTTCAAAAACTTGGCTTCAGATTTGCTGGCCTCTTCTGTTTTCAATTTCACTTGGACTGAGAAACAAGAAGCAGGAATTATTGAAAACCTTGGAAAGATTACTAATACAAGCCTTGTGTTCAATTTCTTTAGCAATTGGAAGTTACACAGTTACACAAGACAACAGCATTTACAGAAAAACATAAGAATTAGAAACACAGTGAGAAATTCATAGTTCATGTGATTATCTTGGTGATCCTCTAACCCTCATTATTATAGTACTTGATCACTTTAATTAGTGTGGCAATAATATTCCATCAAATTTCATGTAGTTCCAATTGCAACGGGTATTAAATTGGCTCAAAATACATAAAAGTCTGGGGCAAAGAAACCTTTAATATTGTCAGTGACAACTGTTTAGATAGGATACCTTCCAAATCTTCCATCTTCTCTTTGGCTATAGATTCCAGATCTTTGACTTCTTTGGAGTTACTCTGTCCACCACCACTCAATTCTGCCACTTGTTTCTGAAGCTGAACCAGGGCCTGATCTTTCTCCTGCAGCTCAGTTTCGTGTTTCTCTTGAATTTCATGCAGTTCAGCATCGTATTTCTCCTTAACTTTTGTCATTTCGAGCTCATGTTTCTCCATCATGTCTCTTAATTGGGCTCTCATTACATGTTTCTCAGCATCCAGTTTAGACTGGAGGTTTTCTTTTTCAGACAGAAGATGTTTCAGGCTTTCATTAATCTCCTGTTAAAAAAAAAACAGCAGCACAAAAAACATTTATAATTTTAATGCAAAGTGGTTTTCCTACCACTGTCAAACATTATGGCACTTCTTACTTTCAGTTGCTGGTCCTTGGCATCCAGCTCTTTTTGCAAGACGTCAATCACCTGTGTCCTTCCCAGCATGACTTCTTCCTTTTCATGGAGCTTCTGTTTCAAGGCCTTTAGCAGCTACCAAAAATAAGAAGTTAAATAATCAAGCAATCTATAAAAGACTTATTTTTATTCTCCCAAGCAGACATTTGAACTGTGTCACAGAGTTTAGTAATTACATGATTCCCAATTCAAGCTGCTGAGTTTCCAGAGCAACGTACCTGCTCTAGGTCAGCACTTGCATCAGATTTAGCAGCTAATCTAAAAAGCTCCTGCTCATGTTTTTCTCTCTGTGCTTCCAGCTCCTTCTCCTTCTCCTGGATAATATTTTGAAACATACGTACCTAAAAGCACAAAGAAAATAAATACGAAACCAGTCCATAAGCTATAGTAAAACCACACTGAACTGTCTAATTAAAGGCACAGCAAGATAACGGATTCCAAATTAAGCCTGAATCTTACTTCCAGTAACAGTAAATGCATTAATTAGTTATGTTCATTGCTAGCAAGTTTCTATCAATCAAGCCCAAACAGCAGTCTCCTCCTCAAACACCTGTATTCTACTTCCAACGTGGTTTGTAGCTCTCTGACCATTTTCATAAGAACTGGAAGTAACTTTTAGAACCCTGCATTTACTTACGTTTTCCATATATGTAGCTTCTTTTCCTTGGAAACGCTCTCTTTCCTTGTTTTGAATATTTTTCAGACTCTCGATCTGTTCCTGGAACAAGCTGCATTTTTCTTCACTGTCTCCCACCTTCTTGGTAAGGTTCTGCACCAGAATCTCCATGCTTTGCAGTGATGACTCTTTAGCTGCCAGCTGCTTCTTTACAATGCAAACCAAAAGACAATTAGGAGAAAAATGATACGGCAATCATGAAGCCTTTCCCTGGGAGGGACAAAATAATGAAGTAAATACACATAAATTAAGATAGTAAAGAATTTTTATTCACATGAATTAACTTTGTTTCAGAGAGGGGCTGAGCACATAACACATCAGAATTCACGGGTTCCTTGAAAACTCCACAGAGATTTTATAACTGAGCTGCTAATATACCTTCAGTTCTTCATTGGGCAGGAATATCTCATTGGCAGCATCACTGGATCCACAGGCCACCTGCAAATCCCTGATGTAAGCATCCCTTTCAGCCAGCTTCTTCTCCTTCTCCGCCAGCATGGCATCCATGTCAGCCCCGCGGCTGCGCTGGGCCTCCAGCTCAGCATCCTGAAGGTGAAAAGGCAAAATTGTTTGTGGTCTGTACTTCCATCTCCAGCACAGAAAAATGGTTTGCATCATTTCCTTACTGCCTGTGTTAGAGTACTCCAAAAATTACAGTCAGATGTATAACTGGTTCTGTTTGAAGTGTAGTCTTTGTTTACTGGACCTTTCCCTCTGAAATTCTGCAGCATTCCCATTCCTGCCACCCTCCCCAGAGAAGTTATGTCCACAAAACACCACAACATGAACTCAGCCCTTGCCTACATTTATTCCTGTTATGCCCTATTTTTTCAATGAGAAAAACTGAAGCAAACCAGTCTTTTTGTTCAAAATGCAAGATTTAAATACAACATTGACCCACGGAGCTCATCTTTGTGTATCCTATTCCATTTATCCAGGATTCACTGCTCACTGAAGGCACAATGACAGAATTCCCACTGCCCTTGCTGAGGCTGTAACATATCAATTCCTCCACACAAAACTCCCAGAAGAGCTGTTCAGCAGCACAGAATTAAATACCTATTTAAATAAGTATATTCCAACACAATCCTACACCACAAAGGTGAAAAGTCACATCATACAAAACACCACCTTTTTCTGTAACTCTTCATTCTTCTGTGTGATCTGGGATTCCAGCTCTTCAATTCTCCTTCTCAGCACTAATATTTTCCCTCGATTTGCTGCAGCATTTTCCTGGTCTCCATCTTTTGATGCCTACAAAAACAGGAGGTTTGCATTCCATGAACAGGTAAGTCCTGGATTCTGTACCTCTACGTAGTCAGATAATATTGGTGAAAAAGCAGACTTTACTCATAGATTGTGTTCCAGTTGTCTTATATATTTCATATTCCGTGTAGAAGATGGCACAGAATTTGTATTAAGCTTATAAAAGTCTTTGTATTTAAAGTATTCATGATAATTACTGCTAAAAAGTGGACTGGATGTGCTGCAAGGAGATTCACTTCCTCTAGCAATTGAAACTCATAATCTGGCAAATGTAGTCCATATAACTCCAAGGGAAAACAGGACTATTGGGGGAAAACATGTAAAGTAAACTATTCCTAAGAATGTTTTTAATCAGAATTCCCACAGGTGTAATTGCTGTTTTATAGAAATTACCTGCCATCACAAATCAAGTGCAATTGCTAAGCACATGTTTTATTAGCCAAAAAAAATCAGAAAAATACATTTTTACTGCACATTTTTGAGGACAACTGGGCACTGCAACAAATGGATAATTACTGTTTCCTTTCAGCACAGCATTTAAATACAAATTCCCTTGAAAAACTAAAGCCTCACTAAAGTTATTTTAGAAGCTGTATGAAGTCCTACCCTGAAGAAATACTTGCACAACTGTGTTACTACAAACACATCTGAGACTCTCTTGTTAACAGTAAAACACCTGTCACTTTCCAACACTTCATTTACATTTTGCTAATAAGGACAGCTTTACATATCCTAAAGAACAAGACAGGTTTTGTTTTCATTTCTTCTCCAAACCTTATCTGCCTGAATTCACATGTGTCAAAACTTTGCGCTGCTACTAGGATGAAGGAGTGAGAACTTTTTTACTAAAACAATTTGAAGGGAATGTGCAATTTTCTGGATTTCTATTGAAAAATAAAAGAATTTAATAGAAACACAGATGAAGTGACAGCACCCATACAGTCTACCCCAATCCTAACCTGACTCAACTCAAAATCTGAATTTCCCCATTGAGTCCAGCATGGGAAAACTGCCTACAGCACCCCAGAAATTGTATCTGCTTTAAAATGTGAGGACACCTTACCTTTTTTGGTTCTGCTTTGGCCTCTGAGCCTCCTGCCACTGGTAACTGCTTCTTAAGTTCTTCCAGCTGCGAGGTTAATGATGCAACCTTGGCTTTGTTCTGCAGCTTCAGCTTGGCAAGTTTGGCATCAGCAGATTCCTTCTCCTCCTACAAACACCAAAGTCATGACAGACTAAATTAGCTACAGGGACAACTGCCTGCTTCGATTCTTCCATTAAAAAAAAAAGAGAGAGGGAGTAACCTGAAGTGATTAACAAAAAACATCTTCCCTGAAAAGACATTACAATGTTTCATTTTCATTATTTAAATTTTCTTTTCTTTATTTAAACTTTCTGCACATGGTGGTTATTACTGTACAGAATTTAAAGCCTTATGATATAAATTTCCCTATTTTTTTTCATAGCAATACAAATTCTAGGCTTGATTTTTTAGTGAGAATGACTTATTTTTTTCATTAAAAAATACAAAAAGACAGACACCTTCATAATTGTGTAAAAGCTTATTTCGTTTTGTTTAAAGAGAACTTGATTTACAGTGAGTTTTAAAATACGCAGTATTTTAACATGTCTGTTCACACCCACAGATAAAAAGGGCAGAAAGAAGCCTCTCATAGGAAGAGATCAACCTTATGATTTTTTTAAAAGCCTTCATGATATCAGATATAAATTCTTTCTAGTTCAATCCTGGAACAGAACACATGCTGGGAAAAAGCAGCACTGTCCAGGCCCTAGAACAGCTGCTTGTGACCATCCTAGAGCTGCTGTAATAGCTTGTAAAACATTACAAAAATGACTGAAGGGGGGTTTTAAACAATGGTTTTGACATGACCACATGCACAGTACCTTTAACTGAAGATCTTTGCTCCGGAGCTCAGCATCCTTCTCCCTGACAAGCTCCTTCAGCTGTGCCAGGAGCTGCTCGGTGCTTGTCAGCTGCTCCGTCAGATCCGTCACCGCCGCGCTTCCCACGTCCCGGGAGGCTGCAGCCTGCGGATATTCAGGGGAACACTCAGCCTGGGGACATTCAGGGTGCTTTCAAATAGCCAGATGGGGCACACAGCACTGCTCCTCAAATGCCTGCACATGGTGTCTCACCTCACTGCAACAGTCAGCAAATGCAAATACTAACACTTCCGTGGATTTTACATTCCCATAAGCAGACTGTTTTTACCAAGTCAAGTGGAATGCTAAACCTTATGAACTGCTTTAGGAATATTGGCTTCAAACACAGCAAAACTATCCAAGCATTCTAGGTATCAAAACCTGAATTTCCTCATTCACTGGATCTGTATTGTGACAGCCAGCAGTGCTACCAAATAAAATAAATACCCATAAAATATTGATACTGAACATACTCTAAAGTGTATCCAAAGATACACTGGGGATGGAGCTTATGTAACTCCTACAGATGTTTCCTTAAGGCAGGATAAGAAGAGCGACGACAAGCACAGCAGCTGTGGTAGGCTGAGAGATTAAATATCAAGGACATAAGAAACAAGGACACAACCTGACTTTTAGAGCCCTAAAGCTGTCATGGTAAAACCAGTCAAACAACTGCTTTATGAAAGAGCAAATACATATGGTTAGTGTATGAAAAATGAAAGATACTAATAGCAGAAAGATTTAATAGTAATTCAGTACTTACTGCTGTTCTGGAAGGAGAACCATCTCCACTACCCCATTTCCACATAGTTCCACGATGGCTACGAAAACATAAATGAAATAATACCACAGTAAGTATCAGGGACTCAAATAACTGTAATTAATTCACACTTCTATGTATCTCATTGTGAAGTGCTTGAGGGTGACTTGTTCAATTCTGACAGCACCTCTGATCTCCACTACACCACCAGCTGCTGAGGAGTAACACTTCTCATTATATTCAAAATATACATAACGTGCCTTTTCTAAAATCTGCCAGTCAGTAAAATTGCCAATACTACCAAAAATAATCCAGAGAAGTCTTTAAAGAGTAAATGCCATGGAGTACTATTCAGCACAGCTCCTTCTCCAACATATAAATAGAAGATACGAACCACATATAGTTTGTTAATATTTAACCTGACCTTAACCACTGCCTGTCACTGCAGGAAAACAGGGATTACATCGATGCAGATTTCTAGAAAATCACACACTAAGGCTAAAACCATTAAATGACATCAAACTGCTTTAATTGCTGCAACTGCTGCATATCTGAGAAGTACAACCAGCACTGCACCTGCTCAGTAATTGTCACTCTCCACTAGCAACGCCCAGAGGAAAATCATGTGTCCTTTCCACTCTGTATTACAGACTCCTGAACGAGGCATTCACGGACCAGGCCTGAGTTTGGAAAGCAGTTTATAGTAAGCATCAGCACACAGCTTCTCTTCAAAAGAATGCAGTCTGATAGCAGAGGCTGCTTTCAAAGCTGTTCATCACTTCAAAGCTAAACCCAAGAGTCACAGACTGCAACCTATGGCCCACATTACCTACAAGGCCAGACTGGATCTTCCTGAGCATCTCTCCTAACATTAAAATCAGCAAACAAGCCATGGGCGTGGGAATTACAGAACCTGTAAATAAAACTTTCCTCTCATAACTACTCCAGAGCTGTAACATCAAACCTGCTCCTGGTGAAAAGCTCACTTCCAGACACATGAAAGGGTTACCCAGGCACCAAGAGGACAGAATGACTCACTAGATGGAACTCAGCGGTGCATTTGTATTTCACTTGTAAATATTTCAGCTCACCTCCAGCTCTGACTGATGGAATCATTTTGCTTGTCTCACCTGCCAGCATTCCTACCTGAATACCTCAACCGCTCCCTTCCTGGTGTTTCTGGAACTCTGAGGAGTTTTCCAAACCAAGCCTGAAACAAAACTGATCAGGCTTTTCCTACCCAGGATGAAATCAACCAAGGAAGGTTTTTGCTTTTTTTTTTCCTGAGGTACAGACAGCAAGTTAAAGCTGCAGTCTTTAACTAAAGCTGCAACCTCTCAACTCTTTATCTTCCACAAAACACAACAGACACCACTTCATTTTATAAAACATCTTCCTCCTGATGCTCAAAGTACAACTGAGGTTCCAGCTCTTATCACAACAGGATGTTAGAAAAAGAAAAGTGGCAGCTTTGCCTTCCTAACTCATCCCCTACCAGCTGCAGCCAAATCAAGCTAAAAAAAACCTAATCATGGATTATTCATCTGGGCACTTTCCAGCCTCCTCAGTGCCCTGAGTCAGACCACAGGGCCCGGCTCAAGGGGCACATGACAGATTTTGGCAGCAGCTCATTCCAACTCTCAGTACTGAGGAAGGTGATGGCAGTCCCCTCCCTCCTCTCTGCCACAGGACTACAGCAGACAAACAAACTGTGTAAAAACCCAGCTAAGCCTAATATTATTTTAAACCCATTTCCTGAAACAATTCAGTGTTGGAAACACACCCACTAAAAAAAAATCCATTTTTATTTAATTATTGTCTCCTTGTATGAGCACACTTTTGTTTTTACCCACCAAGATGTTGGTTCTTCTGCTGAACAACCTAAATTTGCTTTCAAAAGATCTGTGCCATATATGAACTAGAAGCTCCTGGACAAAATTTTGGCCAAAATCTGCATGAACATACAACACACAGCACAAACTGAAGCAGTGTTAACCAAACCAAACACTCTGTAAAAATATAATGGAAGATTTATATAGCTATTACCTGGACCTGTTATAAGCACGACCTCTTAGGCACACTGACCACATTTAAATATTAGTATGAATTATTACTTATTTTCCATAATAAATATATCTATAACATACAAGGAAAGCACTATTTTGTAAGAGTGACCCAGTGCCGAAACAGCAGATCAGAGCAGTGCAGGTGCGCGTGGGGCGTACAGAACTCCAGGGAGTCATTTCCACCCTCTCCCTCATTTCCAACCCCTCCTGCCCGGCTCCATCGGCGCCTGGCAATGGGCGTGCACGACCCCCCCACCTCCCCCGCTCAGGGGCTCCGCGGGGCGGGCTCGCACCGGACGACGCCCAGGCGGGCCTGACGGCGGAGGACACGGCTTTTGCGGCGGCTGCGATGTCCGCACTCACCTGCGGGGCGGCGGAGGGGCGGCCGCGGCCCCCGAGCCCGCCGAGCCCCCTCAGCCCCGACGCGGCCCCGTCGCCGCCGCCTCTGCGGCCCCGCAGCCTCGGCCGCGCCCGCCGGGAGAGGCTCCGCCCCCGCCGCAGCGCCCCCTGGCGGCGCGGAGGGCCGCCCGCCTCCCACACGGCGCTCTGGCGCGGGGGCCTGTTGATCTCCCGGTGTTCCTCAACTTTTTTCCCATTTTTCTGTGGGGAAGCAGGGACCTCCAAGCCAGACATATGTCTCCCTACACATTACGACGTATTTATTAACTGCTCACCTGTGCCAGTGCCTCACCACCGCCCTCACAGGAGAGAATTTCTTCCTAATACCGACTCTAAATTCGTTCTCCTTCAATTTAAAGTCATTACCCCAAAGCAAAGCCGTTCGTTCCAGGTTAGACTCTCCTTCAGTTTGTTATAGTTACACATGAGCAATGCCAAAGTCTCCAGTAAAATTCCACCATCTCAGTACATTGCAGTGTATAATGTAACTGAGAGATATTTATTAATAAAAACACTTTCATACTAGAAAAACCAGCTGCAGTATTATTAGGAAAGGGAGTTTTCACAACAATACTTATATTGATCTTTCAGGGAGAGAATTGGATTGAAAGCCTTTTTCTAAGCAGAAAAAAAGAAAACCACCTCCAGCTTGCTATGGGGTAAAACATACAAGTACAAAAGGAAGATGTGCCTCATATCTGACAGCAGCAGCTTTCTTATTTTGCCTTCTGTAATCTTTTAGATAGTCATTTTATCTGTGTGCAAACTGCAGCTTTCTAGAGATACCTGGCACTGGATTCTGGCCTACAGCCCCACCATTCCCCAGACAAGCATCACTTTATCCCACAAAACAGAGAATATACCTCGATTCACAGGAGCCTACAGCATAACCATGACTGGGAGCAGGAAGGAAGAAACCCATCAGACTTCTAAAGTCATTAGATTTCAAGATGTGGCCGTCGTTTTAATCACTTTAATCTTTTCCTGGTGCAGCCCTCTTATCGTCGTTCATTTCTGATGCGAGCTAAACGATGACACCGAGCTGTGCATGTTCTCACCCAAGCCTTGACCACTTAGTAACCATGACAGCTGATGGTGATGGATACCTGAAGTTCCCTGGAAGACTTTAGCATCTCTGGAAATAGGAGTCTGAGTGTGGAATGAACTCCAGCATCGTGGGCTTGAATGAGGCGCAGAGCGTTCCTTGGAGAATCCTCTGAAGAATAAGGTTTCTGTGGTTTGCAGCAGTCTCCAGAACAAATTCCATAGTGAATCTCACCATATCCATCTACTCAACCTGTAACCTTTGTGACTTTATCCCCATCCTGCAGTGTCTCCATAGCTTTTCTCCAAACCTGCCCCACAGCAGCGTCTCCGAATATCTGTGAGAGAAGAGAACACGGGGATGCACGTGCTTCAGTCTCATCCACCAAAATGGTGTAAGGGGCTGGTTTAAATTGGACTCACAAGGTGCCAGGGTATGGATTCAGAAGCATCTAAAATCCACTCAAGACTCCTTATCCCTTAAATAGAACCAACACTGGATGACATGGAGAGATTTCATTATTTTGGAGGGGAACTTCGCTTCAAACGCTTTTTTAAAATTCCTTCCACTTCGGAGGAAGAAACCAAAAGCATTTTCAATTTACCTTTTCCTAGGCTCCAGGACAGTTTTCCCTATGCTGTAAGTTGTCACACCCATAAAATTATTATCACCAGCAGGTCTTCATTTTATCCCAATGTATAAACTATTCTTGGAAAGTCAGGAGTGGAGATGACAACGTACTTCTTTTGGGGATCTCACAGCCAATCAGCCACTCCCTTCTCCCTCTCTAAAATGTGGAATGGTGTTAGCATTGTCGTGTTATATTCACCTTGCATATATCCTGTTATATCCTGTCCTGCAATATTCACCTTGTGTGGAGGCAGAAAGTGCAGTGTGCTCGTTTCTGCCTCAATAAACGTGGGGATCTCACAAACAACGCTTTCTTGGATGTTTAGGCATAGCCAAACTCCCCTGCTGTGATGCCAGCTTAGGACTGACTGTATTTACCAGTGAGATCCAAGCCCCTGGAGACACACAGAGGTTCAGACACATTAAACTCTCTTCCAGCTGGAGGAATGCTGCTGTTGTTAAATGCATTAAATATTTGTATAACAGCAGTATCCAGATGCCCCAGTTAGTGCAGCAGCGAGCTGCTTAACGTGCAGCTCTCTGCTGGGATTGTTCTATTATTTTAGCAACTCCTTTTCACAAAATAAAGCTGCTCACTGGTCAGCCTCTTCATTCCTCTCACACCAAAAAGCAGTGGGAGGAAATTGCTTGCTCTGCCTGTCTGCTTTTCCCTGTGCATCTGCTTCCTTTCACAATTTCCTGCATCCTGAAATAACACAGAGACATCCCACCTCATCTTTGATGAGGGATGGTAAAACTAGAGAAGGATTTCACGCAGGATAAAGCCAAATTCCTCTCAACCAGGTGTATCAGCCCCACTTTCCTACCAGTACCAGGAGGCATCCAGGGTCTCTCCATGCCCAAGTTCAAGTCAAAGGACACCTGGTCATCACCATGAGGACTTGGAGGAGGAATTGATTGTAAAAAGAGATCACAAGAATGAATTCCTGCTGTTGCTGCAGCTTCCATTTGTTACCTTGTCCTTCTTGTTCCTATATAACTTGTGTCCCACCCCCAAAAAAGAGACTGCTGGTTATGAGAGCAGCTGTGAAGTACATGTAGGGAAGAATATTCTTGGAGGATCAGACGGCTCTTAGTACATAAATGATATGTATTGGCATAAAAAGCACACTCAAAGGATGAGGTTTTAGTCGTTCCACTAATTCAGAAAAGAGCAAACCACTCGGATAATTACAAAATAAAACCAAAACAACGCCGGCAACAGCGACAAGTTACCCAGCACTCACTGCAGAGGGCAACAGACAGCTTTGCACAGCGGCACAGCCGCTCACCCCGAGTTTATCTTGCATTCTCCTGGGTCTGACAGAACACAGCTGAACCACACAAAGTATCTGGCTGATATTCTCGCGGAGGGTGGCCGAAAGTTAGGAGTCCCTGCGTTTCAGGCACCACTTTGTGACACCCCCCCCAAAGGCTGGGAATCACCCCAGGCACCAGCACAGGCTGGAGGCTGACCAGGGGGAAAACAGCTTTGCAGAGGTCTTGGAGGTCCTGGTGGACTCAGAGTTGAACGGATTTTAATACTTCAAAATTTGAGCCAAGGTTTTAATGGCTCTCTTGGTTTTACTGGTCCTCTTTGAGCAAATCTGGGCACAACACAGCAGAAGCAGGGGAGAAGTGCCAAAACTCAAGGAGCAGTCACTGTTAACAATCCGCAGGAGAGGGCTCAGCAGTCAGCACAGCCAGACTCAGAAAATGCAAACCTTACAGCAATTAAACCATGTTCTGGTTGATATTTACAAAAAGAAAGTAACACATTTAAAACACAAGGACTTGTTGCTTAGGCTGCTTCTAGAAGAGAAACAAAAAAGTATGATAAATGAGACAAAGTGTTCAAGGCTAACAAAAAAGAAATAGTAAAAATGATTGCTTGAAGATTAGACACACGAAATACAGAGCTCCTTTTTGCACATATCAAAACAGGAGAATATTTTATATATGCAAGCATACAGCAATAAAACAAGTTTAAAAGTGCCACCATCAAAAAAGATACATTGACAATATAATAGAGAAAAAATGCTGGCATCAGGATGATTTAAGCATAAGGAATCTATCATCTGGTCCAACAAAAGATACCTCTCTGTTAACAAACCTTCCCCCAATTTATATTGAGTCAGTGCTTTAATACTTCTTTACCTGAAATGAGCCTGAGTTTGACAAATGATGCTGCAGCAGTGGAAAAAGTCATTGTGCAGAAATTACTGTCTTCCAGTGTCTGTTTTTAATCAGGTGGGAAAAATATGAAAGGAGAGAAGTCTACTTGGAACTTGCTGAGTCTCTGGATGGGAAGCATGGATGCACCTCCCATGGAAACAACTGGAGTTCCATCCAGCTGTAAATACCAATAAATCACCACACGCACCACGTTTTTCTTTTTTGACATTTTTATTAATCAAAGACAGGACAACTTCCATACTTTGAGTGATGGGAGAGATCCCAGGACACTTTCATAGCTACAATAAGCTCAACCAAAAGGTACACTGTGGAATACATCAGGGATTCAGAACAACACCCTTGTTGTGACTGGTGGACTGGTGTCACTGGTGTCACGAGGGTCCTCAGGAAGAGGATATCCCATTGGCAATGGACACAACTCTGGCAGGGATATGCCAGCAGCTCCAGAAGAGAAAGAGGATTTGGCATCCTGCCTGACTGAGAGGGTCCCCATGTACCAGAGACGTCCCACGGTCTGACTCCCACCACGGAGCAGAGCAACGTAAAGTGTTTCAGTATTTGAGCTCCAGACCTCTCACACCTACAGACTGAGCAGGTTTTGTTCATGCTATATAAATACACACCTATACTGTGCATTGGCATTTATGGAAAGAAAGTTCTGCAAGATTTTAATACTCCTAGGTGGAAGCTTGAAGGGTTAAGTTTACACATCACTGTTTTCAACAAAACCCAAAAGCTAACTAGGTGGGGAAGTAACCTACATGTGCCATTTCAACTCCTTAGCATTTTGTAATCGATTTTCAGTATACCAATAAATACTCAGTGCAAAGCACATGCTCACTTAAAATCCTAGGCATGGATAACGTATGAGGAAAATAAAAAAAGAAGCTATCACAGGTTGTCTACATGCTCACAGAAATATATATATATAAAAAAAAAAAGGAAAAGTGTTTCTCACTTATAGCAGTATTTTGGTTTTGGTTTAAGAAATGTAGATGCTTTCTCCCAAAATAACAGCACTTGACAAGGTTATATCATTGACTTGTAAAAAAAAAGGTACAGTGATGGGAACAAAGCGTTTACATGACTTGAAACTGAATATTTCAATATTCATCACAAAGACTGCAGCAAAGTGCACTTATGATCCAAAACATCTTGTGTTGAGGGCAAATCCACTGCTTGGTCTGTGACAAGGAGGATTCAAAGCAAAAGAAATCAAAACCCACAGAAATGCCAATCAAAAATAATGAGAGTTTATGGGACGGTAAAAAAATGACAGTTTCCAGCAGAAAGGCTGTAGTGTTCCTTCTCCTTCACATCACCCACTGGAGTTTGCCCAGGTTCTCCACAAGATAACATGACTTCACAAGAACTTATCTTCCCCATGAACATGGGGACAGATCAAAACACCCAATAACTGGTAACAACGCACATCTCCTTCCCATGGATGGAGACAGTGATTTATCGGACAGAACCCTGGGAAACAAAATTACAAGGGAATGTTTCTGCCTACGGACAGGAGCTGAAAATATGCAATATAGAAAAGAGTTAATGGTTTTGTGTAATTTCATCTTGAAAGGACAGCTTACAAATGAGGATTGTTACAGGAGCATCCATAACATGGCCATTACAGAAGCAATACTGAAGGCTGCTTTGTTAACCCCAGTAATTGCACTCTCATTGCACAGGTCGTGTTGGCAACAAAAGAATTCAAAATTATCCAACTGGAAGAAATCAGCGATTTCATTCACACTGCACTGGGATGCCTTCCAGCAGGAGAAAGTTCTCAATTTACCTATGGAACAAAAAAATTAAACGGATTAAGAGAGTATTGACAGTAACACCATTTTTGGTACAGAAAGAGAAGCACTGCTTGGACTGCCACTGTTAGAAGAATAAAACAGTGAGGAGAAGGCAAAGCTCCATCTGTGACAGGGCCCATGGTGCAAACACAGAAATTGGATGGAGGCCTTGTGGTCTGTGTTGCCATGGCATCGGGGGGCAGTGAGGGGAGGCAGAAGCTGCGTGGTCTGGTTCTTCGACCCCACACCCAGAAATGTGTTGTACAAACCCAGCACAAACCTCCTACCAAGAAATACTCTGTACAAAGAGTGGAAGGTCTGACCACAGTCCCACCCACAGCATGCTGCACAGGAGTGGCTTAATAAGGTAGAAAACATACCCCCAGTTTTGTTATCAAAGTGGCAATGAGAACGCGACACAAACTTTCAGGGACAGATCACTGGGCTCGGCCTCTCACCCTCCCCAGAAGGGACACTTTTTGGTAAGTCTTGTGTCCTGCAGTTCATGGGCCATTTGTGCCCCCAGCATCAGCCCTATAGTTCTGGTTTTGCCACAGCCATGTACTTGCTTTTTAAGTACAAGTGTTTAGAAGTTTCCAAATTTGCTTTCACTAGGAATTCAGGAGCGTGTACCCAATTCAGTCCAAATGACCCACTGGGAGATACGGGGAGGAGCTTGAGTGATACCTGGCATCCCCAGCCAGCTCAGCCTGCACTCACAGAATCATTTAGGCTGAAAAAGACCTCCTGAGATCACCAGGTCCAACCTTTAACCCAGCACTGCCAAGCCCTCCACTAACCCATATCCCCAGGTGCCACATCCACACAGCTTTTAAATCCCTCCAGAGATGGGGACTCCAGCACTGCCCTACGCAGCCTGAGCCAGCACTTGACAAGGCTCTCAGTGAAGAATGTGCAGAAGACAGAGCATGAAGAGCAGATAAGGGTGGAAAAACACTGGCACAGTTTGTCCAGGGGGATGCTGGATGCCCCATCCCTGGAAACATTCAAGGCCAGACTCTGAGCAACCTGATCTAGTTGAAGATGTCCCTCCTAAAACACAGACCACTTCACCCTCAGGAAAAGAGAATTTATTCTAATAGTGTGAATTCAGAAATGACACAGCCCTTCACCTGCAGGTTTATTTTGTGGGCTACACATCCTTTATCTGTTTTTAAAGAGTAACAAATTGTATTTTAAAGTCAACGCTGTCTTTATTTTTTTCCAGCTCCTTTGGGTAGGTTTTTGTTTGCTTGTTTATTTGTTAGTGTATTTTTTCCAATATGGATATAAAGGTATCTATGTACATGCTTGTACAACTACAACTCACCTACCTAAATCATTCCATTATTGCCTGGATATAAGCATGACCTTCAGAAGTATTTGCAAGCTCCTTTTGGGTGAGGCTGAGAAATGCATGCTAGGGCCAGATTAGAGGCGTCCAGGCAATGAAAACTGATCCAAGTGGGTTTATTTTAGGTCTGTGGGACACTGTACATACCAAATTTAATCTGCAAGCAGGTGTCCTCAGTCGTTAAGCAGGTGCTGTTGGTCCTGCACACGGAAGGGCTGTTGTCACAGTGGTAACATCTTAAGGTATAACCTAAGACAACAAGGGTTTCTCTTTACTGAATAATAAACTACTGAGTTTATTAAAAGGAAAAGAAAAAAACAAAAAAAGAAGAACCATTATCTGCATCTAATTGTCACAAAACAGATGCCCGGTGATTAAGATCAAGGCTTCAGCTAGAAGTGTTAAACCCCAGACTTCAGTTAAAACTGACAAGCTTATGTCAGGATACCAATTGAGGCTGGCAATTTTGAAAGGCACATCTTGAAGCATGTATTTACGTCACTTTTTAAAAAACACCATTATGTGCCTGCAGAATAAGATATTAAATGTTTGCTCCTTTTATCTGCTCTTGAAGACTGCCTGTTCCAGGCAATGACAGACACTTGCTGCTGAGTTTTAGTCCATCCTTTTTTTTTAAATTCCATCTCCTTTCCCTCTCATTCTACTGGTTTCCAATTCACACAAGAGAAATCCCATTTTCTAGCAGCAAAACACCCGTTTTTTGCTGTGTTAAGCAGCACCACATCCTGTCCCCAACTCTCTCTCCTGACCCAAGACAGTCAGAACAGAAACTGAGCCCTGCTTTGATGGTTACTGACATTCCCCACAATGGTATTAAATAATCCAGGCCTTTCTCACTGTTTTTCCTCCCTCTGGCATTTCTTTCCATGATTTTCTCAGCCCCTGTCATAACATTAAACCACGAAGTCCCTCTCTTCTACTCACCAGAGCCACAAAAAGCAATCAGAACAATGCAGGCAGTCAGCAGGATGCAGTTCATCTTGGTCATGCTTCTTCCCTAATTTGAGGGCAGAAAGAGAGATTACAAGTTTATTCTATTTAAAAGCAAAGTGCCCAGTGATGAACTGAGGTTTCAAGACTTGTTTCAGCATAAAACTGAAAGCACTGGCCAGGAAAAACAGGGAAACACAAGAGGGAAAAGTAACAGCACTTTCCAAGGGAGGATTTTTATTCTGAGAACAGGATTTTTATTCTCAGAACTGGTATTTGAGCCCTGACAGGCTCAGATGAGTCTCCTCTCTCCTCTCTGATTACACCATTCAACAGGCCTCCCAATTTCTCACAGCCACAAATGCACCTAGCAAAGAGAAAGGTCTCAAATGCTTTTTCTCTTTCAGCAATTCCCCAGTAACCCTGGAGCCAGATTGCTCTCCTTTCTCCACTCTCATGGGGTTGCAAGAGGTTTGGCTGCTCTACAGGAGCTTTTGCCTCTCCTCTCCCAAAATTTCTCCCTCTCACTGAGGGGACTGACACAGGCAATAACTCACCAAGTGCCTGCAGCAGTGGCTCAGGTCTCCATGGCTGCTGCAATCCGTAGGCAGCAGTGCGATGGGAAGGTCAGGAATTTTTTTTAACACAGGCAGCTCCAAAGCAGGAGTTCTCAGACAGATTTCTGCACACTGAACTACAATCACAGCTCCTACTGAAAAATCTTTGCTATTGCAGAGTAGGATATTCTGAGGAGGCATCAAGCAGACACAGCAGGGAGAGAAGGACCATACTTGCGCTAGGAGGGCATGATTTATGTTTGTCTTTAAAGCCCAAGTGGCACTGAAAGTTCCAAAATATTAAACGTATTCAGATAACAAGTTTTTCATCTGATAAAAGTGTAGTGAAAGAGTCACTGCTCGTAATTCTGCCTGCAGCTATAAGATTTTAGCATGGCATGCCTTAACCATGTTAGGATGGAGCTTTTTCCTCCCAGGACACTGACTGAGGACTTGAAAAGATGGGTTCACAGCAAAAAAAGTATTTAAATGCTTCTCAACCTTAAGTCTAGTTAATTTTTCTACTGACAAAAAAACCCAAACCTCACCTAACAAAAAGCCAAATCTATCCAAAAGAACCTAAAGAAACCCCACCCAATGATGAAAAAAACCAACCCACTTTCTTTTTTTTCTCCTTTCGGTATGACTTACTGTTGAGCCGAGGGAAACAATAAATAACAAACCCATAATGTGCAAGATTAGCTGATTGTCCGTGGTAAACAACTTTGCAAGAAGCTTTTCAAGGCCAGAGGCTCATCCCACAGTGACATGGATCTGCAGGAGTGCTGTTAAATCTGGTGGTTACAGCAAGAGCCCTTCTGGACAGCAAAGAGAACCACCCTGGGAATCTCTCCATCTTCCAGGAGTCCTCAGTCACCCATATGTCAGCAGACAAAAACAGCTTTGCTTTTTAGCAACACCAAGTCATGACCAGCATAAATGTCAGGCAGATGAATAAAAATCATCAGAGCCAGCCAAACAGTAGCAATTCAGTGCATCTATTTTCATGAAAATGAGTAATTGTTTCTGTGAGAGACATCAGGAAATTCTGGCCTTTGGAAAACAATGAATACATACATAAACAGCAATTCACGACGCAGCTTAAAAGAAATGAAAACAGAAAACATCTCCTAAGCTGAATTTTCTAAATTAGCCTTGTAAGTCAAACGTCCGACCCATCTCAATGACAAGAAACAGGAACTGCAACAGCACGGAAGGCTCAGTGCCTGCTGGTGAAACAGAATTTCTCTGCAGTCCCACCTGGGAGAAGGCAAGGGGACAGGACCTCCTCCTGCTGTCATCGTAAAGGACAGCACGGGGGGAAAGGACTGGGGGAAGGGGAGCAGGAGCCGCCTCCCGCGGGGAGCAGCTCACCGCCTCCCGTGCCCGGACACGGCGGGGCAGGTGCCGGCGCCTGCTGGCCCCGCTCCAGCGCCGAGCGCGGCCGCTCCGGCC
The DNA here is from genome assembly GCF_965178545.1 of Coloeus monedula. NCBI lineage: Eukaryota > Metazoa > Chordata > Aves > Passeriformes > Corvidae > Coloeus > Coloeus monedula. The sequence continues at coordinate 2,040,028 of NC_138786.1, read as the reverse complement.
CTCGGCCCCGCGCAGCGCAGCGCAGCGCACTGCGGTGCGGCCGCCGTGACTCAGGGCACGGCCACGGCCAGAGCACACCTGCCCCGGGCCAAGCACACAATCCCACCCAAACCCTCCCCCCGGCTCCCCGCAGCTCCCGGGAAAAGCCGCCTTTCTCCCCGCTTTCTGCCTCCTTCTTTCCCCCATGGCGGGGACCTGCGCGCTCCCCCCGCGGCCACCGCTTGGCTTCGCCGGGCTCCCGCCGCTGCCGCCGCTGCTCCGGGCATGTCCCGCTCACCTTCCCCGGGCAAATCCTGGCGTGTGCGGGGAGCAGGGCTGCGGCGCTACCTTCGCCTGTGCCTCCTATCCCGGCGGTGCCGCCTCCGGGGCGGGGCGGCGGCCGGGAGCCGCTGACAGGAGCCGCGGGCGGGAGAAGCGCTCCCTCAGGCCGGGCTGCGGGAGGTCGCTGCGCGCTCCCTGCTCCCACAGGCCGGGGGGCTTCCAGGGAACGCGTGTGCCCCCCTCCCTCACGCGTCATGTGGGCATGCCTGTGGCCATCGCCACTTTGGTTAAATCCTGGGATGGCCGCGGTTGGAAGGGAACTTCAGGAACGAGAGTTCTTACCATGGACCTTCCACTAAACCAGGTTGCTCCAAGCCCCACCGAACTTGGCCTTGAACACTTCGGGCATGGGGCAGTCACACCTTCTCTGGGAAACCCGTGCCAGGGCCTCACCCTGCTCTGATAAATAATTTCTTCCTAATATTCCATCTAAACTTACCCCCTGTCATTTTAAATCCATTCCCCTTTGTCCTGTCATGCCAGGCCCTTATCCAAGGTCCTTCTCCACTTCTCTTGGAGGCCCTTTAGGTACTGGAAGGGGCTCTACGGTCTCCCCAGGGAGAGATACCTCATGGTATGAATTAATAGATTACAGAAAGCAGAAAGCTCTGATAAATAATTTCTTCCTAATATTCCATCTAAACTTACCCCCTGTCATTTTAAATCCATTCCCCTTTGTCCTGTCATGCCAGGCCCTTTTCCAAGGTCCTTCTCCACTTCTCTTGGAGGCCCTTTAGGTACTGGAAGGGGCTCTACGGTCTCCCCAGGGAGAGATACCTCATGGTATGAATTAATAGATTACACAAAGGAACAACCAGGAATGGCAAGTGGCCGTTTCCTCCAGAGGTACCTGTAGATTTAAATGTAGATTTAAACATTCACAACCCAGGAAAACATTGAACAGCAATAGAAATGAGGACCCCAAAAGTATTTTACTAATACTTAGATCCATGCTATCTAGAAAAAAAAAAGTTCAGTGCTGACTTGAGGACAATATGAAATACCTGTAAAACTACTTCCAGTTGTACTTAAAAAGGACTCTTAGGTTTAATTTTGTTACCACACCAAAACTGCCGTTTTACTTACTAAACCTAAAGCAAACCCTAAATCACTCAGAACTTACATCAGATTCTCTTGGTGTGTTGATTACTAGTCAGCTCAGCATATGATCTTCTGTCTTTTCTGTCTAAAAGATTTTAATTCTGTTTAAGCCATAAATAGAAGCAAAGGGATGTAAGATTCTTGGGGTTTATTGGATGTAGCTTATTAAATGAGAATCCCTCAATTAATATGATAGAAAAAAACTTGTATAATTCACTTAGATGAGGGACTGGAAACAAGGAACGTCAGCCACAGCTGAACATTTACTTGTTTTCCTTTCCCAAAATCTGGCAACAGTCCCTCCAACAGAGCACACATTTATCTGTATCATCACACATAAATGGTATTTCAAACTTGACCTGAGTTTTCCACCTTAAATTCTTTGCATAAATTTTGACAAATTAAACAGTGACAGGAAAAAATAAAACCAGCACCAGAATACTGGAATAACTTGCACAGCAACTTTCAGTTGGGTTTTCTTTATTTGACTGGCTGGCACACTATTTGTTTTTCTCTCTGGTGCAGCCATGGCAAAGAAATCGTGGCCAAAGGTCCTCTCCATGAAACCATTCAGCCAGCAAAATCCCACAAAAATGTTGAAAGAATCCTACAGAGCAATTATAAAGAGACTATCAACATAGGGACAGAAAAAGAACCGGACCAGTTACATGTTTGTGTTGGATGTGCCAGGGTTTCAGCACAAGCTGAGTCCACAGGTGTTTGGCGAGGCGGGTTTTACCTGGCCAGGTGAAGTCCTAACCAAGCCTCAGAGTCAGGTCTGAGTCAGGAGAAGGTGGCAGAGCTTCAGGCTGAGCCTGCAGGATGGTGGCCAATGGGAAGGACATTCCCATGATTCCAGTGACCACAGGAAGCGTTTGGCAGCTGCATGCATTGGAGTGACAGCTGCCCCACACCAGTGCCCAGCCAGAGCAGTGAGGTGCTGTCTGCGGCAGCGGGACCTCGACTCAATTCTCTGCTGCTGCTCAGTGAACATTCCCACAGGCCAGCAGTGCTGCCAAACATCACCGACTCCTTTGTTTCTGATTTCACATTGATCCCATGATTCCATGATTCACGCTCCTGGAATAACCTTCTGTTTGGGAGGGGTGAGGAGAGCCACGGGTTTCAGCCCCACTTCAAATGCACATCATGAGGAGCTGCAGCGCTTCTGGCAGCTCCAGGCAACACACCCTGTGCCAAAATAGCTGCCTGAAGCAAAGAAATACCCTTTGCCCTGCTAAAAACACATTCATGCTCAGAGCAGGAGCAGCAATCCCTCAACTCCCTCCTCACTCCAGATCCCTCTGCCACCAGCTGTGCCCAGAGCTGAGGCCTCAAACCCTGGCACCACAGCGCTCAGGGGCTGAAAGCACAGCACTGTCCTTGATCTCCCAAAGAAAGCAAGAATTCCAGCTCATCTGTAACAACCCAAGGGAGAACCACTCCCTAAAACAGTAGGGAAAAATAAGTGAAATTGCCAAGAGTTGGCAGTGTTTGTGTAGAGTCCCATGCCCTTGAGCTGATTCCACTGCACTAGAACATAGAGATCCTGGGAGGAATCCTCCCAAGAATGGCCTCCAACCATGAGGGTAATCTGTCCTTGAAAACACACAGCCCTGCAGCAAGTTCTAGTTCCACTAAAACCTTCTTTTACTGATCCTTGACAGAACTTTTGTGGAAATTTCTTGTCCCTCACAGGTAATACTGTGATAATCCTCAAAATGGCAACATTTTGCAAGCACTCCAGCAATGCTCAGTGCTATTCTGACTCCGGTGAGGGACAACACAAGCTGGTTTTGTTTCTGGAGATGTTTCACCTAAAAACTGTTGTAGGGATCAGACTCAGTGTTTGTTTTTCTACCTTGTGCCGCTGTGGAAAATGCACCAGGAGAAAGCTGAGCACATGGAGAATCCAATACCTGGGCTTGCAAAAAAAAAAAAAAAAAGAGAACTCTGCAATTAGTCAAGAATGGAAAATTTGAGCTGGAACCACAATATGCTGGTCTACCTCATAAAACCTACAAATTCCGGCTGTCAAAAAGAAGAACTGACTACCCCAGTGCTGGTCAAAAAATTATTGCTCAAGTTTTGGCAAAAACAGTCCCATGTAGCACTTGAGAACAAAAAATGCAGTTGTTTATTAATGACAACAGAAACAAAAATGATAAAGCAAACAGATACTTCTTTAAATATAAATTTTCTAGTCATCTGCTGTTCTGCCAGCCTCCTCTTTTTTTTTTAATTTAATTTTTTATTCAGTTACAAAAATCCATCGAGGGCTCAGCAAAACATGATACATAACATAAATTTGTCACCTATGACAACAGCAAACATCATGTAAAGAAAAAAACCTCAAAACATATTTACAAATCCATACTCTGTAGTCATTGAGAAATTCCTCAAGTTAACGAGTGGCAGATTATGCATGGACACTACATTCCCAGAGGCATTATCCAATCAGAGTCACTTAGCATAAAATCAAGCTGACAAACAGATTGTCTAAAAATAAGGCCAGTTTCACTCCTAATTTATGCATTTTGATGACCAGAATTTTTTGCTGTTCCTATGTTAATAAAAAAAAAAAAAAAATAGCATAAGAGCACCTAATCTCACCCAAATGGGATATTCAGACCAAACAGCAAGTTTCATTCTTAGCAGGAGCTATCCAGAGCAGAAACTCATGAGAAAGGACAACAGGATACAGCCTTTTTTGCCATCTTGTCTACTGCTAATTTAAAATGCTTGTATAGAACCAAATCCCCACACCGTATCTGCAGTATGATCATAAATAGGCAATACTTCAAAAATGTAAGATATGATTACCCTGGACTATCACGCTGTTTCACACTTCAGAAAAAAACAAACAAAGCCCAAACACCTTCCTCTTCCCCTCCTTCCAAACCAGGGAAACAGAAGTTATACTCCAATGAATATCAGAACTGGCACCAACATCCATGCTAGTTGCCCTGATGTGCAACAGAGTTCATTTACAATAGTGAGTAACATTCTTATGCACTAGCCCCAAAGGTTTCAGCTTCTGCAAACAGTTTGTTTGGGAAAAAATCCCATTAGTGTGGCATGGGCAGCATCCAGAGGGTGCAGGAAAGTCCAACACTCTACGTCGATCTCGGGAGTCATCAGTGCCTGTGGAATCTTGGTCTTCATCCACTGCAGATTCATTAGGATTTGTTATCTAATAAAAAACACACCCAGGTTTAATTAAAATCTTCCCTTCCAGTTAGTTGTAAGAAAGCACTAACAATTGCCTAGAAAAATCTGGGCTGCATTATCACACAGCAGACATTGTGATCTTTGTCCTAAAACCAAGTTTAATTTGCAGCAGAGGTCATTTTGCTGAACTACTTGACCTTTCACTCCCCAAGGATCCATTGGGTTTCAATATTCCATACCCACAATTATGGAAAGCCACAGTTCAGTACCTCAGCTGCACCCATTTTCTTGATGGTTTAGGTTGTCTTTACTAAAGAAACTTAAAACCAAAAGGGTTATTACCCTTCTACCATTTAAAACAGGGGTGGAGCAACAGAGAAAAGGAAATTATTTTTCGGGTCAGCTGAAGGGAAGGAAGTTAGAGAGGAAGGCAAGTACAGCTCCCAAAAATGTGAGAGAATGAAGAGATGTCGTTTTCTGTTAGAAGCACGACATCTGCTGGCACCTGCTGTTAGAGCCACTGGGAATGAGTGTCTGGAATCCTGGGAAAAACCTGAGATAGTGTAAAAGCAGCTGCCTGCTCCTGAGGAAAGCTCATGGCTCCTCAGTGCTTGCACAAAAACTAGGGATAAAATAAATCAAGAGCTCTTCTCTAAGTGTGCCAGAGAAAAGGGAGAAATGATATAATTAAGCCACAATCTCCAAACTAAAACTACGTTATAATTAACAGCAAGTGAAGTATCTTGGTGATTTGCAAAGTCATTAAGTGACTTTATGAAATGCACTTTCAGCAAGAACTAATGCACATCACAGACTCTACAGTTTTTAAACTGTCATTAACTGGAGCATGTGTCAATAGAGCAGATACATTATTATGGCTAAAATTAATGAGTGTGGTCCCACCAAGGAGGGAGCTGTGAAATCCAAGCAGCTCAGGCAATGCCACGTCTGCAGGCACAAACGAGGAGCTCTGAATCGCGGGGCATGTTTTGTATGGAATTAGCAATATGAACACTCTTCAGCACTGTAATTTTTGTCATTTTTACAATTTGGGCGTTTGTTTTGGCCAACTGCATCTCTGCTTACCGTTCATGCTGTAGACACCTTGAATGTTGGACACACCATATGAAACCTAGGGATTGTGACATTAAAGAATCTGTCCTTGTAGTAGAGGCAGTGGAAGGTGTAGTACCCCTCCATGTACCCAGAGGTTGTGGAAAACGTGGTACAGCTGGTGTACTCATAGACTTTCCCTGGGCCGATGACTGGGAACTCCCCTGTGGGTAAAATATTACATCACAATAGTAAGGACTGATGGAGAACTACAATTCAGCAGTTGCTAAAGGACTTGCACTCCACAACAGACTCAGGCAGATCAATTTGTATGCCAGTGGATGCATAAATTGATTCTCAGCAATTACTGATATTAAAAAAAAATGGAGAGGGCTTAAGTAGCAGGATGTCCAGATACCCCTTACAAAACAACCTGTGTCCCTCTGCTTTGGCTTTCATCCCTTTTTCTCTGATTTTGATACAAACCACACAACCTGACAAACAGAATTTTAATAACAAGTACATTAAATACTCGCTCCAGTAATTTTTCACTTACCAACTACTCCAGGACCTTGGACTTCTTCCACATCACCCTTGGCATTTGTTATTCTCCAGTATCGACTGTCCAGCTGACAGGTCTTCTCAGGAAGAGCATCTTTGGACATTTCAATTCTAGAAGCCAGAGAACATACTTAATGCATTCCTTTCAAAAAATGCTGTAGTGCCCTTGGGATCACCAAGTGAACTGGGAAAAGAAAACACTCACTAAGGTAACCTCGGTAGCAGGATCCATCTCTATGCTTCACTGTCTGTTCTTTACCCTTTTCTAAGTCACAAGAGCTGCTTGTAACTTCTTTCCCCCACCCACCACTGTATTTTAGCAATTACTAGCTTGACTGGTACTTCATGTAATGAATCATAACTTCAGGTAATGATTAGGATTATTTTATTAAAAAGTACAGCATGCTGTGCACATCCTGTTCATTTCAGAACATTTCCGAATGCTGTGCATAAATTTGCTGTGAACATTCCATAGGTCTATCCTGCATTCTAAGAATTAATTCAGTTATTTTTACCTGATTCTGTAAGTGAAGAAATAATGTGGTGGATGTACAGAACTGAGTTCAGGTAGAAAAGAGGTGGACACAGACACAGTAATATCTTCTGTGGTAGCAACACATTTTTTATCATGCACATACCTACGGAGAGGAGAGCATTATCTCTGCAAACAGCTCTGCACATTCGATACAGAAAACTAAACACACAAGGTAGTTATCAGTAATTATTAATATTAATAAACACTGTTTAAATAAGGCTGTGTCACTATGCTATTAAAAAAAAAACCAACCTAAAAACTCTAGCAGCAAATTTATTTACAGATCCAAGAACTTGGTTCTGCAGCATCCCGGTTTAACAGAATTAAGGTTCTTGATTGTATTTAGAAGAAATTTCAAGTGCATGAAGATTCAAACACCAGAACAAGTCCTGCTTATTTACATATTTAAGAGACTAGTTAGCTGAAACATTTGTTTTTTTAATAACTTTGAACAGTCCTGCAGCAAAAACACACTCATGGCCCAAAGAATAAACATCATGTTGTTTGCTAAACTTCAGATCACTTATAATGCAGAATTCCAGTCCCATAAACGCAGCTACAAGCTCTGAAGCTTCTGGTTAAAAAAACAAAGTTGCTTTAAGCATTCTGGTTTACATGTTTATTTTCAGTAGTTTCATGGGCTTTCTCCTCTCCCCACCACCAGCTTTTGTATCTGATGCCCAACACTAAAGAGGTGAGCGTGCTTAGAAGCAGCACCAAAACCTGGCACTGAGGTTACAAATCCCAGTCACAATACCTGAAAATCTGGTCTCTGATGATAGGATAACCTCCAGTTACAACCTCGTGTACATAGGATGTGAACCATTCCAAGTAAGATGTACCTAGATGCCAAGGAAGAAAAGCATTCCTAAGAATGGGGAAATTTACCACTAAGCACATTACAGTAAATACTTCAAGGAAGAAGTTTAAAGCTTGGATTATTTTTATAGCAAACTCTCAGGCTTACTGAGATGAGTCAGTCAATCTTCCAGTTCATTCTACCAATATGGATAATTTGGAGAAACCAATCAAGAACCAAAGAGTTAAGGGTGCATCCTCCAGAAATGACACAGCCAACAAAGAATCTCTTAGCTATGTATTTCACATCATAATCAGGGTCTTCAGTGGTGTGTCTCATCACTTGGATTCCATATGGAAAGCTTCTAAGGAACACTGCAGAATTTCCTCTCCTTGAAGAGAGGGATAAATCATAGACACACTCTGCACTCCTCTACAACCTCAGAAGAATAAGGCTGTTTGTCATTCTGGGATTTTTATACACTTGCAGCCATTGTCTGAGAACAGCTTTTCATACACCCACAGCCATTATTTTGGAACAGCTTGATTGCTAAGCACACACTCAAACTGTCACATTTAATTCTCAAAGAAGAGAGTTTCACATACCAGCTCTCTGCACAAGAATTTCTCAGCCATAAATATTCCAAGCATTGCAATACAGAGTTCAATAGAAAAGTACAGAGTTCAACTGTTTGTCAATATTAGTGATTCAAAACTGGATTGAAGCTGAGCTAGCAAGAAATTATTATCCTTGCCTTCCCTGATGTGTAATCAAGTAGTCCCACTCCTGTTAGATTAAGTGTACTTACCACTTCTTCCTTGGAGCAGAAGCTCTGTGTGCTGTCCTTTGATCTTTTGGAATTCTAAGGGACTCCAAGTTTATTATCCTCCCTTGTACCATTAATCCACAAAATGCAAACCTTGTATAAAGTAGCTCTGAATGGAGGAAGTGGATCTATTTACCTGCCACCTTCAAAATGCCAAGCGAAATGCTGTGTATGGAACTTCCCCTCCACCCCACGCTAAGCCAAGATTAACCCTTCCAGCCAAGTGGAATACTTCTAAATATGTTGGATGATCCCACACTGACTATTTCATTTTGAGTATTTTATCTGAAGTGTTACCTGTAATGAACATAACAATGGCAGATGGTTTGCGAGCCATTTGGTCCTGAAAGAGAAAGAAGTTTAAGGATGTATTAGAAAGAGAGCACTGGACTTTCAGGGTTAAAATTCAAATAGCACAGGGAACACTTTCCCTGTATTCACCAAACCTGAAGTCTGGCTGCTTGACACATCACTGTAGTCCCAGTCAGATCCTCAGACATGTAAAACTCACACGCCTGTCCCCCCGAGTGCTCCCATGGTAACTGAATTTACAGCTTCAACTTTCCACTAAGGCTCATGCACTACCAATCATCACAAAAGTACATTGGGGAACATAAACACATCTTCCTTACTGGACACTGGTAAAAGATCTCGTATTTATTCCGCCCCTCCACGCTCTCCAGAGCCATGTATTGACTGAGGCCAGTGTGGATGCAGAAGGTCAGGGGCAGGCACTGCTTGAGCCCCAGCCTCTGCTGGAAGCCGCCAGCCGCCGTGTCGATGTCCAGCAGGTCTTCAGAGCGGTAGTGGTTTGACAGGGCCATGCTTCCCATCAGACTTGGAACAACAAAAACAGGGAACATAAACAGGAGACACCACTCACAAGGCAAAGCTGGCTTTTAATCTTCTGGAAACTGCGTCTTTCAATGCTCTAGATGTACACTGGGCTTAGGTGAAATCCAAGTCAAATATCCATATGCTGAACTAGGTTATTAGTTCACATCGTCATCCTAGCTTTGTGTAAGCATCACACTCAGCAGTCAGAGGAGCACACAAACCTGAGTGTACACTCCACACTCCCAGCTTGGGAACAACAGGGAAAGGCAAATGAGATGTAAATTCCTGCAGGTGCTGAGTTTCCACTGGTGTTATGAAAGCAGTGACTCAGGTGCAAGCTGCCACATGTCAGCATGCTAAAAGCTGATCCCATCCTGGCCAACAGGTTCCATTCCTCCTTCTCCTTAGGAAGTCTTGCCTGGAATTAGCACGTTCTACAGAAGCAGTGCCAGTATCCCAACACAGAAACCTGAAGCATCTAACAAGGATGAGTCCCACATCGCTTCCATTTCTGATCTAACAACTTGCTGCACAAACTTCCACTGCCTACACCTGATCCTCCCAGTATTCATCCCCCACCACTGGGACCACACCTTCCCCTGGCAGCCTCTCTCCAGGCTGGAAGACTACCCCAGAGCCTTGTATCTGGTCCTGCAGCCCTTCCATAGGCACACCATTACAGGAGAGGCTTCGTGGGAGTGAACCAGTAGGAAGAGAGGAAGCACACAACCTGCAGAGCACCATTTGAAATCTACAGAACTAGGGCACCTATCTTCTCTCTAAAAAATTTTAAAGTCTCTCCTGGAAAACAGAACTAGAAATCATCCTTATGGTTTCATAAAACAGTTTCCTATATCCCTTCTGCACATAAAACACTCAAATTGGAGAAAGCTGCACCTTCTTTATGAGTGAAGGTTTTGGCAGAGCAATATGAGTGCATTCCTCCCTACAGACATTGCAAAGATTTGCTGTAGTTTTCCATCTTTTGCTATTGTTTGCAGCACTTCATCAGGTGCTTCAAACACCTAATTTTTCTACAGCTGAAAGACCAGAAACTTTGTTTGGTCATCGGCCTTCTAAGCTTAATGTAAAAGGGAGATTTTCACTGCTGAAACTGCATGAAATCATAAAATCTTCTACTGAGAAAACTTAAGCACAACTGACAATTTGATTCTACCTTAAGATGACTAACTGGCTTTAAGTCATTCCCTAACCATTTTAAAGAATAAAGGAATTATTAAAGAACGAAGGCTGAAGAGTGCAAGGGGCTAATTTACTCCTGTAATACAAAGCCAAACTTCAGGGGAGCAACTTGCAGTGCTATGATTAAAAGTCTAACAGCTGGAATTTGAGTTGCTGCAAAAAACTGACAAGGGTTCTCACTAGGAAAAAGGGAAGTGTAAGAGTAAATTGAGCAATTAGAAATCCATGTTGGGCTTCCAATTACTTCCAAGATTAGAAGACGGCCAATTCTGCAAGTGTCACTTAAGCGGTGACTCAGTCACAATACATTTAAATGCTTCATTTATCCTGTTCAGGGGACATTTCACCTTTTAATAAGTGAAGTGCTGAAAAAATACAAAAGGAATTAATACTCGGTAAGTAGTTTTCAGTCCTTACCCTGGAACAACCAACTTCTGCCCATTGTGGATACGGAATGAACACCGATAGTCATCGGGGAGTTTGCAGCGGATTTGTGCTTCCACAGCATCCAGATCTTCCTCCCTTGCACTCTCTGGAAAAGAAAGGATAGTTCAGGTATTTCAAACACAAGGCATGGAATCTGTAAATGCCCTCATCCAACGTGGACTCAAGTCAGTATTTGGTGGCTTTATTGTATGCTGGGTGGTACACAATGAGTATCACATAAATTTGAAAGGAAAATTATGACATTGATTATTTAATACAGCACCAAGCTCAGTCCGGTGAAACCTCAATAGGCCTGAAAGCAGCAAATATTTATAAAGTGAAATGAACCTTTTCCCCACAACACTGCCAATAACAGTCCCAGTTATGGCTTCCAGGCAGTATTGATTTTACTCTTTCATCACCCTAAGGGTTGCTTCTTTCAGTTTCCAGTTCAATCAGTGACACAGAAATGTTGGCTGCAGCCAGCATTCACTTGGAATCTGAACCAATAAATGGGCTGTAAAAGGGGGATTTTCAAATCAACAACAGAAAGGGGTGGAGAAGAACTATTCTTACATTTCCACATGCACTTCAGGGGGGGTTCCAGCACCCTCACTTCCAGCAAAAATCAACTGGGTGGCCTCTGTGGTCTGTTCCAAACAATTTTTTTAATACCCTTTTCATACTCATTATCTGTTTCATTAACAGGACATAAATTAACAATTCATTGAAACAGCATCCCTTACAAATGGTATGAAAAAGGCCTAAATTTTATCTAAAACCTGCCATCATTATGTAAGTGTGGAAACCAGCCATTTGAAATCTGTTTTTGTCTTTCTGTACCTAAATAAAAGCTTCACATTCTGCCTTCAAAAATACTTAACAAAAAGTAAGAACCCAGCACTATCCAAGCAAACCAAGAAAATGCAAGATTTAAATAGGAAAGAGATAATCTGTCTCTTAATATTGTCTCTTAAGAGATCATTTGGCTCTTAATTTCACAGATCAAGTTGAATTAGACATCATGGTCTAAAAGTCAACTTCATACAGAAAACTGAAATGCAGCTGAAAATGTAAAAGCTTTTTTGTCCCCTATACCAGAAATCCCCAAACTGATTGTAGCTGTGATTTATGACCTAGAACACTGGAAGTACTTCAGGCATTAAAATACAAACTGAAGCTGAAAACAGAATCTTAGTGGGGATTAAAAAAAAGGAAAAACTATTGTTCCACCACTGGACTACAGTAAGACCTACAGAAAAAAATAAAACCCAGCAACTTCCTTTTTGTTTGGCTTCAGATTAGAAGGTCTGCTTTCATGTGACACTGTTTTCATTGGGTCTTACGAAAACCTCACAAATAAAATCACACCAGCGCATCCTTGAAGTAATGGAGCTGCTACACTAAAAAATAACAAACAATAGGTCATAGCAACCTAGAAGTGTGATAAAGACAGACCGGTCACTAGAGAAAAAATATCATCTTGGTTTCAGAGAATCTATGGATCAGTAGGAACTGGGCAAGGACTCTGTCTGTGCTTCCAAGGGAGAGCACATCTACCTGACTTTCAGGACTCTGCTAATTAAGGCACACACCTTTCATGAAAGCAGCATGAGGCTTAATAACAGGCAGGGCTGGGTGAGCCAACCCACTCACAGGTGTGCCAGGGTACCTTTCAAAGAGCTGATCATGCGAGGACACCACTGCCCCAAGTATTTCTCCAGGTCATCCCAGGCTTTTTTCAGCGTGGCATAGTAGTGGATGTATCTTCCTAAATCAGCATAGGTGCTGGTGAAGATGGCTTTCCAGCTCTGATTCCGTCGGCTTTTCTCCTCCCTGAGGGGACACGAAGAAAATGCGTTCAAATGCCAGCTTCAAGAGCCTTCTAAACCCAAGGAGTTGGTATTTGTTATTTGGCAGGAACAGGATGCATAACATTAACCCAGGAACACTCTGTGCCATGTGAAGCTACACAAACTCAATTAATTCCAGCATCTATTCAACAGCAAGTTGGAACAGAATTAGGAAACATTTGGGGTACTTAGGGGAAAATTTAGAAACAATACTCCTTTACACAGAGTGCCTTCTGAACAGAGCTCTGTCTAGCAGTGAATCTTAGAGCTGGTGAAAAGCTAATTCACATCCTTCATTACTCAGCTCTTCTTAGCTATGGAGAAGCTGAAAAAGTATCAGTTGGATAAGCAGACAGTGAGATGGACTGAACATCAGCTGAACAACATGTCTCAGAAATTCATTTTCACAGGAAAAAAGACTTAAAACAATCCCACTTACTCAGAAATGAGCCAGTATTTTTTGCAGTGTCTTTTCCACAGTGGATCATGGCTTGACAGCTGATTTAATCTTTGATTCAAATAGCAGCAACTATAAATATAAAATCATTACATTTGATTGCAGCAAAACAAACAGGGAGAAATGCTGTATCACACATCACACTATCATGAAATAAACACACAGTTTGAAAATGATTTAGCTGTCCTTTTAGAGTTGTGCTTACAATGGGTAAAACTCTTCATCACAGCTGTGTAAGTCATGAACTACTTTTCCACACACTTAGGAACTGGCAGCAATTAAGTACTTTTGTAAAGCAGGTCATGCTGTAGACCTACACCAAAGTAAACAGTGCCTGAAAGATTCCAGCATGACTCCACCAGTGGAAAGCATTCCAGTAGCACAGGCTAGCTATGATTTAAGTCCCTTTCTTACCTGGATGGTCAGGCTCTGCCTGATCTTTTCCACAGTAAGCTACAGAAACTATACAGTTTGAGTATATAAAACTTACTTTCCACTTTGAATTGTTTAAATAACAGACTCTGAAGGAAGTCTCCAAAAGGTACCATCAGTTTAGATGTGGCAACATCACTTCCTCTGGTAGCTTGTTCTAAAGTGACAAGTGTGTGTTTCAAAGGCTGTGATTAACACCTAAATACTCCACATGAGGGTACCAAACAAGGTGCCAGTTGCTGCTTTTTTGGGGCTTTACACACTGTTTAAACTAGAATTGTGTTAGTATCTCAAAGTCAACCTCAACAAAGTGATTTTCCTGTATTCCCTGATATTACCCTTTCCATCCACACCCCCACGAACACATTCATTTTACACCTGGACATCTGGCTGTGCAAAAATTTCATTATATGGGGATTTTTTTATATTTTTGGGGGGTGGGGAACTGAAATATCCCAAAGTCAAAAAGCCCTTGCAGAAATCTATTGTATTGGTGTTTATCAATCAAGCCTGTAATTTCTGGAAGGGAGTAAGTCTCCACAGCATCACAGGAACATGTGGCTTCAAACGTGATAAAAGTGCAATTAAAGCCATTCTCATTAATTACACAAACAATGGAAAAGTTGACACATGAACAAATATCTAAGGGCCACCGTAATAACTGTTACAGCTTTTGCTTATGCTTAAACTCTTTTTTGCTGATATCCTAACAGAATTCTCCCTGATGTCCTGTCATTCTTGACTAATATTTATTAGGGGGAATAGAAAAACCCAAACCAAACTCCCCACATTTTTGGTAATACTCTGTTTTCTTACACTTATTCCTCCCTCTTTGATTAAACACTGTGATTTCAACCACTGCCAAACCTTGCACTTGTCTGATGAGGTTTTACCTAAAACCACATTTTCATCTTCACTGTATGACTCACAACCCTTCAGCCACCGATCCCAAGAAGCACCTGCCACTTTCATTCACGTTTTTCTCCTTGAAAAGTCACCGTATTTCATTTCGTTTGCTTTTCCTCCAACGGTGGAGTACATTTACTAGCAACAAGACCACCCTTTGTTTGCCCGTAGAAACACAAGTTTCGGGGAAATACTGGTCTTACAAATCTAGATACTGCTTCATTTAGGTACAAACAAAGCCAGCATATAATGGGGGGAAGAGAAAAACAAATTCATTGAATGGTTTGGGTTGGAAGGGACCTTAAAGATCAACCAGTTCTCCTGCCATAGGCGGGCACACCTTCCGCTAGATCGGGTTGCTCCAAACCCCGTCCAACCTGGCCTTGGATACTTCCAGGCATGGGGCAGCCACAGCTTCTCTGGGAAACCTGCGCCAAGGCCTCACCACCCTCTCAGTAAAAAGAGACATTTCATTCAGTTAGAAAAATGAAGGTAAAAGAGGGGAAAGCCCGCTGCTGCTGGAAGGGAAGGGTGCTCAGGCCGTGTCCTCCATACAGCGGCTCCTCCGCAAGCAGCCAAACCCCGCATAGCCGGGGAGCGCTCCGCCCGCCGCGCCCGTGTCATCCCCCCGGGCCGCCCGTACCTCACCAGATCCCGGTAGTCGAGGAAGCTGAGGATGAGCAGCAGCGGGTCGGTGGGGAGCTGCTCCAGGCTGAGGGGTGAGGAAAGCTCCGGGTCCGGGGGCGCCGCCATCTTGCGAGACGTCCCCGGGACGCGCCGCCCATCGCGCCTCCCTCCGCCCCGCCGGGGCAGCGCCTCCCGAGGGCGGCGGCGTCGCGGCGTCCGCGGTACTCCGAGATCTGCCCTCGGAGCTCTCAAATGTACCCTCAGAACTCCCAAATCTGCCCTCAGAGCTCGAAACTCAGCCTTCAGAATTCAGAACTCCCAAGTCAGCCCTCAGAAATCCCAAATCAGCCTTCAGAACTCAGCCCTAGGAACTCCGAAGTCAGCCCTCTGAACTCGAAATCAGCCTTCAGAACTCCCAAGTCAGCCCTCAGAACTCAGCCCTAGGAACTCCAAAATCAGCCCTCAAAACTCGAAATCAGCCTTCAGAACTCAGAACTCCCAAGTCAGCCCTCAGAATTCAGCCCTCAGAACTCAGCCCTTGGTCTCCTGAAAATCAATTTATGTGCCAAGGGGTTTTGGTCAGGGAATGGTCTGCTTTTCACAATATCAGCTTCTTAGTGATTTAAATGGACAATAATAAGTGGGCAAAACTGAGGCCTTGAGGGGAAGAGGTGGTTTGGGGAATTGGTAGTGAGAAAAAAGCTGAGGTCCAGAAAATTTGTGTTGTTATTATACTCAAATCTCAGCCCTCGGAATTCAGCCCTCAGAACTCGGCCCTTGGTCTCTTGAAATTCAGCTTATGTGCTAAGGGGTTTTGGTCAGGGAGTGGTCTATTTTTCACCAGATGAGCTTTTTAGTGCTGTAAATGGGCAGTAATAAGTGGGCAGAACTGAGGCAACTTGGGGAATTGGTAGTGAGAAGGAAGCTGAGGTTCAGATAATTTGTATTGTAGCTATACTTAGCCCTCAGAACTCAGCCCTCGGTCTCTTGAAATTCAACTAATGTGCTAAGGGTCTTTGTTCAGGGAATTTTTACTTTTCACAAGATCAGCTTGTTAATGCTCTAAAAAGGACAATAATAATGGGGCAAAAGTGAGACTCTGAGAAGAGGAGGCAGCTTGGGGAACTGGGAGTACAAAAAGCTGAGGTCCAGGAAATTTATATTATTATATTCAGCCCTCAGAACCTGACCCTCAGAACTTAGCCCTCAGTCTCCTGAAATTCAACTTACGTGCTAAGGTTTTTGGTCAGGGAATGGTCTACTTTCCACAAGATCAGCTTCGTAGTGCTCTAGATAGACAACAATAAGTGGGCAAAACTGAGAATGGGAAAATAAACTTACTGAGTTGAATATAATAAAAACAAATGTGTTGCATCTTCAGGATCAGGTTTTATAGGAAAAAACCATGCAATGTGCGACAGCTGCACAGAAAAATAGACGCTACTCTTTTTATGCCCCTCATTTTCAGTGAGTTAAATATTCTTATATGAAAGAGGGAATTATTTCTTCTGCGTGATTTTACACTAGAAATCCTTTTCTTTTCTGTCTTGTTTTTTGGGTAACAGTAGGATTTTAATGAATCAATTCATTGTTGTAGCAACACTGCTCAAATAAGAACTGGAAAAAGGAACAAGGAGGTGGTTTTATGACTGCACTATTGCTAGCTGTTGGGGAGATTTTTGTCCTGTATAATTTCTGTAATTGTAAAGTTCCCCGTAGAGAAGAAAACACAATAGCAAAAGTATATTTTAAATGCTAATAAAATGATATTACTTGTGTTTCTCCTTGGGTTTGTAGCCCATGAAAATCTAGTAATGCAGAGCCAAGAGAAGGTCCATATTTCTTTATTTCTGTCAAGTTTTGCCAAAAGCCTGGATAGTTTTGCTTCTAGCACTTGCATAGATCCAAGGTGTTACTCGAGGGCTTAGGCAGTGGTGAAGATGGAGGTGGAGGAGCTATTGGAGTTAGTTATAAAAATTGATTGTCACCCCTGGTCAGGCTAGAGGCTCCTCCAGTGCAGAAATGGCTGGCATTTTACTTTCCTAATGGATATCCTAACAATTATGAAAAAAGCATAGTAAAACAGAAATATCTCTTCCTGAGACTGAAGGAAAAAACCAAAAACAACAAAAGAAAAAGCAATCAACCAAACGAAACCCACAGAACCTAAAGCAAACATAAACCCACATAAAATTGTAGTTTTTCAATGTTTTACCCACAGCAGCCTTCGCATTCTCCATCAAATAACTGACAGCTACAGAAACTATGACACCAGTAAGTCATCATGGAATTTTTCCAGCTCGGCCTAGACATAAAGGTTCTTTTCCACTTTAATAATGGAGCCTAATTTTTCTTCCATTATCACCAGTCATGGAGCCCAAATGGCCAAATAGATCAGAGGTACTCATCAGGCTGCAAATTTCTCAGATTGCTCAGCGCATGCCATGTTTAATCTGTGAGAGATGATGAGGCTTTTAGCATCTTTCATTTATTTTTACTTCTTGAAAATCTAATGAAACGACACACTGGGGATCTTCACCACCGGGTGCTGAGTCTCTGGATACTCGACTAATGTGCTAAGGTTTTTGGGAATGGTCTGCTGTTCACAAGATCAGCTTCTTAGTGCTCTAAATGGACATTAATACATGGGCAAAACTGAGGCTTCGAGGGGAGGAGGCAGCTTGGGGAATTGGTAGCAAGAAAGAAGCTGAAGTCCAGAAAATTTGTGTTGTTATTATACTGTTCTTATTGGGTTTGTTCTTTGCTGTAGCAAAGATGCAATAAGGTCAGGGCTTCACAGGAATAACCAGGCAGTGACCTTGGCTTGGAAATCTGATCATGTAAAATTAGCCAGAACACAAGGAGTGACTGTAATAAAGAACACGGAAGGGGCAGGGTAAGAAAATTAAAAATGGGAGCTGTACGATCCTGCGGTGACTCCAGTGAATCACACAAACATAAAGACAGTTCAGCAGTCCTTTGAACAGTGGGGGATTTACATATGAACTGTTAACAAATGGCATCTTTAGGCTTCACAAGAGCGAATCTCAGATGAGATGTGAGAGATGACAGGGAGGGATCAGAGCCAGAACTTCAGGGAAATGTCTGCGTGAATAAACTAAGTATTGCATGGCAGCTTGTTGGACATTTTAGTAACAAATGGGATCTCTGACAGAGCACAGCATTGAGCTGCCTGCTGACACAAGGAAACAACAGCTGAAAAAATCCCAGCCTTGTTAGGGCCACATAGACCCAGGATAAACCAACAACGCCTCTCCCTAATTTCACACAGTGGTAAACTAGCCTTGGCTGCTCCACAGTCAAATGAAGTCCAAGGAATCTCCAAGAATCAACCAACGGACTTCATCTGGTGCTTACAAAGCAACTGGAGCCTGCTCCCAGCTTTCATCCTTCTGGGCCATCTCCCACGTGGATGCTTTTGCCTGCATCAGTTGCCTGAGGTTATCAAAAGGCCATGTCCGGTCCTCCCCGCTCTGAATCAAGGTGCTCTGTGGCTTCAGGCTTGTCTTTGGTTATTAGCAAATCTTTTTGCCTCAGATTCTTAGTTCCAAAACAGGTCTGAAATATTTATGTATGTCTGGAGAGTTCAGAATCCCACTTGGAGCGCAATGTTGATAGACTGGGCTTTTTTCCTCAGATCAAAGATTCCGTGTTGACACAAACTGGCACAGCCAAGTTTTATTCTTCCACAGCGTTGCTTAGCTCCAAGTTGGTTTTCTATTCATATCATCCTCTCACATAAATCAAATAGAAGATGCTACTACAAATGAAAACATTCACCTGGGAAAGTATAAAAAATAAAGTTTGTTTACTTTAGAGATCATGGATGGCATAGAAAGGCACGATTCTTGCCTCAGGAGTATTTCTAATTTCACACACTTCCAGCGTTTTCACTGTGTGTGATTCCCAATGTCATGAGATGGTTCATGGCCTAAGGGATGTGTGAAAGACTCTGCTGAAAGAGGCTGGAGGAATGAGACCCTGCTTGCTTTGTGTGGGAGCTCAGGAGGTCTTCCTTTACCTGAGGAACATAGAGAATAATGAGGCATCCCTGGACAAAACTCCTGCTATTGAGTCTTTCCTGACCTGAAAAAACCCCACGTGTATGACCCAGACAGCAGCTCACTTTTCAACTCCACACTGTCCTTAGGTCATTAGCTGAGATTGTTAACGAGGCGGGCAGTCAGTCACGGCTGCAGTGGTGGGGTTTTTTGGCTCCCAACTCCTCGAGCCAGAGCACGTTCATCAGAGCGTGGCAACAACAAATGACCGAAGTGCTGAGCTGGATTTGGAGAGGCAGCACACAGATAAAAGCCTCCAGAAGCCCTTTGCAATTCCCTTAGTCATCCATTCCCACTGAAAGCTTCTCTTTGGGACTTTCCAGGAGGCCTGGTGCGACCTTTGGTCATCCTTTTGGTCAGAGCTCTTATCTGTGTAGTGCAGACCCGGCCTCTTTCTGCTTGCACTCCTCCAAAGCAGTTTTGACCGGATAAACAAGCCGTATTTGCTGATGCACGTTTCCTTATCAGCTGGACAGCACGCTTCTCGTGCATGTTGGGTCACACTCGCTGCTGGGCCAGCTCCAAGAATTCCAGGGTGGCTGCATCACGGCTCGTTTGGCGCTTGCTTACAGCCATGGACTGCAAAAAATCCCAGCCACATTGTGATGGAGCCTTATCTTAGAGCCCACCAAGAGTTTCCCGGCGTTGCAAAGCATCTTTAGGTTGATGATTGCAGGTCTTGGGTCTTTTTCATGAGATAGCAACATGGTAAGCACCAGTTCGGGGAGCTGTCACCATGCCAGACTGAAGACTACCTGCCTTATTGAAGGAGAATTTCACTTTATTGTGATTGTTTCTTTAAAATACAAGTAAATAAGTAAAGCATTTCTGTATCTCAAAACCAGCTCACAGCTGTTACGAATTACATTGGTGAAGTTGCCTGAGACAAGATGCAAGACACATCTGAGGAGGGGAGAAAACCAAAACCCTACGAATTTTTACCAACCAACCCAAGAAGTTGCAGACCTGAAGAGGAAACATCTCAGGAATCACATGAAATATAGCTGGTACAGAGCTACTGGACTACAGAAGGAGTTATTTCTTTTGGGTCATGGCTTTCAAAAGTTATTTCTCTCTCAACACTGCAAAGCAACAGCTTTCCATCACCCTAGTCGCTCCTGTTGCAACATTCCTTGTTGCCTCTCCTCCAGTTCCAGCACCTTCACAGGAATCAACCTTCTTGCAGCCCATTCCCCCTTGGTTACAGGTTTTTCTGCCTTATGCCCAGCTGTAAATGTAACCAGAATATGCCAGATACAGAGCAGAGGTGATCACAGAGCACTTAGTGAAAAGTGCACTCAATTTTTTCATTAAAAAAAGAAAAATCTCTTCCCTGAAAATCTTTAAAAAATCGAAATTTGTCATGCATGGCTTGCTCTGGGGCAGGGCTTGTGGCTTAAAACGGGAGCAAGAAATACAATAACACATTAATTAATGCTTGCGAGGCACTTGAAAATGGCACGTGGTGTATGCTCCTGCAAACCACATTGATTAATTACCATCAGAGATCTGCTGGTGTGTTAGGAACCTTTCCGAGATGTGCCTTCTCATTAGCCTGGTACAAAGCAACCCTCAGCAGGAGGGAACAAGTTGCTTCAAACACGGTTCAACTTTCTGCCAGTTTAATCTTCATCATCTCACTGACAGACTTCTGAATCTTAATTTAATTATAGTGCCTTAAATGTTTTGCGATATCGTATCCCAATCTCTCTGTTCTGTGTCTTTTCATGTTTTTTTTAGTTGTTGCGGGACAGTGGAATAGATTATTTTTTCCAGTGTCCATTAAAATTCCCTTTGCCTGCAGTGCAGTATGTGCTCCATAAAAGAGATGAACCTGCTGCAAGTGAAATAAGCTGATGCTGCACTGTCTTTTTAGAGCAACAAAAATCTTTATAGATTATTTTCCCGAGTGCCATGAATCTCCTTCAAAGCCTTAAGTCACTGATACCAATTAATAAACGTAATAGTCTCATTTTCAATTCATATTCAGGCCGTACAGAGCGTGTGCTCTGGCAGATGCTTGAAAGCTTTGCCTTTCAGAGATAAAATGTTACCTTGTGTGTGATGGGGGTGCCAAAGGGGGGGTGATTCAGGAGCAGAAAGACCTGTTAAAGTGCAGCACCTGAGGCCTCCTTGTTTTCTGAATTTACAGTCTCAGGCTGGCAGTCGTATAAATGAGTGATGCTCTCTGATGTTCTCTTCCAAGCAGGCAACGAAATTGGCAGGGAGTCTTGGGTTTTGTGCTGATGTGTCCAGAATTCAAATAATTTCATTCTCGGCTATAATGACAATTGGAGGCAGAGTATTACCTTGAGAAAAGAGAAGGGAGAGACGGCTTTTGGATCCTGAATTGAATTAACAACCGATTCCCATTTACTCTCTCCACTGAAAACTCTATTATGCAGGGCTCTTATTGCCCTTATTCAAGGGCAGGGAATTAAAAAAGTGATATCGATGGTAATGCTCTCATCTTCCTGCCATGACACTGAATAATGGGGACAAAGAAGGGGAGTCTTGACGGATGATACGCCTTTTAAAATACTGCTGATAGTGAAAACACGGAAAGGCCGACGCATTTGAGTATCAGTGATGAAGTCATATTCAGATTTTTGTGCTTTTTGCTTAGGACTTTAAATCAGCTTTGCTTTCATTTCTGTGGTTGTTTTTGGAACATTTTATTTTCTTGTTGTTCCAGGAGAGCGTCCTTACTGGGAGGAACATAACTGAGATGAGGTAAAGTGTTGCTTACGCTAATTCCAAGAGAAATCTGCTCTCTCTCCTCCTGGACCCGGAGAGCAAGCGTTGGGAATCTGTCAGGGAAAAGTCCAGCAACAGACTGGTATAATTGTTTGGGTAGAGCAATACTGCTGCTCAAGTGGAGGCTCTTCTGGCACTTTCCAGTTCAGCTTAAGCTCTTCCTGAAGTTACACAGACTGAATAAAACTGGTGGTCTTATAAAAAACATGATCCCCACTGTGGACCCTCCTTTTACAAGTAGGTCTAAAAATATATTGCCCTGTGTAAACTAGACCTTACACAAAATAATGAGTGCATTTGCATTAGGAAGTTTTATGGAATAAGTGAGAACATCTCCATTCTATAGGTGGGTAAATGAAAAGCAAAATATTGAACTGCCTTGCCAAAAGTCACTTTCTGAGGTGAGAACAAAACACAAGTTTTGGTCTACTTAGTGCAAAACTACAAGGTCTCCCTGAACTATTGACACTCTTCCCTGATCTCGGCCCAGATTTAAATGATGCCCCCTGCATTAAATTTACAGTCAAAGTTTTCTGTGTGGTGGAATAATGAAAATCAGCCCTGTTACTGCTCACACTGTGTGTACGTGTGACACAACCTGAAGGACCATTGTGCACCTCCACCCTAGCTCAGCATCCTGTGTACACCCACCAAGCTGTGTAAATGAACTCATTAATTATTTTAGGCTTTGTTTCTAGCTGGACCGAATATTTGCAAGGAGCCACTGTGAATGAAGAGAGCTGATAGCTGTGTTTCCCTTGTGCCTCTGCTGGCAGGAGTTTAGGCTAATAATTGTAATGATAACCAGCTGCCTGTGGCCTCCAGAGGTCAGCATATCACTGGAAAACAGCTAAATATCATCACCCTCAAACTATGCTTTCCAAGCATGGTCTTGTTAAGTGTAGTTTCCAGTTTCACTGGTAACAAGATTTAAAGGCTTTGTCCCCAGCTCTACTTGTGACAACAAAAGCAAGAAAAGAGCTCTCAGAATATCCATTGTAAAATGCAGAACATTGTCACTGATCAGTGGATGGGACATCCCCTGGGTGACAAGTTTATTGAGAATAGTCAAGTAGATATGCATAGGTTTTGATGCTACTCCTGATGTGTCAGTAGTGATGGAGTGAATGGACCTGCCAAGCACCTCCTGCGTGGGTGCCAGACTTGCTCAGTTGTGGGAAAAGCTTTTAGTGCCTTTCAACACAACTTGCGGTTCTAGTCCCACTCTCAGAAAGAATAATGTAGAACCAGAGATGAGAAATAAGAGTTTATCAGAGGCATGAAACAGCTTTCAGGAAAGAAGAAACTTAGACTATTCACCTCAGGAAAAATAAGTTGGAGAGAATGTGATATAATAGAATGGTTTGGTTTGGAAGGGACCTTAAAGATGACTGAAATGAATTATTTCTAAATACATTTATTGGCTCTCCTGATATTATCCTGGATTCCATAATCCAGAGCAAAATCAGGATGAGCTACCTTTCTAAAAGACACAAGTCTTACACAATTCCCAAGATCAGACAGACTCAATCTGTTGCAAAACACCCAGAACCAGCCTCAAAACATTCTTGTAAACACCAAGGAGCCTTAGTGTCACACAACACTAATTTGTCCTACAGCACAATCTAATTTCTTAGCGTGAAGAGCACAGGATTTAC
The DNA here is from genome assembly GCF_965178545.1 of Coloeus monedula. NCBI lineage: Eukaryota > Metazoa > Chordata > Aves > Passeriformes > Corvidae > Coloeus > Coloeus monedula. Next base: position 2,016,423 of record NC_138786.1, on the reverse strand, counting down.
TGAGCCCTCAGTGTTCTCACATTTGTGCTTTGAAACAACCTGAAGTGGATCCAGGTGTACACAAAAAAAGTAAAATTAATAATACAAAAAACCCAGCACAACTCAAAAAAAAAGAGAAAGAACAACAGTCAAATCTTTCATTATTTTTATTAAAGCTGCAGAGTCTTACTACACACAACAAATATTTTATTGATATAATCTAAGTTAATAAAATAGTTGAACAACTCTTTAGATTTATATTTGTATATAAATGATCTGGGGAACATCTCATCTTGAGACAGCAGTGCCCGAAAACAACTATTCAGCAGGGTTTTTAAAAGAAGAGTTTGGGACTAGAGGATGCACTGTTCATTCTCAAAGGAAAAAGAAAAATTCCATGCAAAAATAACCCCCACCCTTCTGCTGCTTCCTCTCCCACCCAAAGCGTGAGGCCATATGGAATGACCACGTGAGGGATGGCTCTTTCCTTCCAGCATTCCTCGTCACGCCTACTGTGGGAGCTTGTCATCTAAGCTCAGTAATTAAAACAAGACAAAAAGAAAACCGAATTGCACAATCCTAGTCTGCAGGTGACAACGTCATAACATCTCTTTACAGAAGTCCCTATTCTGTTCCAGTTGGGAGGATGGGTTATGGTGCTGTGTCTGTCCCCGACTGCCAGCTGATGTCAGTTACTGTCCGTACTGTGAACACAAGTCAGTCTAGCTACTATTGCTTTGCTCTCCCTCCTTCACCTGGGTGTAGTTTACATTCTACGGAGCACTGCCTGCCAAGGGCCGACTGCGTGGTGTTTCCCCCCCGTTCCAAAGCCCACAGCTCAAGGGATGACATCCTCGGTGCAGCTGGGCCCGGGAGGTGTCTGTCACAGACCGCCAGGCACGTCCACGCTAGATCATGCCGTTGATCTTAGTCCACTCGTAGATGTCCTGCTCGCACACTATGTCCGAGTTGATGAGGAGGTACCTGTCCCCCACACAGAAGTGCTTCTGGCAGGCGGCGCACTTGAAGCACTCAAGGTGATACACCTTGTCCTTCACCCGCATGGTCATCTCATAGGCCCGGATCCGCTTCTCACAGGAGGCGCACAGCCCGTCCTGGCCAAAGAGCCTGGAACGACAGGCAGAGAGGGAAAACCGAATCAAAACGAGAGCACAGCATCCTTGATCCATTAGGACCAGTGCTGAGTTAGAGGGAGTTCACATGGAAAGCTGCCAAGCAGAACTGGAAACTTTGCAACAACCAAAATTGAAACAGAAAATCCAAGGTCTTCACCTTGGATAAAATCACAGAATGGGTTGGAGGGAAATTTGAAGTCCATCCAGTTCCACCCCCTGCCACGGGCAGGGACGCCTTCCACCATCCCAGGTGGTTGCAAGCCCCATCCAACCTGGCCTTGAACATTTCCAGGAATAGGGCAGCCACAGCTTCTCTGGGCAACCTGTGCCAGGGCCTCACCATCCTCACAGGGAAAGATTTCTTCCTTAATATCCAATCTAAATCTACTCAAATCTATCAATATAATTGACTTCTCTGATAAGTGACCTTATCCTGAACTGGAGGAACAAAGGTTCCCCAGAGCACTGCCTGAAGTTGTGCCATACTAACACTTCCACTTCTGTGATCAACAGAAATTACCTTTCGTTGATCATTTTTGCCTTTCTTAAGCTGTTGCTCTGTAGTTTACGGGAAGGAGTTGAGACAAGTCATGGTCTAAGGCTCTCCTGCCTTTTGTCTGTGCCTCCACACTGGAAATGCCTTCAATCATTTCTATATCCATGAAGGCATTCCTGATCCATGAAGCCGCTCCTGATGGGTTTCAGGACACATTCTAAGACCTCCTAGATACCTATGCTAGCCCAAACAGTTTTATGATGTGGACTGCTCTTTAATCCACATGGAGAAACCCTCCTGAGGGCCTCATGATACTGTCCATGAAAAGGAGCCTCTAATGAATGCTCTGCAGAGTTTAAGTCAAGGCAGTAATAAAGAAGCATGAATATATTGGTATTTTTTTCTTAAAAGGGAGGAATGCTACAGGTGATGTGTTCAGTGTATACACCCATTGAGTTTGACTTCTGAACTTCCATACTAATTCTAGAAAGAGTTTTTCCACCTCCCACACGTCTCCTGCATGTGCTGGGCCTGATTTACATCATCTTCTGAACTGGAAAAAGGATGTCTGGTAAATTAAGAGACCTTCAAGGAGAAAGGACATAATTCCTTTTGTCTACCAGGAGATGTCAGTGTTTACTTCTGCCCAGGGAAAGTAATGCTAAGGTTACACAATGGTTGCCAAATTCTTCATTAATGAGGGAAGATATTATCTGTTGCATTATTAAATAAATAAAAACGTTGGATTTCACTGCAAGAAAATGCATTAACTGTACTGCCATATTTCCTGTTGCTTCCATTTTAAGATGAAAAGTATCTGGGAAGTGTAATTAACACCGGATCGCTGCTGGATTTACAAGTGGTCCCATTAGCAGAACTCAGTCCTTAATTTCTGCTTGGCAAAATTCCCATCAGCAAAGTTCAGGGACAGCATAATTAGGAAGTCCACTGAGATTTTGGTTTAGTTTTTATTGGCAGGTAAGTTAGCCTTCAGTAAAAAGGCTGGAAAAATACCAAATATCATTATTCTGTTCCACAAACCTCCCTGACACATTAGGGATCCATGAGAAGAAATGGAACACAACCAGCACAGCAAAGATCGATACATTTTAACCAGGAATGTAAAGATCCTTTGTTATCAATTTTTGTGAAATATCTTAGTCTCCAATTAGTCCCTTACTTACAAACTTTGGCAAAACAGGCAGGCAGAGAGTTACTGATGAAAACACCCATAACAAGTGTATTTGTAGGATCTGGTTCTGCAAAATGTGCAAATTCTTGCTTATTCAGCACCAGGCTTAAGAATGCTAAAAACCCAAATGATCTTTCACCTCTTAACCTGGGTTTAAACACCTTTCAGCTCCATGGCAATGCTGGGAGAAGCACAGAACTCCTTAAAACCATTCAGGGGAACCAGTTCATTGCCAGCTCAGTGGGAGACTGCTGGAATTCAGCCCCTTTTCCCAGTTTCTGCTTGCCAGAATGCCACACTGACCCTGCATGGTTCACCTGGAGCTATGGGGTTAGGTCTGTGCAGAACGACAGATGCCAACAACTCTGAGTCCTAGGAGTTCTTTCAATATCCTTCACATTATCAAATAATTCTGCTTTGTCCACAACATGTTAGCACTGCTTTCATTTCCATTAAAAATGCTTTTTTTCTCCCCCATTTTTTAAAGATTTAGCTATAAACAACTCTTAAGTTGTTTATCTAACCAGCACAGATAATCTCTAGTTTTATCCATCACTTACTGAAGAATCCCAGCAATACTATAAAGCATCTGCATATGAATCCCAAAAATACAAGGATGGGCTGAGGAAGTTGGGGCTGTGCACCCTGGAGAAGGCTCTGGGGAGACCTTAGAGCCCCTTCCAGTACCTAAAGGGGTTCCAGGAGAGCTGGAGAGAGACTTTGGACAAGAAATGGAGGGACAGGACAAGGGGGAATGGCTTTAAAGTGACAGAAGGGGTGTTTAGTTGGGATATTGGGAAGGAATTCTTCCCTGAGGTGAGGCCCTGGCACAGGTTGCCCAGAGAAGCTGCAGATGCCCCATCCCTGGAAGGCCAGGTTGGAGGGGAATTGGAGCAACCAATTCCCAATACTGGAAGGTGTCCCTGCCTGTTGCAGGGGGGCTGAAACAAGAGGAGCTGTAAGGTCCCTTTCCAACCCAAACAATTCAGGGATTCCACGACAGGAGCCCATACTGCAAACCTGAGCTTGCAGACGCTGTTACACCCGTGACTGCTGCCAGGCTTTGAGAGCCATTCCAAATGAATTCCTTATTCCTAGCTGTAGTCAGTAAACGATGGGAAGGAGGGGGGCGGGGGTGTGAGGAGGGGGATGCCTACCTGAGATAGTCCCTCCTGCAGAGCTTCCTGCCCAGTTTGTAGTAGAGGCGCCTGCCCACCTCGCCGAGCCGGCAGCCGCACAGGTCGCAGCTGAGGCAGTCCTCGTGCCAGTACTGGTCGATGGCCTTCAGGAAATAGCGGTCCCCGATGTTCTGCTGGCACCCCCCGCATGTCAGCAGCGACGGGGGGATCTGCAGCACCTCATCCACCGGCTCCCTGCGGGAATGAGACAACCGCTGGGCGAGGGAAAGCCACTCCAAAGAGCGTCCGCGCGGGAAGGAGAAGGAAAAGCAAAACAAATCGCAAGGTCGGACAGGTTAGGACAGGGATTGTGTCCTTGTTTTTGCTCATTTGCACCAGGACTAAGAAAGGCACCCAAGGGATTTCACACTTTCCGTTGGGAAACGGAAATTTGGAGACGAAGTTTGAGGGTGTCGCTTCTCAGAACAGCACAAAATGAATAAATACAACAGTTGATTCTGTTGCCCGACTGGTTTAAGTTTCGCTGCTGGTTTTAATAAAGCCAAAATTTTACCTCATGTTGCTGCAGGATTTCTTTTTTCCCTTAGCCAAGGACATGAATCCCCTGGGATGGGTCTATGCCAACATCCCTCAATTACCTGGGATTTACACATCCATGAGTGAAAGGAGGCACAAATCTTTATTGTGATATTAGCACTGACTCTATGCACCTTATGTTGCTCCTTTTTCTAAAAAGCTCGGAGATCTAGGATAATTCTAATAAAAGAAGTGAGAATTTTCTTCAAAGCTATGCTCTTAAGAACTTCTGTGTCTTTTGGGGTAATGTGTCTTTTTTTACAAAAAAAAAAAAAAAAAAAAACCAGCAAACAATTAAAAGAATAGTGCCTGAACCCAGTTTTGTAATGTATTGGGCTTCACCCAAACCCCAGAGAAGTCAATCAAAAAAATCTACTGGATCCATCCCTTAAGCACTTGATTCATTTCATTTCAAACCTGTGGCTAGTAGAGTGGACCCCAAATTTTTTCATATTATTGGATCAGTGTTCCAGCACAGAGTCCCCAAGCAATTTGCTTCTGTCATTGGTCTGTCCTCCCCTGGGCTGGTGGGGGCAGAGGAGACCTACACTGATGAAGAAGCTCTGCTCCCAGTTTCCAGCAGGCAACAGGAAAAAAATTGTATTACTCCTGCTTATTTACTGGATCAGCAGTTTTCTGGGCAAAAATTACCTTCTTCAGCAGGGAGGAACGACCTCTGGTCAAGAACTTCTGGGCTGAGAAAGTGATCCTGCAGTTTTTATTTAGGCAAGCTGAGCCCTGAGATATTATCTGGTTATATTCTGCTCTGGTTTCTCCCTTCTAAGTTTAAACTGCTGGGCCCTGCAAGTTATGCCGTAACACCCCTGTCCTGCCAGCTCTCCATCCTGTGAGTTTTCGTTAAAATCACGGGGAACTCATGATTAGGCCCTACTTTTTCCAAATTTATCCTTTTGGGCCGCGTACTCCCTTTCCTAACACGTGGGCTCCACGCTGACAACTTCTGAGAGCTTTCCAATTGAAGGAAGCACACATCATTATCCTTTATTATCCATTATTTGAACCTCTGGAGCGTACCCCAAAATATTTCATCTGAGGGGTGTTTGGGAATCCCAAGCCAGGTTTCTCTGAGAGCCCTAAGCTCCGGAACAGCCCGACGGATGTTTATGCAGAACAGCATTCCTGGTTTATGCATTAGGCTTTTGATGTCTGTGGATTTCTAAGCCAGCACTTAAGCCACCAGAACACACGGCAGGTAAATAAATAAAGATTTAAAAAAACTTTGTAGTTGAAAGCTGGACATCATTAGGAGCTGGGATTAGCGTTTCTTAAAAAACAGCATAAAAGAAAATGTACCATGTAAAACATCATGGAATGAAGTGATTTAATGCCCAAAAGCAGCAGTTCCCATGTGCTCACTCCGGGCTCCAAGCGATGGCATTTTTAGTATCTCACAGGAAACAAACCACGAATGACTCAATTTACTGAGAGCGATGTTTTAAGCGTTATCTGGAAACGGAGATTTTATAATTTATTTCTTTTTTCTTCTCTCTTATCGCCATCCCAGACAAGCCTAAGTGCAGTTAATTAGCACGTACGGGGCTGAAGTGACCCTGGCTCCGTGCTGAGCTACCATCCCTGGGTGTGCAGCACAGCCAGCGGGACAGCGGGAGCACAGCCCGGGAGAGAGCCTGGATCTGGGCACGGGAGCCGGTCCCTTCCCTGAGTGGGAAATCCAGGGAGGGAAATGCTCATCTTCTACACCCCGTCCATCAAGTCGGTCTACATGCCCTTAGCAGAACACCCAGCCCCCACCAAAGCTTTCTGCGAGCTCTTGGAAGTTGCGTTATGAAAACGTGGAAGTTGGGCACCCGCAGACAACAGCCCTGACCTTTCACTGATCGGCTGCAGCGAGTTGGGCAGATCGGGGATGGGGTACAGAGGGTCCCTCGGGATGGAAAACCTTCAAGCTTGGGAAGCGGGATGCTCTCTCTCTCGCCGAGCATCCCCACCACCCCGCGGTGGGATGAGCGAGTGGGAGATGCCCTGCCCGGGGGTAATTGCGCCTCTCTGCTCCCGGCTGCTCCTTCCCACAACTTGGGGGGTTCTCCCCAAGCTCCCCCACACGGTCAGCCCCGCGGGGCCGGGGCAGCCAGGTGTCCCCGGTGCGAGGGAAGGGGGCTCGGAGCGGCGGGGGCTGCCGCCGAAGCCCTCCGGGGCTGCCGGGCACACAATGCCGGCGGCGGCTCCGTCGGGGGGGACGGGTGGCACCGGGAGGCGAGCGGGGACGATGGCGAGCGGGGTCACCGCGGAGAAAAAGCGCGCACTTACTCGGAAGGATCGAGGCTTTTCCTCTCGATGGCCGATGACATTGGCAGGGCCGGTTCCTTTGTGGCGTGCCGGTGGTGGGCTCTGCCCCCGCCGCCCCCGCAGAGGCTGTCTGCTCGCGGAGCCTTGTCGCCAGCCGCGCTGCCCCGCCGCCCCGCGATGACATTCACAGGATTTCCTCCTGCAGCACCGAGACAGAGAGAGACACACAGGGGCTGGGGCTGCGCTCCGGCCCCGCACGGCCCCCCCCCCGCCCCGCACGGCCCCCCCGGCGCTGACCTCCCATCCCCGCCGCGCTCCCCCCGCGCCCCGGCCGGCGGGGCCGCTCCCGCGGCGGGCGGGGGGCGGCGGCCGCGGCCGCCACCGCGGCTCCGCGCCCGGCGCTCAGCGGCTCTGCGCGGGCAGCTCCGCACACGCTCCGCGCCCGGGCGGCAGCGCTGCGAGCGGCGGCAGCCGCATCCCCGGGATTATTATTACTCCGTGGCTCAGCCCCGGCTCTCTGGTTTCATTTCCTTTTTCCTGATCACGATTCAAATACAATAGAAGGAAATCACACTTAAAGAGACAGCTGCCCGTTTCTTAACTGCACTCCTGGGGATTCGGCAATACAAACAGCAGCATCACGACTCGCTGGGTTCCTTAAAGAGACAGAGCGGGGCTCCCCAGAGCCAGGGCTGGGGGCTGCCGAGGCGTTCTCACGTTATTAATTCCTTACTAACGCTGTTTCTGTGGGCAGGCAGGTGGGCGACCTGAGAATGATCCCGAGGGCTGAAAAAAAATAAGCGCCTGGTTCCGGATTGTGCCGCCTTCTCAGCTGCACACAGGAGCGGCACTCACCATCCCTCTCCTCGCCCTCTCCCTCTCTGACATGAGCACGCACATGCCCACACGCACACATGGGTTTGTACGGCACTTGGAGAGCCAGAGGTAAAGATCCCAAGCATTATTTGTCCACCCAGAGTTCAAACCGGTCAGCTCAGTTGTGTCTCATTTATAGCCCCGAGCGAACATTTGCTTCCAGACACCCCCCGGTTCTTGGCAAGCTGTGTAACAAATTTACACCCTGACACCGTGTGATCCTAATGAGCTATAAAAGCCAGAGAGTACCAAGTATCGATCTGTAATTAATCCGAGAGGCTAAAGATGGGGAAAGTCTTGCCTGAATATGTCTGTTTTCCCTCCCGCCCTTCCTCCCCTCCATCGGCACAGCACATCCCGGAAAGGACTGATTTACAGCGCCGGAGTGAAAACTATTGCAGCAACCCGAGCCTTTGCCAGTCTCTGTGGCGTTAGACACTGGCCCTTGCTGGAGGCAGAGTTCTGGATGAGATGAACTGCTTGCCCTGTTAATTCCTTTAAAAACAGCAAAGAAATATCTGTAATAAAGCCCCGGAGAGCAGTAGTAGCAATATTTCGCGTCTATATTAATTCCCAGAAGAGAAATGTATTTGATGTCTATTTTTATGACTACATTCTCCTTTTTTTCCAGCTTTTTGGCAGCTGGGGATATAATATCTGCAATACATTAATGAGCCCGATCCAAAGATTAGTAGTGTCAGCAGAAGGACTGTTCTTCCTTTCAAGGGGCTTTGAACCAAGCTCTTGAAATACTTTAGAGCTATCACTGGTCATTAGAACACATCTTTCTTATTCTTTAAACACATTATCTCCAATGTATTTTAAGCTATTACAGCAGGACAGTCACTCTCATTTCTGTTGAAGGAAAAGGCTCTTTTGTTAGGTTTTCACAGACAGGACTGAATTATATGATGACTATTTAATTTCTGGTGTGTTTACCCTGTGATCAGCAAAGTAAAATAAATGTAAAGCTTGCCAGAAGACTGAATAACTAAACTATTGCAAGACTCCACAAAAAAAAAAAAAAAAAAAACAACTGCCAGGAACTTCGCTTGGTTAAAAAAAGAATCAGAAATTGAATTAAAGGTGGCTCAAAAACATGCAGAAGGACATCAAACATGTTTTAAAAAACCCAAGACATTTCTATGAGCTTGGTTTGTCCTGTGTCTCGAGGTTTAATAAAATACAAACTCTTAAAATATAAAAGGCGAAAATTTCCCTGATGATTGGGGTACTCCTATTCTGATAAACTCCTGATGGAATAATGTGAGCAATTCCATAATGCCAGTAAATGTTCTGGTCTCAGAAGTTGTGCACACACTGCAGATGCACTGGCCTGCTGCCCCACTTCTATTTATTTTCCCAAAATTCACAGGAAATTAATATATTTAAGACCTCTGTCCCTTTGTGTATCTAAAAGAGTTCAAAAGTTTTGGTGAGGGACAAAAGCATCAACATTGGTACATAAGGAATTACTTAATTCCTTAGAAAAACAACATCAAAATGAGGACTTACAATACACAGTGGTCAGAGGTTATTGGGAAAAACCATTTTTAAGGTTTTGCAATTCCTTGGTTTGCTCAGACCACCTCAGGTCTGGCAGATAATGAGATATTTCTCATATTCATAGTTGAACTCGTGCACTGATGGACAGACCAGGATCATTCTCTGCTTTTCCAGGTCAATCCATTCACCTGCAGAGAGTTTTTCCCCATAAAAGCAGTGGAGCAATGTGCAGTGTAGAAGCTGAAGAGGACAATTTGCATGGGTTTCATTTTTTCAGTCAGATCCAGAACAAACTTTCCTCGCTGAAGTCAGATCTTTAAGCACAGAACTCGTGATAGTGCTGGGATCACTCCATGGGCCTGCAAGCACCATCTGTCTCCTCATCTAAAGTAATGGTAATTAAAACTGTGAGATTATTTCTTGTTTTCTCTCGGTCCTGTGAAGGAGAGATGCCAGGCAAAGTCGTGAGCAAAGAAAAGTGGAAAAAAAGCTGGATTTGCAGCAAAAAGCTCAGCAAGAAGGTCCTCAGAATGCTGACCAAGAGCTGCATCTTCAAATACCTCTGAGGAACAAATCCATACACCTTCTTGGGACAATTCCATTTTCATTTATTGGGTTTACATATAATAAACTCTTGCTCTGGACAGTGAAATTTGGCCTTTCCAGCTGAGGGCTTTTTGTCCCACCAGAAGAGATGACCAGTAATCAAGAAGGACTTCTTTTTCTTCACCTTGAGCAAGTCCCTTAATACCTCTTTGCCTCAATTTTCCCATCTGCAAATGTTTACTTTCCTCAGCAGAATTGGCTGTTGATTTACTTTTGCCTCCTGCTGAATAACGTTCCCAAAGACAAAGCGTTATTCAGCGCTGGAATTAGTGGTGCCGCCATTTCCTGCCCAGGCACAAAAAGACCAGCACTATTTTTAGTGAGGGCTTTTCTTTCCATTGTTTCTTTCTCTGTGAAGCTGGATTTTCCAGTGCTCTTTAGTGTGGCTTTGTGTGTCTGTGTTCATTGATTGAAAATCCTGAGGGATGAGTTTTGGTTTCAATTAACTTTTATTAATAAACATCACGCTATAGACTAATTATTGGAGCATGGCTGAGGTCAAATCTGCTGTTAGAGACTCCATTTAGCATTCAGGGCTTGGAATAATGGGCCATGAATAAGTCAGCTGGACTTTTCTAGATGTTTCTCAACAGGAATTTAATGTAAAGCCGCATCATTTCTATGAGTGGTGTGATCTAAACAAACAGCTCAATGTGCCTGTTTCCAAAGAAACATCCTCTCTTGCACTCAGGGACTATTTTCAGCTTGGTTTTGGAAGGCCATAGTATCGTCATCACCACCCAGCCTCAGGTTGTTCCTACCTTTATTCCTTTGGTATATCCCAGCTTTATCCTCCCCTGTAGCTTATGGATACTATTGAGCTATTTCAGGTCACCCTTATTTAGAGAAGTCTGTGTTCAGTAAGATTAACTTTGCTGCCCTCAATAGCCAGTAATGCTGGTTGCCTAAAAATGCAGTTTATGAAGATTGAAGTCTCTGCATAGATGGAAGAATTAAATCTCGGCGACAGTGGCCTAGATTTTCTGTTAGTGCTTTCTGTGGGAGAGAAAAGTCAGGGCCGTGACTAAAGGTGAACAATTAACAGGAAAGGTGGCATAAAGGAATCAGGATTTCTGTAATTTGGGCTGTCTTCTGCTGCTGAGCCACCATTTGGTGATAGGAGCACTGCTGCACTCCAATCCACCTATTTGCCAGAACCCTCCTCTTTCCCACCTCACACTGGACTGAAGCCTTGACTTGCCAGCCTTTGGGATGAGGCTCTGAAGAAATGGAAATTTTGGGTTGATTTGGATTTCTTGAACACAAATTTGTACCCCACAGAACAAGAGCCTTGGTCTCTCTCTTAAAGAACACAGAATATTTGAGGAGGAATTTGGAGGTTGGAACTGAAGGATCCCTAAGGTCCCTTCCAAGCCAAACCATTCTGTGATTCTATGATTCTGTAGAAACCAGATGCTGCCGAGGAGATGGAACTGTGCCACTGGAGAATCAATGCTGTATCAATAGTTACTCGTATCACCACAGTGTCATATTAATGGCATGAAGGGCACCACATAATTCACAGACCAAAAAAAAAAAAAAATTGTGTTTCTTCCCTTTTCATGAATCTGGAAATTTTCTTCCAGCCAGTAAGTTCTGTTTTGGTCTGTGTGCTCTCCACAGGAGCTGTTTTGATTTTGTTGGGTTCTTTTTTTTTCCATATCGAACTCTCCTCATCATTCTCTTAATTAGCAGATTTTCTAACCTCCCCGGGGACAGAGGTGGGTAGAGAGGATAAGGAGTTGTCACTGAGTGATGACCACATGCACTGACTCGAACATGCTGTGGAGGCTTTTGGTGAAGTGTGACTCAGAGAACTTACAGACTCCTGACCAAGGACACACTTCTCTTTTTGGGGCTTAACCCTTCCTTTGAACTGGAAGAAAACAAACCAGAACAATAAAAACCACACTCAGGGTGAGGTTTCCCCTGGGACTGTGAGGTCCAGACGTTAGATAAGGATCCTGGTGCATAAAGAGGTCTGAGCAGTTACAAAGTTTTGGGTTGTTTTGCCTTATTTTCTCCCACAAGTAATAAAGATGAGAAAAAAAACCCCACCCAGCCCAGCAACTGTGGTTATAGCCCAGAGAAATCTTCAACTGCAGATCACATCAGGGATGATGAAAAGTAAGTTACAGGCAGTCAGATGAAGGGATATTTCACTGCAAAAACGTGAAAGGTCCCCCCTCCCCATTTCCTCCCTCTTCTTTTATTGATTTCTCTTGCAGCCTTGCACGCAAGCCAGATCCAATTACTCTGTCATGGTTTTCATAAGGCTACTGCTCTACAGTACAGTCCTTTAAAGTAATTCCTCCTTTTTCCATGGTAAATACTCTTGCCTATGCTGATACATGGGAATGACCCCAGTAGGGCACTGGGGAGAGTTTTGACTTTGGCATTAAACATCTCCTCCCAACCCATTCATGTCAAGGGAGAGACACATCTGAACCAAAATGGGCTTTGAGCCGGACCCACAAATACTTCCAGTTTAGAAAATAAACGGCGACTTGGGAAAGCAATTGCCTCAGGGAAAATTTCAGAGGGAGTCACAGACAACCAGAGACTGTAGCTCAGGCTCTCCTGTGTATATACACAGACCCAGATATGTCTATATATTTATATGTTTATGTATTTATATATATATATTTTTTTTTTTTTACACATTTCTATGTAGTATGTATATAATTATGCATTTGTCAACACGGAGGCCCTTGCAGACTTGCAGGTCTTCATCTTTTGCTCCTTTCCAAGTTGTTTCCCTACAAAAGCAGCTTTTCCAGATTACAGGCTCTAGTCAACACACTCCTTCATGTTATCACCTGGGAGAGTCACCAGGTAGATTCAACAACCGTGGCACTAACCAGCAAAATTACCAGGAAATCTGACATCGTCCCAGGAACCCATCAGTCCTCTCCATGGAACTTTGTTATTTCTGCTCTTAATTCCTTCTAGGGTTCAACATGCAATGAAGCAATATTCCCTAGTTAAGTTAGACCTAGGAGGTGGATCTAACTAGGTGTCACCTAGTTCACATGGACCAGGGAAACAGCGAGAACTCCTGCTGAGTGGCTGCCCCATCCCATTGAACAGGCAAATCCCCAGGAATACTTGGCCTGGGGGCTGTATAATCATAGAATCATGGAGTGGTTTGGCTTGGAAAGGACCTTGAAGGACCATCTCGTTCCAGCCCCCCTGCCATGCACAATAAGGTGCTGACACTTCATGTGCAAGCACCGTGGACCTTTGGAGAAAAACCAGCCAGAAGACAAACAAACAGCTCGATTCACTATTGTTCCACCAGCTCCAATTAAAGCTGCAGCACAGAGGAGCCACGTTCACCCCTGCGCTCCAGAAGCTCGAGCTCAGCTTGCAATATCAGCGCTTGCTTTCCCACATTCCCTGTGGAAATTTGTCCGACGCCTTTCACGCCGTGAGTCTGTCCAAGTTCCATCCACAGACCTGTGTGCTGGACCACTTCACATCCCCTAATTCACCCTCCTTCACTGGCTGGCCTTCCGCTGACGAAATTTCATCACTTGGGAATGCCTGATGCATCCTTTAAATTCCTTCTAATTTTTTTCCTGCCTAACAAGGCTCTGTCCCAAGCATACCAGCCACCTAATTACTAACCTTGACCTTGGGAGAAAAAAAAAAAGCAGCAGAGTGCATTTAATAACAACCCCAGTGAGCTGAGGCGGCTTTACAATTATGTTGCATAATGTAGTCATGAGGAGAGGGTTACCAGGGAGATAATGGTAAACATCAGCCTTAATTCTGTCTGAAAAATAATTGGAGTGGTCTCCCTTTGTGGCTGGGGGAGACGAGAAAATTGGATGGGTAAATTTCCAGTTACTGCAGATGTTAGTGGAACATGCTGCACTCCACCACTGAGGGAATTATTAGCTGCCTCTGGATGCCATGGGTATGAGCTGTCTGGCTCTCTCCCCACACACACAAGTCTGTGGAGAAGTGTCATTTCAGGGAGAAAAGAGCACTGGTTCCAGCACAGCTGGGGTCTCTCCATGCTGTTAACTACATCTCTTTACAGTGACCCTATCAAAACCCTGTTTGATGGAGTATTCATCAATCCCGGCACATTTTTAAAAGAAGACAGTCTCTGTGAAGTCCTCCTGCTGCAATCCTTATGCCTTTTCTCTCTGCACCAGTCACCCCTGGAGCCCCTGGCCCGCCTCTGGAGCACTTCCACAGCTGCCAGCAGTGCCATGTCCCTGCTCTGGCAGGACATGTGCCAGAGGAGGAGAGCTGGGATGCTGAGCGGTTTGTGGGCAGAGCATCCCATCCTGTCCCACCCCATCTGCTCATCACCATCCACCAACTTCTGAGTTTTCTTCTCTCGTGGTGCCACTGGGCCACTCTCAGGTGAAGAAAGATACCCACTTTGGAGTGCACCCTTCCCTGGAGCTCTCCTTTCTGGTTTCTTAGCCCCTTTGGGGACCTTTTGACTGATGCCATCACCCAGAAGTTTCAGCTTCTCCTCCTGGTCATCAGGAAGAACAATGAAGCCTGGGGAAGCCTGGACGTGCTTCCCTGCATTTTCTGCCCCAGCCAGAGCCTGCACGTGCAGCCAGGTGCCTCTCATCCTGCCTGTGCCACAGCTCTCTCCCAGATATTTTAGGCAGCGAGTCTGTCAGCCTTTATTTATATTTAGAGCAGGCATTTAATTCCAGAACCACAGGGGCTGAGCACTCTCAGATTAATTTGTGGTTTCAATTCCCCTTCGACTGTGCTGCAGAGTCACCTCAGCACAGTGACAGGTAGGTGCAGCAGCTCCTATCACACACTCCCTACCAGCCAGCCTTCCATCGAAGTCTCAAGGTGGAATTATTCAGCAGCCCCTATTAATATTTAAGTGCAGGCAGTGTTACACGGCCGCCTGTGTTTTTCAGCATGAAGTTTCTGCCAGCTCTGCTGCTGCTTTGCAGTGGATTTGGAGGAGCAGGGGCTGACACAGGAGGTCCTGGCTGCTGGATCCCAGCAGTGCAGCAGGCAGCACTGGGAGCACTGGTGGTTCTAGGGTATGGAGCGAGAGAATCAGGACCAGTGGACAAACCCATGGTGGCCAAACGGTTTCCAGTGCTTGTGGCTCTCGCTCCTCCCATCTTCTGTGGTGTGTCAGGTGGTGGAACGAGATGGTCTTTAATGACCCTCCCAACACAAACTCTGTGCTTCTCTGGAGCTCAAGGGCACAGACACCCAGTTTTGGCAGAGCAGCCAGGCCAACCACTCCTGATTGCACCGGAGCACTGTGTTCTGTGCTGGAGCTTTCCAGCACTACAGCCAAGCTCAGCTCTGCTGGCTGAGAGACCCCAGCCCCGCCAGGCTCGGAGCGCATCCAGCGCTGCCGCACTCCCCCCTCGGCTCCTCGGCAGATCTCTCTTGATATCAAGCCACACTTGTTGGCACAAACACATCCTTTAGAGCTGCTTTCTACTACCCAATTAGAAGGCTGTCAGCAGCCTCCTGCATCTCTCCTCCTGCAGCTTCTGACAAGCCTGGACACCGCTATGCGGCTGCCGCCGAAGATTAAAGGAGTCTGTCCTTTGTGTTACCCAGCAGCTGTGTGCTGGTCAGAAACTAATTCCCCTTCCCAATGGATGTGCATGTGGAACAGCTAATGGGCTCTGTGAGCCTCTCTCCCTTCCTTGTGAAGAGGAGCACACGCACTAAAGAACTGAGTTGTTTAAGACACATTTCTCCCACCAAGCCAAGAGCAAGTTGCCATTCCTGAGAGCTGGAGACTGGCAGGGGTGGAGGCGTTCTCAGTAGTTACAACAGTTCAGGAATCCTCAATTCTTCTTAATGATTCATTTAGCAGCTCCACACATCCTCGGAGACTGAGGAACGGGTGGGTGATGTTCTCACCTCCAGACTGCTGGCTCAGAGCTGCTCTGGGCTCTTTGGTGTGAAATGGGTTGAGTGACAATCCCGTACATTAACTTTACCACCCAACATAAAGATTACTGGGTAGTACAAAAGAAATGTTGCTTTAATCTCCTGCAGCAGCACAGAGGAGCTCGGATTTGTCAGTTGCTGGCAGCAGGAGTGATGGTTTGGTGGGGGACCTGGTCTCAACAGCATCCCAGGCTGCATCTGAGGCTGCACTTGGCCCATTAACTTCCAAATTCTGGCTGCATTACCTGAGTGATGGAATATGTAGAGCTGAAGCACAACCAAAATAATTGATCACCCTTAAATCCCATCGAACTCCCCAAGAAGTGGAACAAGCACATACAGAGTACTCAAAGCCCATAAATTCATTTAGCATCAGTTAAAGTCCACCTACTTCCACTGGTGTAAATCTGGAGTAATTCCACTGAAGCATAATAAGGTCAGTGGAGTTGACTAGCATTAAACTGGCATCGTTGAAAATAAATTTTTAGCTGTAAAGAATGAAAGATAAATGTTCTTTGATTTCCTGACCCCACTGTGAAAATGAAATACAAGATGTGGGAACTCTTTGAAACCCATAGAAATGTCTCCGTCTCAGATCTCCCTCCGTTAATCAAAACAAGGCACTGTAATCAGCCCCGATTCTGGGTCTATCTGTAAGGAACAAAGTGAGCTCAGAGAATTAAATCATTTAACACATTATTTCCTTCCTCATTTCAGTGCCGATTGAGCTTCTTGCACAATTTCTGCCCCCGCCCCCCGGCCCCTGCAGCTGGGTTATGCTGCAGCTGCAGGGCTGCTGCAGGGCAAGACAGTCCCAAACATCCCTGTTGGGGGACACAGTCCTAAAAGGGATTCCTGCTTTGGGAGCTTCTCCTTCAGGATCAGAGATGTCTTCTCTGCCTTCCTGAGGTCCGATTTCCTACTTCCTTTACAACCTTCTGAGTAGGAAACGTGGGACAGACCTAAATGGGGAATATTTGCCTGTGCTGTCACACCGCCCCAGCAAAATCCTGACTCTGCAGCCACAGCTTAGATCTTGGAATAATTTAGGTTGGGAAAACCCTCCAAGACTGTTCCCCCAGCACTGCCAAGGCCACCACTAAACTGTGTCCCCAGGTGCCACATCCACATGACTTTTAAATCCCTCCAGAGATGGGAACTCCAGCCCTGCCCTGGGAAGCCTGTTTGGGAGCATCTTCTCGAGGAGTTTCCTGCTGCCTTTCTCGGGTGAAACAAAACCCGGTGGTGTTCCCCACGGCAGAGTAGGGCAGAAATGACATGCTTTAAGCTTACTCTAAGCTTATGTTTGGGGAAAGGCTGAATTATGATTTTTTTTTTTTTTAAAGACAGCACAAGTAGACTCACCAGACTCTTAGAATAACATTATCTACACTGAATTGATAAACCTTGTTTAGGTTTTTTTTTAGATTTTAGATTTGTTTTATAGATTTGCAGTTTCAACTGAAGATTTTTATCAATTGCTCAGAGAATATTCTGAAGATATTTTTGTTGTTTTACATAATAGGAGATGTAATAATTGCATAACCAGTGGCCTGGGCAGAGAAAAAATATTTTCCAGGTGGGATTAGTGCCCTAATATTGCACTGACAATATGAACAATAGGATGGTTTCCAATCTCAGCAACATTTTCTGTGCTTTCTTCCCACCACCCTGTGGCTCTTTTAGAATGAATGGCCATTCTGGCAGAATGAATGGCTATTTCAGTCATTATTTAGCCGTGGAAAAAATCTAACTTTAATTTGAAAGGTGGGATTGGCTTTGCTTCCGGACGGGAGTGTCCACTGAGATCCTACAGGTGCATTCTGCACTCTTGCTTTTCTCTGACCTGTTGAAAGTTTTCATCAGGCTTTGTCCACTAATTGATTTTTTTTTCCCCCCCATTTCACAACTTTCTGTGTTTTTGAGAACTCACCAAAACAGTGAGCAGGAATTTCTGGCCAGACCAAAATCACCCTTCTCAGCAGAACTTGGGTGGTTGGACTTGATGATCCGAAAGGTCTTTTCCAACCTAAACGATTCTGTGATGTTATGATTCTAAAAGCACCCACTGTAGCTTTCTAACTATTTCTATTTCCAATAGATTTCCTGTTAGCTGTGCCTACAGGAAATAAATGCCCAATAAATAGGCACGGGCTCTTAACTAAAGCACTCTGCATTCCGTGCCTGGGAACAAGCGATGACGCTCAATTGACAACTCGCTTCCTCCCCGGTGTCGTTTGGGGAAAGTGTCAAGGAGAAAAACTGCCAGGGAGGGAAATAATAATAAAAGCTGGGTGCTGGGCTGGCTGGGCTTCCTGCAGAGCACAGATGGCTTCCTGCGATAGCTCCTCCCGGCCACCACGGCCCGCTGGGTCCCCCCGACACACGGCGGCTCTGGAGGCTTCGTGGCTGAGCCTGCAGAAGAGAAGGCTCTGGGGAGACCTTAGAGCCCCCTCCAGTGCCTAAAAGGGCTCCAGGAGAGCTGGAGAGGGACTTGGGACAAGGGCCTGGAGGGACAGGAGAAGGGGAATGGCTTCACATGGACAGAGGGCAGGGTTAGGTGGGCTATTGGGCAGAAATCCTTCCCTGTGAGCGTGGAGAGGCCCTGGCACAGGTTGCCCAGAGAAGTTGTGGATGCCAAGTGGGTGGGCTCAGAAACAAAAATTCTGGATGCTTAGATGGCTCATAAGCAATATCTTGCAAGCCTTTCTTTTTAAAGGATTCATGGGCTTACAGATTTACAGCAATATTGGAGATAAAGGAGAACATCTGACAGCTTCCTACTGAAATCAGCAGCAGCTGACAGCTTATCTCGAGATGTTCATAGAAACCTCGAATGGTTTGGGTTGGAAAGGACCTTCAAGTCCATCTCATCCCACCCCTCTGCCATGGGCAGGGACACCTTCCATAGCCCAGGTTGCTCAGGTTGCTGGTGAACATCTGACAGGACCATTATTTACCAATACTATTTCAGTTTTAATCAGTTTGGGGGGTTATTAAATTACTTGCTAGGTCAGTGTGGGCAAAATTCAGTGCCTAGGCTGGAAAAGTTGAGTTGTTCTCTCAGTTACTCCTCTGGTAACTCAGCCATAGAATTTATCTTGATATTCCTTCTGCAAGTGCCTTATGTTTCATTAACTTTAGGACAAGGTGTGGAATGAAAATACTGAAAAGCTTGAAAACTACTCTAAACCCAGGAAATCAACCTTGATTTTCATAGGGAAAGAAAAATGCCTCAGTCTTGCTGAGCTTGGCTCTGGCAAGGGATATTTCATTCTGTATGAAAGCCTGATTTTTCCTTCATTCCAAAGCTTTATTTTGCATGAGTATGAATGATTGTGTGATTGATTGACAGATGGAGACACAGACAGACAGAGACAGACATCTACCAAGGACAACCTCTCTGACTTGCCTTGGCCAACGTTTACTTCAATCACCTCTTGCCTGTACTGGCTCAAATCTCACCCAACTTACAAAAACTTGGAATTTCTGGCAGATATCACTAAGCACACATTTATAATAAATCAAAACACTCATTTTTTCCCTTCCTTTCCCTGAAATGTTTAATTTTCTACCAAGCTGCCCATTTCCCTTTAATTACACAGACAAACCTCCACCTCCAACATCCACACTGGACTCTTTTACAACCATAGTATTTATTGCCAACTGACCCATGGAACCTATTCAGCATATAACCCTCTTTTTTTTCCTTTTTGACCACAATCCATTTCCCCCACGCGCATGTTTCTCTCGCTCCCTGTATCTCATCCCATCCCATTAGCTCTCTGTGCTGAATAGCCTGTTCCAGGACATCAAACTTTAATTTAAACACAAGATGATCAATAAGCTTAGCAAATTGCCTATGGCAACATCAGCAGTTTGAATCAAAGGGTTTTATAGGTAATTTAAAGGGCACCCTCACTCACCCCCACCATGTGGTAGGTACCTATTGCTTGCTTTGCCAAGAACAGCTCAGCTGGCTGAACACGAGGAAGAAGAGCTTTTCCTCCACAGCTGAGCTGGGAAATGGCACAGGGAATCCATTCTGGATGCTTTTGAAAGTGTGTTTTGAACCCACAGAAGACAGGGCATCTCAGGAGGGGGAAAAAAAGCCTAACTCTCAAGACTTGTTAGAAAACGCCGACAAATCAGAGCTTAGAATCAATATCAGCACTGATGAAACAGAGATGGAAAAGGAAAACACTCACACACTTGTCAGTCCAGCCCTCCTCTGTGCTGCTGTGGCTTGGGACCACCATGTTTTCACCTGAGGGAGGGGAAGCCATGATTTAATCTTTTCCTAAAGTCTCTGCAGTTTGATTTCCAGGCATGCGGGCACCCTTTGGCCTGACACATGGAATCACTGAATAACAGAATGGTTTGGGTTGGAAGGGACCTTAAAAACCATCTCATTCCAACCTCCCTGCCATGGGACACCTTCCACTAGCCCAGATTGCTCCAATCCCCATCCAGCCTGGCCTCGGGCAGCCCCACGGATCCAGGGGCAGCCACAGCTTCTCTGGGCACCCTGTGCCAGGGCCTCCCCACCCTCACAGGGAAGGATTTCTTCCTCGTATCTAAACTCACCCTCTCTCATTTTAAAACCATTCCCCCTTCTCCTGTCACTCCACAACCTGGGAAAAAAAGATGGTCTTCTTCAGGACCCTTGAAATCTTGTGGTAGGAAAGGGAATTCTTTGGGCAGTGGGTAGCAGCAGCAAACACGTCTGGCCTCTTTCAGACACACAAGCATTATTTAGGAGCACAGGGGGTCCAAAAGGCCCTTGCAGGAGGGGATATATGGCTCTAAAGGCACTTAGCTCCTAGCTGGCTCCAGGTCGGAAATTACACAATGGATGTTGAAATGTTGGCTTGTTGAAAAGTTGTCATTCGAGTAATGGATGCTTTATTTCCTGTTTTTGCTGAAAGCTAAAGCGAAACATAATTAGCAAGTGAGAAAGCAACCTTGGCAGCCAAACAAAAAAAGCACATTTTGGGCGCCTGAGCCAATTAAAATTGTTTATGTAGCTCACGAACAATATTTTTCTCCAAATCATTAAAACAGAGAATTCATCATAACACAGCCAGGCCTGCTGCTCCCAGCCCTGCTCCTGTGCCAGGCTGTCAGCTCCCAAGGATGGACTGAGGGCACACTGTGATGTCCAGGATGCTTTAGGGATCAAAGAGAAAAGGGGAAAGCTCAGCTTCCATTTCTTCTGGGTTTGGGATAATCCTGAGCACAGGAGTACTTTAATTTGCCTTGGAGATTGGAATGCCAATTAATTATAAATTAAAAATCTCTTTTTTCAGCCTTTTTTCTCTCTAAAATCAGCGTTGAAGAACCCCCCACTATTCTTTTTAATACTTGAATCCATGCCCTGCTTGATTCTCACGTGGATGCCCAGAGATTGCTTCTGATGATGTAAGGTCTGGCTTCTCTTCTTGCTACATGAGAAAATAATCCTTTAGGAAAAAACCAGTGGATGGACAACTATTCCTGCTCTTTATCATGATGCCCATCTGCTCCCCTTGTAACAAACTGTTGTGCTTTCCATTTGAATCCTCAGCTTTCACTCCTGGAGGTGAGGCCATTTCATGTGAAATATTTCAGTGCATTTTTATGAATTGGCCCCTTTTAATGTTTTGCTTGCAAAATTAAATCTGGTTGTGAAAATTATCACCGCCCTTCAGTAAAATTTATACGTGGCCTGAAATAAAAAACAAAAGGGAATGGGTTGATATGGAGGAGGAACAATTTCTCTCACCAAGCAATAAAGATGAAGTGCATACACTCGCCAAATTAGTGCTGTCTGTGTCTAGACATGCCCAAAGCTGTGTTTTTCTGTAGATTTGTTTTGCTTGTAACTTTTGTTTTTGCTTGCTGCCTATTTCTGGCCGCGTTTGGTGCATGTGTGTTTATGTTACCGAGCATCGCCCGCTTTGTTCCGAGACTTTCAGAAGGAAAAATGGATTGGGCGTGACGTGCCCTGGGAATGTTCTCCAAACAAAGCTCTGGGTGGGTGTTCAGGCTGTTTTGACTTGCCCTTGGTGCAAAGTCAAGAGTATTTTGTGAGTGGACTCATGGATGGGAGCTGCTGGGAGCAGAAATCCTGGGCTCAGGCTCCGATCCCCACTGGGCTGAAGGGATAAAGAGGCTCCTTGTTATTTACAGTGCAGAAGTTCTTGTGCTTAAACACAGCTCATGGATCTGTAATCCTGGAATGGTTTGGGTTGGAAAGGACTTTAAAACTCATCCAGTCCAACCCCCTGCAGTGAGCAGGGATGTCTTCAACTAGACCAGGCTGTTCAGAGTCCCATCCAACCTGGCCTTGAGTGTTTCCAGGGGCATCCGCCACCTCCCTGGGCAACCTGTGCCAGTGCCTCACCACCGTCACAGGGAAAAGTCCATAAATACACAAACCTGGGTGAAGGGAGGGACAAACCACATGACCAGGAACAGCAAAGGCAAGGTCTTCCTGGTGGGAGTCACTGTGGAGGACACCAGGCACCACTGGAGCCGTCGTGGCCCTTCTGCAGGCACACCAGCAGGGCATGATGAGGGTGAAGTTAAGCTGTTTCACTTTGTAAGAGTGGTGAGCATAAAATTAGTAACGAAACGTGATGTGTGTGGTCTTACCTGATCAAACAAGATATCCTCATCCATGAAATGTATGAGCCCTGAGTGGATTTTCTTTGATAAATGCCTCTCACTGGAACAGCCTGCGATGGGGTAGAGAAAGGAGCAGCCTGGTAAGGCCACGATATCCTGCAACCCACTTGGAATGAAACAATTGCTTGTCTCAAAGGCAACGATTTGGCCAAACCATTGCTATTGTGAGGTTGTGGGTTTGGTGTTGCTGTCATTGTGGCATTAATACACAGAGAAATTCAGATAGTTTATCAGCATCCATTAAGGAATGGGAGGAAATTAGGACAAAAGCCTGTTGTTTATTCAAGGTTGTGTTTTATTTATCCTCTGGCTTTTAAAAGCCTCTTATTTTATGTGCCTTCTGGGCACATGGGCTTTAGTTTAAAAACATCACCACTAAAACAAACAACCAAACTGACAAAAGTCGTTTTGGGGAGAGCAGCTGAGATGTAAAAGAAGCTCAGCACTCGCAGTACCCCTTGAGGTAAAAACTTTCTGCCAAGGTCTGAAGGACCATGACCCCTGGATCAGACCAAACAGGGAAATCGTGACTCCTGGCAAAGCAGATGTTCCTCCTTGGGCTCTTCAGACTTTCATCTGTGAGCTCTGAGCAGCGCAGGCTCCTGCCAGGGAGGTTGGGAGGTTGTGGGGGGGGATATGGGACTGGGGGATGTGATCACATCCCTGTGTGTCCAGACTCCAGCTCATCCAGGGGCTCAGCTAAGCAATGAGCACTTCCATGTTTAATAGAGGGGGAAAAACAGACAGGAAAAGCAGAGACCAAAGGACAAATATTTCTATTTCTGGGGACACACGATAAGTGTAAAACATTGGGACCTTTCTTGCTGATACCAACTGATTTTCCAGCCTCTTCTCTGACAGCTCAAGGTTCATGTATTTTCCTTCTTGTTACTCATGGTTAGACTCACCAAACAGCAAAATATCGGAACATTCCAAAATGGTCTATTGACAGAATTTTTGTTTTCTGTTTTATTTCCTCCTTTCCTCATCCATCAGGGATTGTCATAAGCTCTGTGCTGAGGGCAGACTCAGCCGAGCAGGAAGAGCTGTTAAAATTCTCCTCCAGGAGAATTTGTTTTCACAGATTTCTCAGATTTCACAGCTTCTCCTTCACCACCACCCCACATACCCTGACCCACCTGACCAGGGTGGGACCCTGAAGTCTTCACCTGCAGTCCAGCAATATGGGAAATCCTTTCTGACCTGCCTTCCCTTTGCTCCCTGACCATCTCTTCCAGTTGGATTCTGTGTTGTTAACCAAATTCAGTGTTCCTGTTTCCTTTTAAAAACCAGAACGATCGCCTCTGTTATCCAGATGTAAATACTGTGCACAGCTGTCGTCGTGTGGACTGAGGGCTGTGTGGGTGTGCTCATGGATGGATGGATGGAGGTCCTGCTCAATGAAATGATATTGATGCAGCTCCTGATGGATGAAATTAATTTACCTTGCCACTTTGGACAGGGTTAAAAGGCCATTATGGCAAGCAGTTGTGTAAGAGAACCAACGTTACACCCCCCACTGCTCCCGTGCGCATTCACATGTGTTGGGGAACAGCTATTTTTAGAAAGAATTTCCAAGGGAGGTAACCTGAATGGGAATAAAGAGCAGGAAGGGCGTCACCCAAGGATCTTCATCATTGCTCTACTCTAGGGCAGCTCTTCCCCCTTGACTAACGTTGCTCCCAAACTGGGGGGGCACTCAGGAAAGGGCTGGCACCCTTGCCCCCCTGCCCTGTCCTTGCACACTCCAAGGATTTTTTTAGGTCCTGTTGAGGAAACACAGCAGTGTTTGGAGAAGCCAAACAGGGAGGCAAAGAGGAACCAGGGCTCTTTTAAAACACTTTGGCTACAAAAAAATTGTCCTGAGCTGCTTTTTTTCTGCGCTCGGCGCGGAGGGAGCAGCAGCCAATTGCGTTATAGCGCTGCTGATTACTTATGATTCCCTTCCTGTGAGGACAGGCCCTGATGTGTTGTTTTTTGATAACACTGGCTCCTTTAGAGCAATAACCCTGGTACAGTTTCCTGCCTAATCGGAGAGCAATTACTGTACCTCAAAAGGGAGAACGTTGAGAAGAGCCCGGGCTGAGCTCAGAAGTGATAACAGGAACATTTTCTTGCTAAGCCGTGGTTGGGCTGGAGCTCATTCGAGCATCTCTCATGGCAATACGTGACAAAAATCAAAGAGAAGGGAGAGGCTGAGGGCTGTTCTTGGGTACCACGTTCCACTAGGATCAGATCCCCTGGTGCTTGCGTGGCTGGGAAGTGCTGGTGCCCATCAATTGTAGAGGACATGGAATCTTCTCCTTCTAGGCCCTTCACCTGAATTTTCTGTAGTTTAGGAGTGAACAGTTCTGCTGATTTCTGACCTGTGTTAATTGACCTGGTGGCCTCGGCCTGGTGCTCACTGGGGGCAGGTGACCATGTCCAGAAGGAGAAGGCTCCACTGCCGTGGTTTGCAGAGGTGTTACTGCCTTTTAGCAAATTCATTTGCCAAACCTCTGTGGGAACAAAAATCAAAGTTTTAAGGGGCTGACAGGTTATTCCAGCAGAGTGGTGTAGCCAAAGACAGTGCTACCCCATAGCTTTGAAAAGGGACTGGCAAGGGAAATATTTCTGGGGGGAAAAGTAGTTTCTGCTTGGACTGCTGGCATATTTCTGGTGCTCCAGTGCTTTCTTTAGGACTCATGGCCTTCCACCTAAGGCTGAGGCTGTGCTTTGGACCTCCTCTGTGGAGAAGTCCCTGGCTACAAAGGGTGTGTGCCTGTGGCAGAGAAGCGCTATCGCCCTGGAGTCGAGCAGGGAGAGGAAATGACTCAGTCATCAAAAGGCCCTCCTTCCTCAGGGAACTGTCCTTAATCAGTATTATCCCGTTACAATAATACCATTTCAGAAGGACTGGGAACCAGAGCACTTGCGTAGCCATGTAAACTGCTTCCTGTATTTGCCAAACAAAACAGCATTCAGCAATTAATAGAATTTAGCTGTTAGTGCTGCCATGATAAAACAACAACCCTGGCTGTTCCTCCTGCAAAATGTTTGGTGCGATCCTTCCCCTAGGAAAAGTCCTTTTCTTTTGGCTCCCTGTTACCTGCTGCTCCAGGAGAGAATAAATAAGAACAAACAAGATTTGTGGCATTTTGCTTGGCTGAAAGTGTGTGTCATAGCTATGGAAATTGTCCTCATTACCCTTGCAAGAGCTACTGCAAAGCTTCCTCCTGGGATGCCCTGATTAGTCATTGCTTTAGTATTAAGCTGGGATACTTTGTGCTGCTTGCCAGGGATCCTGTGCAATCTCTACCTTTTGGTGCTTGATAATAGGCAGCTCCCAAAATTGGCAGCGGAGGCGATGGGATGGAGCGGTGGGTCCTTGGGAGCCCGGGGCCGGGAGCGTTGCAGAGACGCCGCTCGCCGTAATTAACTCTGATTAGACACGGCCACAGCTGGGCAGCAGCTCAGCAACAAATGGCCCCTTTTGTTCTCCTTGGATTTGACAGGAGAGCAGCTCATGGCGTGACAAGGAAAGGCCGCTTGTGACCTGCTCTGCCCTTGCCAGCTCTGGCCATCAGTCACCGCGGCGCCTGAGCACGCAGGGCCTCGAGGCCAACTCCCACTCAATCCCAGAAGGGTTTGGCTGGGAAGGGACCTGGAAGATCATCCAGTTACAGGGCAGGGACACCTCCCACTAGCCCAGGTTGCTCCAAGCCTCGTCCAACCTGGCCTTGGACACTGCCAGGGATCCAGGGGCAGCCTGGGCTTCTCCACCCTCACAGGGAAGAATTTCTCCCCAGTATCCAATCTAAACTCACCCTCTCTCATTTTAAAACCAGTCCCCCTTCTCCCATCACTCCATACGCTTGCTCAAAGTCCCTCTCTGGAAAACATGAATGAAAAGCATCCTTGCATGAGTAAATTTGGATGCGGGAATTTTCAAATATGTAAGGGAACCTCCGCTGACATGTGGAAAACCCACCGAGTAAAACTTGAAAGCTGCCTTTCTGTTTTTCCTGACAATGCAAAAAAAAATTGACTATTATCACTCAGCCAGTGATTTGACCAAAAAAGAATCATTCAGGATGCCCACTTACCCAGGATGACTTCACCAGTGAGGGCTTTTCTCCTGAGGATGAATTAGCTGATAACCAGACTCGGCATGGGCATTTCCACATGCTTTGCTTTGAAGCCTTTGCAAATGCACAAGGATTACAGCAAGGCTGGAACAGAGGAAGAGAACGTGGCCCTTTGCTTTTCTTGGAAATGTGGGCTACAAACTTTCAGCATCTGCCTCCACTGGTTCCTGCTTACTGGGAATGATAAAAATTGAACACTGCGTTTTCTCATCGCAGGAACTTGTCAGGAAAAGACTTCCCCTGAAGTATTCTGTACACAAGATGTGTGCTGAGCAAAAAAACCCCCACTCCATGTCTGAATTCAAACTGCAGAGCACAAAGAGAGAGAGAGATGGTACCAACACACCCCATGTGAGACATGACAAATCACAAGAAGTTACAAAAATAAATAGTTTTCATAGAACTGCCAGCAAGGGGCCAGAGCTCCTGCTGAGCCACCACCCTTTACCTGACTTCTAGTCAGAACTTGAGAGAAACAGAGGTTAAAATTCTTCTCTGCATTGGATAAAAGCAGCAATGGATTTTTGGGAGCATTTGGGACTGAGCCTAAATCACTGAAATCAAAGGATTCTTTCCACTGGCTTTGTGTTAGAAAATAAAACTGATTTGGGGAGAAAGGATCGTCTTTGAAGGGCTCAGGAGATGTTAATTCAGCTCTTGTCCCAGGGTGTTCTTGGGAAGAGTACCTTGTCTGCCTCTGGAAGTTTTCCACTTGCACAGTCCTTCCTTGCTAGCACCTTCTGCCTGGCTCGCCCTTGGGAACTGTTTGTGTAGGATCCATCCCAGACCTGTGTTTGCACAGCAGCCATCACACTGCGCTCCCAGCTGGGTCACAAAGAAGGACACTGGAAAGAATGGAGCAAGTGATTTGATGGGAAAAATATCAATCAGGAAATATTCTTTGTAAAATGAGCAGTTCAACCGCATGAAGACATGAGAATATTTTGTACTGCACTAAGACTCTTAATTTTAAATCCTTGAGTCATTTTGGGCTCACTTGCTGAGCTGGAGATAAAAAATCAGAGACAAATCAAACTAAAAGAGGAGAGATTTTGGTCAGTATTTAGGAAGGAATTGTTCCCTGTGAGAGTGGGGCGGCCCTGGCACAGGGTGCCCAGAGAAGCCCAGGCTGCCCCTGGATCCCTGGCAGTGTCCAAGGCCAGGTTGGATGGACCTGGAGCACCCTGGGACAGTGGAAGGTGTTTCTGCCCATGGCAGGGGTGGGAATGGGATGAGCTTTAAGGTCCCTTCCAACCCAGAGCAGTCTATGCCTCTGTTAACCATAAACCTGTGTGGCACATCCCTCATTTCTAGGCTGAATTTCTATATTATCCAAAGAATTGAAATCCTCAACCTCCTTCACGCAGCTTTCTGAGTCAGTAATTAACAACAGTAGTACTGGCAAGCCTGGCAGGTTGTTCCTAACAAGCAGGAAGCACATTTTAAATGAACAGTGAAATTTTGGGAAAGCACTTTGAACAGATTCTCCTTCTTCATTAGAGTATCAGAAGTAACATCCTTATTTCTGCGTCTCTCACCATTCTCCCCTCCTTCATTTCACCAGCCTAATTGGGATAGGAGCCCTTTTTCCCCTCTGAATTTCCTACCCATGCATCCCATAGACACATTATGGTCCACAATAAATCCTGAGCAACAGGGATCCAAGTGTGCTCAATGTCTGCAATCACCCAAGGCAGATTTGCTTTGTTTATTATGGCAACTGATCAGGAAAATCTTCTTTCCAGATAATAACGTTACCTCAGAAAGAGCAGAGGCACGATAAATCAAAAAAACCTTGGCAATACAAAGGGGGAAAAAAAAAATACTTGGCATGCCTGGGTAAAAGATAAAAGCCCAGGTGGGTAACTATTGCACCGAGCATGATTCAAAGCCAGTCTTTCCTGGGAGCAAAATGATGTTTGGCAGGATAGCAATAGAGGAAAAAAAATAGGGTTTTCCCAGCTTTATTGGCAAAGATTACAAAGGGTCAGATCCATCATGCCTTTGTTAGACCAAGTCCATGGAGACTTTCCTTGACACAACCAGATCTATCAAAAGAGGAAGAAAACACAGTTAGCAGCCAGCACTAAGGGATTCTTGTCAGGTTCCCCCAAATTACTTGGAAAATATCTTTCCTTCAATTCTAGGCTTGTCCCTGGGTATTAAACATCTGCTCAATTGTAGAAATACTCGAAAGATTACTGGGAGATGAAACTAAGAATAAAATAAAAGGTTTTCCAGTGCAGGCTGATAATATGTACACACACCCAGTAAAACAGATCCCCTCCCCATCGTCTGTGACACAGCAGGGAAGGGACTCGGGTGAGATTTGTCACCTGGACCATGTTCCAACTCCTCCCTCGTTCCCTGAGTTTCTTCATACATCTGTAATTATCCATGATTTTATGATACACCATCACAGCAGTCTGCAGAGGCTTCAGCTCTCAGGTGTTCACCTATCACAGCAGCCATGCCACAAAACAACACAGCTGCTGGCCTAAAACGTCTGCAGACGAAAACCTAATCCTAAAAAACTCTCAAAAACATGCAAAAATTTGGGTGGAACTCAACAGGTGTAAAATCTCTTGGGTATTTATGTGCCTGAGCGGTTCCAGATCAGCAGCACATCCACAAGCAGAACACCAATTTCCGTACTCAGAACTGGCACTTAAGAGAATTTCCATGGTGGGATATTTAAGAAAGGTAAAATAAATGTTGTGGATTAGCGCAGAGGGACTGGGCCACGTCACTGGGAATATGGGATGGCTGCTTGCCCACCAGCCATCCAAACTGGCCCCCCTCGAGGGCTGTGGGTACCTGGGAGGGTGGGGGCTCCCAGAGGACGGCTGGTTGCTGTTCCCACTGGATCCCAGCTGTGGGAAGCTGGGAGGAAATCAGCTCTGTGTATGGTATTCCCTCGAGGTCCTTCCTCAGAGGGTAAAAAGCTTTTGAAGAGGGATGGTGGGAGGATGAAAAGATATTTCTGGCACATCCCCGACTGCTGAAGGAAACTGCTGGAAGGCAGCCTGGTCTCCTGAAGGTGCGCTGACAGAAATCCCTAGGAATGAGCGATTCCGCTGGCCCAGACCCACCACCCCCACCTGAGGCCATCCCTTTCTGCCTGCTCGGGGCTGGAGGTCTGAGCTGCCCAAACTGTGTCCTGGGCGGCCACTCCCGCTGTCCCTGAAGGAGCTGATAAAGCCACTTAACAAGGGGGCTGGAAAGGCACGGGATAAACAGAGCCCGGGCAGATGCTCCTCTGCAGCGAGGCGATAATGGGGGCACGGCTATCCCTCCTCCCACACGTCCCGGCCCCTCGGAGCAGGAGGAAAGGGAAAGGAAAGGCTGTGTGGTCAGGGGCGAGCCCACCACCCCTGAGCCGCCCTTATCGGCCGGCCCAGAGGCACAAACACCCCTTTCACAGGGGCGTGTAAAACACCCTTCAGCGCGATAGCAACGGCACCAACCGAGAAATGGCCCGTGAAAAGGACTAAAAACAAAAACTTCGGGGCTGCTTTTTTTATTTCCTGCCCTCTTTTTTTTTTTTTTTTTCTCTAAAACCATCCTGAAGCCACGTCTATTTTTCTGGGAAAGGGCCCCCCCGAACACCCTCCCATCACGTATCACATTATGTGTCACATATATTTCACACTGACAGGAGAAAAGGGAAGCGTACAAAATGTCCCGAGCTCTGGGAAACCCAAATCCTTGCTCAGCAAGTGCTGATCACATCCACTTCAGTGCTGTGGGAGCTGCAGGGGCTCAGAGTTCACCCAAGGCACACGTGGATATAATAAATTAGGGGTTTGCAGGAGGGAGAGCTCTAAAAAGGAAAATATGGGCGGGGGGGAAACAAGGGGGAAACAAAAATGAAAGGATGTGAAGTGACACAGTGGAGAGGAAAGCTAAGGAATGGGATGCTATATTTAATTAAAGTCCAAAATGTAGCTGGAACACAAAGAAGCCACATGGTTTGCTGTCACAGGAGTAATGGAGTGCATCTGCTTTTGTCATCAACCCTGCTTATAGGAACAATACACAGAAGGGCTTTTAAACTCAGGTTTTAAATATCTAATATATCTATCAATTAAAAGTTAGCGCTAATGGGGGCTTTTTGCCCATAAAAGGCATGTGACAATGCCAATGGGTGGGTTTAGGTTGGATATTGGGCAGAAATCCTTCCCCGTGAGGGTGGTGAGACCCTGGCACAGGCTGCCCAGAGAAGCTGTGGCTGCCCCTGGATCCCTGGCAGTGTCCAAGGCCAGGCTGGATGGGACTTCAAGCACCCTGGGCCAGTGGAAGGTGTCCCTGCCCATGGAGGGGGTGGAATGAGAGGATTTTTACGGTCCCTTCCAACCCAAACCCTTCTGTGATTCCGTGATTCCGTGACCCTGTGGTTGTACATTACACATGAAGGACCAGACCCAGCACATCTTTGTGTATGAAAGATCCCACAACACTTTGCAAGAACGGACTTGTCAGGTTGTGAGGCAGTGCTGAATCCATATTTAGCCGGGATCACAGGAACACCAGAGCAGTGAATCAGTTAAAATTGGGAAAGGCTGCGGAACACGTACAAAAATAACACCACTACAAACAGTTGTGGGAGTGAGAGACTCGCAGGTGCCTGGCTGAAGGCAATCCTTGCCTCAATCCTGGCAAAAGGTGACTCTGCTGATCAAAATAATTATGGAGGTGAAAGTTTATTGTCAGTACAGAGGACAAAAAAAACTCTGCAAAAATCGTAGCCAGTAGATGAGAGCTGGTTTTAGAGGGAGTGGTGAGAGAAAAGCAGCGTGGCTTCGGATCAGGATGAAGGTGCATCAGTCAGATATGCAGATTTTTGCAGTTTATGGGGGGGAAAAAATAAGGAAGAATGGGGTTTCAAAGTCCTCGTTATTTTCCTTGATGCTATAAAGGCATTTTATTTGGAGGGAGCCATTAGAGAAGGCAGCAAAAACGACACAGCAGTTCAGACAAGCACGTTGGTAGGACAAATGTTGGGAACTCCTGCAGTGCTGCAGGAATTGGGGAAAATTAAGCAACTGGTTCAATCCAAGCCTGGTATGAAACAAAGAGCCAGGAATGTTCCAGCGCTTCCAATGGACATTAGGGTGGTAAATGAGTGGGAGCATGTGACAGGGGAAGATCTAAACCTCACATTATGCAAACGGCATTGCAGGATCCTCAGAGGAATGAGGGAACGCTGGCTCTCTTTGCTAAACTGGCAAAATCACCGCAGTCATCCTGAGGTTTAAAATCTGTTGGGAAGAAAAAGAAAGTGTTTCTGCTTTGGAAAGAGCAGGGATTTCTGTATAAATATGCCCGGGGAGTCTAATTGGTGCTAAGGAAAAGGAGGAAAAAAGTACAAAGATTTGCTTAGCCAAGAGCTTAAAACATGAAAGCATCAATGTGCTGAAAGGGAGCACTAACACTCCGTAGGCTCTGACTAAATACATGCTGTACACATCAATTGCATCTTTAAGGGACCCAGATGAGAGTCCCTTAAAGACATTCCTGCACCCACACAGGGCTGAATGGATCCCCAGCTCCATGGCTGGACCTTCCTGATGGGAATAGGACTGCCAGGAATTTGTCAAAGCTCTAGACAAGGGTGTTATACAACTCCTGTGCCTGCAGAAGAAGAAAGAAAAAAAAAGAGCCAGGAAAGAAGACGTATTAAAGTCTCTGCCTTGGCCAAACTCCAACTCAATTAATTAAAATCCTCCTTTTAAAATTCCTCCTGAAGTTTCAGCTGGATAATACATCCTTCCATGCGTGCCCTGTGAGGCTGGAGGAGGCAGAGACCACCACAGAGCCACCGATGGGTACCACGGGTGCTGCACACAGCCCTGGGGTCGGGTCGGGATTGGGGAGGCCCTGGCACCCTGGAAATTGGGAAGTGCTCGGCAGAGAGAAGGTGATGAAACCAGAGAAAACCAGCAGCAGTCAGTTTGCTGTAAATCTTCCTGCCGGGCAATGTATTTTTTTGGTAAACGTTCTCAAGAAACCTCGCTTCTGCCTTCTAGTGGGGAAAAGACAGGAGAGCAGTGCAGGAGAGAGAATTCCTGAAGGGAAAATTGGCTTTGGATTCCTCACCACCACTATTAACAAGACTCCAGCAGAAATCTTGTCTTTTTTTCACTCGTAACAATGCCTGCTGTGTTCACTTCACACCCTGACTCCATGGATTGCCAGGGTACAAACCCCTTTCGAACCTGCACTCTGAAGAGGAAGGACAAAGTGCAGCACCTGGCAGCAGTCACGGCACCGAAGGGCTCCATGGATTTTTTTAATTCTCTGTGGAGGTCCCAGCAGTAATCTTAGGATTATGGAATGGTTTGGGTTGAAGGGATCTTAAAAACCATCTTGTTCCAGCCCCCTGCCCTGGGCAGGGACACCTCCCACTATCCCCAGGTTGCTCCAAGCCCCTGGAGCAACCTTGGACACTTCCAGGGATGGGGCAGCCACAGCTTCTCTGGGCACCCCACTCCAGTTTTAGCCCAAACTCTTACCAGGATGATGAATTTTACAAATAATTTAAAAGTTTTATCAGCACCTACTTAATAAAATGGCATTGCTTACTCATCCTTGGAACAGGCAATCCAGACCTTCTCCTAATAAAACTAAACCAAAAGCTTCACCTTCTCTAACACTTCCAAGATTGTTTTTTCCAAATAGCCGTCTCTGATGTGCTGTTGGCCACTAGAGATGGATACATCCGGTGGGAATAATCATGGAAAAACGCCCAAAACCCGAGGATTGCCTCCTTTCCTTCACCACACTCTTCCTCACCAGCAGGAGCCAGAACTGAGATGCCTCCCTCTTCCTCCTTCAAACCGCCGTGACTGTCCCGTGTCCCTCAGATAAATCCTGGAGCTCAAGGGATGAGCTGAAAATGGGGCTTTAAAGCAGTTCTTGAACGCTCTCTAGTGGTTAAAGAGCAACTACTGCTAATGGCACCTTCCATCACCTTCTCAATTTTAATCAGTCACTCGCAGTGACTCATGCCTCTCAGAGATAAAAAGATTTTTAAATTAAGGTCATAATTATGGTTGCAATTATAATAAGATTTTCTTACAATTTATTCTTAGGCACTGGAGTGGTGTTTTTCACTATGCAAAGTGCAGAGAGAGTTTAACATCACTCCTGTGCATGAAAATAACATTTATCTCCTTGACCAACCAACAGTTTTCATCCAAACTGTGTGATTGCTCACTGAGGATTCATCTTATTCACAAATATGAAGATTTTCCTGCCTATTTTCCCACCTATTGCAGGATGCCTGATTTCCAGAGTGGCCACTCAAGGTCCTCGCAGACGCCCTGAATGTATGTCACCAAAAACGCTCATTTTTTGTTTTGCAGCAGAAAACAAAGTCGGGAAAGAACTGGGTGACCCAGTTATGGAAACCTGGCAGCTCCCAGACCAAAGGACAGATTAAATCGAGGAACATGCCACAGCCAGCGATGACAAAATCCTGGTGTTGGGTTGGAATCATTAACAGATCACAGGCCCGCGTCCACGGGAATATTTGCATGGACCATTATTTACATACCTTTCCACAGTTTAATTGCAACCTGTCCAGCAAAAACAAACACCCTGCTTCACAGACACACGTTATTTGAATGTTTTCTTTTATTTTTGTCTGCTATCTGTTTACTTTGAGGCCGTGCCTTCTTGTTTGCCTGCCTTTCTCTTCACAGCTGCTTCCTTCATCATCATCGGTTTAAACACCAGGCTGCTTTCCAAGTAGATTGGGAAATTGCTCCAGTAACAATCCTGCACAAAAACCCTGGGTCTGTAAGGATTGTATCCCCAACATTTCTTCCAAATCCCACATTTTTCAGCTGTCCAGCTCTCCCAAGCCCTCCCGTCCCCAAACAGATGTGGAGACATAAAACAAAGCTCAGGGGTGGCTCCGTGAGCGGCTGATGCAAAGCAGCTCCCAAACTTCATGTTTGCCAGGAAAACTTCCTGTTAGCCAGCAAATTGCACTCCCTGCTAATTTTTCATGACATTTCCCAGCCTGACGGAAACTTCTCACTTATTAAGTCATTAAAATATGGTGTCATTAATTTTATTTTCTAAGCAGATGATTGTTCTGCCTTCGCAATTCTCGGAGTGTAACGCGTTATAATTGCACCGTGTTAGTTACTAATGTCAGGGAATGAGAACTACACATCGTTTGGGTTTGGGGTTTTTCTTAACTTTAAATCTTTCATTGCTCCTCAGCAAGGTGTGCTACAGCTTCCTCAGGGAAAGCTGCTCCCACATTTCTCATTTCCTCTGCTGCAGTAGGGTCTCACCCTGTGTGTTTGCAGGCGCCTGGTGGATCATTCAAGGCCCCCGAAACACATTTATGATCCATTCATCACTGGGGTGCTGGGGCACAGAATTGCCCAGTGGACTTGAAGACTGTGGACTTCAAGTATAAAACTATTGAAGCACAGGCAAAAATTAGGAATAAATCTGAATTTATGCAGGTGATCTCCTTACGTGTTTTCACATTTTTATGGCTTGCGGGGGTTGTGATTTGTTTGGCCCTTTTTTTGGCCCATTTGGGGCTTTTTTCACTGCAGAAGCATTTGCAATGCTTTGGTGGAAGTTTTAGTGGAAGAATTCTTTAGTTCAGCTTCCCTGGGATGGATATGGCCTTGAGGAACACACAAATGTGTTTCCTCTGAGAGTGCTGAGCACACAGGAAGGAAAAGGGCTGCAGTGCCAGTGGGCACTCCTGGAGACAGCACACTCGGGAAGGCAGCTGTCACACCAACAGATTTGGAAATAACTTGTTTAGAGCAACCATTAATTGCTGTTTAGCATAGAGTCTGGGATTAGTCTTCCTCAAAATAGCCCAGCTGAGCCTCCAGTACTGACTGGAGTGGGAGAATTGTCAGCTCTTCCTTGCTCTCCTCTGGGCTGGAGGTGTTTTATCCTACGGGGGTAAAGGCTTTCTGCCTTCCTGGTGCCAGTATTTATTGTGAGCTGTAATTCTGTTCACTGTGAGGAAATGACATCTCTGTTGTCACTTTATCTGCTGAACAGGCTGATGGGTGGATGCTACCATCCAACTGTCATGCAGAAAAGTACTCAAATATAGTCAATATATTGCGAACCTTTAAATACACCTGACTCACAGGAGAAATCCTCAGAAGCTCAGAAAGACAGGAGATTTGTGCTTAAATACACAAATGGAAAGAAAATGGTAAAACATCCTGTGGTTTTCTTCTCTTTTGCTCCATGGTTACATTATAAAGATTGCACAGAGGAACTGGAAGGTACAACCTGTACCTACCCCTTGCTAAGGGTTGTTTACTCCCAGCTCTCTCAGCCACACTTGCTAAGAACACTTGTATTCTCCACACAAGAACATTTTGTTGGAGAGGTTTTAAGTATTTCCTGTCCCTTTCTGACCTGGCAAACAGACATTGGGTTAAGAAATGTAAATTATATCATACAGCCTGAGCTGAGCAGGTCAGTACAAACAAGCAGAGGACTCAGACTGTGGAGAGGCATCCCCTCACCTCAGCTGTTTCTGGGAGAAACTTTGCCATTTGAAAGCTCTTAAGAAGAGTTTTTAGACTGGGAAGCAAAATTAAAGCAACAAGTTGATGTGGCCACCTGAAAATTAAGCTGTGTACTTGGATCTCCCTGAATTAAGTTAGAGATGCTCTACCTTTATTCATTAAACATCCCGCGTGATTGGGAAATAAAGGAGGTAACAGGCAACATGAATTTGCCACAGCCAAACTGTGCCAGACTATTTCAGTTCCTTCCACAGATGGACAGAGGAGAAGCAGAGGAAAACCAGAGGAAAACCTCCTGACTTTAATATGATTTCTGATACTCTCTCACACAACTCAGAAGCAGCCTGAGAAATCATGACCCAAGCAAGAACCACAGTAAAGTGGGTACAAAGCCAGTCTAGGTAAAGAATTATTTCCAGGGATTCCCTGTCAAAAGGAAAGGAGGTGTCAAGAGAGGAATTTGTCCTATATCAGCATTTTGGATTCCCTAGAATAGCCAGTCATCTTTCACCTTAAGTTACTTCCAATTTCACTCCTCCTTTACCTCTGTTACTCATGTGATGTGCAGGAAGATTCTGACGTGCCCCTGGGGGAGTGTGAGGTTTGATTGGCAATTTTCAGGTGTCGTGACCATGAATAAATTATGAATATAATTAGCAAAACCCATTGTTTCCCTAATGACCATGCCTGACCAAAGCAGCTGAAGAGATGAAGAGCTCAGGCACAAATTTCCTGAGTGGGTAAGAGGGCAGGCAGTGGATCTGCTCATCTATTAAGATTTGGGCTCCTCCATCCATAGAGAGAGTCATAGAAATAAAGATAACATAATTCTATTCATAGAAATAAAGGTAAAAAGTTGGCATTAGGCACACCATGAGCCCCACGTTACCCATTCCATCTACAGTAAAACCTGGCCCTTGGCAGCATCCTTGCCTTTCA
Organism: Coloeus monedula; assembly: GCF_965178545.1. NCBI lineage: Eukaryota > Metazoa > Chordata > Aves > Passeriformes > Corvidae > Coloeus > Coloeus monedula. The sequence continues at coordinate 1,979,471 of NC_138786.1, read as the reverse complement.
ACTATTGATTTTCATGACACATTTCAGCACTGGGTTGAATATCCTTTCAGTAAGAGCCTTTTTTTCACTCCACAGTTACACAGCACAGGTCTTTGAGGAAAAAAAAAAAGTAATATTTTCTGAGGTGATTACAAGTTTGGGATGACAACCTCTGTAGATGTTCTCCAGAATTAAAGATCTAAGACACTCAGGCTATGACAAGCCTAAATTTGACTTACAGCCTCATGATACTCTCCTTTCAGTGGCTGTGATACACTAAAGTGGCTGAAAAAAAAAAAAACAAACCAAAATTGAACAGAATATTGTTATTTAAGAAGATGCTTTAGTTGGGGCTGCAGCATTTGTCACAACACCACCCAATATGTTCCTTAGCAGTAAGGAAATAAAGACAGAATTTCTTGATCTAATTTACAAATACAAAAAGATGACTGAAAGAGTAAATTAGAGGGAGGACAGGCATAAACATCCTGGAGAGTGTGGTGAGCTGGGCCCATCCAAATTAGCTAAGCCAGGCAAATATATAAAGCCCTGGGCAGTTTTGAGCTGCTTTTCAGAGCTGAGGCTCCTTTGGCATGTGGGACCAACCTCCTCCCTTCCTGTGCCAGGGCCTTGTCCATAAACTGCTTTGCATAAAGTTTGTGGAGCAAAAGGGTGTCCCAGCCTGCTTCTGCAGCTGGAGACTTCAGTAAACAATTGCTTCATGAGAGGGTGGAAGAACTGAAACAGAAACACCTTTTGTAATGACCTCCCATCGATGGCTGTGTAGGGAAACCTATCACTTAGTAGCATTTAATCAATTTTTTTGCTGCATTGGACTGGAATGATGCTAGTTTTGATAAATCATACCATTAGACTTCATTTAATCTCCTTTGAACTCAAATACCTTCTGAATTTTTTTACTGACTTTTCTCCCAAAACATCAATGTTTAACATTTCTGATAAAAACCTTGTATTTTAATCTTATCCAGATGAAAAACATACACTGAGCTTTCAATCCTTCTTCAGAGGAGTTTGTTTTGTCTGGGTCTCATTTTATGATGAAAGTTAGCCAGCCTGTGGGCTTAGCTAGAATGGGAATTTCTCTCCTTTGAGCAAATTCCTGCGGGAAAAGGAAACCTAAATAAAAACAAAGCGATACCTTTCTGAAACAGCCCGAAAAGCACCCCAGCTTTGGAAATGTGCAGACTGGGCCCCCCTCAAAACCTAATAACCATAATCCCTGTATAACAAATCCGGGAACTGGGAACAGAGCTTGGTCCTTCCCATTTTCTGCGCCCCAGCGGTGGAATGGGATCTGCTTTTCAACTTAAGCTGTGGTTATCTCTAGAACACGACAGAACACTGGCACTACTGAAATCCCATAACATTCCAGGAGCTCAGGCTGGGAACTGCTTGATGAAATGACCCGTGATAACATGCAGGAAGGAAATTTCATTTTAGTCCTATTGAGCCTATTAAAAAAACAAAAAAAACCCAAAAGCAAACAACCCAGCCTAGAAGAAATGGAAGTTATTAATTATATTAATTTCATTATAACGTTGAGGATAATTCTGAGTAGGAACAGGGAGTAGATGTGGCAATTAAGGAGAGAGCACTGCGTGGGTCAGAGCTCCTGGTTTGGGGAAGTAGGGAACAGATCAGCAGGGTGGGAAAGCTGGCGAGCTGTAGAACCAGTCACTGCTTGGATAAGTGGGGAACTACAAGATGGAAGGACACAGGGATGGGATGCCAGGTTTGGGGAGATGGGAGCACACCTCTGTTTGTGTGCTCTGACCACAGGAACAGTCAGAGCCTGGCAGAGCTGCAGGGAGACACAGCTCATCCTTGGAGCTCACAAGGAGCTGACCTGAGACATTGCTTTTGCTTGGAAACAGCTTTTAGGGCACTGGGGGGGGGAAAAAGAAAGCCATAATTTTTTCTTTTTCTTTTTGACTTGGAGAAAGGACAAGGGCGTGGAGGACTAGCAGTACTTCCCCGTAGGATTTTCCCCAGAGGGAGTGGCAAGGCTTGGCTTGGTCGAAAGTCCTGGAGCAAAGGGGAGCAAAGGGGAGCAAAGTGGGCAAAAGGGAAGGAATCTGAAATGGGAAGGGTCGGGAATGTGACTTCCCTCATCTTGAGCAATTCTGTGTTCTAAAGGTTCACGTTTGTGGAAGTGCTTTTGTTGGGGGGATTTCCTCTCCTCCCTGGCCTTTCTCTGGTGCCTGAACAAATGTGACTCCAAACCCAGCAGCTCCAGAGCTGACCTTCATTTGCAAAGCTCCCAAACATGAAATGCAGGGATACTTATCTCTAAGAAATGTAAATGCTGAGACCCACATGCTAATTACAAGCTCATCGTGCTGCAAGTTGCCAAGCTGGAGCTTACCCACAGCTCAGCAACACTTCCTCCAAGCAAAGGTCTCAGCTCTTATTGATACTTGGGAATTCTGTGGGGTTTTCCTCTGCCAGGAGCTGATCAATATTGTCCGCACAGACAGATGAGGAATTTGTGGTCACTGTTTCGACAGGAATGGTGGGAAAGAGATAGATTAATAATTCACAGCAAGAGCTGCCTGAAATTATGAGCACGTTAAGTACTGAGAGAGATTTCAGGAGCTGAGATTGCCTGTGTAATCTCATGCAATAACTGCTCTCAAGAGCAGCCTTTTAACTTCTTTAATTTTTGAGAACATTTGCTACTCTGTGTTTCACTTTTCCACGAAAAATAAACATCTCCCATTGATCAGGAGATATATTTATTAATCCACCACATATTCTTAATTTATTGTCCCTGTTTCTCCCACCTGCTCTGGCTTTTGTTTTATTGTGGATTTTTTGTTTTTTTAGCTCTTCAGCAAGACAGGTTTGGAGTACAAACTCTATCAGAGCTTGGCTAAAAAATTTGCCTAAGATGTGCCTGCCCAGAGCTCATGGAGAACTGCAATGGCAATGTGAGGAAAAAGAAGAAATAAATAGGAGTGAGTGACACGGTTCCATATTATTTTAAACCATTGTATTTTGTGGTAAAAAAGCCTCAAGTGCTTCACATGCTGACAGAAAAACTGCATTTTTCTTGGGGGGAAAAACGGCATTTCAAGACCCGTGTGTGGGGCTTGGAGAAGTAAATCCATAGAAATTAAATCTTGTAAATACAATGTAATTACCAAAATACAATGGTATTACCAAAATCCTTGTGGTGAACAGTGAAAAGGACTTTCAATATTTGAAGATTTTGTTTCATACTTCATTTATTCAACTGAAATAATTGGGATGGGTGATTTATTACATGTCCTGTAACCTGCTATGCAAAAACAGGTGATCTGTAACGCAAATATCGAACACAAAATGACAAAGCATTGAGCTGCTTCAGAAAATGCAGGAATACACAGAAAGCAGAAGCATAAGGAGCAATATTTAGAGATGGAATGGAGGGAAAAAATCTGACCATCGAGAAAACAGCTTCTTCCTGGATTATCAGCTTGAGTTAACTCCTGGGGAGAAAGAACCAGGATGGAAACACGGGCAAGGATATGGTGAGGAAAGGCCATGAGACACCTCCCTTTTGGTGATGGGGAACCATCAGGTTGGTCCAGTTGTTCAAAGAATTGGGCTTTTTCCTTCTTTTCAATGTCACTGATTGTGTGGATCCACGAATAAAGAGATTAAATTTAAAAGACAAAACAAAACAAAAAAAAAACACTTAAAAAAACAACGGTGCAAATACAGTCTTAAATTGTTTATTATAACCAAAAATTCCAATGTCAGTGGGTGACTACTGTGAACTGGATTTTCAGGGGTTTATATTCCCAATGTTTTCCATCCATTAATTCTAGGACAACTCGCTCAATACCAAATCCTTTCCCATTTAACTCCCAGCCTGCTGAAGGCAGTGGCATTTCATTTTCCAGCTGTGCCCCACTAAGCAGCGGGAGCATTCATCCCAAAATTTCCTTTGCCTCACTGAACCACCGATGTCAATGCAGTGTCTTTAAATTAATACTGAGTAATTAATTGCTACCATAAAGTAAAGCTTTACTGAGCGGTGGCTGGACACGGGGCAGCTTTTTGCGACTGAACTGTGTAGGACTAATGCTACGTGGGGATTGTAGGGATACACAAGGATTGTATCTGGAGACGCAAACCCCAGCCTGAAAGACAAATGAAGCAACTGTTCCCGGCGAGTGAGCTGCGGTTATTAGGGCTCGATTACAGCCTTGCTGCACTTCCACGGCTTAGGGACTCGTCCTAAGGCACGGAAAGCGTGTTTTGGAGGCACGTTTGTGCCGGGAAAGGGAGGCGGCACGGCCGGGAGGGGCTCCCACGGACGCCCCACTATTGTGTCTGGCGCTGAGGCGCCCGGCGCGCGCCTGAAGGCCCCGCCGCGGCGCGCCTCCTCCGCCCGGGCAGTGCGGCAGCTGCCGCCGCGGGCTCAGGCGTTCTCCGCGGGCACCCTCAGGCCAGCCAGGACCCCGCGGGCTCCCGCGCCGCCTCGCCTCTACGCGCCGGCGTGCGCGCCGCCGCTCCCTCTCTCTCTCTCTCCCGTGGTAGCAGGAGCAGCGCGGGCGGCGGGGCCGGAGCGTGGCTGAGGCGGCCATTCCTACAGAGCGAGAGAGAGCGCAGCGTGTCCCCCCCCGGGCTCAGTCGCGCACAGGGTGAGGAGGGCGGCGCGGCCCCTCCGGACACACCGAGCGGGCCGGGGGGGAGGAAGGGGAGCGTGAAGGGAAAGTGACCGTTGGGCGCGAGGCGGCCGCCCCGCGCGGTCACGTGACCGCCGCCCCGCGCGCGCGGAGGGAGGGGCGGCTCCGCGGGGCGCGCGCCGGGGCAGGTGCGGCTCGTGCGCGCGCGGCCGCGTGCGCGCTCCCGCGCGTCCCCGCCGTCCGCGCTCCCTCCCTGTGACGCGCCCGCCGCTCTCTCCGCTCTCTTGTCTCTCTCCCGCCCTCCCTCCCTCCTTCACAGAGATGCCCTCGGCTACCAACAGCACCATGGCGAGCAGCACCACCGGCAGCAGCACCGGCAAAGCGGGACCGGGCAGCGAGGCTGCCCCGGCGGCGGCGGCCCCGCAGGCGGCGGCGGGTGTGAACATCACTACGGTGCAGACCGAGGCCATGAAGCAGATCCTGGGGGTGATCGACAAGAAGCTGCGCAACCTGGAGAAGAAGAAGGTGATCCCCACGTCCCGTCAGACCCCCGGGCGCCCACCCGCCTTGTCCCCCGTCTTCCGGCCGCCCCTGCCCCCGAGCCGGTCTGGCCTGTTTCCCTTCCGCTCCCTTGTGCCGGGCCCTCCGCCGAGCCCTCCCGGGTTGTTCCCGGCGTGGCCCCCAGAGGCCGCCCGCTGGAAGGTTCCAGAAGGGCGAGCGCCGCTCCCCCGGCCTGTCCCCTTCCCCTCCCGGGGTCCCCCTGCCCCATCCCCGGCCGCCCTCCCGGGACCCGGCCCGGTTTCCCCCCGGCCCGCGGGGCAGAGCCCGGAGGGGTCGCGGCTGCCGCCTCCCCTTCGGCCCCGCTGCCCGGAGCCCCCTCGGCGGCGCCGCTCCCTTCCCCCTCCTTCCGCCTTTTGTTCCCCGCGGCACGGCCTTTCCCAGCCGCGCCATCCCTGGGATCGGCTCCCCACATCCCCGCTCCGTGCGGTGGCCGGAGCGCTCCCGGTGCCCGTGCCCGGCGGAGCGGGCGGGCAGAGGCTGCGATGCCCCCGGTGCCGGGCACATGGACGCGGAGCTGTAACATGGCGGCGGCCCGGCCTCCCCGGCGGAGCTCATTGTGCCGCCCGCACAAAGCCGGGGCCACCCCACCCCGCCCCGGTGTCACCGCTCGCTTTCCATCGCCCTAAGCTCAACTCTTTGGGAGCCTGAGCCCAGCTGGAAGCGGCCTTTCAGGGGTTATTTTTAGAAAGAGCAGCTACTAAATCCGTGGTGCTCGGACGGTTCCGAGTTGTGGCACAAGAGGAGAAGGGTGTCGTGGTTACTCGCGGCGTGTTTTGCACCCTCTCCGTGGTGGCAGATTAGATGAGCTTCGCAGGGCTTTACAACTTACAGAGCATGAGGCGTCCGTCAGAAAAAGAGCTAATGCATAGCCTCGAGACTTGCCTCAAACCACCACATTGCCAAGCTAAAATTAGGGATTACTGAAAAATAATTTCATGCTCATGCTGGAGCCCTAAATCTCTTTTTATTTTTAAACGTGAATAAGCATAATAACTGTTCTATTAATTTTTTTTAACTGGCACTTTTGGCCGTATTCATAGTATTCCATATTGTAGAAGGTGGAAATATTACCAGTAAATTAGTCTGTACAGGTGGGTTGTAAATGAAAGAAGCCGTGCTTTAGCTATGAATAATACACTGTGTATCAATAATACACTGTATAAATATACTGTGTACAGTGTAGCTTCCCACTTAAAAACTGGGTGTGGGATTTTCCTGGGTTTTAAAAATGACATGGCAAAAAGCAGCAAGCCAGGACCTTTTAGATAAGTTTTAGAATCAGAGGAGCTTTTGCTCCATGTCTGTTGTGTGTAGACAGGACAAGATGTCTGTCTTAAACTTGTCATTAATACACATCAATATGTGCACACACAGTACTGGTCCTCAGCTTGACAAAGGCAGCAGATCTTTCTGTCTCTAATTGTTCCAATACAAAAAAATTGTTTGAAATTTAACTGTTGTACCCGATATACACAAAAATCTGCTGAGAATATTTTTTATTTGTTAGAAATATATATTTTAAGAACCAAAATTAGCAGGTGAATATTTTGACCTGTTCTGTACTTGGGAGTATTCAAAAGGATAAAGCACTGTGTTACTGGTGTGAGGGTCAGCTTTTCTTGGGAGCAGTATTTTTATTAACCTTGAGGTCTTTTACACCTAATTTACACTTGCCTTCGCCGTTCCATTCTGTTGGAGTGCAGTTTTAGTCAGGTGAAGTGTTCTACCCAGTGAATAGAGGGGACAAAGTGCCCTTTTTTTTCTGGACATGGCTTTTGTTGGAAGATGTTCCATGAAAATTACTGAACGCATTTATTTTTGGAATACTCTCTGCTGGGCAGTGTGGGCTTAAAGAAAAGGCAAGGGCAGGGGCACGAAAAGGAAAAGCTCCCTATTGTCTCTCACTGATGAATTAAAGTTGAAAGATTCCTAAGTCTTAATGGCCTGAAGTTCTGAAACTTCCTGAAGGAGGAGTCATAAGCACTACAGAAGTCGTGAGAGAAATGGGTTTTGGTGTGGTAAAGCAGAGTAACTCATTTGTGGGCTTGAGCCTCTCCCTTGGTGGGGGAATCAAGAGTTCTGTAGTAATTAATGCTCTTTAATAGAGAGCGTTACATGCTTTGTGTCTTAAAACAAAGCTCATTGTGCACATCAGTATTTCCTTGTACTTTGTATCTGTGGATAAGAATATATTTTTAATTTTTCCAAGCATCCAGAAAGTAAAGTTGTGCTGGATACTGCACAGACAGGAGTGGGTGAGAAGTGCAGTAAATCTCACTGGGAACTTGTGCTTAGTTGGACAGCTAATCCTTTCTTTGTCAGCAGCTGGTACCGAAGGCCAGTAGGGATGATTTTCAGAGCTTTGTGTCACAGAATGAATACAGAGATATACTTAGACACACATTTCTGAAGGATGAAAAATGATTGCTCTGGAAGAGGTACCATCTTAGGTTTTGAATGAGTGTGCAGCTTTTAGTAGAGGAAAGGTCACTCTTCATGAAGAAATTTGAATTTTTGGAGTAAATTTAATGTCACGTTTACCTCTAAATACAGAGGATAAAATAGCATGACTACCAAAACACAAATTGAAATAATATTTGTAACTTTGATCTATACTGTTTTGAATGTTTTTGTATAAACTAAAACTACTAGATTATTAGTTACATTTTCATTTTCTTTTCTTAAATGTGACCTCATTTGAAAGAATGAGCATTGCTTGTGTTAAAAGGGACTAGGATAAAGGGAATTGCTGTTCAGAAATGGATGTGAAAGCATGGCCTGAAAACGTCTGTGTTCCCCTCATCTCTTTATATTTGGAAATTATAGGAATGCTCTTCTCTGCTCTTAGATGACAAGATATTTGTGTGTGCATGGAAGGGGGTAGTTAAAGGGGTATTTTCTCTATGCGACTTTCAGATGTGCAACTCGAGTTTATGTTGACAAGCTTAGTTAATTTAGAAGTTACCTGGACTCCTCCAGGTGTTTGTCAGGTGTCTGGGGTTAGAGTCCTGCCAGCTCTCTCTGCTCCCTAGGAGAAAATATTTCACCTTCAATTTCTCCTTCTCCCTGGCTCTTTGGGTTTTTGTTTTTAGAGGGAAAATCCTTTCCAGATTTTAAGCCAATTGAATGTAGATCAAACTCTGGTTTTATTTCAGGGTTGAATGAAAAAAACCCAGTTATTTTTGCTTTCAACTTGTGCAATAGAGCATGAGCCGTGTAAGAGCAGTTTATCAAACAAATGTTCTGCCAAAGGGGCAAAATAATTTGTTTGCGTGGGTTAGGGGATGGGCAGATGCTCACAGGGTAACGTGTGAGCTTAAAAACTTGATGTGAGCTTGGTGTCTGGAGTTGGAAAAATGGCACGTGTTGCCTGTGCCTGGTAACTTGAGCTGCTGCCACTTTATCAGCTTGTCTGAATTTCCTCCTGAGTGTAACCCTGGCTGGGGTGCAAAATGAGGAGTTCCCAGGTGCTGCTGTCCTGGCTGCACAAGAACTGTCGTGGAACAGCAGATGGACATTTGAAGTTGATGTGACGCGGTTCACTGGGATCGGTTTTCCATTCTTGTAGGTGCAGTCAAGTGGTAGCAGGAAGTTTGAAGCTGCCCATTGATAGCATCTCTCTAAATGCTTTTGTCCATGATTTTGGGCCACTTGGATGTCCCAGGTTTGTGAGTGTCTCCAGAACCTTTCCTTGTGAGGCTTGGTTTGAATTTTATCTTTGGAGATTAAACGTGGTTTTGGACCAAATCGTAACATTCATTTCAAACTGTGTATTAAAAGCCTGAATCTTTCTTTGAAACCTCTCTTGGTAGCAATTTTGGATATCCAGCTTAATGTCTTGAAAACCCAAGCAGTTTATCTGTGAAATCATGTGGTGGTTGGTGCTTTGAGGTTTCAGCTGGGTCTGTTTTGGTTTTAACTGGTTATTGTAGAATAGGGATTGTCTCCCAGTGAGTTCAGTTAACTGGATGCATGATGAGTCCAAGGGGCTCTGGAAACACCTTCTAGTTTCAGTTTTTCAGATGCTGCTTTGGGGTTTGGATGACAGTTTTTGTTTCAGAAGAAAAAGACACACAGAATGTGTTGGGAGAGCTCAATTTGTGTTCTGCAGCCGAGTTGGTGTTCTAGAATTCATTTGTAAAAGTAACTTTTTTGAACAAAAATGATGTGTAGAGCAAAATCCAGGTCTCCTGCTGTGTAGTCAGCTTCCCTGTAAATTCAGGGTGTTTCTTTAGGAAATCCTGTATGGTGATGGTTTGGAAAGAACATCTCTGTGCGGTCACCAAAACTTGGGGTTCCACTCTTCTGTGACTTAATTCTGGTTACTGAAGCAGCTTTTTTTTCCCTTGGGGGTTAACTGATCATGCAACTGCAGTCTCAGAATCGATGTATCTTTGTCATTTGTTTAAAAGCTAATACATCATGGAGATACTTTTTTCTAAACCATCAAACTTCCCAGACTGTGGGGAAAAACCCACCCACCCACCAGAATATCTACAACTGTTATTTCAAAAATAAATTCAGTTTAAACAGAAGACCTGTAAGTGTTTTGTGTTCTGGCATATTGGTGTTACTGCATCCTTCCATCTTCCTGGTTCTGGCTCAGGACTGAAACTGCTTCTCAGAACTGGTGGAGTTTGAGAGGTTCTGAACTTCCTTGTTAAGTGTTTTACCTTTTTGATGGTTTTTTTTCTGCCCGTTTTTTTGAGAAAATGGGAAGTCTGGTTTTGGTTTGTGGGGATTTTTTGTTCATTTCTGGGCAGTTTTTGCTGCAAAGCAATGAATGAGTGTGGAGGTGATGGTGGAGGGCAGATAAATTACAATGCAGAGATGTAAAACAGGTTAATAAACTTCTGATTTGTAACTTGGCTTTTATTTGAGTTCAGTGCAAACCGTATTACACAGCTATTTTAAATGTTGGATTATCTTAATTGCTTTTGTGCTGTCAGAAACACTCAGTTTTTGAGATGCCTCAGAAAACGGACTTGGAATGTCCTTTCCACCTTTTCTTAGCTTGTAGTAGAGTTTGGATTCCGAAAGGTTTACTCCAGCTGTTCACAGAGGTTACCTTGTCCCCTTGCACCTTGCAGCTTGTCGTGCACACTTGTGCTGCTGTAATTGGTAGAACCATAGCATTGAAATTATCTGGTTAAATATAGAGCCTCCCTCCTGCTCCTGACCCCCTTTTTTAAGGGTTATTTTTAATCTGATGATTCCAGTGATCCAGTTTGTAGCACAGCACTGGAAGTGATGGCTCAGTGGTCAGGCATTTCTAAAACCAGTGTTGGTTTGGAGGATAATGCCATGTAACTGCATTTTTTGTTTCCACTTTAGGATGACATTTTTGAGACAGTTCAGAGGAGGTGAAGAGAACTGTCTATTACTGCGGTAAAGTAACTCAGTTTCGGATTCCTATTAAAGTAAAATCCAGGGCATGCTTAAGCAATGAACACCATAGTCCCAGGAGCCTGGTTTTGGTGCTTTTTCCCTAGGAAACTCCAAAGCACTTCAGGTATCTCAGTGGAAAAAGCTGAGGCAGGGTGGCTTGCTGCCTGCAGAACTGGGAGCTGCTGACTCATGAGCTGTTCAATACTCAAATTTATGTGCTCACTTTGCCACTGGATTTTTTTTTTTCCCTGCTGGTTTGGTCTCCATGCTCTGAGATCTCCATCTGTGAGGAGTGAGGGTGAAGTTGTGTAGGGGGGTTAAGATAAAGACAGTCTTCCCCTCTTGCAGGCACTGCAGTAGGTTCCTAAAGCAGGAATTTTGCTGCAGTTGTTTTACAGCACTAATACTGCTCTTGGATTGCTGTTAGTTGACAGTGCAGATTAAAAAGGAAAGCATTTCACTTAATATTTCTGTGTAATGCAGCTTTGGATCTTAAAGTGTCTTTGGGATGATAGAAAAACGCTTACTTGGCAGTCGAAATCTTTGTGGTAACATTTAACTAAATGCACATTGGCTTGTCCTCTGCATTGCAGCTGACAGGGCTTTCCTTCCTCTGCTTTTACCTTCCCAACAGGAATATTTATAAAGAAGAAAAAGTGAAGACAAGTAACTTTTGTTCTATTCCTAACAGAAATAGACATATTACCCTTTGCTTTTTGGTTGAATAAAAATAAGCAAAGCATTTACATTAGACGTAAGAATATTTCACTCTTCAAGAAAAAGGTTGTGCATTGTTCAGTATGTTACTGCAATATCTTAATCTGAAAGGACCAACCATGCATGGAAAAAGTATACAGAAAAAATTGTAGTTATTTAGGATATTTTTGTCTCTTCCCTCCCTCATGCCCTCAGCCAGCAGAATGGATTCTGTCAATGTTTCACAGTGTAATTTTGCAATATATGGGTTTTTTCAGCAAAGTTGAACAAAGTGGTGTTCTGGAATACAGTGTTCCACCCTGTTTGTTTTACTGTTGTTGTTTATGGGTTTGTGTTGGAGACTGGATCACAGAACTTGTTTTAATGCATTTTTCTAGACCGTGTTCAAGCTGGCTCATGTTTGCAGTCTATTTACTGAGCAGCCTCACAAACTGTTGCATCAGGGTGACCAAGGGAATTGTAATCTGTAGCAGGGGAGCCAGTGACTTGAGCAAGTAGGAACTTCCTTTGAAATTTCCTCGTCTGCAAAGCCAGTTTGCTGTAGGATTTCAGCCATCAGAGGTGTGGGTTGACCTGGCTTTGCACTGGGGCACTGCAGTGGTTCAGCCCTTTTACCTCCCTTTGGCTTCACAGCTCAGCCACACTCTCCCAGACCAAGAGAACTGTCCTGTGATTGTCCAAGCATGTCATCATCTGCTCTGAAATTGGGATGGAGATGAGTAACCTGACCTTCCTTCCTATTCAGATAGATGTGCAGTGTGCCAAATGCTCTCCAGGGCTACTTTTTTGGTCTGTTAAGAACTGTGGCTGCTGCATTTAACAACTGTTACCATGTAGTTTCTGTCCCCAGCATGAGATTCCCAGTAACATATTTTTGGAAGTCTGGAAGTTCTTGCTTTGACTTTGCCTAGGCCATTGCTGGCTCTGATACACTGGAAGGTGAAGTAGTTAAATGTTGTATCTGGCTTGGAGGACTTGAAAAGATCCAGACTGTGGGCACCAGTGACATCAAAAGGACCAAGGCTCACAGCGGTGATTGGGTTTCAGGAAGTAATGATGGGCATCAAATACTTTGGAAGAGGAGCTTGCCTGGTAAATTGTTCCACAGACTTTGATCATTCCAAAAATTCTGAGGCTGAGCATAGAAGTTGAATTAACTAGAAAAATACCGGTAAAATATTTTAACTGAAGACTCTGAAACAAAGAGCAACAGCAACCAAACGGGGTGTCACTCAGTGGCAAATGTAAACCCTGAGACAGTGGTTGCATCAGGGTTTTAATTCTTTGACATTCAAAATGAAGTGTTCTGCTTTTCATGTTTTATTATCCTAGATTGGGAAGATAATTTTTAAGGATTCGTTTTAGTAACTTAAAATCAGATCAAGGCTAATTTCATTCACTATGTAGTAATTAGTGATAATACAGAAATGGTGGAAACAGCTTAGTGATTAGGTGTGTTATCCTAACAGCCTTTGCTTCCTTTTGAAGACCCTTTCTAGTTTGTTAGCCTGTGGAATCTGTCACTTGGGCACACAGGAGTTTTACCTGCTTTTGGCCAATGTCACTCTTCTGCATCATTTTCTGTTTAAGCAGATGAGAAAACCCATCCTGCTGCAAAGTAGCCCAATGATGCTTTTTTCAGTTTCTTCCTGTGGAAAAAAAATCCTAATGCTCTTGAACAAGACTATGTTAGAGAGCTATTAATATGAATCGTGTTGGTGGGCATTCTTGCACAGAAGATTAGAAACTGTTTAAAATTCTTTACAACTCTCTTAAGTGATGCAGCTACAGAGAATTACAGTTCTGGATCTTAATAGCATTGACAGTGGGGGTTTGCAGTCAGGTTTTGGTACTGTAGTGATAAAGTGGTGATAAGCTCTACCTCAGCCCTCAGTTCAGCTCTCTGGGGTTTGGACTGAAGGAAATGTCCGTTGAGAGTGGTTTTCCCCTTAGGAAGAATGTGAATTTCCTTGGAAATTCCAACTAGCCATGAAGACATTGTAATAGCCAAATAAACACAGTTAAAATATTTACCTCTTGGGAAAATCTTTATGTTTTAACCCAGAAGAGAATTTTTCTGATGTACCCTTCCTTCAGGACAGTTATGTGCTTGTGTTACAGTCTGTGTACTGTAATAGTACAGTGCATAATTTTGTTAGCCCAAGTAGAAAAAAAAGCTTTAAACTGATTCTTGGCTCTTCATAACAGCATTTTTCTTTTGTTTCAGAGCAAACTTGATGATTACCAGGAACGAATGAACAAGGGAGAACGTCTGAATCAAGATCAACTGGTAAAAACAACCAAAAAAAATCCTAACCAGATCTCAGTTAAATTGTTTTGTCATCTTGTGGTGAGGAGTTTTGTGCTGCCTCTCTCCTTGTTGGGGCTGGTTCTTAAAGTAGGTTATTGTAGAGCTTGATTCAGCAGCAGTTTTGCAGTTGTAGTAAATAAAAAGCAAATATCAATTTAAATTCAGTTGCATGGTGCAAACATGCACATTGATACTTCAAGAGATCACCAGATGCTCAGTAATCAACAGTGTTTTGTTGATGATTTTTAACACTGAGAAAGTGAAGGGAAAAAATGTACCCTCCAACTATTGCAGCTGTTGACACTTAAAAGAATGAGCTGCTTCCCTTGGTCCGTGTGATGATTTCATCTTCACTTCGGTGGTTCTGTGCCAGCTGAAAACTGAAATATCACAGATCTGTGTGTTTTTATTTTGGAATGGCCTATTGTGAGGAGAAACCATGATAAGGTTTCTGTTTGCTGAGCAGAGAAGAGAACTGACACCATGCTGAGGAGGGAAACACATGTTTTTTATGAAGCCTGACTACTAGGCTTGATAAAAATCTTCTTTGTTTGGAGAAATCCCATTATTTTGTCACAGCAGGGGTATAAATGTCTCAGCCATATCCCCCTGATTTGATTCTGATTTGATGGAATTTCGCAGTACTACCAGATGGGTTGAGGTGTTTGGTTTGCTTTGGTGCAGATCAGAGTATTAGGTTTAAGAAGATAGCAAAAGCAAAGATTTCTGGAGAAGGGAACATTATGCTCTGTATATTCTGATTTGGGCTCTGACTGGAGATAACAAATCATTAATTCTAAAACTCTTGAGCAGTTCTGAGTTGCCAGATGTTCTTCTCCCCCGTTCTCCCAGTTGTTAGATAGTTTTTGTCGGGAATTGGCTACAGCCAACCATGAGACCAGTCCATCACTCATGTGAGCACATAAAGGCATATTTTTATATATGTTTAGCATATCTAAAGAAACTACAGGCCCCAAGGACATAGACAAGTCTTTGATATCTGGGCCAGTGAAAATCTAATTTGCCTTAACATAGCTGCAGTCCCATTGAGGGGTCCTGTGTCTCTCTTCAGAACTAAAACACGTGGAATTTATTTGTTGGAAGTATATATTCTGTTCTGTTGGTTCTGGTTTACATTTGTGGTTTTTCTGGGTTTTTTTAAGGATGCGGTGTCAAAATACCAGGAAGTGACAAATAATCTGGAATTTGCTAAGGAACTGCAGAGGAGTTTTATGGCTCTGAGCCAAGATGTAAGTAAAGATCAAGCGTTGCCATGTGGGTTATCCAAACACTTTAAACTCTTCCACTGATGCAGTAGTCACCTCTATTTACAGGGATGAATTGCCCTTGATTTCCTGTTGTTTGACTGTTTTATTCTATTCTTTATATTAGTTGATGTCAGGCTTTCTGAAGAGTTTCTGATGCACTCCATAAATGTATGGAAGCAAGAGTAATGTAGTAATTTTCTGACACAACTCAAGTGTTGAAAACAGTGTGATCACAGAACAGGTTTGCAGTGCAACATTAAAGATGGTCACTTGCTAGCATTGGTAACATTTTCTTAAATTGATTTCATAGGGTTTTCATTTCTTAATAACACAGTCTGAAATTACATTGTGAGACAATTCATATTTTTGTAAAGGATAAATTACCTGGATTCTATAAAATAGGTAATCTTTTGAGTTGGTGTTTTATCAAGGAGGCAAAATAACATTGTGGTCGAGAATTAAGTTCTAAAAGGTTGGGAGTTCTGGAAAGAGCAGCAGCATTGGAGGAATTGGTTGTGTAGTGGATGTTAGTGCAGCTGACTGCTCTAGCGAGTGGTTTTAGCTTGTGAACAGGCTGTGAGAATTTGAAGGGCAGCGGCACCCTTGTATTACAAACTGCTTTCTACATTGGTTGTGGCTGTAAATTAATTTGTAGGACTGAGCCAACCTGTTTCTTCGTTTTCTGGCATCACAGTTCCATCTGTGTTTACGGAATGTTAGTACTGGGGAGCCTTCTTTTCTGGACAGGTCAGTTCTGCAGTGTTTCCCTGGTCAGCTGACTGCTAAAAGAGGCCAGTGAATCCAGGAGTACCAGATTGGTGCTCTGCTTTCAAACTTGATTGCAGTTTTTCCTGACTGGAGTTGGTTCACATGTAGTTGATTTTAAGATACATCTTTGATTTTAAAAAATGAAATTTAGGTGTTTCAAAGTGAGTAAGTTACTGTCACAATAGATTTTTTTTGATAGAGAATATTAAATTTACAAGGTAAACCAGCTGAATTTGGGATGCTGGATGCTGGGATGAATAATGGAAGAAACATCCTGTGGGTTCAGACTGGTGCTGCATTTAGACCAGCCTTGTGGAAGGTTCAGTGCAGAGCTCAAGGCTGATGATGATGTGTCATCCTCTCCCTCCCTGCATCCATGCTCCTCACACTGGAAGTGCTGCAGTGGATGCACATGCTTGTTCCCTAGGGTGTCTGACTGGGGATCTCATGTCCAAGAATTTGTTTAAATCCTTTTTTGAACTTGCTGATCCTGTCTATCTCCCCAGCCTTTCAGGGCAAAACATTCCATGAGTTCCCTCCTGTGGTGCGTGAAAAAACAGAGAGTACTTTGGTTGATCTGTTTTAAGCGGATCTGGTAGTTCCAGTGAGTGTTTCCTACTGTCATGGGATATGGTGAATAACTTCTCTGTTCCTGTTCTCTGTGTGGCCAGTGTGAAAAATCTGGATCACCCAAGCCTTTCCAAATGGAAGAACCCAACACTTAAAATCTGCTCTTGCCCAGTGCAAGAACCCAACACTTAGGCTCTTCTCTTGCTCTCCTGCACCTTTTCTTAGCAGTTAAAGACATTTCTATCTGTTTTTCCCTTGGGTCCTCTCCAGATCCAGAAAACAATAAAGAAGACAGCTCGCAGGGAGCAGCTGATGCGAGAGGAGGCTGAGCAGAAGCGTTTAAAGACTGTGCTGGAGCTACAGTTTATTCTGGAGAAGTTGGGTGATGATGAAGTGCGCAGCGACCTCAAACAAGGATCCAATGGGGTGCCAGTGCTGACAGAGGAGGAGCTGACAATGCTGGATGAGTTTTACAAGCTGGTTTACCCTGAACGAGACATGAACATGAGGTAGGGTTATAGCAGAATGCTTGTCTTTCTAATTGCCAGTCGGTTAACAATGTATTTAATATGGTAATTTAAAGACTCGGTAAGAAATTAACTCTTATTAATTAATTTTTAAGGTTGAATGAGCAGTATGAGCAAGCATCTGTTCACCTGTGGGACTTACTGGAAGGGAAGGAAAAACCAGTTTGTGGAACAACCTGTAAGTACAGTCTCTGCATGCAGAGACAGCACGCTGAATTTGTGCCTGAGCTAAAATACACATCTGATGTAAGAGAGCTTGGGCAGTTAATTATCTCTGAGTTTTTAGAGTAACTGCTTCTCCTCAGCTCTTAGCTGGACTGTAACAGTGACTTGTGAGGTTTGGGCTCAGTGTGTGGTGGTTTTTATTTCACACTGGCTCAGCGTTACTCACTGTTGAAGCTCAGTCCGTTCCTGCTATTTCAGCAGTACTCTGCTGGTGCTCAGTAACAGGTCTTTGTTTCTGGAAACCTGTGTGTGAGCAAGGAGCTTTGTTATTGATAGGACCTGATACATAAAGTGGCATGGCCATCCTTAGTGGGATGTTCTCTCCCCCGTGGCTCCTGCAAAAAGTGTAGTGGCTTTGCCCTGTTGTGACTGATCAGCTGCAGATCAGGGTGTGACCATGCCAGCCAGACTGCTTTTTTGCAGGAAATAATTCCCAAATACATGGCCTAGGCAGCCAGTAATGCTGCTTTCCCAATGGGGCTGATGTCTTTTGGGTTAAGATGCCCCAGCATTCATCTGAGGCACTGAGGGCAAGTGTTCTTTGCTTACAAAGGCTCTTTTGAGCCACTTCACTTCAGGGGAAGAACCTTCATGAATCAGGTGGTACCTGTGTACATTTGTTTGTACTGACAGTTGTTTTGTAAGAAATTGTCTCACAGTAATGGTTTTAAATAACAGGAATAAAAGTCTACTAATTAAATTCATAAACTTGACCTCACTGTGAAGTGTTCCACAAATCTTCTGAAGACTTGTATGTACTCTTAAGATCCTCCTTGCCCTTCAGATTTTTCTGAATGACACTGGGTTATTTATGGATTTATTGAATGTGACGTAGTAAGAGAAGGAATCCTGTACCAGTAATGGTCACGGATTGGCTTGGGGCAGCAACATCTTCCAGCAAAAGGGTCATAAAATGTACAACCTTTGGACTGAAAACTGTGCAATCTTTGGGAAGGAAAGAAATGATGATGAGGACTGAGTTGGTGCTGATGTTCCCCTGTTCCATTTTCCCAGACAAAGCACTGAAGGAGGTTGTTGAACGGATTCTTCAGACCAGTTACTTTGACAGCACCCACAACCACCAGAATGGGCTGTGTGAGGAAGAGGAGGCAGCGCCTGCACCTGCGGTAGAAGACACTGCGGCAGAGGCTGGTGAGAAGGGGGAGATGCCTTGTGACTGACACATTTGTGTTGTTCTGTCTTGTCTCTGCAGTCCTCAGAGTGATTAAATTGCAAATGCAGTGCTCATCTCTAGTACCAAAACCATCCAGGATGAAAGTTCTGGCTGCCTGAGGCTTTGCCACTTTCCAGTGGTTCCCACCAGTTTAAGCTATGTTAGAAGGGAGCAGTTTTTGAAGCAGACAGTGTGATTACGTACTTAAAGTTGGGAATGTTGTATCCAGTTTTAAGAACAAGCTCAGAACATTTTTCCCTTTTGTGGAGAAGGCATAGCTGAACATAACTCTCCCTAGCAAGAACTTAATGTTGGGGTTTTTTTGCTTTTTAATTCAAAGCTCTGAGATTATTTGTTATTACTAATTCTCTGTTAATGCCCCTGTCATTTCTGCTTCATTCTGGGACACAAGGTTTTCTCATCTAACTTTGTATCTTCCAGGTCTGTAACATGAGGGTGGTTGGGGTCTTTATTGTTGTTGGTTTGGGGTTTTCCCAGACAAACGGTTTATTCCTTTTTCTTCTAGAACCCGATCCAGCAGAAGAATTTACTGAACCAACTGAAGTTGAATCAACTGAGGTATTACTCACTGAAAGACTGTCATTTTGTATACCTTTAATGCCACTTACTTTTACTTTCATACCCTTTCTTATTTTTATTTTAGTATGTAAACAGACAATTCATGGCAGAGACTCAGTTCAGCAGTAGTGAGAAGGAACAGGTAGATGAGTGGACAGTTGAAACGGTTGAGGTAAGATCTTGTGTACTGCAGGTAAAATTGCAATCCCTGTTTCTGCTGGCTCACAATTCATGATAGGTTTTAGTATTGCATCCCTTCTCCCCCAATATATAAAAGAATACATATATTTAAGTAGGCTTGGCCTTACTACTTGATTATTTAATTACATACTTAGCTCAGGAGTATTTAAAAAGAAATAAAATCTATTTAGTCTGGCTAAGTTTGCAGAGAACTTGCTTTTCTTCATTAGTGGCTTGCTTGGGAAAACAGGACTTAAAAGTCTTAGGCTTAAAAAGACTTTAAGGACTTTTTTGAAGTCGTTTTTTTTTTTTTTTTGAGAACTTAGCTGCAAATGTAGAACTTAAAAGTTTATCTCCCCAGCTGCTGACAGTGTGGTGTAGTTGTGCTTTCATTGAGCAGGTCCCTGGAGAGGGAGCTGAAAATGAGTAACTCAACTAATACCTGCTGCAGATTGCTTATGTGCATAATTTGATGTTAAAATATGCTTGTGTGTACGTCTCTGCTTCCCAGAACTACAGTTCTTCAAGTATTTCACTTGTTACTACTTTGCACTTGAGTGGCTGTTCACTTGTGGTGTTTGTGGTGCACTGGTGTTGGGATCCATCCCCAGTTTAGTGATTTGCACTCAGACTTTGCTACATGTACAAGTCCATGATTTTATTGCACCAGAGTTTGTGTTCTGCACATACAGGAAAGGACAAACCCCATGTTTGGTATGTTGGAGCTTGAGTTGTGTCTGTCTGTTAAAAACAGGCATGAGCAGTTTGTTTCAGGTGCTGGAGAGTTAATTTTTGATTGATTTTAGCCTTCTGCAGCAGCAAATTGCATTAGACTTTCTTGGTGCCTTTGGGCTGCTTCTAAGTGTAGGAGTGGATTAAGTGTTCAAAATCTTGTGAAATGGTGAAAAAACAGAGCAGCTGTTTTGATCTGATAAACTAATCAGCTGATTTACACTGAGTCTGGCTGAAATTCCTGATCTACAGCATTGAAGACCACTAAGAGATTTAATAATACTGAGGATGAGTGTGAGGCTTCTAGGACTAAGACAGCTTTGCCATGTTTGTGAATGAGTTTGGTAGTTTCTTGTCATAGTATTTCATTCCCTTACTCAAAAAAACCCTAAAATATCACTGCTGTTGAATGTGTTTTAAGAAATCTGTTAAACTGACAAACCCACACATTAAAGTCACGCTTGGTTGGAGTATTCTTAGAAGGCACAGCATTTAAAAATTAATGATTGATAGGCTTCAGTTATACCCCTTTTATATCTGTTTCTACCAAGGGTCCAGAGTGGTTCAGTTCTCTGTAGTTCTTAATATAAGGAGTATGGATGAAGACTTAGTTCAGGTTGCAGTTTGGTATGAGACAGATTTCTGAAACTCCTCATTTTTCAGGCATCTGTACTAGATCCAGTATGGGATTGGATCAGCTTTGTTTTCATAGGGACAATACAAAGAATGTATGCTTCAGTTGTCCTTTTTGTCCCAATATCTTGGACATCTTAGAAAAGGAATAATTTAGAAAAATTTAAAGTTGAAAATCACTGTTTCTTCATAATTAAGAACTTTATTTTCTCAGCTATAACACAAAAAAGGGAAATTGGGAATATCTGCCTGTAAAATTATTCTTGCTGGCATCACAATCTCATTTCTCATGGGAATGCAGCTGAACTGTGCTTTGGTAAGATCATGACACAGAATGTACACTGATAGCTGTGAATTTTGAAATCTGAAAGAGAACATTTGCTCAGAAGAGCTCCATAATTGTTCAGGAAGGGGGAGGGTATCATAAACTTCTCTCTTTTTCAGTAACCCTCAGGTAGATGTGATACAGTCAGGATTTCTGTGGTGTGTTTCTAGTTTGGGACGTGATGATGTCTTCACAAGGATGTTTTTTCTGTGGGCCTTCCATAAGTTTGAAACTAAGGAATTTACTTGTGAATTTTCCAAGTGTATTTGGATTATATGATGTTTTAATTTTGGTGAAGATGTCCTTTATTGGTAATAGTATTTATGGAGGTTTTTTTAATTGTTGTTTTGTGGGGGTTTAATTTTTATTTTTTTAACTGCTTCTTCTCTAAAAAGTACCTGACTCTGGTTGTAAACAAAGTTCACTGTGTCTTAGATTGTGGAACTTCGGGTGGATGGATTTTGTGTAGAATTGAAAACTGTTCTCAGACTGCCAGAACACAAGTTCTTTCTGTTGGTTTGTGGTGTCATTAAACTTGTGGTTTTACCTTTCCTCCTCCTTTTTTCCTGTCCCCTGTCAGTCTCCTTGCATTGTGTGTGGCAGCTCTGCCTGCTGCCAAGACTATCTTTATGTTCAGTAGTTTCATCCTACTGTGGTTGTACTAGGTCAGAGTACGTGCTAGTGCTAATAAGGCTGAAGGAATAGGTCCTAAACTGTTCTTCTGACATGAAAAAAAAGAGGATTGGAAAAGATAATGTAAAATATGAAACACCATCTGAAGTTAGTGCTGTACTATTTGTGAAAAAGGAAAGTGTTGGATATTTTTGTCACTGTTATGTATTCTTGATGATTCCATCAACGCTTTTTTTTTTTTCCTTGAAGATACTGAATTGTTGTGAATGACTTGGACTCCATGAGTTGAGTGGTATGCTCAAATAATTGAGAGTATTTTTGATAACAATTACACAGGAGATGAGTAGCTGCTGGTTTTACTACTCAGGAGTTTCACCTGATCTGGCTTGCACTTTCTTTTCAATTTTTAAGCTTTGAAATATGCAAAAGGTCTATATATGTGCTCGAGATAATTTTTTCTACTTACTGGACCTAATCTTAATTTGGAAACAGTCCATAATGTGAAATTTGGGGGTAGGCCAGAGCAGTTTTGCTTGGTTTCCAGTGTGGACTGCCTTAGGGTGTATTTTTCATGGGAATTGTCAAATTGCTTCTCTGTGGATTGCTACTAGTGGTGATCTGGCTCTGAAGGGAATCTCGAAGAGGACTGTAGGTTGTGGTTAGATTTTAGTTTTGTTCAGATTTTCTGTCAGGGATTTGGTCAAGGAACAAGCCATTGGAGTTGGTGAGGCAAGTGCATGTGCAGAATGCTATGTGCAAACAAGGTTTGGAAAGCTGGGCAAGCAGTAGGAATACTGGAAGGTGCTGTAGGTTTCTTTGAGAAATTTTTAAAAAACGTACAGGCTTTGAGGTTGGATAGTGGCAGTTTGAGGCTTAAAGTTCAGATCTTTGTTATAGGACTGGTCTAAAATAGGACTGGTTTGTTAATTGTCATGATGGCTGTACAGAAATCTGTCTTCTGCAGTTCTAATAAGAAATCACGTTTTTCACATCAGTATTTTGAACTTCCAGGCGCATGTATGCTGATTTATATCCTCTGTAACTAAGTTTTAAAGTGTAGCTGTTTTTCTGGAAGATTTTTAATATTAGAAGCTCACTGAAATAGAGAACTAATAAACAAGTCATTGACAAAGATACTTTTAAAGGGCACTTGTTGACATGGAAAATGGCACTTCTGGATTATGGGAGCTGCCTAAAGAGCAGGTTAGGGACTGGTTAGGGCCATCAGAGTGCGGCTCAACCATCCTTGCTGCTGTCTGTTTTCAAACTTTTTGCTGATGGTTTTTTGAGATGCTCGTGTCCAGCTTTGCTGGTTTCTCTGCTGTCTGATCAGGTGCTATCTGAAAGCCCATTGCAGTTTGTTCCTTTGTTGATGTTTGCCACTTTGGAATATGTCTGGTAAATCTGAGCTTTCTTGCCCACCATGAGCTGTGCTTCTGCTTCTGGGCTTCTGGTGTCCCCTTGCAGTGCTGTCTGGCAATCCTTGTCATGCAATGCTGCATGCTGTTCCCTGAGACAGTAAATCAGGGACCTAGGATAACAGTGGCTGTGAAAATTGAGCATTTTGAAGTCTTAAGAAAGACAAAAAAATTCTGACTCCACTTACATTTACCAAAAAGCAATGAGAAAATAATTGTTCCCCATTTGTGCATATTTTTGAAGCTTACTCTTCCCCCACTTCCTTTAAATTTCCAAATGCTGATAAATTGCTGTCTCAAATCCTGCCCTAACAAAATCCATGTAATATTGAACAAACACCTTTTTTCATGGGGAAAAGAGTAGATGGAGAGTAAAAAAGAGCAGAGTGTGAACTCTGTAGTCCTGTGAGTGTTCAAACGAGTAGCTGGCCACCAGCACTGACCTGTCTGTAGGATGTAATACTCAACCCCACTACAGTAATTCCATCATCCATAACCAGTTAGGCAGTAGCCAGAAATGCCAAGAACTCCCAAGTCACTTGAGTGCAGTGCTGCCTCGAGCTGAAATTGCAGTTGGTTGTTGTTTCTTGTTAGGTTGTAAATTCCCTGCAGCAACAGACACAGGCGACGTCTCCTCCCGTCCCGGAACCTCATGCGCTCACTGCTGTGGCTCAGGCAGACCCCCTGGTCAGGAGACAGCGAGTACAGGACCTCATGGCACAGATGCAAGGCCCCTACAACTTCATGCAGGTATTTCTGTACTCTAAACATTCATCTGTTTAACCCACAGCAATGTGGATTTGATTTTTTATTCTTTTTTATTTTTTTCTCCCCAGGACTCGATGCTGGAATTTGAGAACCAAACGCTTGATCCTGCCATCGTATCTGCACAGCCCATGAACCCAGCACAGAGTTTGGACATGCCACAAATGGTTTGCCCTCCAGGTTTGTAATGGTAAATCCTAAACATAAGTACTGGGGAAGCCTGCAAGTCACCTCTTAGAAGTGCTTCAGTTACAGCTGCGTAGTAAAAGGGTCACCACCAGTAATAGTACAGTCCTGTTAAAGTGTGTTTTTCTCAGAAATGGGACTGTGCTATTTTTAGACTTCCAATTCTCACTTGCTTATAGGTTTTGCTTGGAAATATGGGATAGCTAAAGGGGTTTTTTTGTTTTGCTTTGGATTATTTTGGACTACTAGAAAAAATGTTCTTTGCATGGCAACAGGAATTGGTAATCTGAGTATAGCTTTGCCATGCTAAAGGCTTCATCATCTTCATGGTGATCAGCTCTCACATAACTGATCAGAGAAGATAGTAATGCTATTCTGTGAAAGGTTTTGATTTTACTATGTAATAAGTGAAATTATTTTCCTTCAGTTCATGCTGAGTCAAGACTTGCCCAGCCTACCCAAGTTCCTGTGCAACCAGAAGCCACACAGGTAAAATGTTCAGTAAATTGTATTTTGGATTTGAGTTTGATATTAGGCCTGAGTTAATAATTCCTAGCTACGTGAGAAACTCAAAAAGCTGAAGTTCCCATTTTGGGAAATCAGTGGTCTCCATTGTTGCTTACAAGCATTACTACTTGCTCGTTTCATTCTCTGCAGACATTACAAATTCCAGTAAGGGGATCTTCTCTTTTTTTAGTAGTTAAGCCATGGGTGGTAGTACTTCCAATTTATGTAGAAGCAGGTGGTTTGTTATTTGCTTGTAACAGAAATCACTTGGTTAAAGGGCAGCCTGTGTCTGTTCAACTGAGTGTCAGGGCACAGATAGATCTAATGCATTAACTACAGATTTTGTGTTGTGTTTTATTACTTCCAGTTGCTTGCTTGGATTGGGATTTTATACTGGAGTTGTAGAGCAGTCAGCGTGAGTTGAATGCTATTTTCAGTTGAGCTTTTAAGTTGGATCTCCTAAACTTCCTTCTCCACTGTATAATTGAAGTAGTCACCTTCTTGTTAAGATGTTTCAGTTGTCTGGTGATTAAAGAACTTCCTAATTTTGTGTTAAGCATGTGTGGCATCTCCAAGGACTCTGCTGGTCTCAGTAATGGGTCTGATCCCTGTAGGTATTTGCAATTAAAAAGCCTGGATAGATGATGGATCTCACAGTACAGGCAGTATAAATTGCTTCCTTTGGCTTGTCCAGATTGGGTCTGCAAGGTTTAAGTCGCTCATTTACATAGAAACAGGAGTGAGTTTCCTCTGTATGTACCTCCTGAAGTGCTGGTGCTCTCCACAGTTTTGTTGTCTTGTATGAGTAGAATAATTTCTTTGGGCAGAGTGTTTTCTCTGCGCTAGTTTCTATTTTGCTGTTAGGTGATGTCTGTCACTTAATCCAATGGATTTTTTTTTCTTATTTCCCTTACCTCAACCAGTGCTGCCAGTGATTCTCTTGAGGATCTTGCAAGCAGTAGCTAAACTTACTCTTGGCTTTGGAACATTCCAGTGTGGTGTGAACACCACGATCAGTTGTTATCCATTGCCTCTTAAACTCCCCAGTACAGCCTTTAATGCAAAGCCCTCCAGCTTTGCTGGCTGGAGTTTTCCTTGGGCTCTGTGTGAGAGCAGAGCTCATAAAACATAAAATTCAGGCCATTGGAAGCCAGCCCGTGTCCACTTGTGTTTGAGCTTGGAGTTGTCATGTTACAATGTTGGTGGTTGGAAGTAACTAATTTGTACTGGTTGTGTAGATCTGCTGGCTCACAGACCAGAGAGTACCATCCATCCGGAGGTCTCTGATACTTTTTACAAAACTGTGTGTGAGCATCAGCTGACTTTTGGGGGCTTTGGGGTTTATTTTGTCAGGTTCCCTTGGTTTCTTCTACAAGTGAGGGATATACAGCTTCCCAACCCATGTATCAGCCTTCTCACACAGCAGAGCAACGGCCACAGAAAGAATCAATTGACCAGATTCAGGCAAGTCAGGTTTCACAGGGGTGGGAAGAACTCTGATTGCAGGTGACATCAAATGTTAGTTTGTTTCTTCGTAAATAACATTCTTTTTAGTTGCCTGTTGATAGGGCCACTTCAATTCCCTTTTGATTCCGGAATTCTGAGCCTTTCTGTGACCAGTAAGTCTTCCATAGTAAGACTTTTCATTTGGAAGCTTGTATGTTTAGTTAGATGCAGCATGCCAACATCAGCATGGGAGCATCAGTGTTGTTGGCTTAGGAGATGGGATTTATTTTTTTACATTGGCCAGCAGTTAGCCTGGAAACTTACTCATTTCCCATCCAGTGTTTTCTAGTTGTGTTTCAAGTTAATGAGGGAGAAGATGGTTAGATTTTTCCTCTCATGATGCTGTTGTGAATGAGGCTGTTGAGCTGAAGTAGGAAACAGTTGTTTGTAGAGGTGAAGCTGAGGCATTGCCACTCTTTTTTAAGCTAAGTTTTTAAAGTTAAAGTTTTGGTACCTCAAAAGCTGCTAAAATGTTGTTTGTTTTAATTATCAGGCTTCGATGTCACTGAATGCAGACCAGACCCCATCGTCGTCATCACTTCCCGCTGCATCGCAGCCGCAGGTGTTCCAGGCTGGATCCAGCAAGCCTTTGCATAGCAGCGGAATCAATGTTAACGCAGCTCCATTCCAATCCATGCAAACAGTGAGTAGGAAATCCATACTGGATCCCTTCAGTTTGGTACTCATTCCATGTGGTGGAATCACTCATGTAGCTACCTGGGATAGTCTTTGGTGATTCACATTTCTCAGACTTGGATGCTTCTTTACATGATACAATGAAGAGCTGTAAAAATGAATTTCTGCTCTTACAGGTATTCAACATGAATGCACCTGTTCCTCCTGTTAATGAGCCAGAAACCCTTAAGCAACAAAACCAGTACCAGGCCAGTTACAACCAGACTTTCTCCAATCAACCTCACCAAGTAGAACAATCAGATCTCCAGCAAGAACAACTCCAGACAGGTAAAATTCTTGTGGCCTTGGTAGAGCAGGTGATAGTCTGTGAAGTCCTAGATGACGGAGCAAAGCATGTCACGCGTTCCCTTGCAAACCTTTCCCCTGAGCAATGCCAGGTTTTGTTACTCTGGGTTTGAATATCCAACAGGGAGTGAAATTTGGTATATTTATCTCCAACTGTTACACCACTTGACTGAGTTTTATATGAGTTTAAATAAAGACATGGACCAGGATTATTCTGAAGGTGAAAGCAGTAGAGTGAAGTACTTGCTCTGGTTGCTTTAAACAAATAGTGCAATTTGAGGTGACATTCTATAAAGGAAATAGTAAGGCAGAAATGAGAGCAAATATTTATGGCTTCTCAATAGTCAGTGCAAGATTTCACAAAGGTCTGGAATGCTTTGCTGAAATCAGTGAGATGTGGTTTGAATTCAGCAGGCAAAATGCTTTCCAGGTTAACAACTTGAAAAAATAAAAGTCTCTATCCAGAGCTGTTCTTCTCTCAGCACTGCCTTCACTTTCCCCTGAAGTGCTAACAAGTACTGGATGTGCAATAAGGAGAAAGAGCCTCATCCTTTTCCTCCATAACCAAGTGCTGGGTTTAAAGAGAGATTTGTGGGAACATAAAGAAATCCAGACTTTTATACTTCCTTTTTCCCCCCCAATTCCCCTGCAGTGGTTGGTACCTACCACGGTTCCCCGGACCAGAGTCACCAAGTGGCAGGAAACCACCAGCAGCCTCCCCAGCAGAACACTGGATTTCCCAGGAACAGCCAGCCTTACTACAACAGCCGAGGGGTGTCCCGGGGGGGATCCCGCGGGGCCCGGGGCCTCATGAACGGTTACAGGGGCCCAGCAAACGGATTCAGAGGTGAGCAGCTCTGCGAGACACTCACAGCTTCTGCTTGCACTCGGGGGAGCGCCAGCTCAGCAGAGCAAGTGTTAAACTGACCTGGGGCAGTGTCTCTGGGAGACTGTGACACTTACAGTAGGAATCTTACTGGCTGTAGATGAGCAACTTCAAATGTAAGTGTGTGTCTGGACCTCTGTTACAATACAATTGTTAGGCATCCACTGCAAGTATAAGCAAATGCAGCAATAGCCAGCCATCGAGCAGGGAATTTGGATGCCAGTTGATATTTCAAAAATGCTTTTTATTTCCACAGTGTATTTTACAGTTCTGTGTTTCATCAGAATGAAAGTAGGCTGGCTTATGTAGAAATACAGGAACACTAGAGTCCAAAAGTCACTAGGCCAAGGGAATTAACAGGAGTGGAGGAATGATACTGTAGTTCTGGAAAGATAAGAGAATGTTCCTGATTCGTGGACCTTATATATGTGGCTGTCAGTGTTACAAAGAGGTTTATGTTAGAATAGGAGAGAGAGAGATAGTTTCCTTGTCAGGTATTCTGGGATTACTTATGGACACAGGTACTGTCTTCCATGTTCTCCTCCTCTCGTGTGGCTGGGGAGTAGAGAAGAAACCTGTGTAATAAAAATACAGCTGATTGGAGTGTGAATGCAGTTACCACAGCTGGGACGTTTAGATCCTACCTAGGATCATGTTTAGCTCTGGACTGAATGTTCTGTAAATCAGGCCTCAGATTACTCTGAGAAATGCCCTGAATTCTGCCTCCTCCCAGTCCTTAGCAGGTGTTCATTCCCATTTCTTGTAATATGTTAGCCCTGATATTGGAGACATTTGCCTGACTTGCAGGTAAACAGCCCTTCCTAAGGGATGGGGTTTTTTAAGGCTTAAGTAAAATGCTGTTGCTGATTTTCTTTCTATAGTAGCAGAAGGTCAAGTATTAAGTGCAACTTTGTTTTGCAAGTGAAAGACTTGTGCCCTGTTCCTTAGGGGGATATGATGGCTACCGTCCTTCCTTTTCCAACACTCCAAACAGTGGCTACACACAGCCCCAGTTCAATGCTCCTCGGGATTACTCAAACTACCAGAGGGTAAGCTACCAGTGGAGGGGGGAAATACGTGTCCAAAGCACTCAAAGCTGTTAGTGACAGCTTCCTCTGGGACTTTTTTTATTGCTCAGGAACACAGACTGCCTCTGTGTAGTTTGGAAAAGTTGAACACTAAAGACATCTATTTATATTTCTTAGTTATATTGAGCAACATATCCTGTAACTGGAGAGAGCATTTGTCACTGCACACTTTATTACAGCTGCTAGGCACTAGTGGAAATAAGAATTTATTTTTTTAATATTATTTTAAACTAATAAAGTGTTGCATGTTGAAGTTACAGGTGTTTTGTCAGTGCACATCATTCGAAAAGCTCCTTGTTTTGCTGGCAGTTAGTAACAGAATGCCCAGGTTTTGTGTTGTAACTTTTTTAATTTCTTTGCTTCAGGATGGATATCAACAGAATTTCAAACGTGGCTCTGGACAAAGTGGACCTCGGGGAGCTCCTAGAGGTAATTTCCAGAGTAGTGAATAATTGATTTGGGTTGAGTGGAAGTTTCTGAGCCAACTTTTAAAGTTCTGGACTTCAGAAAGAACCTCACTCCTTCCTCAGCAGCTCACAATTAAGAATAAGCTGACTTTCCTCTGACCTCATAGCTGACCCTGCTTTTGAGCAGGGCTTGGTCCTGCAGAACCTCTGAGGACCCTGCTGACTTGAGTTATTGTGATCCTGTGAACTGGCGGTAGAAGTTTAATTGGCTCTTGAATGAGGAATTCTTGGAAAAGAAGCTAAAACAGCAATTGCTGTTGACATTTAGATACAGCAGAACTACTTAACTGTCTTTTATTAATGAAAGCCCTAGGAAGCAAACCCCACAGACATAATGAGGCTGTAGTTCAGCTTCTAGACTTCATTTTCATCACTATTTTTTCAAGTCTTTTTCTTAAACCATTTTTGGTGATGAGACTGTTCTGTGTCAATACAGACATGGCCATGAGTGCCTTGTCAGTGAGGGCAGCTCGAGGCTGTGCCCTGCATCTGTGAAACCCCACGTGGCAGCTCAGTTCTGAAGGGTTCTGTCCCTGTCTCGGTCCCGAAAGCCCCGAGGTGCGGCGCTGAGGCCTCGAGCTCAGTGCAGCACTGGGCTGCGCTGAAGCTGAGAGCGTGTTTCAGGAAGCACAACAGAGTCTCTCTGAGTTTAGCCAAGAAGATGTAGGCCTGTTTTTAAACTAACCAGATTTCCTGCAGAATTCAACCTCCTTTCTGTGTGTTTTCTAGGTCGTGGAGGGCCCCCTAGACCAAACAGAGGGATGCCTCAGATGAACGCTCAGCAAGTGAATTAAACACATTCACAGGATTCCATTCAACGCCAAAAACACGCTGGCCAGTGTACAATACATGTTACCAGAAGAGTTATTATCTATTTGTTCTCCCTTACAGGAAGTTTGTTGTAAAGGGACTATTTTCATTACCCATAATGACAGGACTACAGTTGCCAGCTTTATATTCCCTGGATATTGAAAGGAACGAAACAACGTTTACTCTGCATGTTCTGTCCTAAGCATCATCTTGAGCCTTGCATATGAGATTCAGATTCCTCACCCTTGCTAAGAGTAAAGCAAAAAAGGCAATTTTCAGGGTGATCCAATCTCCATGGTTAACTGAAGTGGCAGGAAAAAGCAACGACTCGCTTCTGACATTTAAAAGTGATTTAACAAATTCAGATAAAATCTGCAAATCCATAAAGATTTACTGTGGTGGCAGTTGACAAAACTTAAATGTTCCCATGAAAGGATGGAAAAGGTGAAGTGTGGCTTGGTAGAACAACTGCATTTCAGCTTTTTCTTATTAAACCGAAGCACTGAACAGTTAAAGGTGTGTAGTGATGCAAATGCCCTAAATAGACAGGTGGGCTTAGAAGCAGTTTGTGACAGAGAAGAGGCACCCTTAGCTGCAGCACTCCTCATCACCAGGGCCCTGATTCCCGTGGCTAAGGAGTTCAGAGCGCTTGCATAACTGCTAATGTAACTGTGTAATTTTTTTTTTTTTTAGGTGACAAGGTGAAAAACAACAAAAAAAAAAGGTTTGATTTGGCACTTGAACAAAATTTTGCAACAAATCTGAGCTATAATCTGGATGGCCACTGTATATTTGATGTGAAGTATTTAGATATCTCTTTGAAACACTTTTAAGTTTCTTTGATAGCAATGACTTTTGTAAGGATTGGTATTCTCTATCATTCCTTATGACTTGCACATTGTCTGTCACTAATACTTGACCTTGCTGTATTATCACCTAAATAACTGATGCCGGTACTGATGGAAATCTCTAATGGATAATCATAACACTTTTGGTCACATGTCCTTTTGTCTTTCCTGCAGCCTTGAAGGTTTTAAGAAATCTCAAATGCCCGCTGCTGCTGCCCTTCCAATTGCTATCTTTTGAAAAGCACCAGTCTGTGTTTGAGTTGATTTCCCCTTTTCAGGGAAATGACAGCCAGCAGTTACAGTTCTAATGGTATAAGCAAGATAAATAAAACATGTTTATAAAAATTGTATCCTGGAACACTGGTTTTCAACGGCTGAAACAGATTCAATGTGTCGGGGTGACGTTTCATAAGGTTTCTTTGGGTTTTTTCCCCAATAGTCTCTTTTTCCTGACTAGATGTAAACCCTCCTCCTGTTTTTCTGGTTTTACTCTACTAGCTGTGACTTCTGGGAAACCTTTTATTTTTGATGGACTTTTTCCTTTTTTTTTTCATCAAGGCAGCGATGTATAAAAGAAATGGCATAAGCCTAGGAGCTGGAAAATACCAAGTCTTATTCAAGTTTTACTGCATCCTTGTGGTATAATCTTTGGAAAAATCACTTGTGCCTGCCTTTTGCGCACATGCACTCTCTCTGCAGTGGGGAGAATATTTTGATAGCTGCCTCCATAGAGGTGTTGGTAGTTCTGTTGCATTCTATAGCACGTGCAAGAAGAAAAGTGCTATATTATATGTTAAGTATTGCTCATCAAATAATTCCTACCTGTGGAAAGGTGAAATTAAGGAACAGCTGCGTGGTGTTTAACTGTTCTGTACAAAACGGAAGGTTGTTTTCACTCAGAGGGTCATTTCTACTTTGTATCACAACTGAACTTTCAGAACTTGCAGTCAGATACTTTTGACTTCGTTGTGAAACAGTCTGGAACTCCATCCAAATAGGTGGGAAATCACTTTTCCATGTCCTGTGTGAAGAGCACAAATGAAAAATGTTTTCACTGCGGGAAGTGATAAGCTTGTGAAGACCATATTCCACACCAGGCATCCTGAAACGGGGCTGATGTCTGGAAGCAGCAGTTTGAGTCGAGGCCTAGAACATTCCTAAACTGCAGTCCGGTGAGAAGTTGCTGTTCTGTGTCTTTTTTAGGAAGCTATTACTGAGATAATAGTCCCTACTGTTTTTTAACTGGAAAAAAAAAATAAAAAGACAAACCTTTTAATGTTGAACTGATATAGGAAAACAGTGAATTCTTTTAATTATTTTATTTTTCTTTGTGCATCAGCTTACTTTTAAATGGTTGGTAGAACTCGAGCTGTTCAGCTTTCTCCATTGTACACCAGATGCTCCTTAAGGAATTGTAGTTTGTCAGTAAATGTGCACCATACTCAATCAGAGACCACTGAACAGATCAAAACACTCCACCTAGAGTTTTGGGGGGTTGGTTTGGGGTTTTTTTCCAACTTGAATTTATTAATAGAACACTGGGCCTCTTCACTGTGAGACAAGTTAGAAAATGGCCTTTGGAGCAGCTGCTCTGCTGTTCTCTGATGGAGGGAGAGGTGGAACAAGCCTGTGAGAGGTGAGCTGGGAATTTGCATGGACCCCTTTAATCCCAGCCCTGGTGTAATGAACTGTCCTGAAACATCTGCTGGGGTCACCCTGGGGCACACGGAGCCCTCGCTGCTCTTCTGGCCCGTTCAGGGGAGCGCTAAATTTTTACTCCATAGCTTGGCTCTGAATCCGAGTTCCCTCCAGATCCCAAGCACTCCTAGGTACGTTTCCCTTGAAAAAGGTCCCCTTTTGAGAAAAGACTGTTATCAGAAGTTCATCCTGAAGCAAAGCCATGGCAGTTTGGGGCTGGCTGCGGTGCCAGGCCCGTTCTAGAGGTAGGGATGAGCTGTTTATTCCATGGGGTAGCTGCGGCCTGATCCTGTGGCTGGAAGGAGAGAGCGTGGGACGGGGCTGTGTCTGAGCCTGGCTGAAACCAAACTTCTGCCTTCAGCCTCTTGCTTCCTCTTGGCTGTAATTCGGGGGTTCCTGAGCAAGTAATGGATCAATCACTCGAGTATTTCAGATGTTTGTACATATTGTTCCTGTGTCTGGGAAACCTGGATCCTTCCTAGCCATCCTCCTACTTAAGAACTTGCCCAGAAATCACGAGCTGTTGTCTTACACCTGAGGCCACCCTGGTCCTGAATTTTACTTCTGTGGTTTTGCTGTGTTTTCTAAGAACAGTTCGCCAGTGCAGCTTAGGGATTTTGCTGTGGAGAGAGTTCTAAACTTTGCTTAACCCCTGTTTTCTTCCCCAGATCCTGTCTTTTGTATACAGCAATCTCTGAATCATCACTCAGAGGAGTTGGAAGAGTATTGTCGGCTTCTTGTTACTTAACCAGGCAATGTATCCTGCTGGGACTTAACTCTCAGAGAAACCTTGTGTCCTTAAAATGTGTCTTCTCAAAAGGTCCTGCTGACCTTAAGATTTTAGGCAGGTTGGTTGTGTTACAGGTCCCTGGGAGAAAGGATCGGGCTTCCTTCTTTCTCCCAAATGCCATTTGAGTTGAGAGAAGTTACTGAAGAGGCTCTAAATGTAAATAAATACTGAAAAGATGATGAATTATACTGGAAAAGTGGTTAAAATTCATATGATTAAGAACAAATTGGGCAAAATCTTTGTGGTCCAGCAGAGCAAGATAATCAGTTGGAGAATCTTGATATTCCCCTCCTGTTAATGAGTCACATCCTGGAGTATCCAGACCATCCCTCTTGCTCTTGTGAAACTGTTCTTGCTTAAAGTCTGTTACAGAGTGCTGAGCTGGATGCTTGAAGATCCAAGCTGGAGCTGAGGTTTGTCACTGTGTGAAGGAGGCTGGTTTAGTTTCTAACATCTGGGCACCTGTTCCTCCAGTTTGCCATCTGCACTGGGTACAGATGGGACTAAAAGGTTTCCCATCACTTGAGCTGGCACCACAGAACTTCCACAGGTGCGGTGGGAAGGTGCAGGTGTCCTTCACTGATGGACCAGAACACGTGAAGGGCAAGCAGGAAATGATCCCAAACAACAAAACTCTCCTGATGAACTTAGAGGACAATTTCCTTATTTAAATCTGGCCTTAAATATATTTATGGTTATTGTCTGGAACTTTGCCAGAAGCTCCAGCATTGTGCAGCTCCCTTCTAAAGGTGTTTTTCTCGAGATGACAGGATTTGTTAAATGCCTCTGGGCGCCCCATTGGTCTCAGACTGATCTTGGCTGTAGCAGTCAGTGGCACAACTTCAGGGAAGGAGCTTTGACAGGGAACTTTGGGAACATTCCCTCATTTTGTCAGTCGTGGAGAGGGCTACTTGCTTAAACTGTAACATGTTTTTGTTGGGCCAATACGTTTTTCCAGAGGGAAGGAGGTGAGAAAGGTTCTTCAAAGGTGTATCTTTGGTGGGATGTGGCAGAGCGTGATGAGAAACCTCATTTTCCAGACTGTTCATCTAAAGGAAGAGGTGCTATTCTATTCACCACTTCAAGAGGCTTTTGGAATATAATGGTATTAAAAATCCAGCCTTAATGGAAGGAAGGAAATTTGTTTTCCAAAATCTGCCTCCTCAAAGCCACTTGGAGCAGCACGCAGGAGAACTGCACGAGGAAAACTAGAGCCTAACTTGGCATTTGGTTCTGAATTAAACTGATTGTTCTTGCTGCACTTTCCTATTAAAAGCCAGATTCTTTTCCCCTTCCTTTATAACCTTCATGAAAGAATCTGATGGATGCAACTAGCTCGGTTCCAACTCTGCTGGCCCATTTCTACCCAAGAGTACACCTGGAATTTTGGTCTCAAACTAAATTTTAGGAAATATCTGTTAGACTTTTATTAAATGAAAATGTATTTCCTCTTTTGAAGGTCTTGGATTTTAGAATGAGCTTTAGTAATGCTTCTACCACATGAAATAAGTGTTGAGAATTTTTAGTTTGTTGTCAGGTTTAAATTTTCTGATGGCCTTAAACATACCTGTATATATGTTTTTGCAGTTCTTTAATTCAACGTTGGAAACAAGTTGGTCCATGGCTTATGTAAACACTTGAAAAATAAATCTATTTAAATGTTTTATGTCCTTCCCTTTCAAGCAAACGTTTCATACCTAAAGGGATTGTCTTGCTACACTTGTGTTGCGTTGGTAGTTTTGTCTCAGTGATTGGGTTTACCTGGGTTCACCTAAAAAAAATACTGTTCCACAGCCTTTATGATTATTAATTCAGTAGTTTTATCGTATTTTTATTATCTTTTATAACAACCCCAAACACATCCAGTGGTGTTGAACACATTTTTCCTACGATGTCACTTGGTTTTAAATACTTTGTTGTTTGAATGTTCAAGTTTAAAAAAGAATTGGCAGTATTAAAAGCTAAGAATAAATATATCT
Organism: Coloeus monedula; assembly: GCF_965178545.1. Classification (NCBI taxonomy): domain Eukaryota; kingdom Metazoa; phylum Chordata; class Aves; order Passeriformes; family Corvidae; genus Coloeus; species Coloeus monedula. Next base: position 1,944,335 of record NC_138786.1, on the reverse strand, counting down.
ATGCAAATAGCTCGGCTCAACTTTGGTATTGAAAGGTTAGGAGTAGTTTTACTGTCAGTCTGAGAATAAAATTCCGTGTTTCTGAAAACTCGCTGGAATTTCAAGTCAGGTTCAAAAATCGTTTTCCTGTTGCCACTCCACAGTTGTGCAGCTTGGGGTTTTGTATGGAAAACTTTCAAACAGCTGTGGTGGATTTATTAAGCAGCAGAGCTTAAATCTTATAAGCTTTATAACAGTTTTATTGAGGAGCAGGGTTCTTAATATTTCCTGGGGTTTCGTTTCGAATCCTATAAAAATGAACCCTACAAATTTGTTGTTTTCTGTATGTGTTCTGTTTGCTCTCTGCAGGCTTGTTTCCTTGGGGAAGCTGTCTCCAAATGCCCTTTTTTTAACGTATGTTTGTTTTTGTCGTCTCTCCCCCCAGCAGCAAAGGCCACCCAGACTCAGAGTTCGGCTGGTGTGGAAATGGAATTAATTATCTTTAGAAAGTCAGAGGCCTGGTCTTTGTGCCCACACGCCTAGGGGGCTGCAGGCAGGATTTCTTTGGAACGAAGCATTTAAAAAATATATCATCAGCCTTTCCATTGCGACTGAAGTTTGGTTCGTCCCCTTTTTACAGCCAAAAGTCACTGAAATAAATACATAAATACATAAACAACAGCTGTGGGAGGTAAGGGCTGCTCTGTGTCTCGCAGGGATTTTGGGAGCCGGCTGGGCACAGGAGTCCTTTCCCATGTGGAAAGCTACCTTCAATTATTCCGTTTGGAAGTTCAACAGGCAGAGAAATGCGCGTTTAGACAGAAATGTGTATTTATAAATAGATGCGTGTGCGCGTCGCGCAGGCGGACGGCGCGGGCAGCCCCGGGGTCCTCCCACGCTGCGCGGCGCCCGCGCCCGGCCCCACGTGGCTCCCACGTGGTGCAGCGGGAGAAGCGGCGGGGGAGAAGCGGCGGGGGAGAAGCGGCGGGGGAGAAGCGGCGGGGAGAAGCGCCGGGGGAGAAGCGCCGGGCAGCCGCAGCCATGCAGCGCCGCAAGGTGGACAACCGCATCCGCGTCCTCATCGAGAACGGCGTGGCGGAGCGGCAGCGGAGCCTGTTCGTGGTGGTGGGCGACCGCGGCAAGGACCAGGTAACGCCGTCCCGGAGCGGGTGCGGGGGTGCCTGTGGGTGCTGATACCTGCCCGGGCCTGCCGTAATCCCTCGGTCCCGGCTCCTCTCTGCCTCCAGCAGGAATTAAACCCTCACAGCCCCGGGCACAGCAATGGTGCCTGAGCAGGAGGGAACTTGCAGGGATAGAGGGTTTGAAAATGGTGTGTGAGACCTCACCTCAGACATCTCCTGTCTGGGAAGCTCATGAGCATCAAACACAACTCAGTACAGGCTGGGGTTTTTGTGTTTGGTTTGGTTTTTTAAACTGGGGTGAAGGATATTTAATTTCCTGGCCAGCTGGAGTTTTTTTTTCCTCTCTCTCTGCCCTGAGCTGTGATGGTTTCTCGCTCAGAGTGGGCTTGGTGTACGGAGTCGTCTCGCAGATGAACCTGCTTGGTGGAGTTGTGTGGAAGAAATTAAGTGCTGAAGTCGTTTCTCTTCAGAGACTCTGGCCTTGTGTTTTTCGGCAGTGGGGAGGGGAAGAGCAGCACGGCAAACCCGTGGTGGGTTAGGATAAGTCGGTTCACAGAATCACAGAATTGCTCAGGGTGGAAAAGCCCCCCCGGATCCCTGAGTCCAGCTGTTCCCCCAGCAATGCCAAACCCGCTGCTACCCCCTGTCCCCAAGTGCCACATCTGCATGGCTTTTAAATCCCTCCAGGGATGGCGACTTGGCAGCCCTTTCAGGGAAGAAGTTTTGCTTCATATCCACCCTGCCCCTCCCCTGGCCCAGTTCCCTGGGAGCAGAGCCCGATTTCCCCCCCCCGGCTGCCCCCTCCTGTCAGGGACTTGTGCAGAGCCACAAGGTCCCCCCGAGCCTCCTTTGCTCCAGCCTGAGCCCCTTTCCAGCTCCCTCAGCCGCTCCTGGGGCTCCAGACCCTTCCCAGCTCCATTCCCTGCCCTGGACACGCTCCAGCCCCTCGATGTCTTTCATGCAGTGAGGGGCCCAAAACTGACCCCAGGATTTAAGGTGTGGCCTCCCCAGAGCTGAGCAGAGGGGAACAAGCACTGCCCTGGTGCTGCTGCTATACTGTTCTAACTGCTGTACAGCTGATAATTCCTTTGTCTTCCTAGTAAACGAATTATAAAAGAACTTGGAAAAAAATGAGCTATTCAGGTGGCAGTGCAGGAATGTTGGCATTATTTACTGATGGGCTCTGGCATCTCCCAGGTCTGGTTGTGTTCAGTGTTTTCACTGAAACACGCAGTGGGAAACCCATATTAATGGATTATCCATAAGAGATGAGCCCTAGGAACTGTGAGTAGCCTGGAATAATCAGTGCATGCAGTTGGTAGTTCTGCCAGAGAGGGGAACTAAGGAAGCAGGAGGTAAAATCCAGTGTCTTCAATTTCGTGCAGCCCTGGAGAAGGCACAGACACAGCCTCACTTCGTGTCCAGGGATCCCTCTGTTTTCCACAGCAAAAATGCAGCTGTAAAATTAAGTTTAGAAGAACTTGCTTTTAAACCACTTTGCTTTTGGATGTTCCCTCCTGAGCTGTTTGTGAGTGTTTGTGTGCTTTGGCAGGTCGTCATCCTTCACCACATGTTATCCAAGGCCACAGTGAAGGCCAGGCCCTCTGTGCTGTGGTGCTACAAGAAGGAGCTGGGCTTCAGCAGGTGAGAGATCCCCCGTGGTCCTGCTGCTCTCTGGGGAGCAAACGCTGAAGGTTGAGGAATTTGGGTGTGAGGGGAAGCCAGGTTCGTTCCTGGAGGAGCTGGGGGAAGTTTGCTCTTCCAGGACTGAAATTTGGCTTCCACAATGGGGTTGACACTGGCAAAAAGTACCTCTGGTTTTTTCCTGTAGCTCTAACACTGACTCTGCTGCCCTGGACCAAACTCCCCCTCACCTTTTTAACCCCAAAACTTGGGCTCCTCAGCTGTTGAGCCTCAGTCATATTTAGGACTGAGCTCTGACTTCCAGACTCAGCCTGAACATGCTTTTCTCAAACCCTTTCCCAAGAAAACTCCTGTGTGATTTCGCCCTCCAGCCACCGGAAGAAGAGGATGAGGCAGCTCCAGAAGAAGATTAAGAGTGGAACTTTGAACATCAGGGATGATGACCCCTTCGAGCTGTTCATAGCAGCCACAAACATCCGCTACTGCTACTACAATGAAACTCACAAGATCCTTGGGAACACCTTTGGGATGTGTGTCCTCCAGGTGAGGAATCGCTTGGCTCCCAAAAGGGGGCTGCAACAATCAGTTGGAATGCTGCAGGAATAGGATTTGTTGTTTCTGCCCCTTGGGTTCTGGTGGCCTTGCTTATCCCTCACGAGCTGTGTGAGGGTGAGGTGGCCTCGTTGGTAGGAGCTGTGACAGGACATTGGTTAGTGCAAATTTAGGTGTGAGTTAAGCTTGGAGGGATGAAGTTTAGAGGCTTCCTGTGCCTTTCAGTAGGAGCCAGCTGCACTGATGGGCTCTGGGCAGCTCTGAAGTTCTGTTTACTCCCCAGGATTTTGAAGCCTTGACTCCAAACCTGTTGGCCAGAACTGTGGAGACAGTGGAAGGTGGTGGAATTGTGGTGATTCTCCTGAGAACTATGAACTCCCTGAAGCAGCTCTATACAATGACCATGGTATGTTCAGCACAGCGTGGCTGTTCTCTACCAGCAGCTGCATTGAGGTGATGCTGAGTGGGTATTTATTGCTTCTGTTATGGGCTGTGATCCTCCTTCCATCATCTTTCCTGCTCCTTCATTCATCTGTGACTGGATTTATTATACTCAGGCATTTCTGAAAGGCTGCCAGGAAGGAAGGAATTACAAGGAAGAAACAAGAAACACCTGTCACTCACAAATGGAACTCTGTTCTTTTGTCCCATGACAGTTTTGGAAAGAATTTATTCTATCTGCCCATGTATCAGCAATTTAAGTTAAAAACATAGAGCCTTTGCAGTGTTTTGTGTATTAGGTGAGGTCAGCTTCACAAAACAATTCACACTGAGTGTGCTTACACCTCAGTCTGGAGTTGTTGCCATTGTTAATAATGCCAGTAGGTGAATTAAAGTGATAGAATATTTTTCCTTTGCATCCCTGAGGTGCTTGAAATGTTCTGGCAGAGCTGACCCTTGAGTCAGGCAAGAAATACGTAAGGCTTGTAAAGAAAGCATGGGTGGGGAGGGAACGTTTTTAACAAGGGTTTGGGGGATGTGGGTGTTTCACAACAGAGTCAGAATCCTGTCTGGGATGTGCTGTGGCTGGGAGGGGAGAGACAAGAGTGGGAAGGGAGGTGTGACAGTCCTGTAAATGTCACTGTCACTGCTGCCCCTTCTCCAGACTGACATTTTCTCTCTGTTCCTTTTCTTTCTCTTTCAGGACGTTCACTCTCGGTACAGGACAGAGGCCCACCAGGATGTGGTGGGGAGGTTCAATGAGAGGTGAGTGACTCAGGGTGCCAAGGGTCTGGGCTGTCTGCCCAAGGAGAGCACCAGGAGCAGCACTGGGTCTTCCTGACAGGGAAGCATCCCACAGGATTGCCTTGGAATAGGCCTTTTCTGAAGGCAAATACCCAGCTGGGGGTAGCTGTAAATACTCACTCCGTGTTTAGCAGAGAGTTCAAATGACCCACCAGGGAGTGGTGCTGGTGTTTTACTGAGTTTTCTCTGCCTGCTCAGGTTCATTCTGTCCCTGGCCTCGTGCAAGAACTGCCTGGTGATTGATGACCAGCTGAATATCCTGCCCATCTCCAGCCACGCTGCAAACATCACTCCTGTCCCCCCCCAGTCCCAGGTCAGTGAGTGATCCCAGCCCTTTTCCCTGGCAGAGATCCCTCTGAGTTGGCCACGGGGTGTTAAAGATTGCAAAAACAGGGAATTTTTTAAATTTCACCTTGATTTATAGCAAATGATGGCATTGCAGAGAGGAAGCAGAATGTTCTGCAGAAATTATGTGGGAGCTGTTTTTTCTTTCTTCATTGGTCTTTATTTTAAGTTTTCTGGCCCATCTCTCTCTGTACTCGCCCGTATTTATTAATTTTCCTGCACTGCTGCTCAGCCCTGTGAGGTGGAGTTTGATTGTGGTTGTGGAGGGATCTCAAGCTGAGGGACAGATGGGACAAGACAAATAAAAAGACTTTTTTGGCAGTTGGAGGATGGGAGAACACTTTGGAAAGAAATACATTGCAGGCTCAGGGCTCTGGCAGTTGTTTCAGTTTCTTAGTTACACCTGTCACATTCCAGGAAAAATTCCCTGAGGATAATTCAGACACGTATTTGCACTGTTAGAAATGTATCCTTTTACCACTTCCATTTGTAGACTGCAGTGAAGTGGAACCAGTTTTAAGCAGAAATCTCAAAGAATTTGAACAGAGCTGTGTGGCCTAAGAAATAACCAACACAGCTTCTGTCAGAGATGGTAAAAACATTCTGATAGGGCCCTGATTTAAAAAAAAAAAAAAAACAACAAAATAAAACCTCCTTTTAGCATTAGAACAATACTGACAGCAGCACAAGTGCTCATCTGCTGGCTGGAGAGGCTGGAGCCTTTGGGAACTTTAAGTGGCAAGAAGGAAAATCAGCCTTCATTGCCATCTAAAATAGATTGTGTTTGTGTCCAGGTTTATGGTTTGGCTCAGAAAGGCTTGATACTATTTCAGTATTGCTGCTGCAGTCGTTCTTCCCCCTACATGGACACTGCATGTGACAGGGGTAACAAAGATCATAAAGACTGAAACATGAGTTAAATTATTCAAAACATTTCCCCAGAATCTGTTTTTCCTATCAATGCCATTGTCTAATTACTGTTGACTGCAAAATCCTTCCCTCTTTTTTTTCCCCTCCAAGCTTGGGGAAGCCAGGATGGGAGAACCTCTTTGTGACCATTCTCCTGAAGATGCCTGGAAATTTAAGTGTTAAATATTTGTCTGTCCATATAAATGTTCCTGTTTCTAGGGAATATATTCTCCTTGTGGTAACTTTTCCTTCCAGATCCCTTTCTCTGCCCAACCAAAGGTGCCAGAAGACACCACAAGGGTAGAAATGTGCTGAGATGTCCTTGGCTCATCCTGTTGTGTGCTTGCAGGAGGAGAGCCTGCGGCCCCAGCACCTGGAGCTGAGGGAGCTGAAGGAGAGCCTGCAGGACACACAGCCTGTGGGAGTTCTGGTGGATGGCTGCAAAACCCTGGATCAGGTTGGTGTGGTGGCCAAAGCTGAGGTTCTCTGGGCTTGGCAGGTCCCAGTGTGAGAGAAATATGAGTGCTGTTTTCTGGGGTTTTCTCTAATCCTCAGGCAAAAGCAGTTCTAAAATTCATTGAAGCCATTTCTGAGAAGACCCTGAGGAGCACTGTGGCATTAACAGCAGCCAGGGGACGAGGGAAATCTGCTGCCTTGGGGCTGGCCATTGCTGGAGCTGTAGCTTTTGGGTGAGTGACCCCCCCCTCCAATCCCCCAGGCTTTATCTGCATCCCTGAGTTTAAAAAAAAACAAACAAAAACGAGATGGCAGGATCTGAATATATTTGTAATTTCCAGTCCTAAACCCCTCATATTTTTGGTCTTGTGTCTTTTGATTGCTGCATCCACTGTTGGTCAAGTTTTTCTTAAAACTCCAAGTAATCACACATAAATTGAGATAAGAGTCTGAAGAAATCTGCTGTGTTTTGGTTATTAGGTTATTAGGTAAAATCAACCCCTCCTGTAAAAAACCCATCCTATTTAGTATTTATGTGGTAAAATTGGTCAGAAAAACCGTTCAGCTCTTGTTTTGTTTTTTTTTTTCTCTGCAGTTACTCCAATATCTTTGTCACATCTCCCAGCCCCGACAACCTCCACACTCTCTTTGAGTTCATATTTAAAGGCTTTGATGCACTGCAGTATCAGGTGAGGGGAGCAGACTCATTTTACAGTACTTTCAAAGCATTCCTGCCTAGGAGGTTTTTCACCTCACCTGGGCTTTTGGCTACATATATTCACTACCAGCCTTTTTTACAGTGCTCTGCAAGGAAAGGAATCATGGGAGAGTTATGTTTCTTTCTCTGTTTTTAAGCAGGGTAAATCAGTTTCTTTGTGAAGCAGATTTTAACATCAGTAGATAATTTCCCAGTTCTCAGGCCTTTGAAGCTTTTATAAGAATTCTTGATTAGAATGTGAAATAACGGTGTCTCAGCCTTATTTTGATGATGATGATGATGATGGTAAATTATATTTTTTCTTAGATCTTCGCTTTTCATATTGTTGAAAAATGTTATTTTCCAGGAACACCTGGACTATGAGATTGTTCAGTCCTTGAATCCAGAGTTCAACAAGGCAGTGGTCAGAGTGAATGTGTTCAAGGAGCACAGGCAGACCATCCAGGTAATTGGCATTCTTGCCTTTCCACTCTTTACTCCTGGCTGTTGTTTTTGCCAGTGCTGAACTTGTTCTGGTTTTAAGCAGGTTCATTCTGTGTGGTGTGTAACTGTCCTGGTGGGTTTTGCTGAAAGGCAGACCTTTAGGGAGCAACTTCCTCAAAATACCTTCTCTCTTTCAGGGAATAACTTGTAGACTAAAAAGCTCCCTCGTGGGCTTCTCCCAAAACAAAAGCAAAGGAAGGTGAAAGGAGCACTGCAGGAAGAGCTTTTAGTGATTAGATTTCCTTTATTTTCCTCACCTCTGCAGATGAATTGGTGTGGAATTGTGCTAAACAAGATGAGTGAGCCAGTCCTTGTCAGGGCAGCATAAACCCTCTCCTGACATTTTGATTTCCACATCCCAGTCTCTGGCTTGGTGTTTGAGGAGAACAGGGACAACAAAGAGCTTTCCAGGGCTCCAGCTTTGTGAATTCTGATGTTTCCCTGATCCCAGGCAGGCTGCTGCTGGCAGTGACAGTGTCCTCTCGTTGCTTGCAGTACATTCACCCTGCTGATTCTGTGAAGCTGGGGCAGGCCGAGCTCGTGGTGATCGATGAAGCTGCTGCCATTCCTCTGCCCCTGGTGAAGAACCTGCTGGGCCCTTACCTGGTGTTCATGGCTTCCACCATCAACGGGTAAGGCTGGGGCAGCCACTCCGTGCTGGAGCTTCCCCAGAGCTCTGGATGGCTGCCTGGTTCCTCGCCTCAGGCACTGTGTGTTCTGTTTCTCAGGTACGAGGGCACCGGTCGGTCGCTGTCCCTGAAGCTCATCCAGCAGCTCCGCCAGCAGAGTGCCCAGAGCCAGGTGACCCTGACAGCAGAGAACAAATCCACAGCCACTGCCAAGCTCACCTCAGGTACAGCACGTCTGGGGCTGCTGCCGGCCACATCCCATGGCTCTCCCACACATCCATGTGCTTTGCAGCCGTGGGGAAGGGGCTGTGGGGGGAAATGGCGGAACTCCGCTGTTGGTCCCTCACGAGTGTCAGGTGGAAGGCTTCTAAGAGGTGAAAGTTAGCAACTGACCATTTCCTAATGGGGGAGCCCTCGAGAGCACAGGGATGCTGTGGGATTCTTGTGGCTGGCAGCACTGAGTGTCCTGTGCAACCCTTGCAGCTCGCACTTTGCACGAGGTGTCCCTGCACGAGTCCATCCGGTACGCCCCTGGGGACCCTGTGGAGAAGTGGCTGAATGATCTCCTGTGCTTGGACTGCCTCAACATCACCAGGATCATCTCTGGCTGCCCACTGCCAGACACCTGTGACCTGTATCCTCGCTGAATGTTCCTCAGGCTGGTTGAGGGTTGGTTCTGTGGCTGGTGGGATAAGCTCAGCACACGATCTTTTCCCTAAGACCTCACTCCTGGAGTTAAGCTCTCCTGGCACCGGTGGTGTGTGGTGCCAGGACATCACCAAACTCCAGTTTTGCTGCAGAGACAACCTCAAGGAAGGGTTGCATGAAGGGAATCCCTTGTTGCAGTTATAAAAGGTTTATCCTTACAGATGAAAGCTGTGAAAGCTGCAAACGCTGCCCAACGTAATTTATTCCTGTAGATAAAGCTGTGGAGTCTAAGGGGACAAGCCAGCTTGTGGCCCAAATCTTGAAAATAAACCAACAGGAAGCTTTCTCCTGCTTTCCAAGGAGGTTTTTTTCCTTAATCCCTGCGTTTAGGTACTATGTCAATAGGGACACACTCTTTTGTTACCACAGAGCATCAGAAGTTTTCCTGCAGAGGCTGATGGCCCTCTACGTGGCTTCACACTACAAGGTAGGGCTTGTGCTTCTTCCATCCAATTTCATTCCCAATTTCAGTGTGGAATTTTTCAGGGACAGCAGCGCTTGTTGTGACAGCCTGGCTGAGATTTCTGAACAGCTTCTGTTGCTTCTTGCTATTCCCCTTTCTCTGAGATCTCTGCCTCAGTCCTGGCTGAACATACTGGATTTCCAGATAGTCTGGAATATTTTTTTCCTTGAGAAAGTAAAATTCTAAATGAACCTCCAAGCTTGTCAGGATTTTATCAGTGCTGAACCTCATTTGCAGTTCTCTTTACCATGTTCTGGTGGCCTCAAGTTCATCAAGAGCAGCACCATTATGATACTGAAAAGAGAAATAATTTATCGCAAGGTTTCAAGACCAGGGGTGATCTGTAGATGTGAGTGGGGAAGTCCAGAAGCACTGAAGTACTGAGCTCTAAAAATCTGAGGCTTAAAAAAAAATTTAAGATCTGGTACTTAAGAGGTAAGGAGCTGTATGAAAATAGGAAGTTCAGGCTCATACATGTTAGAGCACGAGGTTTCCCTCGAGGTGTCTGGTGGTGTGACAGCCACGAGCTGGCCTGGGAGCTCCTCCATCCCTCAGCATTGTACTGGTTCCAAATTCCTTAAAAGCTCTACATGTGGAGAATAGAGGGATTGTTTAGAAATCAGCTGGACTTTGAAGCTCTCCTCACATGGAATAAGCATTTGGGTAACACTCTCAGGCACATCCGTGGGGTTCTTGGGATTGTCCTGTGCAGGGCCAGGAGCTGGACTCGGTCCTGATGGGTCCCTTCCAACTCAGGGTATTCTGTGATTCTCTGCATACTTTTTCATCTTTCTGATGTCTTTACCCTCCAGAACTCCCCCAATGACCTCCAGATGCTCTCTGATGCCCCTGCCCATCATCTCTTTTGCCTTTTGCCACCTGTTCCACCCACCCAGAATTCGTTACCAGAAGTCCTGGCTGTTGTTCAGGTAAGAGAATGACTCGAGTGTCAGTTTTGATCCTGCCATAGCTGAGTGGCTGTAGGAGAAAGCATTTTGGGTGTTCATGGTTTTTCTGCCTTCCCTGGCAGGTGTGCATGGAGGGAGAGATCTCCCGCCAGTCCATCATGAACAGCCTCTCCAGGGGAAAGAAAGCCTCTGGTGATCTTATTCCCTGGACCATTTCAGAGCAGGTGAGTGATTTGGCTGTGCACTCACACCCAGGCTGTATCTCATGCATTTCCTGTTCCCAGAGTGCCCAGCTGTGTCCTTTAAGTCGACTTTTTGTCCCTTGTGCAGTTCCAGGATCCGGACTTTGGGGGCCTGTCCGGCGGGCGCGTCGTTCGCATCGCGGTTCACCCGGATTATCAGGGGGTAAAGTACCTGGGACCCAGCTGTGGTGGTGCCATGAAAATGGCTCTCCAGGCAGAGCTCAGGAACGGGGCACACATTCCAGTTCCTCCAGTTTTTAGCATTTAAAGCTCAGGGCACCAAACCAGTGCTCCCGTGGTTCCTAGGCAGCACCGGCGCATCCCGGGCAGCCGTACACAATCCACATCCAGGGATCTTTACTGTCACACTTCCAAGTGTTTGGCATTTCCTGAGCGCCAGAGTTAAGCCCCAAGAATTACAGCACAGCCCTGAGCTACCAGCTGGGCTCCCACTGGGATTTTGGAGACCCTGAGTGTCCTCCTCCATGGAGCTGCCACGTGGCGAGAAAAAGCATTTTTGGAGTGACCCAGTGATGTCTGCACTGCTGATGGTTAATGGGTTTTAAGGGCAGAACGTTGTTGCTCTGTATTAAAAATCAGAGACCTCTTTTTGCTTACAGTGTGTTCCTTCTTCACAGATGGGCTATGGCAGCAGAGCTCTGACTTTGCTGCAGATGTACTATGAAGGCAAATTCCCATGTTTGGAAGAAAAAACGGTTCAAAAGCCAAAAGAAATCACAACTGTGAGCAGCGAGGTATGGTAATTTCTTTTATTTCCTGTCATGCTAAGCTGTGCAATTTCCCCTGTAAGTCTCCTCTCTGTAAGGAGGAAATAATCAGGTTTGATTTTCATACAAAAGAAGAGCTTTGATTGGCAGCTTTCTGTGGGGGTTGCTGCTAACCCAGTCCCACTTTTATTTTCCAGACTGTGGGTTTATTGGAAGAGGTTGTGACACCTCGGAAAGATTTGCCTCCTTTGCTGCTCAAACTGAGTGAGAGACAAGCTGAGAACCTGGACTATCTCGGGGTGTCTTATGGCCTGACACCCAGATTGCTCAAGTAGGACATGATTCTATTTCCCACTTACATCTTGGCCTTCTTGAACAGATAATGAGCTCTACTTGCCCCATTTTTCCAGGGTGTAGAAGTAAGAACAGCCTGTGATAGGTAGGGAGAGGTTAAATTCCAATTCCTGTGCCCTGTAGAAACTTGAGGTGTTGCTGACTCCAGAGCTGCTGGTGGTTTTCCTGACTGATGTAAATGCCTTTCACAGCACCTGGAAAGTTTGTTCATGTTTTGGCATCACAATCATAATTTTACAGTCCCCTGAGCTGGAGCCTCAGTCAGGTGGGTGCTGTTCCTGCTTTCTGTCAGTGTTCATTTGCACTGATTGTTGGGGTGTCTTAGAGACTTGTGCCTGCTCCTCACCAGCTCTCCTTGTACAGCAGATAAATGGCCTTTAACCACAATTTATTACTGTGCAGTCAGCAGCTCCCTAATTCTCAGTGGGTTTCTGCTTTTTCCCAGGTTTTGGAAGCGTGCTGGATTTGTGCCAGTTTATCTGAGGCAGACCCCAGTAAGTACCACACTGTTCCTGAGGGAAAACCCAGCCCTGCTGAAATCTCTGGGCATGTATTCCAGGAGATTCTGTGAGAAGGGATTTGGGGCGGGAAGGTTTGCTGGGGCTGCTTTTAGGGCTTGGTTTATGTTCATTTTTGTTCTTTGGGCCTATAGTTAAGGAGTAGAATTTTAGGGTTGGGAGTGTGGGCCTCCAGGTAGTTAGCACATAAAAATTTAGAGCAAAAATGCAGCTGTTGAAGGTTATTAATGTGTTTATTGGTAAAATAGCTGAGATTTACCAAATTCTAGAAGGTCATAGGTTTTCCATTAGGTGGAGGTGGTCAGTAGCAGGTGATGCATGTGTTGTGGATTTAGAAGATATTTCCCTTCCTCAGCTGAGCACAGAGTGCAAAAGGTTCATGGGGGTGATGGGAAATGAATCCATCACAGAACCACAGAATTGAATCTTGTTTATCAGAACGACCTGACTGGGGAGCATTCCTGCATCATGCTGAAGATGCTCAATGAAGAGGACTCTGAGCAGGAGCCTTGGCTCACTGCCTTCTGGAAAGGTAACTCTGACTCTGCTGACAAGAGCCCTCTGGGCTCTTCATTATTCTAGAGGTCCTCTGGGGTAATTTATTTTGTCCTCTTGCCCTGTAGATTTTAGGAGGCGCTTCCTTTCCCTGCTTTCCTACCAGTTCAGCACCTTCTCTCCCTCCTTGGCGCTGAATATTCTACAGAACAAAAACATCAAACAGCAGCCCCAAGCACGTGAGTACCCTGACTGGGACAGCTGAAAATGCACAACAGGGCATGGCTGGAGCCTGGCACCTGCAATTTGCTGTTTTCTCAAGATGTTCAAGAGAGGAGAGTCCTCTGGGGAGAGCTTGGAATCTGTGTCTTGTGGAGTTTTAGTGTCTGTCTTGGTTAGAGGGTTTTCCTGCTGCAGCGAGGGAACAAACATCTTCTACAGCAAAACCAGTGGGAATTGTGAAAGGCTGGCAGTTTCTCAGCTCTCACTGGTTTCAGTCTCTCCAGCATGTTGAGGTGGATAAGCTGGGCTGTTCTGGCAGTTGCCATGTTTTCCATATGGATGTCTGCCTGCCTGAAACAAACTTGGGCTAACCAAGCTGGCAGTGTTACTGCATTCTGAGTTGTGTTGGGAAGAGAACCCATGGGGTGGCAACTGGCCTTTCTCAAACACAGGAAAAAGTACTAAATAGCTGAATAAATGTTAAACACTGAGATCCTGGGTAGCTCTGAAGAACGTTCCTGACCTTGCTGCCATGTTATTGTCCCCACCAGCCATCAGCCGTGCTGAACTGGAGTCGGTTTTCATCCCGTATGACCTGAAGAGGCTGGAGATGTACTCCCGCAACATGGTGGACTATCACCTCATCATGGACATGGTTCCCACCATTGCCAGGATGTTCTTCCTCAGCCAGATGGGAGACATGTCCCTCTCTGCTGCACAGTCGGTGTGTACGGACGGAGTGGAGCGAGGATTTGGGAAGACACAGGGAGCACAGTGGGGAATGTGTGTCTGTGTTTGCTCTGTGACTGGGATACATGTCTTTTCCTCAGGCCCTTTTCCTAGGGATTGGCCTGCAGCACAAATCTCTGGACCAGCTGGAAAAGGAGCTGGAACTGCCCAGCAGTCAATTGATGGGACTCTTCAACAGGATCATCCGCAAAGTAGTGCAGGTGAGAGCAGCAGGACAGGCCTTGGTCAGGTGGGACCGTAATTCCAATATTAGCAGAAAATAGGGCACTAAGAGAGAGCTGAATCAGAGCTGGGCATCCTTAACACATTCCCAACTACTGACCGTAAACCTCTTTGTAAGGTGGGCAAAATCCCAGCAGGGAAATGTGTGGCAGTGATTTAAATGCCCATGGCAGGGGGTTTGAAGCTGGATGATCCTTAAGGTCCCTTCCAACCCAAACCACTTCATGATTTTGCGTAGTGATTTCCCAGATAAGAGGGCTTATCTTACGTTTTTCCATGTTGAATGCCCCGACCAAAATGCTGAGCAGACAACCCATGTTGCCTGAGCCATTGTTCAGGGCCCTGCTGGCATCTCAGCTTTTCTTGGAAAACAGTTAAGTTCTTTTCCAGTGTTATCTAGAGGTAGACTTGAAATCCAGTGAAATAACTGGAAAGTTTTGGATCTGGTTGCTGGTTTTCTTTCTCTCTAAGGTTCAGGAGAGCAAAGCTCCTGAAGTCTGGCATTAGGAGCTCATTGTAGAGGTGATAAATGATGTTTAATAAACCAAGTGTTACATGTGCTGGGTTATTTCATTTTCAGCTGTTCAACACAGTCCAGGAAAAAGCTGTGGAGGAGCAGATGGCAGCAACAAAGGATGTCGTGATGGAGCCAACGCTGAAATCTTTAAATGACGATTTGGTAATTACAAACTTTGCTCCTGGTTCCTATGTAAACCCTTCAGGGAGTCCCCTCGAGTGTAGAAACATCTAAAGTCATCCAAATTTTCTTGGATGGAAAGGGTTCCACACCACGTCTGGCTCTGTAAGGGAGTTAAAACCTGGCAGGTTTGCATTTTGTGCACGTGGAGTTGTGCTTTAAGCTGCAGTTTGGGGTTTGTGTACAGATAATGTGAAAATGCAAGTAGGTAAAAGAGAGAAGCTATTGAGGATCAGCTAGTATTTGTTTTAGGGGATGTATTTGTGGGAAAAGGCATTTTCCTGCCATTACAAAGTCATTGTTGCCCTCAGGACTTAATGGATCTTGTGCTGTCCTGTTGCAGGAGGAGGCTGCAAAGGAATTCCAAGAAAAGCACAAGCAAGACGTGATGAAGCTGAAGGAAATGGACCTCACACAGTAAGGATTCACCTGCCTGGGTCTCAGATCCACTTTTTCCCTGGGTGGAATGCTGGATCTTGCTGGGATTTGTGCTCAAGGCTGTAGTTGCAGTAAACCATCAGTAAAAGAGAACTAGTGTGTATTGTCAGCATTGGGTAAAACATATTAAAAAACCCCAAATCAACACAAAAAGAGCAAACAGCCAGAGCTTTTACTTAAAAGTGTCAACAGATTTCTCTCTTTCTGGTTCAACAGGAGTTTCAGATGCCACTGATTCTTCTCTCTCCCCTCCCACTTTTTGTCTTATAAACACTGTCCCCTGTGCTTAATGTCCCTGGAAGGTTGTCTGGCTTGACCCTACATTGATCTCTGTTAAATCTGAGAAAAGGAATAAAAGCATCTTGGAATCTGTGGCTGTCAAGTTTGAAGAAAGGACAAGAATGGGTGTGATTTGAAGTGACTGGCAAGTCAGTCACATAAGGAAAATAAATACAAGCAGAGTGTTTTAAAATGAATTCCATTTTGTAGCATTGATAGTGCTTTTTATCATTTTGGATCATGTTGCCTTGTTTTGTTTTTTCTCTCAGCCAGAAATAGATTTTTGTTCTCCTCCATGAGGAGAGAGAGACAAAAAATTTGTTTTGAATGCTTTTCAGTGCAGGTTATAGAAAACTTTGAGGCTTTGTCCATCATTGTTCAGCTCTGTGTGGACAAAGCCTTATCTATTCCAAATCTCCAGGAACTTGAGGTGGAGAGCAGCCACTCCATTTTGCTACACAATTGCTTTGCCTTTTTAACTCGGGGTGTAATTTCCAGGGTGCTTGAACACCCAGACAAGGGCCACATGAGCTTACTTGAGTAGTAATTATTGTCTTCATTTCTCTTTTCAAAAGCAAGCTGCAACTCTTCACTTTTCCCCAGACTGATCTGGAAAAGCCATCCCATGCCAGCTTGGCCAGCCTGGCTTTGTGTGCGTTTCCTGAACCTGATTTGGTTGGGTGCTGGCACAGTGGCTTGGTTTGCAGAGCAGTGTGTGCCTGACAGTAGAAACACCTTATTTTTATGGTTTTTCCTTTGTGCTAACAATTTGACTTGACCTTTCCTTCACCTTTCCCACTCCAGGTACATCATCCGGGGTGATGACGAGGAGTGGAACGAGGTGCTGAGCAAAGCAGGACAGAACGCTTCCGTCGTCAGCTTGAAAAGGTTAAGGAAGTTGAAATATTCCAGAGATCTCTCTGGTCTTCCTGCTGGCTTTGTTAAAATGTTTTGCAAAGGAGTGAAGCCTAAGGGTTCAATGCAGGTTAAGTGAACTCAGTGTCCTGGACAGATCCTCAGCTTTCCTGGAGAAATTGGGGTGTGAGAAGCTGTGAGCTCTGCTGCCCAATGTGCTGTGTTGCTCTAAGGATAGTCCTCTCTTCATTAACTTGTTTAATTCTCACTTTATTTCTGATGGTCTGATCCTGATCCCACACAGAAGCTGGGACTATTCCTCCCTTGGGAATAGTCCCTGACTGCCCTGTTTGCTTTGGGATCTAACACTGGTTGGGAGCCCCTGGAGAAAATGCAAATTCAGGGAAGAATTCTTTCAAATGTGAACTTGAGCCTGGAAAACGTCTGTGTTCCTGCAATTCCTTCCTTTTCATCCATCTTCTTTCTCCTGCCTTGCCCAGCATGGAGTCTATCCGTATTTTTCCTTGGGGATTTATAGTTGAGACTTCCCTGCTCATTTATTTCCCCTTCCTGGGGTGCCTGACAGCTCAAGTAATTATGTGATCTCTGTTCCACCCTTTCATGGTTTTTTCCATGAGTGCTGGAAGCTGTGAGTTTCCAGAGGCCTTCCAGGAAGGAGAGAGTCTTATCAGTTGCTTATAAAGATCAGAGCTTGGAATTTTGTTGCTTTTGCTCAAGTCAGAATCCAGTGCAGGGACAAAATTGTGTGTTTAAAACTATCAGTGGTAGTTTCTCTTCTAGATACTCTAAATTCCAGGTACCCCATTTAGGACAGATAAAGTTTTGAAAAAGGAAGACAAGAGCTAAAAATCAAGATCTCCTGGGTTAGAGAATCTCAGGACAGACACTCGAAAATTTAAGTCAGGCTCTTGTTTGTGCTTTTTCTAGCACCAAGTTTAAATAACCCAAGAAATGGGGTATTTTCTCCCTCACTCCTATCTTTACAACAAAAATTTCCCTGCTGGATGGCAAGCCAGTGTATTTCTAACAGCTGTTTTGTTCCTGTTTCCCAGTGAGAAGAAAAGAAAACTAGAAACAGCACGAGGACCCAAGCAACAGAAGAAATTTAAGAAGACTAAAGATCTAAAGCAGAAGAGGAAGAAATGACTTTAAAGCCGATCAATGAACTTGAATTAACTAGTGCTGGGTCTGTACTTAAGAAGTCCTGTTCTCCTCGAAATCAAGAGACTCTTTTGGAGGGAAGAAAAATCCTCAGAGGCATTTTTCAAGTGTTTGTATTATGGGAAGAGCAGAGTTCAAGTGTTTGTGTGAAGGTTTTTACATGAAGTGTGACTGCAGAGCGTGAGTGAGGGACTGGAATGCCCTGGGATGTTATGGCGGTGCTTGAGCAGCTACAGAGTCCCCATTCCAAGAGGGCAGATCAGTCTGTAAAATTCCTGCATCTTAAAGGTTCTGTGGTTTATTAAAAGAGTTTGGACAACAAAGGACAGAAGTGTGACTCTGCCTTAGCACTGCAGCACACCTTGATCTCTGCAGCTGCTGGGTCTGGTGGCCCTTTGGAGCTTGAGGGGGCTTTTACGTACTTTGTGTTTGGGGCTGGCTGATCACTGCCCACTAACTCTGTCTCCCTGCTGTCCTAGAGCTTCGGTGGAAAGTTTTGTGTTCAGGTTGCCAGGAATCAGCATTATTGTACCAAAACCTGGTTGTGTGATCTTCTCTTTGACCTCAGGGGCCAGTGGAGCAGCCAAGCACTGAATTCCCAGCTCTGCTGGTCCACGGTCCCAGCTTGGCAGTAACTGTGTGCCAGTCTGGAGCTGGGACTTGCTGGAAGTGTGGGTCTGCTGCCTGTGGGACTCCAGAGGCTTCAAACCCAGGGCAAACCTTAGACAGTCCCAATGCCAATCCTGAGTGCCCTGGTGCAGTGCCTTGATACTCTTCTGGCTTTTTGCTGTGGGGGTTTGGAACAGAGACCTCCCTGCAGCTGCTGCACAGCTGTGTTGTATTTACCTGCAGATCTCACAGCTCCTTTTCCTGACAAATCCTAAGGAAACAGTTCCTTCCTAGGTGAAGACAGCTTTTCTTCTCTAGGAGGCTGATTGTGATTAAACACAGGTTTTGCACAACACAGCCTGGGCCTGCCTGTGGTTTGTAAGCCACTGTGTGTGGGTTGGTGGCAGTGGCACATTGCTGAGCAGGGACACCTGCAGCTGCAGCCCTCAAAGAGAGGCTGGGATCACCCAGCAGCACTGCCAGGGCTGTGGTGGCCACTGGCTGCCCTGAACCGGCTCCAGAGAGCTTGGAAAAGGAGCAGACATGGAAGGCAAAGGAGTGTGAGGCTCTTGCCAGCTGCCCAGGATGTGCTTGGGAGAAAAGGTGAGTGCAAACTCTGTCTGGTTTTGCTGTTACTGTTGAAAATAGTGTTGTGCACCCTGAGATGGTCTTTCCTGTTGTTTTGTCTTTAGAGCCTGTTGGAGTGCTGGCCTGGATTTGGGAGGAGCCAAGTAGCCTGGAGCTGGGAGGTTTTTCCTGTCAGAAATCCATGCTGGGGATGTTTTCCCTGGCTGTCCCAAGGGGCAGGAACAGCTCTGGAGTGGCTGTATCCCCTGAAAAACCAGTTCAGGACTGTTCATCTGACTCTGCCCCTGACCTGTGGCTTCCAGGGACCCTCCTGGTGTACCAGATCTTCCATTGCTGCTTTTTAAAGAAGGAATTCCAAACACAGTAAGTCAGTCATTCAGTCTGAGCTGTGCCAGTGGTGGGGTGTGAGGGGGAGCAAGGGTGGTATTTGAGACATTCCTGACTGGAATTGGGGCTGACCCTGCACTTCAGACACCTCTGAGTGGGCATTGAAGGGCTGATCCCAGTGCTCCAAGCCCTGTGGTGGAGGTGAGCCAGGGTTTGATTGCAAAAGTCACTGCAGGGAAGAATGACAAGGAGGTTTGTCAGAGTGCTGCTGTCAGACCCCACCTGCCACTCTGGGCTTTGGCTTGGAGGTTGTTGTGTATTGGCCCTGCAGGGAATCAATGTTCCCTTCCCACCTCAGCCCAGCAGATCCCAAGGGCTCTTCCTGCAGTACTTATTCTTTGCTTCCCTTTGGGCTGACTTAATCTGCACCCTTCCATGAGCAATTCCTTGGCTTCTCCTGGAGAAAACCCCAGGGCAGAGGCAGTGTGCAAAGGAGCCCAGAGCTGTGCTTGGAGCAGAGAGTGCTGAGAGCTGCGTGTGCCTCTGCTGCCCCAGGCTGGCAATATCCCCATGGAACAGACTGGGCAAATGGCATTAGAGGAAGCACAATCCCTTCCTGGAAGAGGTTTTCTCTTGTGCAGATCAGGCACGGGGCAGGAAGGGAACTTTGGAGATCAGCTGCTTTCCCCCAGAAAGCATCACTCACACCAGCATGGATGACATGACCTGTGCCCACTGCTCACCATGCACCCGGCCAGAATCAAGAGCAAAGGTTGGTTTGGGTGTGAGCACTTGAAATAACTTTGAAAGAGAAGCAATCACCTTTTGCTGCTTCTTTCTTTCTTTCAGATGCTGGGATTGCCTCTGGGCACATGGGCTGAGCTCTCCCTGCAGGGAACTGTCAGGCCTTAACAGCTGTGAGGTTGTGTTCTTCTCAGTGGGGAACTGGAAATAATTATTAATTAATTAATTGCAGAAATGTTTGCTGAACCTTTCCCCTTTCCTGGTAGATCTTCTCTTTCTGCCTCTGAATTTACAGCTGTTCCCTGGTGTCATTGGCCCTGCCTGAATTCCTTGCAGCTCCTCACTGGGAAAACCTGGGATGACTTTGAGGGGACAGAGGAGACATTTTTAGCTGAAAACCTGGGCTGGCTGAGAGGGGACACAAGAATTGTTTGTGTAGGAAAATGGGAGGGGATGTCGAGGGGAGCGAGGTGGCATTTTTGAGGGAAAAGCTGAGGTGATGTTTAGGGCAGAGAACGCACATTTTTGGGGCAGAAAAGAGTTAATATTGTACCGGAAGGAAAACTTGGGGGGTAAAATTTGATGTAATCTGTAGGGGACAGAATGAGTATTTTGGAGCAAAAATGAGGTACTCAGTAGTAGACAAATAAGGAACATTCTGGAGGCAAAACTTGACAAAATCTCAAGAGCAGAGAATGAACACTTGGAGGGAAAAAGGAGGTGATGAGTACTGAGCCTGTGGGGAAAATTTGGGGGCTAAATCTGAGCTAATCTCTAGGGGAGAGCATGAACACACTGAGGTAACAGGAGGGAATCAGTTGTGGGCAGGTAGGGAAACTTGTGTAAAAATAACATTAAATAAGCTGTAGAAAGAACATTTTGAGGAAAAATGAGGTAATCAGTAGTAGACAGATGGAAAACTTTGGGGGTAAATCTTGAAAGAAGCTACATGGTAGAAAGTAAATAAATATTGAAGGAAGAATGAGGGAATCAGTAGTGGACAAGTAGGGGAATTTTGGGGGTAAAACTTGAAATAATCTAAAGGTTGAGAATGAATATTTTTAGGTAAAAATGAGGTAATAAGTTGTTGACAGTTAAGGAAAATTTTGGGGGTTAAACTTGAGGTAATCAGTAGTCAACATTAGGTAGAATTTGGGGGGCAAACCCTGAGGTAATTATGTAGGAACAGTAAGTGTTTTTGAGAAAATTCTGACCTAATTTGTAGGGGACAGAATGAACATTTTGGGGATAAGACAGACATAACCTGTGTGGTTTTGGTTTTACAATCTAGTCAGTGTACAGGGGACAAAATAGACATTTTGGTAATAAAATCCAAGTTAATCTGCAGAAGAAAGAACTCCTATTTTGAGGTAAAAAGGAGGTGATCAGAATTGGGCAGGTAGGGAAAACTGAGGGGGCAAAATGTGAGGACATCTCTAGGAGAGAGCAGGACCATCCTGAGGTAAACTGAGGGAATTGCTGTGGACAGGTGGGTAAATCTGGTGGGTAAAACTTGAGGGAATCTCCATGGTAGAAAATGAGTATTTGGAGGTAAAAATGAAGTACTCAGTGGTGGAGAGGTACAGAAAATTTTGGGGGTAGAATCTGAGGTGATCTGTAGCAGAGAGAATGCACTTGATGGGGTAAACTGAGGTAATCACTTATGGACAGGTAGGGAAGTTCTGGGGATAAAAATTGAAAGCATCTGTAGGGCAAAGAATGAAAATATTGAGGTGGAAATGAGGAAAGAGGTAGTGGACAGGTGGGGAAAGTTTTGGGGGCAAATCTTGTGGTAATCTCCAGAGCAGAGAAAGAATGCTTCCCTGTAAAAAATGAGGAACTCAGAAGGAGACAGATGGGGACATTTTGGGGGTAAAATCTCAGGTCATCTCAAGGTGAGGGAAGGACTATTTGGAGGTCAACTCAGCACTCACTGTGTCCTCCTTCCTTGGCAGCAGCTGGCAGGGAAGGGAGAAGAGGCCTCAGGCTGGAGAGGGGCAGGAGAAAGGCACTGTGGGCAAAGGCACCTCCCTGGCATCCCCAGGGCACCTGTGGGGAACACAGTGGACACTTGGGGAGCAAAGGGAGGTGATGGCATTGTCCCTTTGGGGGATGCTGGCATTTAGATCATTCCATCCATTTGCCTGCTGACATTTCCCAGCCCAGGGGCTTTGGCTGCCAGGGCAGCACAAAGATTGTTCCCTGGGTGGTGGGCAGATTTGGGGGTTGGCTTTGCTAGTTCAGATGAATTCTACCCAAAGCCCTGAATTCCCTGCTGAATTGCCACTGGAACAGCCTCCCAGTGCCTCCTGGAGCATGGATATTCCCATGCAGAGCTGCCTATTTAACACCAGCTGTGTCAGGAACCAGCAGAGCTTCCAGGGAAGCTCAGCAGGGTCAGGGCAAGGACAGCTTCATGTTCCATAGAATTTGCTGTTTGTAACCCTCATCCCCCAGCCCTCCCATGTCCCTGGGGGCACCTGACAGAGTTCCCTGGAATTCAGCTGCCTGCACCCCCCGAGCTGGGGCTCCAGGTGATGTTTTAAAGCAGGAACAGGCGCTGGCTGGACACGCTCCCAGCCCCTGCTGAGGCAGCCCCTGTGCCCACGGGAGGACTTCTCTCCCTGCAGGAGCTGATTTCATTCCAGAGCCTCAGGAGTGGCCTCTGCAAGTTCTTTTCCCTCAGGAAAGGGATGCACATCCCTGCCTTCAGGGCACCTGCAGTGGGAGCCACCTGGGAAAGCTTTCCATCAGTTGTGCAGTTCCAGCTGGCTCCCCAAAAACTCCCAACTCAATCCAAACAGATTTCTCTGACTCTGACCTTGCATTTGAAGGCATCTCTGAGGGCATTGCTTGGCATTTCATTGCTGTGGGGGAAGCTTGCCTTGGCTTTAACGCGGCTGAGGGAAGATGGCCTCAGGCTGGAAGGGAAGGCATTTTGGGTGGCTGGGACATAGCTGGCAGGAGTGTGGGAGGTCAGCACTGGGAATTGCTGTCTGAGCCCCTCTGCAAACAGCCCATGCCGACATTGCCCAGTGCCAGCTGTTCCTTGGGGCATTTTTGGGGTGTCAGTGGGGTCTGTCGGGACTGAAGCATCTCTGGGTGCCTGTTCAGAGCAGCCCCTGGCCGAGGGGCCGCGGGCAGCCCTTTATCCATGTCCATCCCAGCGCTGCCCGGGCAGCCCAGTGCCCGTTCCGGGGATGTGTGTTTGGCACACTGCGTGCCACGGGCAGGACACTGCAGGCACAGCTCCTCTCTGCAAATCCAAAGCACAAGAGCTGCTGCTTCCCTTCCTGGGCCTCCTGGCCTTCTCCTTCCCCCCATTCCCTGCCAGCTGGGACACACAGAGGGAGCACCAAGGAACACTCCTGGCAGTGAGCAGGAGTCACTGAGAGCTCTGTGCAGCTCTGGGCCAAAAGAATCTGCCCCAGCCTCAGCAGCCACTGTGATTTTGGGCTGTGAACACTCACCTGTGGGAAAGGCCCCTCTGCAGGCAGGAGCAGCCCTGACACTCTCCAGAAGAACTTTTGCCAAGGACCAAGTGAACCCTCAGGACTTGCCTTGCTCATTTCTCCCTGGAAAGGGACATGGAACGAGCACCTTTACAGCTGTTGGGTAAATCCTGGAAAGGGCAGGAAATCAGGGTTATGGGATGAGTTTTGTGCTGCCACACAACTAACTGATCACCTGTGTTGTTCCATGATCAGGTGCTGGCCATGGCCTCTGCCCTGTGGCCATTGCAGGGGCTGGGGTGTAAAGCAGCATTAGCATAAAAGAAGGGGCTGTATTTGCATAGGAATTACCTGGCTGGCACTTGGCATTCCCATCCCAGGCAGGACATTCCCAGGAGCTGAGATTGGTTTGGTTGGAGCAGTGTACTGAGAATGCCCAGGTGTGGGTTCAACTCCCAGAGGAGCCATTCACATAAGGGTTCGACTTGGTGGTTCTTGTGTATCCATTCCCACTCAGGATATTCTGTACTCTGGGAATAAAGAATAAACAGTTTCCACTGGACTTTGAAACCCAGAGGTTTTTGCATTGGAGCGTGCAAATCCCAGAGAAAGCAGGGGGGGAAGGATAGCATCAGGTCTCACCCGGCAGGTATCGGATGAGCGGCCCAAGCAGCAGCGAGCCCCGGCGAGGCCCCGGTCCCGCAGCGGGCGCAGTCAGAGCAGGAGCGGCAGCAGCGGCCTCGGCGCCAGCGCCCGGCCCGGAGCGGCTCGTCCCGCTGCAGCCGCGCTGGTTGGGCGGGGCCGCGGCGGGCGGGAGGCCCCGGGGGAGCGGCCCGGGGCAGGGGGAGCGGCGGCCTCGGCAGTGCCGGGGCTGGGGGAGCTCCGCGTCCCCGCGGGGGCTGCGGGCGGGGCCGGGCCGGGAGCGCCGGCGCTCCGGTTCCGCCAGGGGGCGCCCCACAGGGCGGGCGGCGCTGAGGGAGCGGCGGCCTCGGGGGGGGCCGGGGCGGGCACGGGCGGTCCCCGCGGCCCGGCCGCTTCCAGGCGCGATCCAGCGCCTGCTGCGGGGAAGCGCCGCCCTCCCGGCGGGCCCGGCACCGGCACGGCCCCGGCTCCCCGCGGCCGCAGCGGGAGCGTAGCCGGAGCTCCGGCGGGACCCCGGCCCCGCGCTGGCCGCAGCCGGAGCGGCAGCGCCGGGCTCGGCGCCAGCGCCAATCCCGGAGCGGCTCTTCCCAGCCACGGCGATGCCGATCCCTAATGCCATCCCCAATCCCACCTCAGTTCTCCGGCCCCGGCAGCCGCACCCCGCCCGCCGAGGGACAAGCGGCTCGGCCCGGGACCCCCAGCAGACACCGACAGGACCCGGACACGAATCCCCGGGTCCCGTTCCCGGTCCCACCTCAGCGCCTCGGGCTCGGCGCAGCGCCGGGAGCAGCCCCCGGTGCCGGGCTCCGCACAGCGCTCCGAACGACGGTCCCGCCACAGCCCGGGAGGAGCAGGATGAGCATCCACCGCACAAAGCGGAGCGGGCGCGGATCCGCCGGCATTTACGGGCGCGGGCGGGGCGGGGCGGGCCCGGCACAGGTGTGAAGGGCGGGGTCCGCACAGGTGCGCGGGGCCCCAGAGCGGCTGCGCGGGGCGGGGCCGAGGGGATTTAAGCCTCGGGAATCGGCGCCGCCGCCATTTGTTCCCTCGGCGCTCGGTGGGAGAGGCTGTGGTCGGGCCGGGCTCTATATATTTCTGTATTTCTTTTCCTTTATATTTGTCTTTACTTCTCTTCTTCTAACCCTCTCCGTTCTTCCCCCTCTGCCTCCCCTCCCCCACCCCCTACACCCCCCCCCTACCCCCCCCCTCTCCCCCCTAGCGCTCCCCTCCCTCCCCCCCGGCCCGGTCCCCCCCATCCCCCTCCCTGTCCCCCTACACACCCCAACCCTGCCCTACCCCCCCACCCTCTCTCTCCTTCTCCACCGTTCCTTCCCCCCCATCCCGGGTCCCCCCTGCCCCCTCACCCTGCTCCCCTTCCCCTCCCAATTCCCCCCACCTGCCCTCAGTCCTCCCCCTCCGTCCCCCACCCTTCCTTCCCCCTCCACCTCCCCCTGTTCCTCTTCCCTCTTTCCCCCTCTGTACCTTGACCCCCCCCACCTGTGCTCCGTCCTCGTCCTCCCCCCCTCCTTTCCTGTCCCCCATCCCACCTCTCCCTGCACACCCCGAACCCCCCACCTGCGCTCCTTCTTTGACCCCTCTGCTCCCTTATTCTCGTCCTCTGTCCCGTCTTTCCCCCGCAGCCGCGGGGCTCGGGGCGCCGGAGAATAAAGCCCAGAGGGCCGGAGCCCGGCGCCCCTGCCCTCGCTGGAGCCCCACACGGGCCGGGCCCGCTCGGCGGGTCCCCCGTGCGGTACAAAAACAGCGCCGGGGCTCCGGCTTTCCACACATCACACTGGGGATCCCCTCCTCAGGAGGGGTTCCCGGGGAGGGGGGTGGGTTCGGGAAGGGGGGTGGGTTGGGGGAGGGTGGGCCCCCTCCTCAGGAGGAGGTCCCGGGGGGTGGGGGGGTCCCCTCCGGAGGAGGGGGTCCCGGGAGGGGGTCAGGGTGGGCCCCCTCCGGAGGAGGGGGTCCGGGGGAGGGGGGTGGGGCGGAGGGGGGACTTTCCCCCCCTCCAGTCCCCGCCCCCTCTCCCGG
Source organism: Coloeus monedula (assembly GCF_965178545.1). Taxonomy (NCBI): domain Eukaryota; kingdom Metazoa; phylum Chordata; class Aves; order Passeriformes; family Corvidae; genus Coloeus; species Coloeus monedula. The sequence goes on along the minus strand of NC_138786.1, from coordinate 1,918,776 downwards.
ATCCCTTCCTCCGGACGGGGCTCACCCCGGCCCCCTCCCCGGGACCCCCTCCTCCGGACCGGGGCCCCGGGAGGGAGGGAGGGAGGGGGGCGGGTGGGGTGGGGGGGAAGCAGGGGGGGTCACGTCACTCTGCGGCATGAACAGACATAGAGCTCACAGGCCAAACCAACAGCCCCTCCCGTCCGGCCCCCCCACCCCACCCGCCCCCCTCCCTCCCCCCGGGACCCCGGTCCGGAGGAGGGGGTCCCGGGGAGGGGGCCGGGGTGAGCCCCGTCCGGAGGAAGGGATCTGGGAGAGGGGGCGGGGACTGGAGGGGGGGAAAGTCCCCCCTCCGCCCCACCCCCTCCCCCGGACCCCCTCCTCCGGAGGGGGCCCACCCTGACCCCCTCCCGGGACCCCCTCCTCCGGAGGGGGCCCACTCCACCCACCCCCCCCGGGCCCCCCACCCCCCGGGACCCCCTCCTCAGGAGGGGGCCCACCCTCCCCCAACCCACCCCCCTTCCCGAACCCACCCCCCTCCCCGGGAACCCCTCCTGAGGAGGGGATCCCCAGTGTGATGTGTGGAAAGCCGGAGCCCCGGCGCTGTTTTTGTACCGCACGGGGGACCCGCCGAGCGGGCCCGGCCCGTGTGGGGCTCCAGCGAGGGCAGGGGCGCCGGGCTCCGGCCCTCTGGGCTTTATTCTCCGGCGCCCCGAGCCCCGCGGCTGCGGGGGAAAGAGGGAAAGGGGAGAGTCAGGGAGGGATGAGGGGGGGTAGGGAGAGGAGTCGGGGTGGGTTGGGGAGAACGAGAACGAGGGGGCAAAGGATGATGGACAGAGGAGAGGTAGAGGGGGAAGAGAGGGGAGTCGGGTTGGGGAGCGGGGTACGGAGAGGGGAGAAAGGAGGGGTACGGGGGTCGGGGATGCGCAGGGGAGCAGGGAGAGAGGGTGGGGGGCGCTGGGGAGAGGGCAGGAGGGGGGCTGGGAGAGAGAGAGGGTGTGGGGAGAGAGAAAGAAACTGGGGGGGTAGGAAAGAGGTGATAAGCGAGGGAAGAAGGAGGAGGAGAAGGGCAGGAGAAAGAGGGGGAGAAAAGAGGGGGAGCGGGGGCCTCACCCGGGCCCCGCCGGGGGAGCCCGGCCCGGCCGCAGCCTCACCAAGCTCTGAGGGAGCAAATGGCGGCGGGGGCGATTTCGGGGGCTTAAATCACCTCGGCCCCGCCCTGCGCAGCCGCCCTGGGACCCCGCGCACCTGTGCGGACCCCGCCCCGCGCACCTGAGCCGGGCCCGGCCCCGCCCCTGAAGCCGCCCCCGGCCCCGCCCGGCCCCGCCCGGGACCGCCCCAGAGCCCCGGCCCCGCCCGGCCCCGGGGCCCGCCCTGCCCGGCACGGGGGCGGCTCCATCGCTCGGGGCCCCGCCCCTCTCTCCCGGGCCGGGCCCGCCCCGCGCACCGGGGCCGCACCGGGGCCGCTCCCGGGACCGGGGCTCCGGGTCGTGCCGGCGGCCGCTGCGGGTCCCGGGCGGTGCCGCCTCTCCCCCGGCGGGATCGGGGCTGGGATCGGCATCGGCAGGAGCCGCTCCGGGACGGGCGCTGGGGCCGAGCCCGGCGCTGCCGCTCCTGCTCCGGCCGGCTCTCCGCGGGGAGCCGGGGCTGTGCCGGCGCCCGGGCAGCCCCGGGATCCCGAGCCGGGCCCGACGCGCCGGGCCGGGCTCCGCTCTCAGCCCTGAGCCCCTCCCGGAGCCCGCCTTGGGCCCCACGACGCGGCCCCGGGCTCTGCCGCCAGCCCCGGATGCGGCGCTGAGTCGCTGCTCCCGAGCTCTGCGTGGGGCCGGCGAGCCCGGCTTCGGGCTGTGCCTGAGGCAGGACTCGGAGCCCAGAGACACACACTCGCCCTGGCCCGAAGAGCCCGCTTTGAGCACCAAAACACGGCACTTGGCCTTTAATTCAGGGCCAGCAAAACTCAGCACTCCAGTTTCTCTTTGTGAGCCCAAACACACAGGACTCGCTCTCTTCCTCAAGCCCTGAGAACAGGATTTAGTCACTGTTTCTGAGTCCCAGCTCTGGCCATACCAGCCTGCTCTCAGGACTCCACAGTGCAGGATTTAGTCTCTGCTTTTAAGCTCTGCGCCTGCTTTTGAGCCCCCAAAACGCAGCACTGGGTCTCTTTTTGTGAGCCCAAAACCGCTCCTGTCCCTCGGGTTCGGAGCCCCCAGAAGTGCCTGGGGCCACGGCTGGACCCCAGCTGGGCACCAGCAGCTGCTCCCTCACCCCCCGTGGGATGGGGAAGAGACCAGAGACAAAATTCCAGCTCAGAACAGTTTAATAATGGAAACCAAGACAAATGCAATCATTTGAGAGTAATGACAACACATAGTAACAGTGAGAGCAACAAGAACATTGATAACAACAATAATGAACAGGAGAGAAGCCCCTCCACACCCCACCTTTAACATTATGAATCCAAAATTTAACCCAGAGCACCACAACCTCCCAGTGCAGGGGATTTCCATAGTCCTGCTGTGATCCATCTGGGACCAATTCCCTTGTCACAGCCCATGTCCTGCAGAAAAATGGGAAAGATTGGGTATTAGGAGGGAATTCTTCCCTGTGGGGGTCATGAAGCCCTGGCACAGAGATTTTGTGGCTGCCCTATCCCTGGAAGTGTCCAAGGCCAGGTTGGATGGGGCCTGGAGCAGCCTGGTCTAGTGGAAGGTGTCCCTGCCCATAGCAGGGGGTGAAATGAGATGATCCAGAAAGTTCCTTCCCACATAAATCATTCCAGGATTCCATAATGATTCTACGATCTCTCCCTGCATTTATTTTGCATTGTTTCCTCCCAAATGTAGACAAATTTTTAAAGGAATCATTTAAAATTATTTCAGGAATAAAAAGAAGAGCATCAAACACACAAGAATCACTCCCACATCCATCAGATCATTAATAACTGGGAGCCTATTCCCTCATCTCTGTCCTTGTTTTGCTTTCCTGGAAATCCTCACCATCCCACAGTTTCTCAGAGAGGTATGGGCTTACTGGAAGGTTTGCTCTGTCAGAGAGCCAGGAGGGTTTACAGCACTTGTTTCTCTCCATCTTTAACCAGGTTATGCCCAGAATGGTGGTGTGGGAGAAGTCTGGAATTACTAGAAATGGATCAAGTTCATATTTTTTCCCCACCGTTTTCCAACTGTTTTGAAATTCCTGGAGTTACCCTCAAATGTGCCCTAGAAAACTACTATAAAAACATCAGAGGAATATCTTGAAAAGAGAAAACCACCTCCAGCAGGAGCCAGAATGATCCCATTTCTGTTCTTACCTGGTCCTGCCAGAGCTCCCAACAGCCATTCCCATTCCAAAACAAGAGCTATGGAAGGCATTCCTGCTGTCCGTGAGGGTGAGGCGGCAGTTCTGGATGTTCTTTGCTGTGGAATCAGACAACAAACAGAGTGTAAATGATCTTGGTGGTCCCTTCCAAGCCAAACCAGCCCTGATTCCATGCGTGGATCAGCACCTGTCCCAATTCCATTCCAGAAACCTCCTCCCACTAACCTTCCTCTTTTTGCTCCACATCAGGGATGTGCTGCCGAGTGCCACAGGCACAGGATGCCTCAGCATTCCCTGAGCTCTGAACTTGTGGCCTCAGAGCTCTGAAATGACCGCTCAGCCCCAATTCCAGTTGGGAATGTCTCAAATACCACCCCCTACCCCTCCTTGCTCCCCCTCACAGCCCACCACTGGCACAGCTCACATGGAACGTAACTGACTTACTGGGTCTGGAATTCCTGGCTCAAAAAGCAGGTGTTGGAATATCCTCTCCTGAGAATAGTCAGGACTGGAAGCCACAGGTCAAGGGCAGAGTCAGATGAAGGATCCTGAACTGGATTTCAGGGGATGCATCCACAGCCTGTGGCTGCAAAAACTCCAGAGCTGTTCCTTCCCCTTGGGACAGCCAGGGAAAACATCCCCAGCATGGATTTCTGACAGGAAAAACCTCCCAGCTCCAGGCTACTTGGCTCCTCCCAAATCCAGGCCAGCACTCCAACAGGCTCTAAGGAATAAAGAACAGGTAAGACCATCTCAGGCACTCACCACATTCCTCACTGGAACTGGGCTGTTGCCACATCTCTGTGATGGCTGGGAGCATCCCCATCTCCTCACTCTTCTGTTCTGGAGAAAGAGACAACACAGCCCTTAAACACCCAGTGTGCAATCCCAGCAATCCAGGGAAAACCACCTCACTTAGGGAAGAAACGTAATGCCCAGTTTTGGCCAAGACTGGATAAAACGATAAAGCAGGACTGGAAACATTTCCAGGCATGGAGCCTCCCAGCTCTCAGGCTTCTTCCCATGGAAACCCCAATCTTGCCTGGGACTGGGCTTAGGGAGAAAACCCCACCTGTTCCACCAGCCTGGCATGGAGGGTATTCCATGGACACCCCAGGAAGGTGTCCCTGACCGTGGCAGCAGTTTGGAACAGGATCTATACGGTTCCTTCCAATCCAGACTATTCCAAGAGTTGAAGGCTACTTAAACTCAATTTGAGCTACTTCTCAGTTCACAACTCCTTCCCAAGCCTCACCCTCTGGGCTGCCTTTCCCGCAGCTCGATGGGAAGGGAAGCAGTGGCTCCTCCCCCTGAACACACCCACTGCCAATTGCTGTGCCCTGCCCAAAACCACGGGATGGCACGAGGGGTTGATCCACGGTCCCGTCTGTTTTCCATAACCCAGCACTTCAGGGACTCCAGAGTCAGACAATCAGGATCAGTCCCAGGTTACAGGTACTGGCACAAACCAGCTGCAATTTCAGAGGCTTCCCTCCCAGTAGTTGGGAATTCAGTGCTGCCAAGAGCCCGGCAGTGATGATGGATTTATCTGCTCCTATGGATTAATCCCCAACACCCACTGCCAAGTGCTGCTGGAGCATCTCTCCAGGGAAAAAAGCTGTGCCCCGCCCAGAGGGTCTTTAGTGGGGTCCCTGCCAGTTTCCCATGATGGATGGGAAGCTGCTACAGGCTGGATCTCAAAAGAACTTAAGTAATTTACTGAAAGCTTCTAAAACAGAGACTTGTTTCCAAGTCTAAGGCAGCTCAAATCCAAGGGCTTGCCAGGATTCCTAATAAAGTGCTGCATAAATGTGTCTATGTACCAGAATCTTCCTTTAACCTGATTTCAGGGAACAGCTGCCTGGGATTTTAGTTTAAATTTACATCAGCCTGAGACAAATCAGACAGAAAAAAATATCCAGAAGCTCAAGGTTGACTAAACATGAAGTAAAACCAAAAAACAGCAGCTCAATTCCTGCATGGCCCAGACCTGACACTTCAGCTTCTGTGGGAAACAGACAGAAGTGCAGAACAAAGTTCAATCCTACCTTCAAGCAATTCCCAAGGAGCTGAGGACCCTCCAGTGAAATCCTGGTTTGGGACAAGGCTCTCCTGCTTGTGGCATTGGTGTGGGTGAGCACTGGTGCTCCAGCTGGGAGTGACAGTTCCTCGCAAGGCAACGTCTCCTACCTGGATCTGTGCCTTCCCCAGCCTTTGGTGGCCGCTGTCTCCATCCTCCCACACCTCCTCATCTTCCTCCTCAGCAGGCCTGGCTTCCTCATCCTGCAGAGCAAGCACAGGGACACTCAGCAGCCTGCTCATCCCAAACCTGGGCAGCAGGGATGGACTGCTGGGACCCCCTGGACAGTCACCCCTCTGCTGGGCACCATCCCTGCTCTGCAGCCCATTCCCGTTCCTGGCCTGGCATCTCCTTTGAACGGGATGTTAAACCACAACCACTTGCTCTGCTGGGTTTTGGGACATCAGAGACTCCCCCAAGGCAGTGGACAAAGCTCCTGTTCCCACACCCTCTGCCTCCCAAAGCCCTGCTAGGGCCAGGCAGAGCAAGGGAAACCCCTCAGTTCCTGCTGGAAATTTCCTCTTGTGCCCGTAAACCCAGGGAAATCGTGGCTGCCCCATCCCTGGACGTGTTCAAGGCCAGGCTGGTCACAGCTTGGAGCAGCCTGGACTAGTGGAAGGTGTCCCTGGACTGAACCCAGCAGTTCCTGGGTTTTCCTGTGGCTGCGCTTGTATTGCTCTGGCCTGAACATTTTGAACACCGGCGAGTTCCTGCCCAAATATCCAAAATCAGCATTTTCAGTCACATTCCATTTATTCCCCATTCCCATTGTTACTTCTGTGACATTCATCATTGCTGCATCAAGAGAAATGATCAGGAGTGGAAATTTAAGAAATAAAGGACAAAAAGGCTTTTGTGGCACATTTTTCTTGAGAAATCAATCCTATTTGGGGGGGGATATAAGTCACCAAAGAGGACTCCAATTTCAACGGGAGCAAGAGATAAAAAACACTTGGAGGGCCCATTGGATCTGACACAGCTGGGCAGGTCCAGAGAGAGACCTCGGCAGCTCCCGGCGTCTGGGGAATGAGGGTGGTGCAAGGACCAGCACAGGATCCGAGCCCACCACGGCTCATCCTGGGAGGCTCTACAGGAGCCAAATCCCAGGTAAGGGCATTTCCCAGGGCATCCTCCTTCAGGGACACGGGAGTGCCCTCCAGATCCCGACATCTCTGCACAGTTAAGGAAAACTCAGAACTCTCCAAAGCTGTGTTATCCCAAACTGTGTTCGCTTCTGAAAACCAGAACATAAGGAAAACACCTGGGAAGCAATGGGAAGGAAAGCTGCTGGAACAGCTCTGATTTCACACATGGTTTATATCATCCATTATACCCCGGCTGGGACTTCCCCTACCTCCACTGCTGACTGCCTCATTTTTACCTCAGAACACTCTTTCTCTGCCCTGCACATTAACCCAGATTTTACCCCAAAATGTTCATTTTGTCCCCTACAGAATCCGCCCCGGAGCGACGCCCCGGGCCTCGCACGGCCGAGGCAGCTCCGGTGCCCCGTGCCCGCAGCTCCCTCTCCGTCCCCGCCGCCCGCTCCGGGCTGTGCCCGCTCCCCGCTCCCCTCCGAGCCCGGAGCAGCCGCCCCGGGTACCCTCGGCCCGGCCGCGCCGCTCCCCGCGCTCCGCGCTCACCGCCACTGCCGCTCCCGGCACAGCGGCCGCCGTTCCTGCCGGGAGAGGCGCCGGGAGCAGCCCCGGCAGCCGGTCCCGCACGGCCCGTCCCGGTCGTGGTCCCGGTCCAGCTCCGTGTCCCGGTGCCGGTGCCGGCGAAGCCTGGGAAGCGCCGAGGGCGCTCGGAGCTGCAGTACCGGCTGTGCCCACAAGGCGGCAGCACGGAGCGCGTGGAGGCCAGCGCGCATGCGCAGCGTTTTGAGGGGTGCCAATAAACCCCGATTTCAATCCCAGATCCCAGATTTCGGGTGTTACAGCGACAGGAAAACTCCGAACACACAGGGCTGTTTCTATTTCCTTCACACAGATCATACTGTCTTACCTTTTCAAGCCCTTTGTTGTTTCATTTATATACACAAACGTTTTATTTGTATTTTCAAAACCTACAGATCCATATTCCATTTCTTGCAGCCTAAAATCCTGCCTATTACACAGCAGATAGGGGGGTTTATTTTTAAATCAATTTATATTTGAATTAATATTATTTCTCAACACATAGAAAATGATAATCTTTGCAGTTTTAAGTATTTTAGACACAAACCTCTCAAGAATTTTCAGGCATTTTTGGGCTATGATCTCCCTGGTTTTGGGGAACCCCACCTGACCCCCCTCATCTCTCACTCCCTCCACAGACATTGGGGTGCCCCAAATGACACCATCACCCCCTGGACTCCCCCATCTCCCTTTTTCCTCTCCCCCAGAGAAGGCACAAAATGAGTCCAAGTGCCCTGGCCAGCAGCTCGGTGCTTCCACAAAGCTCTTTCCACATGGACATCCCCCCAAAAAAGAGGGAAAAATCAAGGGAGGGCAGGGCAGCACCCCAAAGGGTTGGAGTCTCCCCAGCTCCTGTTCTACAGTACAGGGAGTGTCCCTGAGGATGATGCCTCATCTCCCACTTGGGCTCTGCTTTGCCACGTTCCCCCTCCATTCCTGCACTCCGGACAACGCCAGGAGATGTCTCATCCCTTCCCCGCGGTGCTGCTGCAGGGAGATCATGGTACCAATGGCTTGGAAGATGAGTCCAGACCCTGGAATCCCGAGGGTCTGACATCCAACCCCTCTTCTGGAGGGTCCAAAATCTAACACCCCTCACGGCAGCAGGGTCGTCCTCTCTTTTCAGCTAACCGGGAGCCATGGATGGACCAGGCAGTGAGGATCCTGCTTTTCGCTTTCCTCATGGCGTTCCTCAAGTCCGCGTTCCTGAGGCTGTAAACAAACGGGTTCAGCATGGGGACAGCGACGGAATACACCAGGGAGATGACCTTGTCCTGCTGCAAGGAGTGGCTGGAGACAGGGCGCAGGTACATGAGGATGGAGCTGCTGTAGTACAGAGTGACGGAGGCCAGGTGGGAGGCGCAGGTGGACAAGGCCTTGCGCCGCCCGGCCGCCGAGCGGATCCGCAGGACGGCAGCGAGGATGGATGAGTAGGACACAAGGATGAAGGCCACGGTGCTCAGCGTGTTGAACCCCACCACGACGGCCACCACGACCTCGCTGGCGTGGGTGTCAGAGCAGGACAGGGCCAGCAGCGGGGGCCCATCACAGAAGAAGTGGTCGATGGCCCAGGAGTGGCAGAATGGGGAGCGGAATATAGAAACCGTGTGGAGGGTGGAGCTGATCACTCCAGCCAGGTAGGCCCCAGCCAACATCCCAGTGCAAATCCTCTGGGACGTGAGCATGGAGTAGAGCAGGGGCCTGCAGATGGCCACGTAGCGGTCATAGGCCATGGCGGCCAGCACGTAGCACTCGGTGGTGGCCCAGGTGGCAAAGGAGAAGAGCTGGGTGACGCATCTTGCAAAGGAAATCACCTTCTTCTCTGCCAAAAAATCCCTCAGGCTCTGGGGGATGATGGTAGAGGAGTAGCAGATGTCCAGGAGGCACAAGTGGCTCAGGAAGAAGTACATGGGGGTGTGAAGGTGCAGATCCATACGGATCAATACAATGGCTCCCAGATTTCCTAGGAGAGTGACCACGTAGACGGCAAGGAACAGGACAAAAAACATCACCTGCAGGTCTGCCCGGGTGGTGAAGCCCAGGAGAATAAATTCAGATGCAAACGTCTCATTTTCTCCAACCATACCGAACATTTTATATATGCAGTTCAGCTGCCTTCTGCCTTTAGATTGAAAGGTTTCATGCAAATAAATCCATTGATAATGATAAGAATGTCAATTTTGGTCAAACAGTTACAAAGCCTTCAGTCAAGAAAAGGTAAATTCTCCTTGAAAGAGAAAAACCACAAGTTCCTGGCACCAGTATCCCTGTTCAGCCAACGTATTTGGAAGCAGGGGCACATTTAAGGCATTAAGAAGGGAAATATGATATCAAAATAATTCAGAAATAAGTTGCAAGGCTTCCTCCTAGTTTTCCTCAATCCACTTACATAGGGAATTCCATGGTTTTCCTGAAAATTGCTGGGAAAATAAAATTATTTCTCATCTTTTGACCATTCCCTACTCAGTCTGAGCACTTGAGGAATAAATACCCGCTCCCCATGTCCCAGGAAGAGATTTTCTAGGTGAAAGCATTGGAAAAAGGGACTTCCCTTAGTATATTTTTTCCTGGCTGTAGAAATAAGAGCTGGCATTTGCCTTACCTCACTTTGCTTTAGATGTGATGCTTAATTTGGAGGTAAAAGATAAATTCATCCTCCATCTTGCTGTTTACCAGGAAGAGATCAGCACCTTGTAAAATCCCACACTGTGACAGAATAAATAAACATGGTTTTTTCTCCTGGATATTCGTGGCTTGATGGAGTTACACCAGAGAGTAAACCAAGAGTAGGCACTGCTGGCTCCTGACAAAATGGATCTAAACCTGGAAATCCTCATTATTGCATGAGCCTTGGTTGAAGGGCTGAGTTTCACCCCCAGAACCCAACATCTCCATTCAGGTGTTCTGTGGTCTCCTGGAGTTATTAACGAGGACTTAGAGCTGCTTTTCATCACCCATGTGGAGATGCCCGACGCAGAGCCAGAGGTGTTAAAAATAAGGAAAACCAAACATTTTTGGGGCTGAATCTGCTGGCATCAGAGAATTTACCTCAATTTCATGCTTAACTAAAATCCAGCCTCGCTTTTCCTTACTCAACCAACCAACGTTACTTTGTGTGATGGATCGGAGACCTGGAATGGAAATAAATTCAATTAAAACCCATGGGTTATATTTTATTCCTGCTGAGAGGCAGGTGGTTGGTGTGGAATAACTAATGGAGTGCTCATCCTTGTCCTCCTGTGGTGAGGATCTCTGTTGTGGCACCCAATTTCCATAAAATCTTAGGGCACAGCAGTAGAAGAGCTTCCAACGAGCTGCCCTACGATTCACCGAGATCACCCCATCCAACCTGGCCTTAAACACTTCCAGGGATGGGGCAACCACAGCTTCTCTGGGAAACCACCTCACCACCCACCCAGGGAAGGATTTATTCCCAATATTCCATCTAAACCTACCTGAAGGTGGAGTTTTGCTCCTCTTTGCTCCCAGGTCCTGTTTAAGCAGTTTTTATACTTCCAGCTGCTCCCAGCTCCAGCTGGAGAGATACACCAGGGCTTCTCCCACGTAACACCTGTGTTTCCAGAGCTTTGCCCTGTGGAGGATTCACAGAGCCAAAACAAGTCAGGGAATAACATCTTACCCTCCAGGGAGCTGTCAGACCAAGCGAGGGGCAGCCAAGCCCTGAGGGGTCCTGGGATCCTCCGCTGCCAAGTCAAGATATGAAGATTTAAAAATTAGCGGCAGCAGAAGGTGTTATTTGAACAACAACAGTTCAAAAATATTGCCTTTAATTGTTTAATGCATCCTAAAAGTACCCCCAGGGGGAGTTTATGACAATATCTGTGCTGTGGAAGGGTTTGGGTCAGAAGGGACCTTATGGATCATCTCATTCCACCCCTGCCAGGGGCAGGGACACCTTCCGCCAGCCCAGGCTGCTCCAAGCCCTGTCCAGCCTGGCCTTGGACACTGCCAGGGATCCAGGGGCAGCCACAGCTTCTCTGGGAAATCCATTCCAGGGCCTCACCACCCCTTCAGGGAAGAATTTCTTCCTAATACCCCATCTAACCCCACCTGAAGGATTCAGACAACCTGAAGCATCAGCTGGAAATTATCCTAAGACAAAAATAAAGTGCAGTTTAAAGCATCATTTCCAAATGTTAGAACTTCAAACATCCAATGTTTTCAACAGGCTCGGGAGCTGATGCTTGGAAAACAAAATATCCAGGTGGGATCAGCCACATGATGCCATTGTTTTATTTATTGCCTATTTCTCAGTTTCCTGAGCAAGAACAAGGCACTTTGCTACCCAAGACTTATGGGAACATCAGGAAAAAAGGAGGGTTTATGTAAAATAAAAAGGAGATGATGTTCCCAGCAATGTCCAACAGATGGTGGTGACATACAGGAAAAGCTGATGGATATTTTTTAGCCTTTTTCCCCTTCCAGTTCTCCATTTCATACCTTAAAAGGAATTTTATGGCTCTTTAACATCCCTTGGGATTGACAATGGAGCACCATGGTGCACTGAAGGAGCAAAAATAAGTTGTTTGTGTGAAAACAGGAATTAATTTCATTCAGAAGCAGATGAAACACAACTTTTCACAAGGAAAGGGGTTTTTTTGACCAAAAAAAAAAAAAAAAAAAAAGCAGGTTGATTTGTCATCCTTGCCAGCACCAAGTTTTCACCCAGAATATGGAGAAATGAGGGAGATGCAATTTCTGTCAGGAGTTACTTCTTGACTAAAAAAGGGAACTTTAAAATAATAATCACTCTCAGTTTTTTTTATTTCAGGTTGTTCAGGTTTTTTTCTTGCCTTGTTTTGTTACTTTCCAGTCCCTTCTCCCCACTGCTGAAGTGCAAATCTCCAGATACAAACTCCCCTGATAATATTCCTGACTTTGTTTTTAACAAACCACCAGGGGCATAAAGTGGAAAACTAATTGTAGCTTTGTTGAAGGCTTTGAAAGGCAGAAATTGGGGGTGGAAAAAGGAAAGGACAAAGGTGACTGTTTCAATTGAGCCTGGAAATTTATCCTGCTTTCAAATAGGCAGTGATTTATTAATTAATTCACTGACTTGGCTTATGGGCAATATCTATCTTCAAACTGCATTAAAACTGAAAATTAATTCATTTAGATGTTGTCCTTCCATCTTTCCTAGGAAGGGCTTTTCATGGCTCCCTGATCCAGCCCAGAAATCATGGAAGTCTGGAATGTCTCATCATTCATCAACTTTATATGGGGGATCCTGAGACCTTTCATAGAATCCTGGAATGGTTTGGGATGGGAGGGACCTTAAGGATCATCCAGTTCCACCCTGCTGCCATGGGCAGGGACACCTTCCCCTAGACCAGGGTGCTCCAAGCCACATATCCATAAATATATATGGATATAAATGTATAACTTGCTATCCTAGGGCCAGAGATCTCCTAGATGTCTTTTCTGATCCAAAATTATAAATATATATTAAAATCCAATAGCAAATTTTATATATTTATATATAAAATGCAAAACATTCTTGGGTTAAATGTGTGCACCAACACCCACATGTTACTGGATTTTCTTCTCCCCCACAAACCTCCATGAATCCCACTTCATTCCCAGCTGAAAACAAGGTATGGGTGAGAGCCCTGGCATGAGGGAGGGGGAAAAAGAGACAGACAGAATTCCCTGACCCTGATAACACAACAAATCAGCATAAAAGGATTAAAGATAAAAATCCAATTCTTACCTCCCCAGAGGAGCATCGGGATCAGACAGTTCATTGAGGAACCCTTTCCATCAGCAAAACATCCTTTAATATAAATATTATTTAATGTATTTAAATTTATATTTATATTTATATATAACTTTACTTCAGGGTCAGTAGGTGGGTTTATTCCTGGTATCCATTGCAAACACCTTAGGGTGTCCTAAGTACCTGTGGATGGATCCCTGAAGCAACTGGCTGGGATTACAGGAGGTGAGGGCTGATCCAAGCCTCCAGGCAATGAATGAACCCAAAAGGCTTCCAGGCTACTCCTGGTTTAACACCAGGAGGTCTGTACAGGACCTACCCATCAGATCCAGAGTCCATTAAACTTTCTTATTCTGCTTCAGGTATTCCCAAGAATATCTCAGCCACCCACAAAGTACAGTTTGGATCCACAGATGGGATTTATCTATCAGCTATCAATAACATTAAGAACATCCTATGTTATCTGAGGCGGAATTAGAGGGATCAAGAGACTCCAGGTAGCCTAGAAGAGGCTGTGCCATGTCCAGAGGAGATCCATGCAGGGTCACATAGAATCCTGGAATGGTTTGGGTTGGAAGGGGCCTTAAAGATCATCCAAAAGCTGATGTTTTGGTTGGGTGTAGCTCTGCAAACAACAATATTTTAACATCAGTGTTGGAATTTGGTGAGTTTCTGCACCAAAATTTCGCCACCTATTCCCATTAGTCCCTGTTTTATTACCAATCTTCCAGGCACAACTTCAAACACCCCCTCTTTTCTCAAAATAATAAATAAAACCATGAAATCCGGTTATTTCCATGAGAAACTTCTGATACTTAAAAAAGAACAACCAAGAAGGTAAACCAACTTGTAAAAACAGTTAAATAATTATCAGGTAATTAAGTATAAACCTTTGAACAGTTTATCACTAAATCCTTCCTCTGCCTTTGTGCATGTTCCAAGAAAAATGGCAATTTTTGCTTTCATGGCCATTTCTGCTCCATTTCTTTGGCATTGCCCCAAATCAGACCTATTTTGTCTCTCTCCAGGACTGTATTACACCAAATCACCACTGACTTCCCCAAAAACCTGTTTTTCCACCTTCCATCCTGCTTTATAAATCAGAACCTAATTTATTCCAAGGCTCCTGATGTTCTCTGAGCCAAGACTCCAAACCACCAGGTGAGCTGGTCATGATGAGGCAGGTCCAAGGTTGACCTAAATGCTATGGGTTTTTATTCCTCAGTTATTTATTTTAATTATTAATCCAGTCTGTCAAACTGGTCTATTATGTATCATTCCTGCTGGATAAAATTCACATTGATAAACTTGTGCTTTACACCTTTATGAACTCCAGCAGGCTGAAGCATCCGAAAACGAAGTCAATCCCTGGTCAGGGTTGGATCTGTGATCAAGGCAAGGTGCATGTTAAAGGAATCCAGAGATGTGCACATGTTTGTGAAACTGGAAACCAGGACTTCTCCAGTATAACTCCAGAGGGGAACAACCTCTTTGGGCTGAGCTTAAATAGAGTTTGTAGGTCAAGGGTGTGGATGGAGCCCCCAGATGGGGTGATTAATGCAAATTAGTTCACTCTGAGACAACTAATCCCTGTCTGAAAGTGCTCAGAGCCACCTGAACATCCGGGCTGCAAGTACTTCAACGTGGATAATCCCATCCTTGAAGGAAAACTGGGCTGTCCCTCCACAGAGGGACATCAGCAGCTCCAGAGCCAGAGGTGCTTTGTGTGACACCTGGGGACCCTCTGACCAGCCGGTCATCGCTGGTGCTGTGTGTCCATGTGACGTGGTGGCTCATCCACAGGATGGATTTGAGATCCCTGAAGCACAATAAGTTTCAGGATTCCATTCTATCCTTTTTTTTTTTTTGCTCTTTTCTTTGTTTATTTGCTCTGCCATGAGGAGCCCTGAGGGTTTTATCCCAGGAGAGCAGAGGGAACATATTTACAGCCCTGTCACCCACAGGCTCAGCTGTCGGAGTCAGGGAAGGAGCCCATCCCTCTCCACATCAGCCTGGATGTTCTCTGATGCTTTTGGGATAAACCCTTGGCTCCCACCACTGCAGCGAGGGCACAGGAAGAGCTGTAAATCCAAGAGAAAGAAGTTGACTTCCTTCTTCATGTCCTCATATCCTCTTTTTTTGGGGGCTGTGTTGGAAAACAGCCTCCCAAAAGTAGGACTTTTTATAATAAATGGGAGTAATGGCTTGTGCAAATTGGTTTTTATTTTCCTTAGGCAGCTAAAGCAAGATAAATGGATTTATGGAAGTGTTAAGGATGAGTCTTATTTAGTTATAAAGAACTGTCAGCAGAATACAGTTGTTAACAAATCAGCCTTTGGAATTGGATTGTTTTAAAATCCATTCCCATTCCAAGTAAGTTTTATCTTAATTCCCATGGGTTTTGGATGTTTCAGCCTGCTGGAGCTCAGAAAGGTATAAAACATGATTTTATCCATGTGAACTTTATCCAGTGGGAATGATACAGTTTGATGGACTGGATTAATAATTAAAAGCCAAGGAAAAATGTTTTTAATGTGGTGTAATCTGGGATTTCACTGGCACTGGGACTTTCTCCCACTCCAGGTTTATGTTATCTCCAATGAGATTCCTCCGAGCTGTCGTTGGAAACAAATTTCTTTCAAACCGTAAGGGAATAACTATCTGATTCTTTTCTTCATTCTGAATTAATATGTGCCAGAGTAAATCCATCATTTTACACATCCAGGCATGGAAAAAGAAACTTGCCATTCGTGTTACTTCAAGCTCCGTGTACTTTCCCAAGCACCTCAGCTGATAAGTAAAAAACTATAGAATTTATGTTTGGAAAAGACATGGAAAATAGCAAAGTATAGCAATTTAAATGGTGATTGGTTGGAGTTAAACATGGCCCAAAAGCTAAACTCTGGGTTTTACCATTTTGATGTATTTCTTCCCTTTGCCTTAGCAGGTAGCACCCGGCCATGGGAGGAAACCACACGCAGCCCAAATTCATCCTCCTGGGAATTACAGACACTCCGTGGGCACAGGCCCCTCTTTTTGGGCTCTTTCTGTTGATTTACATCATCACTTTGGTGGGGAACGTGGGGTTGATGGTCTTGGTTTGGGTGGCTCCCAGCCTCCACACCCCCATGTACTTCTTCCTCGCCCATTTTTCCCTGGCCGACGTCTGCTATTCCACCATCATCTCCCCCAAAATGCTCACAGACCTGTTATTTGGGAATAAAACCATTTCCTGGGCCGGCTGCGTGACACAATTCCACCTCTTTGCTCTCTTTGCCACGGCCGAGTGTCACCTCCTGGCCACCATGGCCTACGACCGGCACGTGGCCATCTGCCACCCCCTGCTTTACGTCACAGTCGTGTCCCCTCGGGCCTGCTGGCAGCTGGTGGCCTGGTCCTACTTCGTGGCCTCCCTCAGTGCCCTCATCTACACCAGCTGCACATTTGGGGGCTCCTTCTGTGGGCCCCGCCAGGTCGACCACTTCTTCTGCGACGCCAGCCCTGTGCTGAGGCTGGTGTGCTCCGACACCCGCGGCAGCGAGGCCGCCATCTTCGCCCTGGCCACCGCCAACGGGCTGGGCACCAGCCTGGTCATCCTGTTCTGCTACGGCCGCATCTTCCACACCATCCTGGGCATGCGCTTGGCACCCAGCAGGGCCAGAGCCTTCCACACCTGCGCCTCCCACTTGGTGTCTGTGTCCGTGTTCTATGGGGCTCTGTTCTTCATGTACCTGCAGCCGGCGTCCCGGCACGGCAGCCGGGACAAGGTGGCCTCTGTCTTCTACACCGTGGTCAGCCCCATGCTCAACCCTTTCATCTACAGCCTGAGGAACAAGGAGGTGAAGGCAGCGCTGGGGAAGTGCAGGAGGAGGATGTTAAACCACTGCTGGCATCAGAGAGGTGCAACTCATGGCATCAGGGAGTCCTGGAATGCTTTGGGTTGGAAGGGACATTAAAGATCATCATCTGGTCCTACACACCATGGCCAGGGACACCTTCCACTAGACCAGGCTGCTCGAAACCCCATCCAACCTGGCCTGGAACTTTTCCAGGGATGGGGCAGCCACAGCTTCTCTGGGAAACCTGTGCCAGGGCCTCACCACCCTCACAGGGAAGAATTTCTTCCCAGAATCCCATCTAAACCTAGTCTCAGCTTAAAGCCATTTCATGTTGTCCTGCCACTCCATGCCCTTGTGGAAGCAAACCATTCCTCTAAAGTAAGAGATGATCCATAAAAATAATCAGATTTTTCCCTGATGCTAACAATTTTATATAGATTCTTCCACAATTCCTCACAAAACTCAATTACAATATTTATCCTAGAGAAATAGACCTCACAGTCACATATTCCTTGGGAGGAAACCAGGAGTGGGAGCTTCAAACTTGAATTCCCTTTGCAGCCACCAGCCTGTCGAAAGAAATCACTCAGAATTATTCCAGGCTGTTATTCCAATTAAACCTCTCTTTCTCTCAGGAAGAACAAATCACAGTTTTACTGGTTTATAACTTATTTTGCACTGAGCAATATGTATTTTTCTTGCAAGATTATTGTCCTTATCCCTAAACTCCAATAAAATTTCTCATTACTACCTGTGAGTTATTCATTAGAGTTGAGCTTCTGGGGTGGGAGGGAGCATTTGGGAAGAGGAAGATTCTTTTTTAATTTGATTGGTAAAAAAATAAGATAAAAGGCTTAAGAAGTGCATTTTTGCCAGACTTAGAAGGATAAAAAACTGATGCAAGTCAGGATCTCAAGATACACCTTGGAATATCAAGGGGAATGCAAGCGTCCAAGTGCCAAAACACACCATGAAAACCTAACAAGTGTGTTTCACTCAAAATTTAAGCATGTGTCTGGTTTTCATAGGAGAAAGAATCCTTAACACCTGATCTATGGATCAGATGGGAGCTGTCTGGGTTTGGAAAAGGCCATAAAAAAGCCAAAAACAACAGTTCTCCAAATCATGGCTCAATAAAGAAGGTACAGGAATGGCCACAACACTGGGGGGAGAGCAGCAATCCTTCATCTTTTCCTGGCATGCACTTTTAATGGAAAAACCTCCTAATTTCTGCTCATCCCAGCGAATTCCAGAGGATATTTGTCATTTCTGAGGGCAAACTGAGTTGCAATCCTGCACCTTCCTTTCACAATAGGGGTGGTCTGGATAAGGTCAGCAGACACTTCCCCCTCTTCCTCCTCTTCTCCACACACCTGATTTTGGTTGTCCCTCACCCATTGACACCTTTGAGGGGTGGAATGAGCTCTGACTCCACAGGGAGATAGGCCTTGGCTGTGGCAGGGAAAGGTGGAAGCAGGAAAATTTTCTCTTTGGCATTGTGTTGTGTAGATGTTGTGTTCTGAGGAGTTCTATGAGAATTAAGTTCCATTTGAAAAGTGAATGGATGGTGAACAGTGTCCTCTTTCTCTGGAAAAAACCAGCAGGAGAAGAGGTGTTTTAGGTCTGGGGGAAAGTGGCTTCCACCTGGGAAAGGTGGATCTGGAGCTGGATGAAGAAGTTGGAATCGATATAAAAAGATGATAAAGGGCTTGGCAAGACAGAGACTTCTGATATCAAAGTTGGGTGGGAAGGGACTGTAAAGCTCATCCCATTCCAACCCCCTGCCATGGCAGGGACACCTTCCACTGGACCAAGCCCTGTCCAACCTGGCCTTCAACACTTCTAAGGATGGGGCAGCCACAGCTTCTCTGGGAAACCTGTGCCAGGGCCACACCACCTTCATAGGGAAGGATTTCTTTCCTATACCCAGTGTAAACCCACTCTCCTTCAGTTCAAGATTTTTCAGGTTTTAACGAAGAATTAAGAAAACCCACCAGCAGGTCTGATGCTCCAGAGTCCCACCATACAGGTGGTCACAGCTATTTCCACCACAAGTGATGCTGCTCCCATTCCCAGGGCAAGAAGAGATCCTTGGGGACCAACCACCCTTCAAGGAATCATCAGCTTAACAAGATCTTCTGGGCTTTGCCAAGAAAGTTTCCTAATCATCATCATGGAGGTCCTCAGAGGGCTTTTCAACAACAATTTTTGTCATTCTTCTTAACAAGCCATGAGAGACTAATTAATAAAGAAAAACAAGGAAGAAACTTTCTTCCTTGTTAAAGACAAAGTGAACTTCTCCAGCTGCTTTGTTTGCCAGATCCAGGCCCTGGAGTCAAAAAGCTGGAGGGTCAATGTGTTGCCATGGGATTGTGTTAAGGGACATTAAAGCTCATCCAGTGCCATCCCCTGCCATGGGCAGGGACACCTTCCACTATCCCAGCCTGCTCCAAGCCCCATCCAGCCTGGCCTTGGACACTCCCAGGGATCCAGGGGCAGCCCCAGCTTCTCTGGGCACCCTGTGCCAGGGCCTCCCCACCTTCACAGGGAACAATTTCTTCCCAATATCCCATCTAAATGTTCTGCCAGTGTAAAGCCATTCCTCCTTGTCCAGCCACCCCAGGCCCTTGCCCAGAGTCCCTCTGCAGCTCTCCTGGAGCCTCTTTAGGCACTGGAAGGGGCTCTCAGGGGTCACCTCTACAGACTGAGCTCAGACACAGGTTAGTGCTGAGTTAACAGCTGGACTCCATGATCTTAGAAGGCTTTTCCAACATGGCATTCTGTAACTGTTTCTACCCCATATCTGCTCCTGGTCAGCATTCCTGCCTCTCCTTCTGTGCTCAGTTTCACTGTACTTCCCACAGTTTGTTCATCCTTCCTCTGTGTCTCATGATTTATTTTAGAGGGGAAATCACACAATTGCCCAAAACTAAGCAAAACCTCTTTAATAATAAAGCCAAAATATGATCAAAATGCCAGGATAGGGAGCAGCGGTGGGTAATTCCACCAGAATCCATAGGAGCTGCCAGATGATGGCTCTCTGCTCCTTGAGCAAGCTTGGGCCTTGAGTTTGGTCACTGCCCACCCTGGGGTGGCACACAGGAAATTTCCCTTAGAAATGAATGACTGTGGAAGCAGCTCCTTCAGGAGGAGACTTGCACTGGTAAACAAACACCATTAGTTTCAGGAAATTAAATGGAAGTTTGAGGGTTTATGTCCCGCTTCTTTATATATATATAAAATTATGTGTATAAAGATATTAATATATAAATTTCTTTATGTATATAATTGTTTCTAAAATATCCTTATATATTTTTTCTTAAAATATATATAAATTTATCTCTTGAAATATATAACTGGCTTCTTGACATCACAGGGAAATAAAAAGAACACCAGTTCTTACAGTAAGAAGTAGAGATTCAAGGACTGGGAGACAGCTCAGGATTTGGAGAAGTGCTGCAACTGCTAATTGGGAAGAAGGGAGAACACTTTAGAAACTCTCCTGCTGCATTTTATTTTTACATTATCAGGGATGTGTCTAAAAACCCAGAGAGTCAGATACAGAGGGAGTCACAATTAGGTGTGTGAGAGAAAAGAGAAAAGTTTCTCTTTTTTTACATCCTAAAAGAAGGAAATGGTCGCAGCAGCTGTAGTCAGAACAGATGAAGAGTCCCTGGTCCTCAAGCTCTACAAGTGATCAAGAAGGGCTTAAATTCCTGAAATTCAAATAGTATCAGGCAGCAAAGACAAATAAAAAAGGAAATACTATTTCTCAGCAGAACCTTTCCTCCCTATCAGTCTCCAGAGCCCAGCCTTCACCTCCTGGTTCCTCAGGCTGTAGATGAAGGGGTTCAGCATGGGGGTGACCATGGTGTAGAACACCGAGGCCACCTTGTCCTGCACCCGGGAGCTCCTGGAGCTGCGCTGGGAGTACATGGCCATGAAGGATCCGTAGGAGAGCACCACGACAGCCAGGTGGGACGCGCAGGTGGAGAAGGCTTTTTGCTTCCCCGCGGCCGAGCGTGTGCCCAGGATGGCGGTCAGGATGAAGGCGTAGGAGAGCAGATGGCCAGGATGGTGGCAGCCAGGTTGAAGCCTGCCATGACAAACATCCCCAGCTCGTTAGGCGCGGGGTCCGTGCAGGAGAGAGCGAAGAGCGGGGGCCCCTCGCAGTAGAAGTGGTCGATGACATTGGGGCCACAGAAGCTCAGCCCAAGGGCCAGGCCCGTGTGGAGGGTGGCATTTGTGACCCCTGCCAGGCATCAGCTGGCCACCAGAAGCACACAGAGCCCTCGGGACATGGAGAGGGACTAGAGCAGGGGGCTGCAGATGGCCACGTAGCGGTCGTAGGCCATGGCAGCCAGGAGGTAGCACTCAGCGGTGGCAAAGGCCACGTAGAAATAGAACTGCGTGAGGCATGCGGCATGAGAAATGACCTTCTCCTCATCCAGGAGATCCCAGAGCAGCCTGGGAGTGATGCAGGAGGAATAACAGAGGTCCAGGAAGGACAGGCTGCTCAGGAAGAAGTACATGGGGGTGTGGAGCTGGGCAACCAGCCGGATCAACACCAGCAGCCCCACATTCCCCAGCAGGGTGATCACATAGATCACCAGGAAGACCACAAAGAGAACAACCTGGACATTGCCCTGTTGGGAGAATCCCAAGAGGACAAAGTGAGCACTGGAGGTTCCATTTCCTTTGGCTGCCATCCTAATGCAGGTGCTGTAAGAAAATGGAGATGCAGGGTCAGCACATTCCTGTTTTCTGCACAAACACGTTAAAAATGCCTTTATTTTTATCAGCAAACATAACCTGGAGACGCAGGAACTGTGGGATTTACTGTTTGGTTCAAAATACATTTTAGAGCAGCCAAAGTTCACTACTGAGTTTGTTTCTAATGGTTTTAGTCTGGTTTAGCCACTGACTTGGTTTGATAAATCACTTTGCACATTGGAAGGTTTATTCCACCTCCTGAACACATTAAGGGGGTTGTTACTCATCAGATTCAAAGCATTAACTACAGTAATTTATCCTGACTTTAGAAATCATTACTAATTTGAAAACCAAACTGAAAACAGTAAAAACCACCCAAAAAACAACCCCAAGCCTCATTGGTTTAGAAGATCCAAAGGAGACAAAGCACCAGTGACAGGTCAGGACATCTTTAAAAATTTTTTTTGAAGAGTCAGAACATATGAAAATAAAATAAAATTCTTCCCTCCTTCCTGTGAAACTCTGAAATTCAGGTTCAAACTGGAACTCAAAAAACTCTTTAAATATGGTGATGTTTGTGTCAGAAAGTGTGAAGTGGAGAAAGAAAAGGGTTTTAAAACCCTGGAGGCCCCAAAAATGTTGTGGTGCCATGAGGAACTGGGGGGAGTAAGATGCTGATATACAGTTCAAATAAATAGAAAGAAATATATGTAAATTGGAAAATAATCCAGGTAGTGCTGCTATGAAATGATTGATCTTCAGGGCCAGGTTGGACAGGGCTTGGAACAACATGGGCTAGCACAAGGTCTCCCTGCCCGTGGAACATCACTGGAGGATCCATAAGGTCCCTTCCAACCCAAACCATGGATTCTGTGATAAATTCCTGGGTTTCACCTCAGAGACCCTGAGCTTGGATGATTATTTGTCATGAGAACAGGCTCCCACCTCAGGCCCTCTCCTTGCAACAGAGCAACTCCTTGCAGCCTTATTTTGGGTAAAGCTCACCTGTTTGCTCACATCTTGGGCCCTTTTTGCTTGATCAGATTTTATCTCCTAGACCAAAATTTCCAGGGAGAAATAAACCCAGATTTTTTCCAATATTAGTGTGGAAGACAGGAATAATTTGCCCTCACAAAGAGCATCAAAACTTGACCAAAAACCCTGCTGTTTGTAATCCTCATTCACAGGAACACCAAGGGGTTTGTCACTGCCCGCCCCTGGAAGAGGAAATTTCCCTTGGGAATGGATGACTTTGGAAGCAGCTCCTTGAGGAGAAGACCTGCACTGGTAAATAAACATAATTAGTTAAATAAACTCAAATAGTTTCAGGAAATTAAACGGCAGCTTGAGAATTTATTTACCACTATATATATATATATATATATAACCATTTTAATATATTAAAAAAGTTAATATAGAGGTTTATATATATTTTTTATATGCAGCTATAGATATAATTAATAAATATAAATATTTTCCTAATACATATAATTTTCTATATTATATGTAATTATATATATTTAAATTTATCTCTCAGAATATAGAATTAATTTCCTGGCATCACAAGGAATTAAAAAGAACTGGTGTAAGAAATTGAGATTCAGGGATTGAGAGACAGCCCAGGGTTTGGAGAAGTGTTTCAATTGCTAATTGGCATGAAAGGAAAACTCTGCAGGAACTCTCCTGCTGCAATTTATTTTTACATTTTCTGGTGATGAGGATGAGCTGAATTTAAGACTTTTAGGTTCAGACAGACCCTTCAGTCAATTTGCCCAGAGTGAGCCTCCCAATTCTGCTGATATGAGGAATATTCATCCAAAATTTGAGTTAGGAATTAAGGTTCAGATGTGCTGGAGTAAATGTTTTGCCATCAGGAAGGACCTTCGTGATTTCCTGGAGTTATTTGTTTATTATATTCCATAAAAACCTTCATGGACAAGTTCCTGCTTCCACAAACACTTGGGAAGGATAATTTTCCCCATCCAGCAAAAAATTGTCTCAAAACCACTTAAAATTTCAGCCTCTCTGGTTAATAAGATACTCACAGGTCCTTGAGCTGAAGTCCACACGCTCCATCAGTCTGGCCAAAACCAGGAACTTTTCTGTTTCCATCCTCTAACGTGGCCGGAATATTTAAGTTTAGCCCCATCCCCACGCAACCAATTACCACAGGGTCTCTGAGGCACCTGAACACAAAATGAGCCTTCCCCAGAGCCCCTGGGAGCCATCCCGAGGTTCCTCCCTGGAGTTTTAGGGACGGGATCCCCACAGGACATCAGAATTGATGGCTGCAGAGCCTGAGTGATGCCATTTGTGAACACAACGTTGTCGGGAGGAAACACCAAAACAAGGATTTTTGCTAAAGGCTTGAATTTGAAAGATTTTAAAATTCTTCTCTAATTCTATATTTCTCTTCTCCCCTCCCCACCCCAAAGAAGCTGTTCCTCCAGATCTCAGTCAGAGGTTCATTGCAGGAAGTCACTTGAGTGGCTGTCTGTGCTTTTCTCCAGCTGCTGGTGGATGTCCTTGCACTCAGGAAGTATCGATGGCTCATCTCCATCTTAGTGGCCACCACAATGTCCACAGCTGCTCTCCAGCCTGTCCCAGTGTCTGGGACAATTATTCCCCCATGGGCAACACTCAGCATTTTCCCTTTTCCAAGTTTTTTTGGTTTCCATCTGCCCATTTTTGACCAGGAACGCTCATTTTGAAAAGCCATTTTGCAATGTGTGCTTCAAAATGGCTGCAGGAGACTCACCTGCAGTCATCTGCATTGGCCAGAGAATCCTGGAACGGCTGGGGCTGGAAGGGACATTAAAGCTCATCTCGTTCCATCCCATGCCACGGGCAGAGACACAGGATGACACATAAAGGGGGTTTGTCTCTCAGGAGCAACTATCAGTGCTGGATGTTCCATTTCTTTCCTCAAACCCTGCTGATGGTCCCAGCTCCTCTCATGGTCAGATGCTGTTCTCACAGAAGTTGGACACAGTTCACCCCCATTTACCCAATCCCCACTTCCAAAATGAGCCAAAACCTTTCGGTTTTGAGAGCAGCACCTCCAGCACAAAGCCACAACATGCAGAGTGACAATGCCATGGCCACAGACTCAGGGTTTAATTCACTAAGGGCTCATGTTCCTGTTTAAAGGTCAGGTGATGGTCAAGGCAAGACCAGATGGTCAAAAGTCACTGAATGGTTTCTCAAACTATAATTCAAATATTGCATATTTTTCAAATATTATTAAAAATATTCAATATTTTATTGCCAAACAATGGTTTTAAGGCCCTGGAGCAAGAAGAGTTGTTCTGGGGCTTATGTTTTAAATGTCCCAATGTTTTATTAAATTAATAATTATGGGGGGTTTATGTTTTAAATAAAACATTAAAAGAAAGATTAAAGATTAAAAATAGTCTTTAGTCATATTTAAAGAAAAAATGTACTGTCTTCTCTGCATCTAAATTAAACAACACATCCTGAGGGTGGCAGGGAGGATCAGAAGGGTGGGAGAACAGCAGGAGTAGCACAAGGAGGTCCCAGTTCATGGTCCTGATCACAGAATCATGGAATTGGTTAGGCGGGAAAAGTCCTCTAGGATCATCAAGTCCACCCATACCCACCTTTATTCCCTTACTCCCGTCTAGTCTCTGTTTCTAGGAGGCCTCTTCAGGCATCACCACCACTGCCCTGGGCAGCCTGATCCAGGGCTGCACAATCATTTCCATGGAGAAATTTTCCCTATATCCAACCTAAACCTCCCCTGGTGCAACTTGAGGACATTGTCTCCATATCTGTGGACATGTGAGTTGAGGACCTCTGGGGTTTCTTCCATGGGGGGGTCAGCACAGCTGATAAGAGAGGAACAGGAGCATGAATAGTTCAGGGGGATTGATCCAGGCAGCTGGATTAAATAATAACCAGGGAATTATCAGGAAGCTTTGGAAACAAAGGATTCAGCTGATTGGCCCTGAGTGCCTGTGAGTTGTATGTCATCAATAAATCAGCAATTTCCTTGATCCTGCCTTAATTTAATCCAACCAAGCAGCTTCTCCTCCATCCCAAGTTATTCTGTGTCTCTAGGAGAGCTCCATCACTCTGGATTTCACCATGGACCTGGCACAGGATGAGATAAAACACAAATTGGAGGGTTTGGGGTTTTTTCCACATATGCAGTGCTTGTGCACCAAAACATTTAACACCAAATATGTCACAGAATTCTGGAATGGTTTGGGTTGGAAGGGATCTCAAAGCTCATTCAGTTCCAATGCCCTGCTGTGGGCAGGGACACCTTTCATTAGACCAGGTTGCTCCAAGCCTCATCCAAACACCAAAACTGGAGTGAAATTGTTATTCTCAGCTGATACTGAACCAGCCAGCATATAATCTAAATCAAAGTGCAGAAGGCCCTGAAAATGTCCTGACATATTTCACAAAAATCCCAGGCTATCACCCACACCTCCAGTGTATCTGGCCACAAGGTTAAAACATCCAAGCTGATTTTCTTTTCCTGAGTCTCCTCCAAGCCTCCTTTACCACCTGGTTCCTCAGGCCGTAGATCAAGGGGTTCAGCATAGGGGTCACCACAGTGTAGAGCACAGCAGCCCACTTCTCTCCTCCCCTAGAGGTTTCTGACCTGGGAATTAAGTACATGAAAATCAGTGACCCATAGAAGGTGCTGACGGTGGTGAGGTGGGAGGCACAGGTGGAGAGGGCTTGGCGCTTGCCTCCGGTGGAGCTGGTGCTCAGGACGGTGGAGATGATGACCACGTAGGACACCAGAACCACCAGGATGCTGGAAACACCGAGCAAAGATGATGTCCTCATGATGTTGAGGCTGAGGGTGGTGTTGGAGGTGGAGAGCGAGATCAGCAGGGAAATGTCACAGAAGAACAGATCAATGGCGCTGGAGCCGCAGAAGAACAAGCTGGACATGCTGATGGTTTGTCCCACGCCGTTGATCAGCCCCAGGAGGTAGGACCCGGTCACCAGCCGGGAGCAGCGCTCCGGGGACATTACAAGGGGGTAGAGCAGGGGGTGGCAAACAGCCACGTATCGGTCATAAGCCATCACAACCAGCAGGACGCACTCGACCATCTCAAACAGGTCAAAAGTGAACACCTGAGCCATGCACCCGGCATAGGTGATTCCTTTCTTCCCCAACAAAACCCCAGCCAACATCCTGGGGGTGATGATGGTGGAAGTGCAGAGGTTCACAAAAGCCAGGTTGCCCAGGAAATAATACATGGGGGAGTGGAGCAGGGGACTGACTCTGATCAAGGCAATCATCCCAAGGTTCCCCAGGATGGTGACAAGGTAGGTGAGCAGGAACAGCAGGAACTGGGCAACCTGAGCTGCTGGTGCCTCAGTGAACCCTGCCAAGATGAACTCGGTTGCTTGGGAGCAATTGCTTCCTGCCATTCCTTCCATGCGTGTTCACTGAGTGACCTCCTTGCCGGAGATTTCTTCCAAGTGGAAAACCCTCTTTCCAGTGGGATCTGCTTGGAGACAATCCTACAAGATCTAAAGCAAGAGTTCAGGCATTGGTTGATGAGAAAGAGCTGGGGAGAAGTCACAGTACAGGCAGGGAGAAGATCTAGGTTACACAGCTCAGTAGCTTTACCTTGGCGCCGCCTTTAATCCCATGCGTGTGTCAGGTTGCGCGCTAGCTCAAAGAGAGCCCGGAGGTCCAGCTGCACTCCGACTGATTTACGGCGGCACATGAAAAAAGCAGAAAGGGGGAGCTCCTCACCCGAGGGAGCTGCCTCTGAGCAGGGTGTGAAGGCACGCAGGTGGAGGCAAAGAAGCAGAGAGAAGGGACTCCTCATATAAATTCCACACAGAAGGTTTACTCATGTGAAACGGATGAAGAGCCAAGGATCCGAGGGTTTCGAGGGATTTTATAGTGGGGATAGGAAAGGTGGAGATAAGGGATACAGCCAATAGGATATGGGATAGGAGGCAGAGTTGAGAGCAAGGGAACCAATGAGATTAACACATAGGAGGGATTTAGGGAAGGAACCAATGGGGTGTCAAGTAATGTGGAGCTTTCTAAAACTAATACATATTAACTTAAGGGAAATTAATATTAACAAACTTATACATAAAACAGGGCGGGGAAAACACAAACCAATCATATAAAAATATGTAAACTGCAGAACTGGGGGCTTGTGGGTTCTTACCCTAACTAAGAGTGGATTGCTAAACTTCAGTGCCTGACCACCACAGCTTGGTGTTGGTTGTATCCTCAGGAGTCAGGGTGGCTGCAGCCACCTGCACTGCCACATGTGTGTTCAGTTTGGGACTTTGAGATCATCCAACATACCCAAGCAAAGAGAAACCTGATAAAAGCTGTAAAAGCACAGAATTAATTATTCATCCTTGGGTTGGCATCTGCCAGCTGCCTGCTTTGTCTGTCTTCTCCATAGACTCCTGGAAGGGTTTGGATTGGAAGGGATCTTGAAGACCATCCCATTCCACCCCATGGGCAGGGACACTTTCCACTAGACGAGATTGTGGCCTTGAATGCTTCCAGAGAAGGGGCATGCAAAACTTCCTAAATATGAAGTCTCCCCTCCCTCCTGGATGCACTGGTTTGGCTGTAAAAGATTTTCCCAGCTCTTTACCCTGTTCCTGGAGTCTTCAAATAAAAACATGCAACACCCAAAGCTGAGCAATCTCCTCCTGAAAATATTTCTTTTGGGGAAAAAAAAGTAACTTAAAAAATCACCTTTTGGACACGCCTTATATCAGCAACGGTAAGATCCTTAAGTGTTCCTTACAGGAGAACTTCCAGTCCTCATCCAGGAGACCTTTGTGGTCAGTGAGGAGAAGACTTCAGAGCAAGTGCTCCAACGGGGGTGTCCTCACCACACACCGCTACAGATCACCTAGATTTGGTGCTAAGCCCAGAGTGTGATGAGCCCAGGAGCCTCCAGGTATGAGCTGAGATGAAAATCAAAGCTTTGCAAGAGAAAATGACAGGAGATGGGTAGCTCAGCATGCGCTGTCCTTGCTCATGGTTCTGCAGGATAATCCTCCACTACATCTCTGCACTCTGCCTGCTTCCCTCATGATGCTCTTCAAGGTGGATATTAAGGTGCTCTGCAGGTGAGTTTAAAAATATACCACCATCAGCAAAGATGTTTTTATGTAATTTGGGGATCTGGGGACTCTTGCAGCCCCAGGAGAGTGGCAAAGCCCAAAGAAGGTTGTTATCGCTTCTCTGAGCTTCTGAGTTTGGAAGTGATTACCCACAGGAGATGATCTCACCTTGAGTGAGCCACAGGGCTTTGGGGACTCCTCAGAGCAACCACAGAGCAAACCCCTAACTGTTGTGTCAAAGTTTTGAGCATTTCGGAGATTTTCAGCTCTACAAGTGCCATGGCTGGCATTATCACACCAGGGAGCTGACAGGGACCTTGCTGGTGGGCCACAATCCCATGGGAGCTGGTATCCATCAGCAGTTCCAGTCATCAGAGATGATGAATCACCTCTCTATTCATTCTAAATTCCTTATACTCAAACCACAGCTCACTTGTCTCATCCCTGGAAGTGTTCAAAATGAGATTGGAGCAACCTGGTCTAGTGGCAGGTGCCCCTGCCTATGCTAGGGGTGTAGAACAAGATGAGCTTTAAGGTCTTTTCCAAACCAAACCATTCCAGGATTCTATTAAGATTGGCTACAAGAATCCAGGAGAATCAGAGAATATGCTGAGTTGGAAGGGATCCACAAGGATCAAGTCCAACTCTCAGCACTGCACAGGACCATCCCCGAGAGTCACACCACGTGGCCCAGAGCATTGTTCAAATACCTCTTGAACTGTGTCTGGCTGGTGCTGTGCCCACTGTCCTGGGGATCCAGTTCCAGTGCCCAACAACCCTCTGGGTGAAGAATTTTTTCCTCATTATCCAACCTAAATCTCCCCTGACACAACTTCAGGCCATTCCCTTAGGTCCTGTCACTGGTCACCACAGAGAGGAGATCAGGGTCTGCGCTCCCTCTTCCCCTCAAGAGGAAGTTGTAACTGCCATGAGGTCTCCCCTCAGTCTCCTCCAGGCTCAACAGACCAAGTACCCTCAGCTGCTCCCCATACAGCTTTCCCTCAAGGTCCTTCACCATCTTCGTTGTCCTCTTTTGGACACTCTCTAATAGTTTCACGTCTTTCTTATGTTGTGGTGCCCAGAACTGCCCCCAGGACTAAAGGTCAGGCTGCTCCCATGGGTTGCCTTGTCACAAAGGAAATCAGGTTTGATAAGCAGGACCTTCCCCTCATGAAGCTGTGCTGGCTGTGACTGATGACTGCACTGATCTCCAAGTATTTTTCAATACCTCCCAGAATCACCTTCTCCATAACTTTCCCAGGCCCTGAAGTGAGACTGACAGGCCTGTAGATTCCAGGGTCCTCCTTCCTGCCCTTCTTGAAAATCGGAACAACTTCCAGTCAGCCGGAACCTCGCTGGATTCCCAAGACTGCTCAAAAAATTGAGAGAGGTTTTTCAATGACATCAGCAGCTCTTTGAGGATTCTTGGATGAATCCCATCAAGCCCCATGGATTTGTAGGGATTTGGATTTCCCACACAATTTCAAGCCTGTCTTTTTACTAGATGCTCAACCCACTGCCCCTTCAGCACAAGACAAAGATCCCACTTCTGTGCTAGATCCAAACAAAAATGGGACCAGCTGCCTTTTACTGGTGTGGGAAAGAAAATGCCCAGTTTACAGAAACAGACGGTGCAGAAAAATCAAAAAAGACCATACCTTTGGAATTGGCATTCCCCTGAGCAGGAATAGGGGTTGCAATGCCCCAGGCTCCAAGTCTGCTTCCCAACAGAAGCAAAGGTCCAAGCTGAAAGATGTCTGTGGATTTCAGGTTTCCTTTGCCTGTGATGGGAACAGCCACTGGACTGGGAACAGTTCCACCTGACATGCAGCAGATCCCAAATGGAACAATAAACCAACATTGATGTTTTCAAACTCTGAGTGACACCAACTTCAAAGCTTCCATCTCCCAGCCTTTGGGGCTCCCTAAAAATCAAATACTTTAGATAAGAACATGGGCAGTTAAACATGTCCTCGAGCAGACACACAGGCTGGTCCCGCAGCCCTGTGGCTCCATCAGACACTGATCACACCTGAAGTTTCCCTCTAGGATAACCAGGTACACTGGGTACATTTACATTCCACCTTGCACACCTCACCAGTTTCCACAGCACAGTCAGAAGGCATTTACTCAGCTGAATGGAGGCAGACAGTATGAGAGGTTTCTGCAGCTGTGAGGTTCAGGGAGTCAGACCAACCCACAGGTGTCCAAACACAGCCTGATGGGCTCCCACCGCAGCCTAGGCTGGGAAACAGATGGGGGAATCCTTTAACCTCTGCAGGGAGCAAGGTACAATTTTTGTTTTAACATTTCCTGGTTGGGCTGCAGTTACATCTGTCCTTTAGAGTGAGAGAAATATAGATGGAAATATGAAGCTGTAAAGCCAGGCTGTATGGAAAAATCAAATCTAGTCTGGTTAAGGTACGGTCTGCAGCCTCCCACTGGGCTGGAAACATCCCAATGCATTCGGGAAAGGAAGGGATGCAGAATTAAATGCTCCTTTGACACCACGGCATGTCAAAGCCCTTATCAGAGGCTGGAAAGAATTTACAGAACTTTGCAAGAGATTCTCCTTTTGTTTTTTGTTATTCCAAGCAATGCCAAGCAGAGAGATGGCCATGGACCAGGGGTGAACTGTGGATACAATATTGCTGCTAGCAAGAATTTCTCTTGCTTCTTTCCAGTCCTGTGAGATATTTTCTCTCTCACGGAAGATATTAGCAGAGTTCTATAAACTATGAACACCTGCAACCTTGCAGAGCTTTGTTTATGGTACAGTAGGAAAATATTTTGACAATGGATGTTTTAGGATTTTAGCCAATCACCCCAAGGGGTGGCTGATCCTTTCACCAATTCGACTATGAAGAAAAAAGTCTATAAAAGAGTTTGTAAAATAATTAAATAAAGGACTCTTGCTGCACAATGCCTGCCTGCTGGATCTATCTCTCTTCTCCTCCCTACCACTGCGGGATACCGTGATAGTGAACACCCTCATTGCTCCCACCCTCCAAACACTGAGGGAAGCCCCCTACCCAAGCAAGTGACATTATTTCCAGTACTGATCTTTCAAAGATTCATGTTCCAGGTGACATTCTGTGCTTCCAGCCTGGGATATCCCAACAGCCAGTGACATTCTGAGAAGTCCAGCAAAAGCCTGGATTCTCCCTGTGCTGCTCCATCCCCATGCCAACAACCCAAGCAGACTCCCCCTCTTCTAAACATGCTTTTGTCATGAATATTCCAACAGATCCATTAAAAAAGCAGGAACCAGTCCCACTAGAAAAACAGACTCCTCTTCCCCAACACATCAGATGTATTGCTTCATGGAGTTATGGAAAAAATAACACAGGTTTTTCTTAGAGAAACAGGGCAAAAACACTGAAAAGGCTGAATCATTTTTTAGATCTCTTATCTGCAAAATCATCTAAAAAAGTTACTTCTGGCCAGCACAGAGATCCATGGATTCACTGGCTTTTGCCTTCAAAAAACCAACTTCATGACCTAGGTTTCCATCACAATCTGGGAATATTGTGTTAACATTCTTGTATGACACCAGTACTTGATTCCCAGGTGTGGGCAGTGCATTGAAATCGGTGTTCCCTGGGCTAGAAATTACCCTTGAAAATGACAGGCCTGTTAAGGAAGACTCAGCTTTGTAATCTCTACAAATGCACCTTTTTCTTAGGAAAATTTCATTTCAATTGAATTTTGCCCTTCAGCTCAGAGGGCAGACTCTGCTAGAAATCTTTCTGGCAGATACGCTATTATTTAAAACAATAAAATACATTATATTGATCAGCTCAAACTTACACAGACAAGAAAAACTTGATTAGAAGTGTCTGCTTTGCCACCTTTACACCCAGGGTGGCGATGCCCAGTCTCTGGGTGGCTGGAGGCTGGCACTGGCTGTATGGGGACCATCCATCCCTGTGGCTGCAACAAATTATCTTTGTCACATGTTCCACTTGGGATTTATCTGTAAAACGTGTCTTCCTATTCAGATTCATTTCTAAGCTGTTAAGAAGATACTTCCTTGCCTTTGAACACGATGCCCTAGAGCTCAAACAGCCATTTAGAGAAGAAAACACACACGAGGCGGAGAAAAGCACCAAATCTTGGACTCAGTACACAAAGCTGCAAGGGCAAAACCATCGAATCTCACAACAGAACTGAGATGGGGGAAAAAAAGCTCCTGTTGGCCAGGAAATTAAACCTCCTTTACCCAAGTTAAGAAAAAAACCCTACCAAGAACATCAAAAACAAACAAAGAAACCAGCCTCAGCCTGTACTGAGTTGTGTTTGATGCTCATGAGCTTCCCAGACAGGAGATGTCTGAGGTGAGGTTTCACACACCATTTTCAAACCCTCTATCCCTGCAAGTTCCCTCCCACGCTGGCACCATTGCTGTGCCCGGGTTTAATTCCTGCTGGAGGCAGAGAGGCGCCGGGACCGAGGGATTACTGAAGGTTGGTGTCAGCACCCACAGACGCCCCCACACCCCCTCCCCAGGACAGCATCCCCTGGGCCCTGCCCCCGTCACCCACCACCAGTGGAGTCAGGTCGGGCTGGGCTGGGCTGAGCTCGGGTTACGCTCCTGACATCTGTCCCGGGCAGCAGCAGCAGCACAGCCCCACTGCCTGCCCCAGCTCTCAGCAGCTGAAGCAGCAGCCACCTCCAAAGGGCATTTCCCACTGCTGCTTTTAACCCTCTCCTTGCCCTCGCACACAGCTACATCTCACGTGTGGTCACTGGGCTAAAAGCTCCCGGCAGACAAGTCCAGAAAAGCCCCAAAAAAGCCCTCAGAGGAGCTCAAAGCAAAAGCAGAGCCCAGGCAGCAGAGGGAAGCCGGGACAGCTCCTGTGTTCCACCATCCTCGCTTCTGGCAGCCGAGTCACCGCCCTGCGCATCCCCAAGGGAACTCATCATCGCCCCTTCTTTGATACAGTCAGGCTTCAGATGCAGGGATCTGGGAATCCCAGGCACAGAAACCACGAAGCCAACCAGGGCTCAGTGCCTGTGAGCTACAGAGAAGGAAAATGCAAACGCTATGATGTTTTGGAACTCTAGACATCGTGAGGGTATCATCACAAACATCCTTTCACCACCACTTCCCCGAGCAGGAAATTCTTACATTCCCCAACGCTGACTTCCACAGGAGCTTTAACAAGTTATTTTAAAAGGGAGCCCGGGCGGGTACGCTCTGAGGGCTCAGGGGACACGGCGGGGCGCGCGACCCTCTCCTGTTCCCGCTCCTGAGGCCAAACAGAGGGATCGGCGGTGGGGGAAAACGAATTCTGATGAGTCTCCTAACATCCCTGATCCAATGCTGTGCTGTCACCTCGTCCTGGTTTAACCAGACGGGCCCGGCGCTCCCGGCCGCGGCTCTCCCGGGGTCGCTCTCGGACACGGCCCGGGCCCCGCCTCACGCACGCCCTGCGGCAGCGCCCCCTGGCGGCGGTCGGGGGGGGCTGCAGCCCCACTTGACGCTCCCGGGCGGGGCCCGCTGTCCAATCAGCGCTGCCGGCACCTCAGCGCATCGGCCAATCGCGAGCCGGGCGAGGGTTTATAAGGGCGGGAGGCTGCAGTGAGCCGGTGTTCAATGCTTTGTGTTTGGTGTGTGCTGATGCGTGGCTCCCCTGAGCTGTTTTAGGGGGGTGCAAATACGTTTTAATTCATTTATTTAAACTACATTGCAATTAAAATGATGTTTAAGTATGTGGTATGCTGGAGAGCAAGTGTTAGGTGGCCCCAGTTGAAGCTGTGTTGGGGCTGAGGGGCTGTTACTCTCTGGGTCTCCCAGGGTATGCCTCAGAATTCCAAAGTCTTTCTCTGTGAAGAGTTAGGAGGCAATGGGTGCTCTAATTTGGCTGTTTTCCTGATCCTTTTTGGGCTGAAATAGTGTGTTTTGGATGTTCTGTGTCTGTTTTTACTCTTGGTTGGGGTTTCCCCTGGTTCTGGTTGAGTGCAGAGGGTTTTGCTCTCTGCTGGGACAAATAATTGCTTTGGGAAACTCCTTTATAGATAAGAATTATATCAAGTCTTGGAGTTTTTATCATTAAGGCTGTGATGTGTACTCCTAGCATGGAATTGGGGTACACTGGGCAGGGAATGGGAAGCACAGAGTTTTTCCTACCTTAATTTCTCCAACCTGTAACTTCTTGTTGTGTTTGTGGTTCTGGCCGCAGTCAGTGTTTGGGACAGGAGCTGGGAAGCTCTGCTCCCTTCCCAGATGGTGTTGCTGCATCCCTGCTTGGGGCAGGGGGCAAGGGGGTGTTTTTGTTCATGTGGCTGTGTTCCGCATACCTTGACTGGCAAATGCTGCAGCTGTGGTTGGAATATTCCCGTGGAGATCCTGGGGACAGGTAACACTCCTTCCACTTGCAGGTGGATCTGTGCTGCATTCAGGGGCTCTGGTTTGCCCTGCATTCCCAGAGAGCATTTCCCAGTCACTGGTTGCTGCCCAAGGCAGAGGCAGTCAAAGGAGAAAAGATCCCAGAGAAGCCATGAAGTCTCCACTTGCTCCTTTTTCATGCCAAGTACCCTGGAGTGAGTGCAGTGACCCCTGAGGATGAAGAGAGGCTTGGGATGAGGCAAAGAGACTTGGAGAAACCATTTTCCAGAATGACACTTTAATATTTTTCAAATCCTGCACTGCCTAATGCATGACTCTGAAGTTCCTTGTAGCTGTTCTCTTCTGCTCTCTCATGCTTGGTTAAACATGACAAAGCCTCTCCAGGCCTGCTCTCCAAGGACACCCAGACTGTCCTAGGCCCAAAAAGTATAAACCAAAAGCCTTTGGGAGAGGGGCAAGCTGAGGGGAATTACATCATAGAACTGAAGCTTTAATTGGAGAATTAACCCTGCTATGCAAATGAACCAAACCTATAAAGGTGTGAAGAACTCGTGACCTGCTGTCCATCTTGGGGTCCATCTTGGCAGTGGCCTCTGGCTCCCCAGGGGTACCTTTGAAGGCCTTTCAAATAAATACCCACCTTTATTCCCTTACTCCTGTCTAGCCTCTGTTTTCAGGTGGCTGCTTCAGGCATCAAGTTTGTCTAATATTGGTGCTCTTGTCCACCTTGGTTGTGTTCCCTATTTTCAATGGGTGATGGACTTCTGGGGCACTGCATTCAAAGGCAGGCAAATACCTTCCAATCTATGGGATCATTTCTCCTAATTTTTTTCCATTTCGTTTTGTGTGCCAAAATTGGTTGTTTTCATGCTTTGTAGTTAAGGATGCCCAGGAACTGCATTGACCCTTCCACACAAAGGAGTCCAAGTGCACACTATTTAATTGGATTAGTTGTTGACTGAAGAATAAAATTAAATTAAATCTGTTGGTGTTTCTACTGGTACACTGGGAAAATTTGGGGGGGTGTGTGTGTGTATGTGGGGCTTTGGCCACACCTGTAGAGATGTAAAGAAGCACTTGGACTGCTCTGGATATGTAATGGTCAAGTACTAAGGCCTGAACAACAGGCCTTGAGACAAAGCTGAGCTCTTGATGAACCTTTCAACAAAATGTTCTATTTATATCCACTTCTTCATGAAATACACAAGATCATTAGTGTTAGGATTTAGGTATCTGCTCGTTAACAGAACAGATTGACCTTTCTGTATTTAGAAACTGGACAAGGCCATTTTGGGAGGTCCATGGTCAAAGGGAACTGCCTGGGTTGCTCCCTGAGCCCTGGCCAGGCTTTGGGAGGAAGCCAGGAGGAGGCTGACCCCAGATGCTCCCGCACTGGAAGTTGTGTGACTGCGGGAACTCACGCCTTCTGAACAACCAATCAATATGACTATGTAGAAGCTTCTTATTCTTATTGTTTAAAATACACTCCACTCACACATCTCACAGCTTTTACCTAATACCTTACCTGTACACTTTACTTACTTACACAGTTCACTTACTTACACATTTTACCTACTTATAACTTCCACATATCACACTACCTGTACACCTTACTTACTTAATACCTTTCTTATACATAATACTCTACTTATACATTTTACTTGCTTATCTTATACATGTTACTCTACCTACACATTTCACCTACTTATCCATAATACAGTACATATACATTTTGCAACTGCTCACACATTGTTCAATTGGTCCCTCTATCTTGTCCATGAGCTCTGCACGTACTTTTCAGAAAATAAGATTGGTTTTAATCCAGTGGGGCACAGTACTTTTTTATCTATTCCTTGCTGTCTTGGTATTTAGTTTTTCAGCTTCTTCTTTCCCAATTCAGCACAGTTTACCTTTCAGTCCTTGAATTCCTGAGGGCTCCAGATCCAGGCAAGCAAAGTCGAGATGATGACGGCAACAAAACCCATCCAGTGATCAGCAGCCAAGTTAGTCCAGGAAATCCAAACAACAAGACAGCAAGGGACAGGGAGCAGATATAAACCTACCCCACCTCTCTCCTGGAACCTTCAGACTGGAGCTGAAAACCCCTCTTGGGGCTGATGTGCTGCAGCTGAAGGTGGAAAGGCCAGGTGAAGCCGGTGAGGGTAATTCCAGCCTGGTCCCACTCTGAGGGCTGTAGTAAAAATAACTAAAGATGGTTTGGCTGGGTCACATTATCAAGGTTCAAATACTTTACAACAGTTGACTGAAGAATAGAATTAAATTAAATCTGTTGGTGTTTCTACTGGTACACTGGGAAAATTTGGTGTGCGTGTGTATGTGGGGCTTTGGCCACACCTGTAAAGAAGCGCTTGGACTGCTCTGGATATGTAATGGTCAAGTACTAAGGCCTGAACAACAGGCCCTGAGACAAAGCTGAGCTCTTGATGAACCTTTCAACAAAATGTTCTATTTATAGCCACTTCTTCATGAAATACACAAGATCATTAGTGTTAGGATTTAGGTATCTGCTCGTTAACAGAACAGATTGACCTTTCTGTATTTAGAAACTGGACAAGGCCATTTTGGGAGGTCCATGGTCAAAGGGAACTGCCTGGGTTGCTCCCTGAGCCCTGGCCAGGCTTGGGGAGGAAGCCAGGAGGAGGCTGACCCCAGATGCTCCCGCACTGGAAGTTGTGTGACCTTTTTTACTGCCCAGTGTCCAAGCTGGGCCCTGTCCCAGCACAGTCGGAAGCCTCTTTGCCTGCGGGTGGACGCACCCGTTGGAATTCCCAGTTCTGGGAGGGGCTCTCCAGTGCTTGGCTGTGACAGGGGCTCCCCAGCTGCTGTGAGGCTCTGGAGGATGGTGAAGTCTTGGGGGCAGCTGGTGCTGGATCTCAATCCCTGTAGACAAACTTTGGTAGCAATGATGAGGTGCATTGCTGAGCTTCTCCTTATGCTCTTTTGAGAGGCAAAGCAGAGACTTCTTGCCAAAGCTCTGCAAAGCAAAATGTCAACTGAATTAATTGGAAGCCTCAAAAAGAATTGTTCCTGTAATTAATGACATAATGAAAGTATGCAAAGAAATGGAGTAGATTTGGTGTAACTTTCAAAAGTAGTTCAGGGAGTACAAACTGTGCAAAATTGTATCAGTGAGATGAAAGAAATGAATTTATTGCCTTCAAATCACATCTTTTGTTCACATGGTTCACATGAGAGTTTCTAAGATGTAGCTGAGATCTGCTGTGACAATTTGTGGCTAAAACCACTGTGAGACACTGGACTATTAATGATGAATGCCTCCAAACAATGGCCCATTTGTGGAGAGCAAGGTAACTCTGCATGGTCCAGGCTGGCATTCCTGGAGGGAGCAGGAGAGGTTTTGGGTGTGGTCTGGCCAGTGTGCATAAGACAGAGAGGGGTGAACTATCACTGCCTAGAGGCTACAATGGGCTTGGTGGGAATAAGGGACAAATCCTACAAGGTGAGATGGCACCTATTCAGTAGTAGACAAATGGAAAATATGGGGGATAAATCTTGAGAAAGGCTTCTTGGTGGAAAATAAATATATCGAAGGAAGAATGAGGGAATCAGTAGTGGGCAGGCAGGGGAATTTTAGGGGGTAAAACTTGAAATAATCTAAAGGTTGAGAATGAATATTTTGATGTACAAATGAAGTAATAAGTTGTGGACAGTTAAGGAAAATTTTGGGGGTAAATCTTGAGGTAATCTCTAGGGAGAATGTGAACAGTGACATCAACTGAAGCAGTCACTGGGGGTAGGCAAGGAAATTTGGGGTGTAAAGCTTGGGAAGATCTGTAGGGCAGAGAATGAACATATTGAGGAAGCAATGAGGTGATCGGGAGTGGACCATCTAGGGAGATGAGGGGAAACCCTGAGATAATGTGTATGGTTATGTGATTTTGAGAAAAACTCTGATGTGATGTGCAGCAGACAGAATGAACATTTTGGGGCTAAGACAGACAGAACCTGTGCTTCCCCCCCCCCCCCCCATCCCTCCCGGACTGGAGAAGGGGGTCCGGAGGAGAGGGTGGGGACAGCAGTGGAGAAGTCCTCCCCCGGAGGGGACCCATCCCAACCCCCCACCCCCCCAGGACTCCCTCCTGAGACGGGGACCCACCCTGACCCCCAGCCCCGATCCCCCCGGAGAGTCCCCAGTGTGATGTGTGGAAAGCCGGAGCCCCGGCGCTGTTTTTGTACCGCACGGGGGACCCGCCGAGCGGGCCCGGCCCGTGTGGGGCTCCAGCGAGGGCAGGGGCGCCGGGCTCCGGCCCTCTGGGCTTTATTCTCCGGCGCCCCGAGCCCCGCGGCTGCGGGGGAAAGAGGGAAAGGGGAGAGTCAGGGAGGGATGAGGGGGGTAGGGAGAGGAGTCGGGGTGGGTTGGGGAGAACGAGGGGGGAAAGGATGATGGACAGAGGAGAGGTAGAGGGGGAAGAGAGGGGAGTCGGGTTGGGGAGCGGGGTACGGAGAGGGGAGAAAGGAGGGGTCGGGGATGCGCAGGGGAGCAGGGAGAGAGGGTGAGGGAGGCTGAGGAGCGGGGAGAGGGCAGGAGGGGAGCGAGGGAGAAAGAAGTTGGAGGGATAGGAAAAAGGGAGATAAGGGCAGGAGAAAGAGGGGGAAGAAACAGGATAGAGGGGGCCTCACCCGGGCCACGCCGCGGGCACCCGGCCCAGCGGCAGACCCCACCAAGCTCTCAGGGAGCAAATAGCGGCGGAGGCCATTTCCCCACGCACCAGAGCAGGCCCGCGCAGCCGCACCTGAGCCGGGCCCGGCCCCGCCCCTGAAGCCGCCCCCGGCCCCGCTCGGCCCCGCCCCAGAGCCCCGGCCCCGCCCGGCCCCGGGGCCCGCCCTGCCCGGCACGGGGGCGGCTCCATCGCTCGGGGCCCCGCCCCTCTCTCCCGGGCCGGACCCGCCCCGCGCACCGGGGCCGCACCGGGGCCGCTCCCGGGACCGGGGCTCCGGCTCCTGCCGGCGGCCGCTGCGGGTCCCGGGCGGTGCCGCCTCTCCCCCGGCGGGATCGGGGCTGGGATCGGCACCGGCAGGAGCCGCTCCGGGACGGGCGCTGGGGCCGAGCCCGGCGCTGCCGCTCCTGCTCCGGCCGGCTCTCCGCGGGGAGCCGGGGCTGTGCCGGCGCCCGGGCAGCCCCGGGATCCCGAGCCGGGCCCGACGCGCCGGGCCGGGCTCCGCTCTCAGCCCTGAGCCCCTCCCGGAGCCCGCCTTGGGCCCCACGACGCGGCCCCGGGCTCTGCCGCCAGCCCCGGACGCGGCGCTGAGTCGCTGCTCCCGAGCTCTGCGTGGGGCCGGCGAGCCCGGCTTCGGGCTGTGCCTGAGGCAGGACTCGGAGCCCAGAGACACACACTCGCCCTGGCCCGAAGAGCCCGCTTTGAGCACCAAAACACGGCACTTGGCCTTTAATTCGAGCCCCCCCCCCCCCCCCAGAATGCAGCACTTAAATCTCTCTTGGTGAAGCTCGAGCACTGGCTGACAGACCCTGGTTTCAAGACCCCCTAAACACAGGACTTGGTCTCTGCCTCAAGCCTCTACAATGCAGAACTTGGTTCTCTCTGTGATCCCAAATGCTGTCTGAGGGACCCTGGTTTCAAGCCCCTCAAACACGACTTAGTGTCTGTGCCTGAACTTGGCCATATGAGCCCGGTTTTGAGCCCCCAAAATGCAGCCCTTGGTCTCCGTTGCTGAGCCCAAACACACAGGACTTGGTCTCCCCTCAAGCCCTGAAAACGTAGGATTTAGTCACTGTTTCTGAGCCCCAGAATTGTCCCTATGAGCCTCATCAGGGATTTGCTGCCGAGTGCCCCGGGCAGGGGATGCCTCAGCATTCCCTGGGCTGCCTCAGCATTCCCTGGGCTGCCTCAGCATCCCCTGCGCTGCTGTTCCACGCCCATCCCGTGTCCAGCGCCGTTCCGGGCTGCAGTGCCGGGCTCTCCCCACGAGGCGGCAGCACCGGGAGCGAGCAGCCCCGGCCGGTCCCGCTGTCTCGGGGCAGCTGCGCCTTTAACCCGCCCTGAGCCGGCGGGGCCGTGAACACAGCGGGCACAAACCCCACTGCAGATTAACCCAGATTTTACCCCAAAATGTTCATTTTGTCCCCTACAGAATCCGCCCCGGAGCGACGCCTTGGGCCCCGCACGGCCGAGGCAGCTCCGGTGCCCCGTTCCCGGCCCCGCTGCTCCCCGGGCTCCGCCACGGCGCTCCTGAGTCTGGTCCCAGAAAAGAACCTCGGGCTTTATTTCTGAGCCCAAAGTCGCAGGACCGGCCCGTCCTCCTCCGGGGATCCCCAGTGTGATGTGTGGAAAGCCGGAGCCCCGGCGCTGTTGTTGTACTGCGCGGGGGACCCGCCGAGCGGGCCCGGCCCGTGTGGGGCTCCAGCGAGGGCAGGGGCGCCGGGCTCCGGCCCTCTGGGCTTTATTCTCCGGCGCCCCGAGCCCCGCGGCTGAGGGGGAAAGAGGCGAGGGAATAAGGAGGCGAGGGAGAAGGGAGGTGGGGGGGCAGGAAAGAGGGAATAAGGGCAGGAGGAAGGAGGGGTAGAGGGAGGTACAGGATGGGACCCCGAGGCCCCCGCGCCTCACGTGGGCCCCGCTGGGGGAGCCCGGCCCGGCCGCTGCCACCCGCCCCGGGCGCTGAACGGGCAAAAGGGGCCGCGGCCGATTCCCGGGGCCGATTCCCGGGGCTTAAATCCCCTCGGGCCCGCCCCGCGCACCTGAGCCGGGCCCGCCCCGCCCCTTTTGGGGCCGCTCGTCCCGGAATGAGCCGCGACCATCGCTTTGTCCTGGCTCGGCGTCGCCTGTCCGTGCCTGCAGGGCGATGGGAACTGCAGCGGGAAGTCTCCCATCCCCATGGATGCCCCTCTCCATACAAGCCCTCGCACTGACCCAGCGTGTTTTCCACCTCCTTTGTCCCAGATAGGGAAACACTGCAGCTCCTCTGGGCAAAGGAAAGGCTCTTGTGCTATTCCCATAAAGAGAACACCTGGAATTACTGCCCTGGGAGCCCAGTCCGGTCCTTCCAGTGACTGGGGGGCACCCAGAGGGTCTTTACACGAAATGAAAATGACATCCTGGTCCAGTGCATTGACAGCAGGATTGGACACTCCTGGCCAAGGTGACCAGTCCGTGGGAGTCGCACCGGTGACCATCCAAAGGGGATTTTAACTTGGAGACTTGCAGATTTCAGCGTGCAGAAGCTCCAGTTCTTTTTGGCACCTCTTGTTTAAATGTCTCCCCACTGGAAGAGGTCAATTAGTCTTTTTAATGACTGCCAGAGGCAGGGAAAAACAATCAGCGTTCCCTGAACGCCTCCATCACCTCCACGTCCACCTGCAAGGAGTGGCCGATGGGCAGGAGCCTGCCCAGAACAGGCTCAGAGATGGGGCTTTCAACCCAAACCATTCCATCATTCCATGATCTCTCCATGTATTAATTTTGCACTGTGTCCTCTCAAATTTAGATGATTTGTTAAAGGAAAAAAATTAAATTTATTCCAGGAATAAAAACGGGAGTTGTAAAACATACAAGAACCATTCCTATGTCCATCAAATCATTAGTTGGAAACCTATTCCCTCATCTCTGCCCTTGTTTTTCTTTCCTGGAAGACCTTATGATCCTACAGTTTCTAGCTGTATTTCTCCCCCCCCCCCCCCCCCCCCCCCCCGCAAAAAAGGGCTGGAAACATCCTGATGCATTAGGGAAAGGATTTTTTTGTTATTCCAAGGCATGACAAGCAGAGAGATGGCCATGGACTGGGGATGAACACCCTCACCATTCCCTCTCTCCAAACCCTGCGCAGATGGGGCTGGGAATGCCGGAAGGAGCCGGGTGTGCCACTCACTAATTGCAGAGCGCGCCTTTAATCCCAGGCTAAACCAAGCTCAGCCCGGTGAGCCTGTCCCAGCACGGGGCCAGGACAGTGCCCAGGTGCATCAGTCCCTGGGCTGTTCCGCACCCTCCAGGTCGGTATCTGGCCATTCCAGATCGCTGGTCCCGTTGCAGCA
Source organism: Coloeus monedula (assembly GCF_965178545.1). Classification (NCBI taxonomy): domain Eukaryota; kingdom Metazoa; phylum Chordata; class Aves; order Passeriformes; family Corvidae; genus Coloeus; species Coloeus monedula. Next base: position 1,875,955 of record NC_138786.1, on the reverse strand, counting down.
GGATCTCTCCCACCTCTCCCGTGCCCAGCATTTGCCCGCAGTGACGGTGTCCTGTGGCTAATCGGAGGCAAATGTGGCAGCCACGTCTGGCTGAGCAGCTCCCTGCAGGTGGCGGGGAGATGTGACCTACTTGTCACTGGAATCATCCTGCCTGCTCGGAGAGCCCTGAGCTCTTCTGACAGCTGGAGCCAGCTGACCCCTGCCACGTCCGGGGAGGAAGCAGAACCAGGGAAGCTGAGGCTGCTGTGAGCTGGAAGAGGTCTCACATCCCAGAGCAGCGTGAGGGAGAAGGGAGCTGTCTGGGAAGTACCGGATAAAGTGGAAGGAGGATGGTGTGCCCTTTCCATTTGGCCCTCGTGATACTCCCTTGTGAGTTTTTAACTTCCAGAGCTGGATTTTTGTTCGCCTGTGAACCTGGGAATCACAGGCCTGTCTTGGTGAGGGCCCTGGTGATTTCTGAGCAAGGCTTCGTGTGGGTGTGAGGGCTGTGGACGGAGAGAGCTGGAAAGGGACACGGGAAACCTTCTCCTGCCTGACCTAAGCACAGAGAGAGGACCACCGGGTGAAATCCTGTGCCTGGAACAGTGGGAATAGGGACAGCACTGAGATGACTCCAGCCCTGGGCTGTGTTGCTCCTTTATCCCTGCTCGGCTGGGAGTTTTCATCACTATCACAAGACACCTTTTTTCTGCCCTTCTTTTCTTGAGCAAATAATGCCAAGTGCAACATTCTGTGGATTAAAGGATCCCTCAGGCTCCAACGCTGCCCTTTGGAGAAGCAGATCCAGCTCTGGAGCCCTCTCCTCTGCCACAGGCAGTGTGACAGCAGCCTGCTGCCCCATTCCTCAGGGGAGTCTTCTGCCTTCTCCCTGCCCGTCTCCCCGGCTGTGTCGCCATGGCAGGTGCAGGAAGCAGTGTCTGGCTGCCTGGGCAGCATTTGGCGAGGGCAAAGGGCCTGTGACTGGTGCTGCTGCATTAGCCAGGGCCTGCCTGCTGTGCAAAGCCTTATTAGAGAGCAAAAAAAGGCTTTCTTTTAGGCTGGAAGTCATCGAGCCTGTTCAGGCAGATGTTTATTTCCTCTGATCCCTGGAATGATGTCATTATGGCCAGCAAAGTTTTGTGCTTTCCCAAAGCTGGGCAAACTGCTTTGGTACTTTCTCAGGGGCAGCACTCTATAAAACACAGGCACTGTGCAACTGGTTTCACAAGGAATTTCTGTTTAACCTACTTATTAAAGTGCTCCAAAGGGAATCCAAGGTGTTTGTATTCCATGATTCTTGAGAACGACTCACTGTTTATGCTGGCAGGTTCCCAAATAGAGAAAAAAAAAAAAGGATACTTCTGGGTCAAATTCTTGCTCTTAAACTTTTATACTTCTTACCTCGTAGATGAGTCCTGTGCTCTGACATCAATCCTCCCACAGAGCACCAACCAGAGCCTTTTTGACCTTTGGGATCCTGAGGTCACATGGAAGGGAAGGACCACCTGCTTTTTTGGTTTTTTTAATACCTCTGGCGTAAGAGTTGCTTTAACCCTCCCTGTTACTCCTGCTGCAGACAAGAATCCTGGAATCAGGGGTTTTTTTGGACACTACCATCTGCTGCTTTCTGATGGAAAGCAGGTAATCTTACTCCAGCTAGGGAAAAATGCAAGTGGAACTTTTTAACTTCACAAAAATGTCTGAGCCTAGGAAGGGGAAATGAATGCTTCTGTATCCCTAAAATTAGGTATATTTACACCAAAACCAATTTAAGATGCTTCAACTGCAACAGCCTTTTCCACATAAGTGTCTTTAAATCTTTTTTTTTTTCCTTACTGTTAGAGGAGCAGAATAAATAACAGCAGCTCTGTATTTTAAAATTACGTTGTTAATAAAATCCTGGTACATTTACATAAATGACAACATTAATGTACAATTAAACAAAGCCTTGTAATATTACAGCAACAAAAGAGGACCTACATATTTGTACAGATAGCCGGAGCAGCTACTTGAAAATACTTTCCAAAATAAAGCCTTCTGTGGCGTTTCTCAGTGATAATTTTGCCCCCCCGTATGGCTTTCTGGTAATAAATAGGGTTATTGGAGCTGGTGATGTTCAGCAGATGTGTACCTAAAGCACAAAGGGAGTGTGCCCTGACCAACCTGTCTGTCAGCTGACTGAAAATCCCTATCCACGCATGCAATTTACCTCTGTAAATCCTTCAGGAGCAAGGCCATGTCAAATTTTGATGGATTTGCTGGGAGATGCTGGTGGCTCCTTCTCCTTCCCTTTACCTAAACTGTGTCTGTGTTGTGCTTTGGAGCCTGGGCCCAGCTGAGCCTACTCCTTCCAGTGTGTTTAGGTACAATAGGAATAAATGGTTGGATTTCTAATAATGAATGAATAGTTCTCCACTGAAAACTTGGCTTCCTCTTGTTCACTCACCTACAACAAATGAAGTGTCCTGGCAAACGATTTTTTGGTGGGTGCTTAGCAAAGCTCAGTGGGAATAGCTGGAGGTCTTTCCTTAATCCCAACCAGCTCCAGAGAGAGAACAAACCACTGAGCTGGATGCTCTTTGGAGGCCTGGGGAGGCTTTTATTGCTCTTTATGCAGTGTTTTAGCCTAGTGCCAGCTCCTGCAACTACACCTGAGCCTTCTACAAAGTGTCTCTTGTGGCATCAGGTCTCACAGGTAATGTTCAGAAACAGGTTTTTAAGGTGAAAGTGACTGAAACTATCAGACCTTGACAGCAAAAAGGTAGACAGTCTTTTTCTTTCTCCTCAAAACAGATCTAGATTAACAACTGGCACAGTGAAACCGTATTTAAAAACAGGCAAACCCCCAACTCTCCCCTCCCGGCCCCAGCTCAGCTCTTTGTATTAGGCTTAAAGAGTGAGTAATTTCCGTGTTAGTTTCTACTCAGCTTTGAACATACAAAACCTCTCTCTCAAGGTGCAAACAGTTTTGGGGGAAGTTTCTGTTGGTCTGTTGCGATGTACAGACACTGGTACTACTGAGGGGAAGTACTTTGTGTGCAGACAGATGGCTCATGGGATGGGCTTTAGGATCAGCAAACTCCTTCTAGGCAGCCTTTTTACACGGAAAACATCTGTGTGGATGAACTTAAGCCCACGTATTAGTGCTGGGCTTAGTTAAATTGCCTCTTTCTCCACAGCCCTGCGCTCGTGGAAAGGGCAGTGCCAATCTCTGCGGTTCGCGTTCTCCCCCTGCATGCTCAGCTCGTGTTTGGGCCGTGGCAGTGTTGTTGTGTGACAGTGTTGTTCCTGTGACAGCAGCAGCAGCACAGAGAAGCCAGCTCCCCCTCCCTCAGCACCTGGGGGTGCTGGTTCCAGGGCACTTTCAGGAAGATCCAAGAAGGCAAACAGCCCCAGCAGCGCCTCCACCGCGGTTTGCCAGCGCCGGTCCTGCCTCACACCCTGGACGTGACATACACGGAGTGCAGGCGGCCAGCCAGGGCTGCCTGCAGGTCCCTCAGTGGGTCCAGGCCCTGCACTTTGCTGTTCCTGCCATAGATGAGCTGCTTGAACGAGTCCTGCTCCAGCAGGGAGCTCATGTGCTTGAGGAAGAAGCCCTCGCAGAAAGAGGCCAGTTCTGGTGCGTTGTGAATCTGCGGAAGACAGCAGGATCGTTAACCCCTTCTGTATGTCCCAGATCTACCTGACATCCCTGGGCCTCTCCTTCCTAATGCTTCTCCCCTTTTAGTATTTTCTAAGGCAGAAAAAAGACAGGAGTAACAGTGGAAAGGCACTGAAGGCAGGACTCTGATGTCTGATCATTTCTCCCGGTGCTTTTCGCAGGCACAGGTGTGAGCAGGGAGACATCCAGGCTTTTTTAATTCCTTCCCCTGCTGGCCTGCTGTCGGCAGGGCTGTTGGCCTGCACTCCAGTCCCTTCCCTTCCTGCAGCAGAGCAGCTGGCTGATGAGGTGGCCAAGGTACCTGTTTGGCTGAGCCACAGCACACAACACCACTGTGCTGGCAGATGGTGAGCACGGCTCAGGGCAATCAGGACATGGGTCACAGGATGGGAACCTCATCCCTACAACGAGGCGCTGAACGCAGGAGAACAGGGATGCTGCACTCCTGAACCACCATGAGGTGGTTTCTGGCTGGGATCTGGCTCCTTTTGCTTCAGGATTAGTGGGGGAAGGTCAGGAACGAGAGCAACAAAACTCAAGTTCAATATTAAGAAGCTCTGTGCACACACAGCCTCTTCCTGGGAACTCTGTGCAAATAATAATTTAAGGAAAAGTACATAAAGGCCAGTAGGGAATGCTGTTTCCCCTTTTTACCACTGCACACTGTTAAATTTATGTCTGAAAGAAACCAGTCTGACATGACAGAAACTGAAGAGCATCGGTGGGACACTACACACACAGTAAGAAGAAAACATTACCAGCCCTCTGTGCAGTTTTCTCCTTGTCTTTAAGGGATCTGATCCTGCAAAATGCCAGGAAGGGCAGAGTATTTCTCTGTGATTTAGGCTATTTGCTACAGAGGTGCGTATCTGTCACACAACAGAGTTTATGCTCATTTTGGAGCTAAAGAGAGTATTTCCTAGCAGCAGGGGTGCTAGGAAAAGGTTTATTCCATAGCTGCTATGCTGTGATCAATTGCCCCTGCTGCTCCCAGGATTTGAATCCCTTGGGATTTGCTGATGTTGATGTATCAGCCTGCTAAGACAGCTCTCCCCTACTCTGCAGGGATCCCCCATCCATTTCATCCATGATTGCTTCAGACAAGAAAACACACCAGGGCTGTGCAGGACTTTCCTGCCTGGAGCTGGGAATCATCTCATTCCTGTTGTGGCTGGGGGAGAGAGTTACCTGCAGAGAGGGGGCCCACCTGGGGTTTTTAGTTACCACCAGGAGCACACAGGCTGCTCAGTGGGATTCTTAAACCAGGGGGGTTGGATCTACCTTTGCATATTTATAGATGTTGACAGAGTTGTCCATGCTGATGGTCTGGGCACAGAGGATTTCACAGTGTCTCTGGAGGCCGTCCAGCTGGAACAGGCTGGCAGCCGACAGCAGCTATGGAGACAAGAGAGAGGCTATTTGAGATCATGAGGCTTGAAAGGCCTGGGGAAGGCAAACAGGACGGATGATTTCCTCTCTGAAGAGTCTCTGACTCCCTGTTTTAATGGCCATGTCCTCATGAAACAGCAAAAAGGCTGCTCCATGCTGAAGTGACAGACTGACACATCTCCCCTCTTAGCAAAAGCTCCTCCCACAAGCGTATTTGCACTCCTTTCCATCACCAAGACACAGAAACACCAAGCAGTGATGTTTTGAAACTTTTAAGTTCATTAATTTCCAAGTGCTAAGTATGCTCCTGGACTGAATGGGAGCTTGCTGTTAGCTCCTGGATTTTGCCTTTCAACTCTGTTTTATGCCCCAGCGCACTTGGCAAGACTTGGAAGAAAAAGCTCTCTCACCTCTAAGATATCAGTGGTGGGAATTTCCATGGATTCTGTCCCTCCATAGTATAAATACTGCATCAGCATCTGGAATGGGAAGAAGGCCAGGCATGGAGTTATCACTGCAGTCACAAGGGGCTGATGATGGCTGTGCTCCCCTTCCTGAGCAGACGGGAATCGTGTCCTGTGCCGGCTCTCACCTCCACTGGTGGCTCTTTTTTCTTCCCTAGCATGGCAAATCTGCTGCCTTCTAACAGTCCTTTCTCTCTTGGGCCCTGAAAAGGGCCCTTCTGGGGACTTTGGGCTCAGGGTGACAGCGTGTCTCTGAGCAACACCGCTGTCCTTGTCTCGGATCCAGGTTTGTGGAGCCTGGCAGGCCGGTCACGCGCGGAGCTGCCAGCGAGCCCAGCGTGTGTGTCCCGGGGACCTCCCAGCCACTTGCCTCCCTGCTGGGCTTCTAATCAGCTTCCAGCCCCCCACCAGGCCCGGAGGAAAAGGCATTAATTGTTTGCAGGGAGAGTGAGAGGCAGCTCCTGCTCTTTGATCCCACGTGCCCACCCCCAGCCCAAGCAGTGCTGCTGAGTCAGGGGAGGGAACGGATCTGGTGCTGGAGCAGAAGTGTCCTGGGTGCTGTGTGGGGCTTGCAAGCCCTGCTTGCCATTTCTAACAGGGCTGGGAACAAAACTAAGCTGCTGCTTGTAAGACTGCCTTTATTTGTATAACAGAATTACATGAGAGCAAAGCTGTTCCCAGCAGAGCCCTGAGCAGGACACACATCTCTGGTGGCTCAGCATCCTCCACCCCACCTGAGACTGCCTCTCCTTAACCAATCTGACTGCATTTACCATCAAATTGTGAAGTGGTTCACTGTTTCAGTTCTTTCTGATTTGTCTCTCTCTCTCTCCCCTGAAGCACAAATTTGTCTTTAGAAACCTTCTGATGTACACATGCTGTTAAGGAGGCTTCTTTCGATACTCAGTAACATTTTCTTCTGTTGTGGCTTGAGCTGCACAATTTGGCTGTCACCTCTCCAACACAAAACTTGTACAGCCCCTTACAAGCAGAACAAAGATGTTCTCATGGTCAACTTACTTCCCTCTAGTGAGATAAGAGTACTGCTGACCAACAGATCAGGTTTGTTTGCTTATAAAAAAGGAAAAAAGGAAAAGCCTCAACCCTTCAGTGAAACAGCGACACGACCTATACTGCACTTCACACCTCCCTGTTCCTCCTCTAAATATGGAAATGTCATAAAAGCAAAGCACAGTTCTCAGTTCTGAGCCTTTCTTGACAGGGACACCATTGGTTTCTGATCATCTGATTTTAATGAATATGAAGCCTGGCAATGCACCTGCTGTAAATAAGTTACTTTTTGCTTAGCAAAGCATGAAAACAGTGCCATAAAAAGCATGAAAATGATGTGTGTTAAAAGTATAACACTACTTCTCAGTAGAAGACTAGCTTCTCCTGCTTTATGGGGGAGTCAGCTGCCTAGTAAGAAAATAAGAATATAGACTGGAGGACTCTGTTTTAAGGCTGGAACTTTGGAAAAAGGGTATTTCAGAATACTCCTGAAATTCAGGTGTGTTGAAAGGAACTCCATCTCTACCTGTAATATTATCCACTTATGCTGTTACTCCTTGGGTTTGTCTTACCTTCCAAGTAGCTGAGAAGATGGAAAGGAATAAAGAAAAAGTGGACTAAGTCCCATACCTTGAAAATGTTGTATTTCATATCGCTGATTTCAACAGTCTTGCTGCCGTGGCCATCGTGCTCTGTTTTATTGGTCATTAGTGTCTTGAACCTGGAAATGGTTTTAACAGATTTAATTTAACTGTATTAGTGTGTCACACACACATCACAAACAGCAAGGGGAGAACAAAGACCCTTCCTTGTTCTTTGCGAGTTGAAAATTGAAACATTTCTTCCAATTTATGACGACTAGTTCGGGGACAATTTCACCTGTAAATTGCTTGGATCTGATCTAATCCCACCCTGTGACAGCTGGAAAACCCTGCTACTAGGCCAAGAATAGAGAAAGAAACTGCTAACTGCAAGTGCACCAGGCCAGTGTGGGATTCAAGGAGTGAGTGCAGCTCTCCCTGCAGACTCTGGGAGAAGGAATGGGAAGGCAGGGAATGGCTGGATGTGTACACTCCGACTACCACACATGATTTCAGGGATAACCATGGTTGGATTAAATATGTCCCTGGTTAGTGACTCACCTGTTAGATGCAGTAACCAGCAGGACTTTGTGTGCATAAAAGAGCTTTCCTTCCACTAAGAAAGTTACATCAGACATTTCCTTATTGTTCAGGAAGTGAGGATCTGTTGGGTAAGGGGACAAAAAAAAAAGGTGACCTTTTAGCACCCAAAAACTGTGCATGCTTTTCAGAAAAGAAATCCAAACAAACAAATTTAAAAAAAAAAACCCAAACAACCCAGAAGCAATCAAAAGCAGCTCACTGCTCGGGTGAGCACCTTACCCAGCCGAGCGGGCAGAGTCTTCCGGATTTCGGGAATGCTGGGAATGGGGCTGCTGCCGTAGCAGTGGGTGAAGATGGATGCGAGCTGCTGGTTGATGGAATCGTTCTGTGAGGAGGATGGAACAGGGATCAGCAACTCCACATCGAGCAGGTTCCAAATGCGCCGCGAGGGCTCGCTTGGGGCCTACGGCAGCCGCACCCCACGGGAGTAACCGCCCCACAGAGGGACAAGCTTTAATTTAAAGGAATTACAGTATCTGGGGAGTTATAAAGAGCTGTACAGCTTCCTCCAGGTGTGTGTGCTTGAGGACTGTTTTGGGGCTGTATATGAATTTAGATAAATGCTCCCAGGGCCATTTCCACGCCATAACTCCTCAGAGACTTTTCCTGGCCATTGCCTTCCTCCTGCTGAGCGCAACAACAAAAAAACCCCAGAACACTCAGCTCTGGCACAGTTAACAAAACTCTGACTTACTTTGCTGGTTTTGAGGATGTCAAACATGAGCTGCAGCCCCTCACTGACCAGCTCTTCGTTGTAATCCTCCTCTTTGATGGTGACAAACTCCCGCAGCAGGGTCTGCACCACGGAGTAGCGGGACTGGTAGAAGGTTGTCCTTAGCGACTCGATCCACACGTGGAGCTTCCAGGGCACTCCTGCAGCCACAGGAAAAAGGGACAGTGAAAGATGATTTCCTGAAGTGCCTGTGAGGACATTATCCTGCTCCTATTACTAACACTTGGCAGCACTGAAGCAGCTCTATCTACATCCTAAGAGCAGACAGATTTTTACCTTGATATTAAAGGTGACTGAACTGGGTCACTGACAGATTAAGTGACAAAGGATTGGTACCAGGATCATGAATTGGAAATTTCTGCTGATTGTTAAGGACCAAAGATTTCCTGTTTTGTCCTGAGCTTCAAGGTTAGTCAGAACCACTAAATAAAATTGAACTGGAGTTGTAAGAATGCATAACCCCACACAAATGTGGTGTGAGGTCTTTGCTCCTGGTTACGCACAAGCTTCAAAGCTTCTCTCTCCTACCTTGAGATCAAATTTGTTCTTTTACCTTAAACCATTGAATAAACACTGAATTTTAGGTGTCAGCATCTGACAGGGAGAGATGCCTCTTGCTCATGATACGTGGGAACAGAGGATCCAGCCAAGAGTGAGTGACATCCCAGAGCAGCAGGAATTTGAAAAAAACCCAACCTTGCGAGGAGCCTTAAACACTTCTAAAATTTAAATGAGACACCTTTGCAGTTGGGGTTATTGCTCCTCTGAGCGAGAGGGGCAGAAAAGGAAGACTTTTATGCCTTAGATGTGCACAATGCTCAGCAGCAAGGGCTCACCCAGTGCCCTGAGCTCCATGGTGATGTCCACGTAGCCGTGCTCGGCGCTGTAGTACATGGCCTCCTGCAGAGCCTTCATCCGGGTCTTGCACAGCCGCACCTGCCCCTCGCTGGAGCTGCCCTGGCTGGAGGTGTCACTCTCCACCCCCTCGGCCAGAATCTCCTCCAGGGACAGCACATCCCCCTTCACCTGCTGCGGCTGGGTCAGGAGCTTGCGCAGGACGTTCCTGGGCAGGGACCAGAGGTTTCACTCATTAATAAATGAAATATCAACGACTCAGACAGGACTGTGGGGATTTGGGGTCAGGGAGCCAGCTCAGTAAACAGTAACTTCCTTCCCAAAGACAGCTGGCACTGTGGAGCAGCACTGAAACTGCCTGTCCTTTTCCTACCTCACATCCTAGAAACTGGTGCCCCGGCAACAAGGGCAAAAACACGGCCTGTACTCCTCATATGGTGGGTTTGTTTGGGATTTCACACGGCAGTTGCAAGCAAGAGACTTTCTTGTTTGTGTCCGGCCGCTCTGGGGAGTTTGCATCACTGGTGTCCCTCAGCCAGCTGGGGACAGCTGCTCCACACATTCCCCAGCCCAGCAGGGCCACCCAGCGCTCGGCTGTGCTGCTGCATTGCCACCAGCTGGTGCTCTCCTTGCACCCACACCACCCCCTGGGGCTAAATCCAGCTTATTTAAGGTTGTAGGAGCACCCCATCCTATCCAACGGCAGAACAAGCCTTGAATCTCGCTAACTTTTTTCTGGGAACACAGAGATTTCTGGAGGAGCTTGCAAGTAATGTCTTATTTCTGAGATGGGGTTGGAGAGCCCCAGGCTGGCTGGTTTAATGATTCACCTCTTGACTGGCCATCCAAAAACCAGAGATGCAGGGAACCAGGACACTTCAACCTGATTAGATTCCACCCCAGAACATGAACCAAGATCTCATAACCCTGATCTCATAACCTACCCTTAGGTGGGACTTGGTCTGCTGATGTAGGGCCTAGAACCAGCTGACTCTCAGTGCTGCACAGCCAGACCAGCAAGTGTGAGTAAGAAGTAGCGAACAGAGATCTTTGCTCTTATTTGGTTGTTGTCAGGAGAGTCTTAACCCCGTCTGCTGAACTGCACACGCAGGGATTTGGGTCACAAAGTCCCACAGAACACACAGCAACACCTAGAGTGCAAAACAACCCCTGTCCTGAGCAGGAACAGAGCATTACCTGTGCCCATGTGCTGCCGAGTGGCTGAAGCAGTTCATGTCCTCGTGGAGTGACGATGACATCCCGTTGACTTCCAGCATGCTCAGGAGTGGATCAGCGCCCCTGCTGAGCAGCAAGCTGACCAGCTCGTAATTCCCTGAGGAAAAAGGACAGGAACATCAGGATGGTCCCCTCTTTGGAAGCATCAAACACAGGACTGGCAGCAGGCAGGACTCCCTTGCTCTGTTCCCATTGCATGGAGTAGGGAGTGGTGCAGGAGACCCAGCACTGGGTCTCACTGGGAGGGTAGGAAGCCTTTTTTTTATCCCTTCCATAAAGCTTGGAGCAGAGCAAGCCAGACATTCATATTCATAAATGCACAAAAAGAGTGCAGAAAGAAATTAAGGAGAAAAACTAAAACCACTTTGAGGTGAAAAGTGTTGACAAACAAGCCCAGCACACACTCATTCACAGAATGCTCAACTCCTGACAGCCCGCCAGGAGAAATGGAGAATTCTAACCTGCATTTAATAAACTAATAAACCAAATTTCTTCATATAACAGTTATTTTTCCCCAGGCTGAATGGAAACTTGTTCATTTTTCGCATCTGGGTGTTGCTTAGGTCCACAGACCTGCCTGGACTAGACAGGGGCTGGTTTATGTTCCTTGACAGAGCTTGGTGAAAGGAGTTGGTGCTGTCAGCTCTGCTGTGGGGGCTGTGGGGAGGAGGCAAGTGTGGGACAAGTTGGAAAACAGATACTCAGGGCCCATCAGGCTGGTGGCAGGAAGAGATGGAGCGTGCTGAGGCCACAGGGAGCTCACCTGCAGCCGAGGCCAGCTGGAGGGGGGTCTCGGCGTAGTTGTCCTCACCAGTGTTCACAGCAGAGCCCTCCACATGGGCACCAGCATCCAGGAGCAGCTGCAAGGGGCACAGGAAAGACAGGGAGTTGGGAAAAGAGCAATTCAGAAGGACAAAACAGCCAGGGCTGCATGCTAGAAAGGAGAACCGGTGGGTTCAGAATGAGGAGGGCACGCACACCAAGGGCCCATCTGGAGAGCACCACCTCCTTTTTTAATCTCCTTTATGGTCATGGCTGTGCAACTGCAATCTCCCAGCTCCAAAGGGCTCTGCAATCAGAGCAGGAAGTCCATCTTAGCTCCATGCTGTGCACAGGAAGCAGGGTTCCCCCCAGGGAATCAGCCCTGGAGGATTCACACCTCACGGAGCCTGTGTAAGGAGCTCTGGCAGCTGCAGGGATTCGTCACGCAGAACCTGCTTTCACTGAGCTGCTGTGAGGGAAAGAACCCCCTCCCAGGTGAAGGGGAGAGGGCTACAGGGTGATGGGGATGTTTTATGGCCAGGTGGGGCTGGCAGAAGGCTCTGGAGCACCCAGAGCAGTGCTGGCAGGGGCAGCCAGGGAGGATCAGCCCTGTGCGGGTGCATCCACCACGATATTCCATGCTTCCATGACTGTGGGCGCTGCAGTACACAACAGGAGCTTTGCTACACTTGGCTTCATCTCCTGGGAGAATCAAACTCATATCTTACACATAAATTAAGGCTGTCCAACCTACCTCTGGAATACCAAAGGCTGCCTGGGCAGTTTGCCAGGTGGGATCTAATCTTTATAATTATGTACAAATGTACACAAACAAAAGATCAGAGTGTGCAGCCTCCATTTGCTTACATCTTGTTTTTTTTTTTTCTTCTCCTTCCCTTTGAGCAGAAGGTAAATTAAATTCAACAGCAATTGATTATCTGCTGTGATCAGTTTTTCATTCCCCTGGAAGTCTGGGTAGCATTTCTGGGGCTCCACCCCATCCTGCTGCCCCCTGTGATAACTCCACAGAAAAGGGAGCAGGGAGGATGACACAGGCTCAAATCTCAAGTCAGCTTAAGTCTTGTTCATGCAATTCTCAAGGATTATAAAAGAAGTTACAGATAATTTTCTGCCATTAGAGCAGAAATCAGCACACGCTGGATTTTTGCACATGTGAATTTACAAACCAATTAACATCTACTGTCACAAAGCTCCTGATCAAGCAGCCAACCTGTAACCACTCCACGTGAAGCACTAGTTTATCTAAAACCAAAGAAATTATTGTGCAGCATTGTTTTGGAAGCAGTGAGCCTTGAACCAATACTGAAACCAAAGAAAAATATGGAAACGCGCTGTGTTTTGTTATCAAGGCCTTGCTAGGAATTATGTCACCAATTTTCCTTCTCCTTGTCTTAAACAACACACAGTTTTTTTCACTGGTTTTTAGGAGGCTCAGGAGCTCAGGAAGGCTGAGAGCAAGGGCTCACAGTGCTGTATTTCAGTCCCCCTGTGCCTCCTGGAAGGATTCCCGGCCGGAATCTCACCTGAACCACCGAGATGTGCCCGTGCAACACCGCGAAGGTGAGGGCAGTCCAGTGCCGGCTGTCGGGATGGACCGAGGGGTAGCGTGGAGAGGTACTGGGCACCTGGGAGAAGGGAAGCAGGCAAATTACCCTCTGCAGCCTCTCTGCCTTCATCCCCAGCCTTGTGCAGAACCAGCTTCTTCCTCTGTGACTGACAACCCCAGGGAAGGGGGACTTGGGCCACTTAGAGAACACTGCCACCACCACTCACTCTGCCCCGTCCCCCCTGGGACTTTTTAATGGGCTCACTGGTTTCTCCCTGTGGCAGCTCCTTCCCTCCCCCTCCCCGTGCCTATTAGACTTGCCAGTGCCAATCCTAATTGGAGCCACTGAGTGCTCCAAGAGGTTTTGAAGGTTTTCTCCCCCCTCCCAAATCCCTGAAGCGACAGTTTCTGAGAGAACTGCCTCACTTGAACCTTCCAGAACTGAAGCCTTCAGTTGCTAGGAGAGAATTCAGAGCTCCTCCTGTTAGTTTACAGCTGGATAATTATGGGCAGAGGGTTACTCACCGGTATATCTAAATTTGCTCCAGCATCTATAAGCATTTGGACCATGGCTTCATCTCCAGCAGCACAGGCGTACATGAGGGGGGTCATACCCTTCAGAAAGGAGAAGAAAAATAAAACCAAAGTTATCTTTCTATCCCTATCAACAGTGACACTGTCACGGACACAGTTTAAGCTTGAATCTTAACATACAAAGTGTGTAGGGACAGCACACATATGTTTATAAAGCATTTTTGATTTCTATGCAGAGTGGCACAACTGATACTGGAAAATGGCCTGGGAAAACCATCACTGGACAAGGCTGAAAGAACACAAAAAGGATCACTGAAAATCCCAGCCCTGTATTGTCCACAATTCTCGAGCTTTCCCAAGGCTGCCAACAAAGAAACGCCATTTCTTGGCTCATTTGTAGCCAAATGAACTGAAGGCAGAAAGCAACACAAAAATACAGAAGATGAATTTATTTGGCAACTTCTCCCCATTGCCAAAATCCGATTTGCCACAATATTTCAGCATTTCAATCCCATAAATCTCTCTCCCTCTACTTAACCAGCAAACCATGACAGCTCAGAGATGAGTTATGAGAAAAACGAGCCTTACTTATGGAGTTCATTCTCAAAGTAGCCAAGGACAGAAAGGAAATGGCCTGGTAAAAGCCATTCCTGCTCACATCCCAGCTTTCCTGCCCCCTCCCCTTAATTACTGCAGGCATTTGAATTTTTTGCAGGCAGCATCTCTGCTGCTCAGTGTGCAATAACGGAGCTTCATCCTTAATGGGGCCTGTAGTGTAAAATGGAATTACAGCTCTCACCCAGGAGACTGCTCCTGACTCTGCAAAGGTGTCTTTTCAAAGCAGCCACAACTCCAAAGCTTCCTGCTTTGGGGCAGCTCCATTTGTGACGATATTTCTGGGTGAGATTTTCTGTGGGGGAGGTATTTTGGCTTTTGTGGAGCTTGGGAGGTTCCACACTCATTATAGACACACAAACTGAGAATTCAAAACTCAGGTCTGCAGGCACAAGCCCCAGTCAGGGTTCTAAAACTGTAGGCTTGTATAGACTTACATTGTCCTTTTAAAAATTTTTAATGTTGGTTTTGCACTCCCTGCTTGCCCCTTGCAAAGAGAAGGAGGGATTTCCTAAAGAAGAGTTTCCCTAAACATCAAATCCCCTGAAACCAGGGTGCTGGCTGGTCCCCACCAGAACTGAATACAGGGACCTGCCCCAAACTCAGGTTTCTGAGTTCTGAGTTCTTTCCCACAAATCTCTATGCACACAGATGGAGAAGTGGGTCTGAACATCCTGGACATGCTCACACCCTGGGAGTAGTCAAAATCCAAACCTGGATCTAAAGCCATCACATTAAATTAGTCCAGCAGCTCTCTCATGCCTAGGTCAGTTTTCCCCAGTTTGGGCATCTGGCTTTGCCTTATTCTTTACCAAGAGGGGCAAAACAAGCTGGTGGCAAAGTTCAGCTTCGGTTTCCTATTCCAGCTATGGCAGAGTTCATTCCCAGAACTTGGATTTAACTCTGCCTGCGGTTGGCAGTGCCATGCAGGCACTTGCCTGGACACAAAGCTGAGTTGCTCCAGAGTCAAGTGGGGAATTTCCAAGCAACAATGTCTCCAGAGAGGCCCTGTCCTGCCCTTTTAGTTGGTGCCAAAACACTCTCTGAGGGGCAAAGATGACAGAGCTGCCCCGCTCACAGCAGGGCTGGCATGAGGATCACACCCACAGCATGAGACATCAGTCAGTGACAGTAGAAACTCCTCAAACTTCCTCAAGGAGCTGCCCACATGCTGACAAAAACCAGACAGCTCCCAGGTTGCTGGCTGGATGAGAGGTAGGGAACATCCTGCAGTGAGAAGTGACAATCCTGGCACCCGTGTCTGTGGTGTTGGGGCACAGCAGCTCACAAGGCAAACCACAAAATAATCTCTGAGAGAACGACAAGCCTCTCTGGGCTACAGGAACTGCAAAAGCCTATTTTAAAAATGTAACAGAGCAAGTGAGAAACCTTCATAATATAAACCTGCCACCTCAGTCACTTTACTGAAGTGAGTATCTATGATGCGATACCTGCCCCAGTGACCACAGAGAGCTCCTGGTACTGGATTTGTAAAGAAGGCAACTGAAGGCCCAGGTATGTCCAGGAGCAGTTTCTGCTCTTTGTGTACACTTTCAGACTTCCCTTAAAACTGCAGGAAGGTGGGAAGTGCCATGCAAGATGTGCCAGGTTCAGAGCTGGGTCTGAAATGCTACTGCAGCAAAACTCTGGCTGTGAGAAAACCATTCTACCTGAATGTAAACCCTTCCCAGTGCTCAATATCCTCTTCTTCCAGAGATGTGACAGCTCATTCTCCTCGCTGTGACAGCTACAACGAGTGTTTATTTAGGAGAGGTGGCTTTTTTTCTCCCCCTTTTTAAATTAAAAGCTAATTCCATGCATTGAATGATGCCCCAGAGGACAGACTCTGCTGTTACTTGATGGGACTGACAGCACAAGCAGAAGCAGCCAGAGACTCCCAGGACTACCAAATCCCTATGGCTCAGTGTAGCTGAGCAGGGAACAGTTAAAAATGGATAAACAGACACATCAGCATGATGGACTTGGAGCAAATCTAACACTGACTGACACCACGCCACTGGGGCGGGGTTCTCAGTGCTGCTTCTTCTATTCCAAACGGCTGGAAGCCCAAGAGACACGAAACAGTAACACCTTGTGGTCACTCCTCCCTGACCCAGCCTGGATTTGGGCTGCTGAGCCAGAGGGAAGAGTCACTGGGAAAGAAACCACTTCGCTTTGACATCCTCTCAGCACCTATCAGACTTTCCATTCACTGCCCCTGTGTTAACCTGCCTGCCATCAGTGCCTGGAGACAGCCCGTCCAAGGAACAGGCATTCCAGCTGATAAACAATCCACTCCAGGCTGTAATGGGAGTTTTTGGAGGGGTGGCATGAGAGTGGGCTGGGGAAGTATTGTTTTGTGTTTTAAGGGATGCATTTTCAGCCTAAAACACGAGCTAGAGCTAGAAAATCCTTGGAGAGGCAACAAACACGACCTCGGATTGATTTGCCACGTGGAAAGGAAGGAGCGAGCTGCTGATGCAGGGAATTTTGGGGTTGTGAGCATTTGTTCTGGGACACACCTGATCATCCATGGTGTTCACCCCGTCGGGGCCCAGTGCATCGATGGCTTGGTTGATCAGATCCGTCCTCCCGCAGTTCAGCATCCGGAAGCCCAGATCCTGCTGGAATTTCTCAGTAGCAGCTTTAGCATCCAGTCTCCGGAAGGAGCTGAAGCAGCACTCAGGTCTGTGAAAGACAAAAGAACTCCTGGATGGTGCCCATACCATAAAAAAAGATAAGGATCTTTAGTCTCTTCTGGGCAAAAAATATCGAAATTGTTAAAAAGTATGACATAAAAATCAAATTTAGGCAGGGAAAAACCCTCAATGCTTTTCCAGCAACTCAATTAAAGGAAGTGCTTTAACGTTTCTACAAGCTATTAAATCCTTATCCTTCAGATGACTATCAAGACAACCTTTCTGTCATCTGGAAGGAGCCCAGGGATTACTGTAAATCCTCTGGCTGTCTGCTCAGCCTCTTCTGAATCCCAGACCTGGAAGTGTGTCTCCTTCACTGAAGGATCACTCCCCAAGTGGAGGTTTCCTATCTCAGCTGGGCACTGGCAGGCTCAGCCCTTTGATGTTATTTTAGGGTGAATGCCTTCCCCTGTACCCGTCTGGTTCCCAGCACAGGCTCTTGAGCAAACTCTCAGTGAGTGAGATATCAGCCTGCCAAGTTCCTCTGATAAATGAGGTGCTTTCAGCACAGCCATCCTCCTCTGGAGAGCCTGGACAGCCTGCCAGAGGAGCAAACCACTCATCACCTCACGCAGAAGATTCAGGATGAATCTCATATAAAATCCAACAGCCAGGCTATCACAACCTTGTTCCAACCAGTATCATAATCTACAATAATGCACAGAATATGATGCAAATCTTTATATAATAGTAAGAAGAAAAAGAACAACTCTGTAAAAAAAAAAAGTGAAATAAAATTACTCCACTTGAAATCCAGTGAACCACCGAAAAGCAAAGGTTTTTAAAGGGATGGCACTTGTCTTTGCACATTGTTCCTATCCCACAGCAAGCCAGAAATCAATCAATCAATCAATCAATCAATGTCAAGATCTCCTTTCCCTCTGAATGTGCTGGATACAAAATGACTGCTTTAAAGGATCAAATAATGTGCTGTGGAACCAAGGGGTTTTTTTCATTAGTTTAAATCTTTCATTCAAGCTATCTTAAAAAGCAAAGAATAATCTTGCAATTAAGGCTGAGGCATCAAAAAACCCCAAACCCAAATACTTGCATTTCATATTTAACTTTCAGAAAGACAAAAATCTTTCTGCAGAGTTTGGCCACAGCTCCTTCATCTCTCGAAGTACCAGAAGGTTAAACGTGTATCACAGCACAGTGAGATCTGGCTTCTGGGAAACGCAGCAAAAGAAACGCTTCGAGAAGCTCCAAGGGCTGGAGGAACTTTCCAAAGCTTAGCCCACGTACTTGAGCTGGCGAGGCTCGCAGTCCAGCCCCGGCAGGAGCAGCCGGGCCGTCTGCCGGATGTCATCGCTGTCCACGGTCAGGCTGCGCCGGTGCTCCGCGTAGGTGATGGCCACCCGCATCCACTCCATCAGCGGCGGCAGCAGCATGAAGGGGCTGGGAACGAGGGGACAAATCCATTAGTGAACGCTGGCTGAGGCAGGAGGACACTTCGTGGCTGCCTGGGCGTGCAAGGGAGAGCCTGGCACGGAAAAATCCCCCCCTGAGGAGGGAATGTGGGCTGGAAGGTCACGGCAGCAGGAAGGAGCTGCTCAGCCTCGGTCACCTGAGCAGCTTTTGTAGTAACTATGTCTGTTGTTCTAAATAACCCAGAGGTACAGGATTATTTATTATTATTTTTATGCTCCTCCGCTAGGAACACTAAAAATATCCTTGAGTGTTTGCAACTTCAACCAAACCTTGTTAATTCAGTCCTGCCTCCATTCATCTTTCCATTACCACTATCCCCATGGCTTTTTGCATTTTGCCTTTCTTATGCAGAGCTCGGTTTTGCCCACCTGCCCCTCAGTTCTTCCCCCTGAAGCCTCCAGACCACAGAACTGGTGCAGTAGAGAGGTTTTGCTCAATAAAAAGGGTTGCAAGGCAATAAAGGAATATAAATAAGGTAATAACAGCAGCACCAGCTCGTGATTTAGCCCCCCTTACTCCTGTTGTAAGAATGAGCACAGCACCGAGATTACACATTAATGTACAGGTACCATAATACTCTCACACACAACATATCTCATCCACCCTCTCAATATACAACCAGACTGATCTATTTTGCTTGATTTTTCCCCGAGGATACCTGCCACCCCAGTGGAAGGCTTGGAAGTGCCAGCTGTAATGAAAACACCTCTCCCATTCCCAGTAATGACTTCATTAGCGTTGTGGAAAAATAAAAAAAAGCCTTTTCCGTTTAATCATTCAAAAGAAAGCAACTGAGGGGAGAAAGGATCAATTCCTTTACAAAGTTCAGAGAGAAAGAGATACATATGAGGGAATATGGACTGATTTGGGCATTAATGAAAACAGCTGAAGCCATTTCAAAGCTGTGCCTGTGTGCACACGTGCGAGGGCAGGAAGAGTGAGCCTCGCCAACCCCGTTAGAAACCATTTATCCAGACTGGGATTTGCAAGCAGAACTCCCTTTGTCACGACCCTGAACACCCTTCAGGCTGGAATAACTGCACTCTGTAAAAACATGTGCTGCTCCCATTTTCCCAGCTGCACCCCCAAACGCTGCCATTATCACTCTACAAACACACCCACTATTTTCCCCTCTTCTCCTTTTCTTCCGAGTTGTGAAGCAGCATCTACAAAACCAGAGGTGTTTTAAACACCGATCCATCCCGGATTGCCAGGGCAAGGGTGTTTTTAACAGGACATTGACTCTGTCCCGTTATCAGTTTACTTTTATGTCACAGAATCAGAATCTCAGGGTTGCTACAATCACCACTTTGAAAACCACCCAGCAGCTCATCCTTCCAAAGACTTTCTGAAAGGGATGGGATGAATCATTCCAGCTCAGCCAATTCAGAGCTGATTGACTTCCCCCTAAGGGAAGAGCAGGAATTGTCAACAGGCATTTGGGAGATGCCTTTCAGCAAATTCTCTGCTCCAGAGAATTTCAACTCTTATCCGGCCTGGAAAAGAGTAATTCACGCTTTTTAAATGCAGGTACTTAAGGGAGAAGCCAAAATTAATTATTTATTCTTCCTATGTACCCTGCAGAGCTTCTAGCATGGGATTCAAAGCTCCACAGTGGTGGTGAGGGCACACAGGTAGGCCAAGGAGGCTAAAAGCACCAAAATTAAAACCAGAACTAAATTAAATTTAGATTGGGAATGCTCAGGAGCACTGGAAAAGCTCATCTTACAAGCGATTCCATCTGCCACCTTTTGTGGTAAATAAAGATTTAGGCCACATCCCAGCTTCCCTGACACTGCCATGGTGGGAACACTGCTGGGCAGGGAACCATGTCCCTGATCAAACCCTGGTGACTGACTCAAGGCTCTGGGCAGCCAGAGCCTGTGGTCAGCCAGCAGCAAATGCCACGGAGTCTGCACCAGAAATAACACCTATCCTGAAGGGATTTCCACTCTGCAAAAATATCCACATGTGCCAGGGTTATAAACGGCTTCCACACAAGCAGACCTTGGATGTGGAAAACTTGCTTTGGGAGGAATGGCAAGGAGAAAGATTTTTTTTTTTTTTTCCTTTTCCCCCCTTCTGTTTCTTTTTTTAATCTCAGCAGGTTTTTCCAAAGGCTTTGGAAGTGACAGCTCAGACTGGTTCCCCTGTGTCCAAAGGGGAGCAGTCTTTGGAATGCAAACAACAGTGTCAGGAAGGCTGTTCTCATCCTGCTGTCCTGATTTTCCAAACCCCACCACTAGCAAATCGGATAAATTATTCATTATTCTATCAAGGGTCACTGTAATGGCTTCAACTACTATTTTGCTGAAACAACTTTGTTTCTCTGCAAAATTTCTAGCTCGAGGATGGGCTTTTTACTCATCCCCCCCTGCTTTTATCCAACGATTTCCTTTCTCCCAACCTGGCCACGCTCTGGGAACAGCTTTATCTTCCTTTGCTCACTGACACCCCACCAGATAAGCAGCATTATCCCAGGACTGAAGCAGAAAGAAGAGGTGCAGTTCAACTGAAACACCAACACTGGGTCACGCTGCGCTAAGAAAATAAATGAAATTATTCATTTCCTAGAAAATAAAACGCCGTTCTCATCCCTGTGGCCCTTAACCTGGGCATCCATCTGCCTCCAAGGAATCACTGATCATTTCACAGTCTGAGAAACACTGCAGGAGGGGAAGGGGAGAAACCTTCATGGAAAATTAACTGGGAGACGCTGCGAGCTAAAGAATTAATTTCTGTCTCCGCGCTCCTGCCTGTGCCATGTTCTGCACGCTGCCGCTTTCCTCTGGTCTTCCTGACATTTAGAAGTGTTTGGCAGCTCATTAAATTCCACACATGAAGTGATCCAGCCTTGGGAAGCTGTCATATTCCAGCAGCAGCTCGCTGGGGACACAGACCCTCAGTTTTCTCAGAAGAGCAATGCCACCATGGCTTTGCCCAGTTTTTTGCCATGAAGTTGTCTTGGAGTGATGCCACACTTAAACTGGGAATGTGCACAGGACTGGGAAGCAAAATGGGAACTGCTCCTCTTCTGTACGCCTTGTGAAGAGTCACTCTGGTGTCTGATACTGTCACGTGCTGTCAGTATTCCATCCATAAGTTCCCCAAAATTCTCTCCATCTGGAATTTGACAGCCACTCCATTCCCGAGGGGATCACACTGGAGCTGGGTGAGAGTGCTCTGAGAAAGAACAGACTTTATCACGGGCTTCCCCCCTCCTTTGAGCTAAACCATGTTGCTTTATTTAGACATATCTGAGGAAGCCAAGCAGAATTTACAGCAAGTTTTAGGATAACTCTTTCCTGGAAAAGGTACTTTCATTAGAACAGCTTTGGGCATGACTGGCATGTGGAATGCATGTGCAGCATCTCCAGGAGAAGCTGTGGGATCACAGACTTTCAGGGATACCCATCACAAAGAAATCATTCCCCCCAGTGGGCTCTTCTGAGGATTTCTAAGAGCACTGGGATCAGGATATTTTTGGCAGAGGGAAGTTAACTGTATGCAAAAAGGAGAGCACTCCAGAAGAGTTAGAAAATCACGTCATCCTTCCTCTGCATGGGGCACCTGCTAACTCAGGGGAAGGCAGTGGGGTTTCCCACAAAAACCAGCCATTCTATCCCATTCCTCCCTCTGCCTATGTCCCCAAGAGGATCCAGTGAGAAGACTGCTGGAAAATCACAGAGTCCTACAAGGGTTTGGGGTGGAAAAAGCCCATCTTGTTCCAACCCCCCTGCCATGGGCAGGGACACCTTCCACTAGCCCAGGTTGCTCAGAGCCCCTTCCAACCTGGAGGGAAAAAGGGAAAAGGAGGAACAAAACGTTTTCCCTGCTGACCCACCTCTTCTCTGCTGTTTTTCATTGCCTTCTGTTCTGCTACAGCAAAACAAAGAGGGAGCCAACAGTGACAGCAACAGCAAGAAAGAAAAACCTTGTTCTTCTAAACATGGCTCTCCTTCTTCTAAAGCAGGAAAGAAAATCCTGTCCTAATGGAAGCAGGTGGGATTGGCAAAATTCACCTCCCTCCTGGCAGCCTGAGTCACACAGGCAGAGTTTGCCATCCTGGCTGTCCCCAGGCTTTTTAAGTGGTCTGACTGAACTAAAACATGTGGAAATATCACAATATTTATGGTCAGAGTGGGGCAGCCCACGGTAACCCCCCATGTTTGACTTGCAGGAACTATAAAGAGGCTCCCACAGAGAAGAATCCCAAATCTTTAAAGATCAGTGTGAGGTTTTGTAAGGGACTAAAAAAGAAAAAGGAAAAGTTTTCAGTGCAGTGAGCTGATGTTTGAATTTATTGCTGGAACCAAACCCATTGGCTCAAAGTCACTGAGACCAAAAAGGAATCGGAGTGAAGTCTCATTACTTGGAGAAGGGAAAAGACTCTGAGGCAAGACAGAGTATCCAAAACTCAAACCGTGCCATGCTGATGTGGAAAACAGTGGCATATTTACAATTTGGATTCTCAAACACTAAAAGCCCTCTTCAAGCAGCAGGGAGAAAAATATCTCAGAGTACATAATTATACGTGAATAAAATAAAAACAAAGATGCTGATTTAGAGGAAACACAAAATTTTTGTTCCAAAATACAACCAGCTTCAGACAGGAGCTATTCCTCACAGATTCAAAAGTATTTTACAGAATTTCAAGATCTTCCCACATTTACAGCAGGGAAAAATAGGAACTACCACGCTGGGCCCTATTCAAGGATCATCTCAACATGTGCAACATCTTTCAAGGCAGACAGTCCAGATCCTCACAGAAAAGGAAGAAGAAATTTAATCACATCCAACTGACCCCAAAAAGTGTTCTTCTGCATTCCCTTAAAACAATGACTGGCTCACATCTCAGCAGATAAGAGTTCTCGAATTTTAGTGGATCGTTATCAAGTTACTAAGGCCTTGGCTTGGCTATGCCCTGAGTTTAAAGAGTTATCCTGCAGTCAGACACTAATGGAATGAAAGCCATCTGGATAATATTATATTTATTGGGATCCTTCCTCCACCGAATCTGCCTTCAGAGTTTCCTCTGCTTAGAGAATATAAAATGGTACAAGAGTAATTTAAATCTAGAACTGGCAGCTCTGATCCTTCTTACCACAGACAGAAATAACACCCTTTTCCATCCTTTGCAAACCACGCTTAAAAATAAGGTGCAGCATCAGACAGGTTTTACTTCATGTTACTCCAAAGCACAGGAAAAACTAAATTGGAGCCCACAAAAAAAAATGACATGAAGTAATCACTGGGAACTCACTATGAAACTTAAAAAGAGCTCTTAAGCCTATGGTTTATTTATTGTAATCACATTTTACAAACTACTTTACCAACAGGAAAAAGGTTCCATTTTCAGGCTGGAAACAAGCACTGGTGCTGCTCTGGAATGTGCCATGTGTCTCATTAGAAACACATATTTGTAACATCTGCAAAGCTGGGGCAGGAGGAAGGTTTCTAGAAAGGCAGAAAATGATGAAAACCAACTTTAAAGTGTATACAGTTGTTGACAAGAGGCAGATAAATATACATGATAGTTTATCTGTGACAGTATGGTCACAGTTATGGGATCAAGGATGTGACTGATTTCCATCTGTCCCCCCAGCCCCACACGGAGCTGTTAGGTCCCTGATGGACACGGAGGAAACACTGCTCCTGCTGCTGCTCCCAACTCCTCAGTGACCTAAAACTCTCTGTAAGGTGAAAACTACCACAAACAATTTGGGAGATGAACTATTCTTCCATGAGTCTGGACCTAATTGCACTCCTGACCTCAGTTAATATGGAGCGAATCCAGGGGAGGCCATGGAAATGCTCCGAGGTCTGGAACACCTCGGCTCTGGAGCCAGGCTGGGAGAGCTGGGATTGCTCAGCCTGGAGAAGAGAAGGATCCACACAGACCTTAGAGCCCCTTGCAGGGCCTAAAGGGGCTCCAGGAGAGCTGGAGAGGGACTGGGGACAAGGGCCTGGAGCGACAGAACAAGGGGGAATGGCTTCACACTGACAGAGGGCAGCGTTAGATGGAATATTGGGAAGGAATTCTTCCCTGTGGGGGTAGTGAGGCATTCTTGGAACAGATTCCCAGAGAAGCTGTGGCTGCCCCTGGATCCCTGGAAGTGCCCCAAGACCAGGTTGGACAGGACTTGGAGCAGCCTGGGAGAGTGGGAGGTGTCCGTGCCCATGGCAGTGTCACGGAACGAGATCATCTTTAAGGCCCCTTCTAACCCAAACCATTCCATTATCCTGATTCCATGATTCCAACAGTGGCTCTGGCCAGGCCATCTACACCAGATCCAAGCTTTTCCCAGCTCTTAAAAAAAAGGTGACTGCCCTGGTTTGCAAGCACAGAACACTTTCCAGACAAGATCCAAGCAGTCCAACATGTGGAGTCCTGGTACCCAGGAGCCACCCTGAGGAGACCGACCCAGAAAACCTTGCCATGCCCGACAATTCCAGCAGCAAAGGAAAACACTGGCACTTTTTGGAGCAGGACATGAGCACAATTTACATGCATGAAAGGAATGAGCCTGTAACAGCACGTTAGGTGATAGTCAGAGATAGACATGGGCACAGAGCCAGAGTGGGGTGTCTGCTATTCTTGGACCAGCCTTGATCCTGTGGGCAGAAAAACCAAGAGGTAACTCCTACGGTGCATTCCAGCAGCTACACTGGCAAACGAACAAAATTAAAACAAAACAAACAAAATCCCATGCTACCTGCAAGCAGATTTACCAGGGGTCAGCGTGGTTCTTCGCTACCCAGGGCCGAGACTCCTGCTTCCCCAATTTTTTTTTTGCCCATTACACATAATTCCCTACAGCAGGAGCAGGATTGAGATAGCAGCCCTTTGAGCTATGACTTCAATGTGATTTGCCAACGTGCACATGTTAAAAGCATATGCTGGCTCTGGAGCCAAAACCAATCTGCCAGATTCAATCGCTGAACTCGTTCTCAGGGCCCAGTTGTAAAATCCTGACAGGGAGCGTTGCCACGCTCATGAAAACTGCCCGGAGCTCCCGAGCTAAAAGCTGTGTGAGCAAAGAGCCAGGAGAGAAATCTTTTTCTAGAATACTGAGAGCTGTTCGATTAATTATAGCTGGAGAAGTTTGTTCAGTTAAACAAAGACAATTCTTACCGAGGCAAAGGGGTTTTCACAATAAACAGGGAAACGTTTCCCATTTACATCCCAGCACAAGCCAAAACCTAATTAGTGTTTCAAATAAGACATTTTAAAACACAGAATATTGGTATCTAGAGGCAAAACATTTCAAGGTTAGAAAGATGATGCTAAGATGATTCTTTCAGGACTAAGGAAAAGTTGATGAAACTCCTGTTTTCTTGTGACTTGACTGATGTCACACTCCTGTGAGCAGGGATGCCCTGTGTCTGTCAGTCACCCCGCTGCTGATGTCAGTGCTTTCTTCATGAAAACCCAAGGAATCTTTTGGCTTTTCACATTCCTGGAATCTGAGATGTTCCAGGAATTAATTTAGCATGAAGGCACTAAGAACACACCAAAGCATTCGGATTTGGAGCCCTCTTAGGCACAATAATGCAATGTGTGCTCTAAAATCAGGTACCCACTCCACCCAATAATGTCATTTAAGAGTCCATTTGCTTAAATAAAGGGCATTCAAAGCCCACAGGGTGTAGCATTTATGAATGAATGGACAGCACTCTTCTCTCTAACAGTGCCAGGTAAGACACAAAATCTGCCATTAATCAAAGTTCAGAAGGAGGAGTAACATCACTGCTGGATCAAATAGACATCAGTGTGGCATTTTTAAAGTTTCTTTAAATTATTATTTTGCAGGAGGACATCGCTCTGTCCTAATGGCAAACTGCTCAATGAACACATTTCCCCTAAATCTTCAAGCAGCTTCTGCTCTGCTCCTCAGTTCTTGTCTTAAAACACTGAAGAGCTGCTGTGCAGAATGAAGAGGAAGTTCCAGTGGTGAATTAATTTGTTTCTGCTTTTTACTGGAAAGCAGGAGGAGTTCCATGTTTGCATTTTGCCTTAAAAAACTGAATAAACAGTGCCACATAAGGGTACAGATACGAGAAATGCAAGCGAAAGTGTCCTGAATTCAAAGAAAACAATGGTTACAATGAAGTCCTTCTATGCCAGACTAGAAATCATCTCATTCTTCCATTTTGTGTTTAGGACTGCGAAACCTCCCAATTTCAAACTCTTTCTATGGTTCTATCCCTGGGATTTTTATGGTCCTATCAATGGGCACCACTGAACCTAAACAGCACTGGGAATGGCAGACCCAACAGCTTAACTCTGGGATCCTGGTAGGTGGATTTAATTGGCCAAGCTCAAATTCCTCCAGTTTTCAAATACCCTAAATTTAGAGCACGCATGCACTACATTTCAACACTTGGAGCTTCTCAGCAGATGCCACAAATTCCAGCTATTAAGTCTGCTTTCAGTGCCAGCAGTGCTGCTGAGCAGCCTCTTGCTTTGCCTGCTACAGGGTAGGAACTTCTACTGAATTTCAAATGAGAGCAATTAAAATACCTCGATGTATGGATGCAGGAGATCTTTCAGCAGGTCACAGTGTGGCCTAACCAAGAGCAATGCTGACAGGACACATGGAAAAAAAGCTCTTACCCTGGCACCCTCAGGACGATGTGGCCAAATACCAGCACCAACAGGAGGCCAGAGGCATAACCAATACCTTCCTACAAAGCAGCTTGTCAAATTAGCAAAGCTTTCTATCTATTTCTCATGGACTGTGAACTACAGAGTTGCAGATTTTATGCCCAGGTGGCAAATGACTGAGTAAGAGCGCAGCAGTGTTTGTTTACACCCCGACACCTGCAGCACAGGTAGATGAAAAAACCCAATTGTCACTCAAGTCTCCGCATCAAGTTATCTGTTACCCCATCTCTCTCTCCCTAAAAAGCCACACTCTAATAGTCTCATATTAACAGATGAGATAAACATTCTAATAGGGATAAGAGAATGAAGATTTCTTATGCTCAGATAAAACCTGTTCTTGCAACAGGCCCAACCTGGTTTGTGCTGACCATGGCTGAGGGTGCAGCACTGCGGTTCCTACAGGAACACGGAGGAATCTCAAGCTCCAGCTGCCCACCCAGATAATGACCAGCATGAAAAAACACTGATTTTTGCTTCTAATGCCAAATTATAATGATATTTTTTTTTTCTTTTCAGCCCCATTAAAATGCTGCCGCCAAAAAAGCAGATCTAAAAGCCCAGGAGTTTCAATGATTGATAAGATAAAAATGACAAAGCTAAACATGAATCTATTCTAACACCATAGCACTCAATTCGCATTGCACAATTATTCTTTTTCAGGTTTTTGAGGAAAATATCAGTGTTCTAAAATCTTCACCTGCTCGACACTTCAGTACCTGTTGCTCGAATAAACTGTTCTCCCAGCACCCAGTGCTCTGCATTCCAAACACCAAAAAAAGTCATCAATAAAATGTATGAGAGACATAGGACACACCTTTCTTCCCATGGTTTCTACCTCAAAAAAATCCTGAAGAAACATTTTTTGAGAAACAAACTGGTTTTCACGATATTTTCTTTGCAGCAGGTACCTCTGAGCCCTGACTGTGAGTGAAGATGTACAGAGCCAAAACTTTCCCACTACACTGGGGCAAACTGTGCTCTCAGATTAAGCCAGTTTGGCCACTTGTCTTTAGGTATCTTGAGTGTCTCAGCACAGACAGTTCAGGAGAACAAAAGTGGCCCCAAAGTGCATTAATTGCACTATTGTAACTTCTTGTACAAGGAAGAATGGGATGTCCAGATGGAAAGTCACTTAAGGCACATATGTTTCTGTGATGTTCCACTGCACCAACTCTTCAGAGAGATCCTTCCTCAAGAATTTTGGCAGCCCCAACAGGGAACTGAGCACTGGCTACCTGGCACAGTGCATAGCTGACAGAGGGAACTCTTAATCACTCAGTCTGGCTGCTGGGAGCAGGGTAATTACAAGCAGCTAAATTCTGAGCAGGTTATATTAGCCCTGCTATAATTTCATGCTAACATGTTCCCATTCCTCTCAACTATTCCTCTTAGACCACCTTCTGGAACTGCATCCCAGACAACTCATCCTTTCCCACTGAAAAGGTCCCCAGTCCTGCAGCACCTGTCTCATAAGAGCCCCCTGTTTGTCTGGAAGGATCTTTTCCATTTCTGAACGACGCCAAAGGGGTCAGGAATCCTTAACCAAATTCCTTCCAGAAGCAGAGAGTTTTCCAGCAAGCCTAGGAATAAAACCTTCCAGCTTCTGCATCCCCCTTCTGCTCTCTAGCCATTATGACAGACTTTCCAATCTTTCCCAGGAAGAGAGAACTGCAGGTACAAACTCTCCAGTGGAACTTGTTTGATTCCAGGCTGAAGTGCCCCTTCCAGCAGCATCACCAGCAAAGCACAGCCTGGTCCCTCCTCTCTCAGCAAACACGTTAGACCAGCACCCATGGGACCAACACCAGGTGCTTCAGCCCCAGAAGAATCTAAAACCAGGGCTGAATCAGCTCAGACATGCAGCTCATTTGAATAGGATTTGTCTTGCAGAGCAGAGGTGCTTTTTAAAACTCACAGTTCAGCAGCTGCTGTAAAAACTGTGTGATTAAAATAGTGCAGTTGAGCTCTGTAAGTGACCACGAGGTCAGGGCAGCACAGGGATGGGACAGGGAAGTGCCAACTGCCTCGAAAAAGGAAACCAAGCAGAGACACATCAACCTAGGATTACCCCAGGGAAAGCTTAGGTCTAATCTCCACGAGGTCAGAGAGAGAGAATGATTGTTGCCATTATCATAAATTATACCCAGAATTATTTACTCTACAGTGCAGCTTTGCTCTCAGCAATGTGTTACAAAGATGTCAGGAACAATAACAGCAAAACCCTCAACAACCCGCGAGCCCCGGCTGCTGCACAGCAAAGGCTCAGCATTGTATTTATTTAGCGTGGCCTTTGTTAAAGCACCGGCTCACTCCTTCCTCAGGAAACAGGCAAGTTCTGCAAGGGAAGGGCTGCAATTTAGTCCAATAGGAAACAATATTAACTTCAATTGGAAACAGCAATTACTGACAAAGGAGAAACTTGTTGGCTTGTTACCATCACCGTTCTTTGCAAGGTGCCCAGAACTTTTCATCCCCAGAATTACTGATTTTTCGTTGTATCAGTCACAAGAGCACTCTGCTGGTATCAGGAGCCTGTCCTTAAGGATCTGTGTCTAGGAAAGACAGAGACAGGAAAGACAGCAAACCTGCAAGAGTCAAGCACAGAGATGCAGACTCTCAGTCAGTCCTCTACTATTCCCATAGGCACTGTCTAAAAGGTGGGAAAAGGTGGAAAAAGAAGCCAGAGGACTTTGCCTTACTCATTCCTGTGTTTCTATAAGGCTTTAACAGCTTTGGTTTAGGCCTCCCTGGATTATTTGCCTTTCCATTTTAATGCTGGTTTGCTGCTCATCGTGAAGAGCAAACAACAAACAACTCACGGCCCAGGCTGCCCACAGGCACTGGAGATTCCTGGCTGCACCAGCCCAGAGACTCCAGGCAGCCAAGTTGCCAGGCTCCCACCTCCTTGCACCTTCTTTTTTATCTGAGCAGATGGAAAAACTCAAGAGCAGAAGCCAAGAACTCAACGTGGGCATCTCTGCAGCAGTTACAGTAATTACTGGA
The DNA here is from genome assembly GCF_965178545.1 of Coloeus monedula. Taxonomy (NCBI): domain Eukaryota; kingdom Metazoa; phylum Chordata; class Aves; order Passeriformes; family Corvidae; genus Coloeus; species Coloeus monedula. The sequence goes on along the minus strand of NC_138786.1, from coordinate 1,846,164 downwards.
GCTGTAATTGCAGGGTGGTAGCACACACAAACTCACACACACACACACACACGGTGCCTGTTGGCTCTTCACTGCTGAACGAGACAGCCAGAGAGCACCTCTCCACTTTTCAAACTCTTTTACAAACAGGGACCAGCAGTGGCTTTGGTCAGTGATGGCCTTTCTGGGGATTCCCACCCAGCACTGGGGTAAAAATCACTGTAAGAGCAGAAAATGGTGTTTTTCAAACAAATGTTTTGTAACTGACAGGACAAAGACAGTCAGACACCTCACACTTCTCCAGGGAACAAGGTATTGATTTCTGTCAAGTGGGAAATCACCAGGTGGAGAGATGTTAAACAACTCTGAGGGCAAATACTGAAATCAGAACCACAGCACAGCACAGGTGGGGCTGGAAGGCAGTTTTGGAGATCATTCAGTCCAAACCCCCTGCTCAAAACCAGGGTCAGCTGAGCACACGAAATGGGTGGTTTTTCAGGTGTCCTGTCCCAGCTGTACCAGTGACATCTGAGACATCTCAAACCATGAAAAATCCAGCAGCAAGGTCTCAAGACAGCCCAAAACCCTGACTTTTTGCCCCACAGCTTCACACACAGCTTTTATCATCAAATTTTTTTGCTCTTTTGCACCTGTAATATTCCCCGTCTCCTTGCTAGTAGTCTGCTCTGTGCTGCTCCATTTCATACGCACTGAGATTCTTCTCCTCCTCACAATTTTGCAGAGAATTTATATAATCTGTGTTTGTACCACACCCCTGCCCCAAACCAGAAAGATCAGAAGATGCAGGGGGGGCTCCTCTGGAAGCACTACAATAACACTACAAATTGCTAACAGCCAGCAACGTGGAAGAAAGGCTGGTCTGCCCCAGGTGTGAGATATGTAGAGTTGGGAAAAAAAAAGTAAAATTGAGCAGTGTTTGTTTATACAAACAACATAAAAGAGAAGGGGGAAAGTATCTAATTGAGAGTGGAGAGCACTGCCAGCTTCAGCAGTTACACTTGGATGGATTTGATCCTCAGGGTTTGCAATTAATTCCCTTCACCACTGCCAAGGTCATCACTCGCACTGTAGTTCTGCAGTCTTTGAGCTAGAAAGAAATGAACAATCAAAAAAACAGTGATGAGACGTAAAAATACCTCAAGAGGTGATGCCAGGCACAGGCAGGAGTATTCCAGGAATGGAAGCATAACGGGTGTCTGTCACCTACTGACTTTAGCCAGACTTGTTCTAATTCCCTTCCCCTTAATATTCCATGAACACCTCATCCTGGCTCTCTCTTCAGCCTTCTGCTTAAAATACCAGGAGCACCTATGCTGGAGTGCCACTTCCATGGGCTCTGACTCTGTCAAAATGTAATTTTTTTGTTGTTTTGATCTAGAAGTTACTGCTGAATATGTGCTGAGATGTCCCATTAACAGCAGGAAGGTGAAAGCTGCTCATCATAAATGTGCTAAAGCTAGTGGCTCCTCTTTTTAGATGTTCTCAGAGCTCAAGATTGTGGAATATATTCCATATATTGCAACTATTTAGTGTGGGTTCAGCAAACAAATGATCCAGCCTAAGGCCAGGAACAGCACTGCCACTGAACAGTTAATTTCAGTCAATAGGTACATGTGGGTTGCAGCTTACTGGCCTCTGAAATAGAGCTGTTCATGCCCTCTCCTTGTGAATGAACACCTCAAAATCACAATTAATGCTGACATTAACTGGTGAAAGTCAGAAAAATGCAGGGCAACAGCCTCTCCCCCTGTGTTGGTCAAGGAAGTTGATCTTACCTGTTTATAACCTTTTTATTCTCCTAATAAATCCACCAGACTAAGCTTTCATGGATAGCAAATAGCTTTTTTTTCCCTTTTAAAAGGGGGGCACGTTTTTATGGGCCCTGTCTGCACAAGCAATGCCCTAATGGCACAGTTCAATGTAAGGCTTCCTTCTCTTTCCCCCTATTTAATCACTATATTCCTTTCCAAACAGCTCTGGGGGAAAAAGTAAAATCGATGGGCTGTGGCATGGGGATGGGGCTGGAATATGTGGACACATCTTTCTGTTGACTTCAGGGATACTCTGAGTGGATTTAAGTGCTGTTAAATTCTGCATGATCACAGCATTTTGCTCTCTCAAGGCAAATGACTGGATCAGGGTCTACTTTTATTACTCCTGTATACCTATTTTTGCGTGGTGAGGCAGCTGCAGACGGGATGGAAAGATACTCAGACCTCTCGGACAAGAGACCCCAGAACTTGTTTTACTGCAGACCTTTTCAAAGGAACTAAGTGTATCAAGTTCTGCTCCTGATACTGCATGGAAACAATAGGGTATGGCTGTAAAATAAAAGAATTCAGACATAAATACATTAAATTGGAATTAGGAAAGACTAGGCCACAGATAAATCTAAAAGACAGGCAATGATGTAGCTATTGCACTTAATAAAATTCCATAAACCTGCAGTTAAAAGGAACAGAGGGGAAAAAAGCCTCATGACAGATCAGTGAGAGTCTGGAAAGATCCATCTGGAGAAGAGATTTGTCCTGAAAAGCCTCAACCAGCTCTGAAAGCAGGGATTTCTCTCAGGGATATTGAGGATGCAGCTCAAGCAAACACAGGTCTCAGCAGCAGGCTCTGCAGGTTATTCCTGATTTTCCTTCCTTTCCTGCCAGCTGGATGCCCATGCTATGCCAAGCAGGACTTTTTGGAGACAATTCCCATTAGTAACTGGGCTGTTAACATTCTCTTTATTTTGAACTGGTATCTTTCCATAAATGTGATCCATGTGACCAAAGCACTCCTGTCTCAAGCAATTCCAGAATTTAGTTGTGCCAGGCATTTTCTGAACACAGGGGAAGAACCCAGTGAACCATGAGGGAAGGAGCTGGAGGCTCTAATTATTTCTAATGATGCACCTAGAAATCACCAAGTAAAAAGGAACAAAGTAAGATCAAAGCCATGCTTCTTCAAAACATGAAATTTAGGACATAGGATGAGGAGACCACTGGATGGTCACTGGGGATTCAGAAACAGCCATGGCACAGGGGCTCTTTATGCACTGACTACTGCAAATCAATCAATCAATCCACCAATCAATCCTGCTTGGGCAGGATTTTGACACTGTATCAGGAAGAATTAACTTCAACCCAACTCTGCTTTCTGTTCCAGACAAAGTTAAGCTTAGATTACACACAGGACAAAAACTACCAAGTGTTGCAGCCACTGATGATTTAAATAAATAGCTCAGATGTTGGCAGAAGAGAGCATTTGAGCAAATGGTGCTGAAAAGCAGCATGGAAGGGCTACAATCTTTCCTTCTGTAGCACTGATACATCTTCCTTCAGAATCAGATGCATTTTTCACCCTTTCCCAATAAATAACTTCTCAGAGCAGGCATTGCTGGGAATACTCCACAGGGAAAACCCAAATGGGCAGTTCAGCTCCTTCCTCTTCTGCCCAGCTAGCGTGGCACAGAGGAGTCCTTTTTTCCTGCCTGACCCTCCTGAAAAACCTGGTTTGCATGTTTATCCTTTGGCTCTGGATCATGAGGGGTAACAGATGGAATGGGAAGACTCCTGTTGGAAGCAGAAAATGAATTCAGGTCGCTTTTGAGCCTGGTAGGTAAGAGCAGCCACGGAGCTGAAAGCAAGATGAGCAGCAGCCTTCCTGAAGGATTTTCTGTGACAAGGGAGAAACTGAGTGAGCCCAGGTTTATTTACAAGCAGCAAATCTGGAGCCTGCACATGGCAAACAGAACGAAGCTTTCTCTCTTTCTTACGAGGTGGCCCCCGTAGTTGGCTTCTTGCAGTTTTCCAGCTGAAGAGCTGCGAGTTCCCTTTAAATTGGCAAGCCCCAAAACTTCACTGCTGGCAGCTGACAAATCCTCCATCAGCTCTGGAATTTCCCCGGCGTTTTGCTGGATTTTCACTGACAGGCTCAAGACGGGTACAGGCTGTGGGCTTCTGCTGATGTAAATTGTTTTATACTCCCTGATGTTTGGAATAAAATAATGCACCAGCCAACTCAGACAACATGTAAAAGTTGGCACTGCTGCAACGTGGACAGCTTGGAAAGGCCTGACACGGCTGGAACCATAGGCCCTGATGGACAAGCCTAGAACTAGCTCCAGAATGTTCTACAGACCAACAGGACCAACAACAGAGAAAAATTTAGAGGTTTTTTAACAGGGCAGCTAGAAGGGGAGGAAGCCCAGCCTACCCAAACCCACAGCTACACAAGGAAGCAGGATCGAACTTTTTTGCCTGTTCTTAGGTATTAGATCACGCTGACTTTCCAACAATAAATGCTGAAGGCACATGATAACCAAAGGGAGACAGGATGAGGGCAGTCAGTGGTGTCTATTCCCAGCTTAAAGGCTGGACCACTATCCTGGCCAAGTAATTAACCCAGGGCAGAGCAGTCCATTCAGCAGTAAAATGAGCCTAAATATTGACCTCGATTTGGGCTCTGTGGGAGCTGACAAATACTCCCCAAGATATGCATCACTGCCAGAGCATTCCTGCCTTGACACACCACTAAAAATAAAACAAAGGCTTTATATCCCACTTGGGGAAAAGTGAAAAAGGAGAAAGGAACTTCGTTTCCACCTTTGAATGGCTCTTCTCAAGTCACAGTATCCCAAACAACCCCAGCAAACAGCTCTGGGACATGAGCTCACGCTGCAGGAGTGCTCCCAAGCTCAGCCAGCCTGATGGAAGCAACGGGAGAAATCCCAGAGCAGGAACAGAGTGAAGAAAGCAGGAGTGCCACATGTCTGGTCCAAAAACACATCATCTGACCCCCAACATGGACTAGGATCTCAGAGAAAATAAAAGTATCTTATTGCCCAGCAGAGCCCTTTTTTGCAGCAGCACAGACAGAGCTCTGCTGACATGGAAAACCTCCGAGCCTCTGGGCACTCAGGTGTATCCTCACTGAGCTCGTGCTCACCTCAGGGTCTAATTCCTTCGCCAAAATATTGCACAAGTGGCACTCTGTGTTTGCAAAACGCTTGCTCAGGTGTCCTGTTTGACCCCAAACAGCAGATGGTTTATTGTCTGTGCAGCAAACAAGGTCATTCTGGGGTTCCAAGTGGGCCATGGCTCGGTTGCACAGCGAGCAGCTGCATTCACTTTGGAAATGTTGCATGTTTTGCCTGAGATATCCGAGTGCTTTCTAATTCTGCCTCTTCTCCTCCTCCTGCTTCAACGCCTTCACCTGAAGGTGCCAGAAGCAAACATCACCAAGCCACAAACTCTGTAGAGTTTCAGCCTATGGGATATCCCACACCATCCACATACTCCAGAGAGCTCTAGAGATGACTCCATCCCCCCACTGCTGCAGCACTCTCCAGCTTCCTCCCCTCAGGTCTTTTGCCAAGGTGTTCAGCGTGGATGAAAACCCACTCGTGTGGGTTGAAACTGGCTCTGTTCACTAGGGTGCCTCAAACCTGCAAGTGTGCCTGTCTGCTTTCATACCTTCTGCAGTTTGCTGCAGGGTAAGCTCAGAAGCTCAGCCAGGCTCTTAAAAGCCCTTCACGGCACGTGACAGCCTCCATTAGGGCATGGCTCCAGAACTGAATCCTAGGCTTGCCTTCATGCTGAAGGGAAGACCTCCCAGACCCCACGGTGCTATGGTTTTCACAGCAGTCTGCAGCACAGTGTGACACATGGGGAGCCAGAACGAACAGCAGATTGCCAGGCCTGTGGATGAACAACCGCAGCTCCTTCCACTGACTCTGTGTGGCTCATGGACCTTCCCAAAAATCAGATTTTTCCAAGTCTGCAGCTCTAACAGCCACCCCCTCCTCTCTTTGCTCCATTTCAGATCAATAGATTTACAGATTTAGGCAGGAGGGTGGGGACTGTGGCACGAGCAAAGGCAGAACAGGTCAGCGTTATTGTCCTTGCCTGTGACCGGGATTTTCCCAGCAGAAAGCGAGCTGGGACTGCAGTGCACGGAACACATCTATTCCAGAAAGCGAGCACACACACACACAAAAGAGCAGTGCCCAGTTTGCAGCTGATTTAGCACAGCTCAGGGAGGAATAAAAGAACGGGGCTGCACAGCCTTGCCAAGTCACATTAGGTGAATCAGTGCCCTCGTCTCTCACGCCACGAGTCCGGCGTCTCGCACCAGCCGCGGCTGCCTCTCCTCCTCAGCCAGGAGGAGCACCTCAGCCAGCAAAGCACCTCCTCTGCCAAGTGCTGCCAGCAGCACTCATCCCACTGCCCCTGCAAGACACATGCCCAGAGCTCGGGACAGTGAGGCACAGACAAACACATCCTGGAGCAACCCAAAGGCAGGGCTGGATGGGCAGTATTAATTTCATTTCCAGCTTCCATAAATTTTTCAAAGCCAGTTCTTTAAGTGCTCACGTTGTTTTTTTCTTTTTTTTTTTTTCCCCTTAATGTCAGTTTTTGCTCCATTTTAATATATCCTCTTTAATTTCCTTTACAGCTAAGTACTGGTCAGAAAAAAATGGCAGAAATTTCCCTTACCCCAGCTATTGTAGGATCTAGTGCGGATTTCAAAACAGAATAGAGCGGCAGCCTGCATTCCAAAAAAACTCCGGTGAACCATGTGAAGAGCATTGTTTGGGAGCAATTGGAGAGATAACTGCTCTCCTGATTTAACTCATTTATTATCCCCAGTGTATAAAACACGTAGCTGCAGTAACATCATTACACTGAGAGCACTGAAAAGAACACAAAATAGAAAGCCTAATCTACATTTCTGGTATGAGCTGTTCAGCAGCCTCAGCTGTGCCGCTGTGGGAACCAGTGGCACGACTTTACACAACCTGGCCTCAGGAAAACTCTTTTTTTTGCACAGTGTGCAAAATAAACAGCCTTGCACTAGGGTAGGGGTAACCTTGATTAAGGTTAGTGAGCCCAAATGACTGAGCTACCAGCAGCCATGGTCCTTTCTATTCCTATTTTATTCAAGTTAACTCCTTTTGATTCTTCATATGTGTACATCAGTTCCCTCTCTTTGGAGAGTTCTGCTCTTTTTGGAAAGATTTCAGGGGAGGATCAAACAGAAAGACAACCTTTTTTAATTTTGTAATTAATTATTTTTGTTATTTTATTATTGTACTACCATTTCATACCGATTTCAGAAGCTGGGGCTGAGTACAGTAGAGCCAAAGGTGGGAAGAAGAAACCATGTTATTTAGAAAGCTGCAGAGATGTTCTCCTTTCCCTCACCTGTCCAGCAAGCACTTTGCTTTTTTGTTTTGTGAGTATGGCCTCAACACACCAATGCACTGGGAAACCCCCCTACCAAGGGCTGCTTTTGGGAAAGGCCAGGATAGAGCCTTCCCTCACCCTGATGTCCAGCAGGCTAAAAAGACATCCAAAAAGCAAGCTAAAATGGATAACCAGAAACCAGAACTTCCCATTTAAGATTTCTGAAATAAACAGAAACTTGGATGTGCACTTGGAAAGTGGGGAAACAAGTCTGGAGTGGCCTGGATCTCCCTGCAGAAGGCAACTGGGGAGCAGCAGCTGCCTGACCTGTCCAGGAACTCAGCTCTGAGGGTTCCTCAGCTCTCCTGTGCCACCAGCCTGTCAGGCAGCCTGCCAAGGAGCTGGGCAGGAAGGAAACCAGGGAGGCTTCCAAGAGAAAAAACATCCCACTGGAAAATTTCTGACCGCTGTAATAATGGCCCTACTTTGAGAGTTGGTTATGGAGCTGGCAGAAGGCAGGAGACCCACTGCCTTCCCTGGTTACTTCCTGGCTTCCTACAGAAATCTCCTTCTACTCCAGACACACAGCATCAACTGAAGCAATCCTTAAGCAGGATGTCCATAAATCCCCTGAACCCTCCCCACAACGAACAGTGCTGCTCTTCCCCAGAACTCTGACAATTGTTAACTGGCGCCGTTCAGGAGGTAACATTTTCTTTGGGAAGGCCTTTCCTGCTTTAGGCAACCACACGTACTTTTGGCAAGGTCTCCAGACAAGCCCTGTTGGCAGCACGCAGCCTTATGCCTCGCTCGGAAAGATTGCACGAAAAAAACAGCTCACTTTCCAGCTCCAATTCCAAGGCTTCACAAACTTGGCAGGGCTGACAACCTAATCTGGCCTGGCTGCAGGAATAACTGATGCCTCATAGGTAGCATCCCACAAAACTGCCCTGGAAACCCAACCAAAGGAGCCCTTTCAGCCTGCTCCGGCCCCGCTCCCAGCTCACCGACCTACCGCTCATTGCTCAGCGTCATCCTCGGAGGGTCCAGGTTGGGATTCTCCATGGATTCCATCTGGGGACAGCGTAGGAAGTAGTAGAGGGTGTGGAGGGCGTCAGGGGACCAGGAGATGGGCTGCTGCTGCCGGGTCTGCCGGACAGGGCTCATGCCGGGCCGGATGGTGTTCAGGCACTGCATGTGGTGCATGGCTCGCGAGACCAAATCACCTGCACACACACACACACACACACACAGAGAGAGAGAAAATACAAAATCATCTCTTTACAGTGTTTTTAATCACACTTTTTGAACAAGTCAAAGCTCTCACAGCCCAGAGAAATGTTTGCTGTGTGCACAGAACCTCCTCCACGAAGGCAGAAGGGTGTCCTGTCCCTCAGGCTGCCACTCCACAGCACTTGCTTTCAAAGAGCAAGTTACCAGTTAGAAAATGCGAAATTAAACACTTCCCAGTTACCATGCGTTCTTTGCAGTGAGTTTGCTGGGTTACTGCTGGTTTTCTCCTCTTTCCACCCACAAACACCAAGTTTTTTTGCCAGCCTGCAAAAACTACTGATGTCTTTGTAAAATGTCCTCTGCCCAGCCTGGGAGCGACAGTTTCACAGGGCAAAGTCAGTAGCACCAACACTTCACTCTTATTTTTGTTAGGACGTTGCCCCCATTTCTTCCAACTGGGTCATGCTGTTCTACCCTGCTGCCCAGGAACCTGAGACAAATTAGGGACATTACATTCAAGACAGAAACCCCTTCTTTTAGGGGTCTGCTGCTCCCATTCTCACTCTAGCTGCAGGTTTCTCCAGAACGGCAAGACCCGACTCTTTTATTAAATAAAAAGCCAATCTTTATCATGCTGGCTGTCTCAAGCTGTGCCAGAAATTTGTCCTTTAGCACTGTAAGAAGCTCAGTCCAGGAGGTCTCTGGGCTTCTCAGTCCTCTTGGTCTTTGAACTCGAGCCAAGCTGCCTCTATGTCGGAGCAGGGTGGACCTGAGAAGGCCTGGAAGGAGGTGACCTGGATTACACGGTTGCACTCAGACTGTTAGGACTGCAGATTTTTAAAAAGTTCTCAGGGCAAGGACCCCAAAGCTGGTCTTTTTGCAATAAGCTTGCCTTAGGCACAACCCTGTTTATTCTCCTTGTGTTGTGGTGCATTACAAACTCCAAAAAAGCTTTAAAAGCTTCATCTCTGAGTAGTGTGACTACCAAGCAGTGAGCTGAATTATTACTATACTTAGCTAGGATCTGTTTTTTCCTTGGGAGAATCTCTGCTGCTTTATGCTTTACATTCCCCTCAAACCCTCACAGGAAACATTGCTCTATTGTGTCCAAAAGTTACAATACTGGGAAAGGATGGAACCGAAATAGTCGCCCCATCACAAAGCTGGCTCCTGGGAAAGCGCCCTGAGCTTAGCAGTGCCACGTATCTTTTAGCAACACCTCCCTCTGAAATTCTTGGGAAGTTATTATTTGTTCATTTATATCTAAAAGCAACACTGAATTTTCCAGCCAGAACCCCTGGGGTTCTACTGTTACACAGGAGAAAGCCCCATGAAGCTACTGTATGTCTAAGCATGACATTTTTTAGTGGTTCAGACCAACAGGGTATTAAAAATCTCAGTTTGCAGTCTAAAGCCGTGCCACTCCTTTGTTGTACAGCACATTCAGCTTTAAGGACCCACTTCAGAATAATAAAAAAATCCTTCTAACAACTCTGCCTTTCCACTTCAGTAGCTCCAGGATCCGCACGTTTTACGAGAGCATCACGGATCCTCCAGCGCTGGCTGGTGCTAACACAGAAGTCTGCACGGTTTACAGCAGAAATGCATCTGGAATTCAAATTTTCAGCTCAGAATAACGATCCTTCTCCTTTGCACACTCACTCTATTCTTCTGGCAACGGGCAGCAACGTCTTAAAAAAAAGCAGGCAACTGTATCAGGAGACCCATTCACTGGATGGACTGACCAAGCTGGCCAGGCAGGGACGGGGGAAGAGGGAGAGAGGAAGCTGTATTCAATCTCAGGCCCTCGCTACAAATGTTCTCTTGTGTTCCAGGATAAATAGAGGTGTGTTAAAGGAATTTGAAAACCTCAAATTAAGGCAGGTTGCAAAATAAATGGTGAAACCCACAAACTCCTTACTGGCCCTGGCATTCATTAGCATTCAGATGGTGCAGGCTGAGAAAGTGATGCCAGCAGAAACGGTGCAAAGGAAAAAGTAGACCAGGAAAACACAAATCATTTTTGTTTACTTTAAAGGGGCTTTGTGAGTACTCTAGGAATGGAACATTTCATTTGGTCAGCTTTTAAAAAAAAAAAAAGGGGGGGGGGGGGCAGTTTGAACAAATTTTTGTTACCAGAGTACTCTTAGATTTTTTTTCCTCTGCTTTTTAAGTAACCAAAAAGCTTTTCCTTGAATATCCTGGACATTTCCACTGCAGAAACACTAACAAAGAGACCCCTCTTTGCCATCTGAGGGAGGTCTGCTGTGCTCCACAAATGCACAGGAGAGCCTCCAGAGGCATCTTGTAAAGAGCATCCAACTTTAGTTGGCAGTAGCATCCCTACAAAACAAAAAAAGGCACATCTTACGCCTTTCCAGGTGAATTAGACACAAAGCAGACTAATGAGACCAGCTGATTTCCATAAACAGCACCACCAGAAAGTTAAATCTCACCCAACCTTAAACGCTGCTCACGCTGCCAACAGCGGCAGCACTCCTGCTGCCCTCAGCTGTGGAGGGATGGGCTCTCCTGCTCTGCTGGAAGAATCCTGGGGTTGATTACATCCCAAACTTACTCAGTTCCGAGATGCTCCCGACGCACGTGGCCAGCAGGGACTGCTCCAGGGTCCGGAGTTCCAGCTGGGCGTAGGCGTCGGCCCGTCCATCGCTGCACACCGAGCCGTCGTTGTAGGGGCTGAAGTAGGCAGGGAGGGACAGCACACCTGGGGCAGAGCACACAGCAGACCTCTTACAAATCAGCCCACACGTGTGGAAAAGCAAATCCCTCCAGGAGGGATGCAGAACTCGCGCCTTTCTCCGGGAATTTCGGAACAGTTCAAAGGGAATCAAACGGCGCTGTGAACACTGCTGGAATGGCTGAAACAGGCTCCAGGGAGTAAGGCTGGATGTTCCTACAGCGTTTAGGAGCTGGAAACAAATTGCAGTCGAGATAAAACTACATGAAAAGCTGTGGTGAAGCCTCTGCTCGTGTTTATACAACAACTGGCTCGCTGCTGAACAGCTGTATGCAGATGCCCAGATAGAAGGGCCTGATCTGGAGAGATGTGGAATATAGCCTGGAGTCCACCCCATCCCTGCAACCCTGCAAACAAAACCACGGGCTGTGCCAGCCCTTTGAACCTGCCAGGCAGTTTCAGGTGCTCAGGCTGTGGTCTCTGCATGCACACACCTCTGGATGCGCCAAGCGACGCCCAGGAGTTCTGAGGTTGCCTGTGTTTGCATCTCTGTAAATGACCCCTGTGTGTGATGGAGAGATTAGACAGGTAATTACACTGCACAGCTTTACCACACACATCTCCTCACCTTGCACGCAGCAGTGTGGATGCACAGCAACCGATTGCTCCGTGTGGCACAGAGAAAAGAGGGAATGTGGCCTCTGGAGCGGGTGTGAGGCAGGGAGCAGGGTGCACGTGACAGAGGCTGGGGTGGGACAGTGACCTGCCCTGTCCAGTGACACCCTAGGGTAGATCTGGTACCACTGCACCCACAGGGCAGGTGGACTCCAAAAAGCCACCTGCAGTCACTCAGCCAATGTTCCTGCCCCATTTTTAATTATAGATCCATCCCGCAATTCCAGCAGCACCTCCTGGCCCAAACTTTCCACGATTCCAGACAATGGCCACTCAGAGCAGCCACGACTGCCTGGGCTCTTAGCCTGCTGCATATCCTGTATTTCTGATTTTTAACTTTGATCCACAGCAATACAGTTCAGCTCGAACCCACGTTTCCTTCCACCCTCACCTCCCGACCCCGGGTCAGCCTGGGATGTGGAGATCCTTTACTCCTGTGGCAGTGACCTCCTGTCACAGAGGTGCTGTGCATTGTTGCCCAACAAAACCCTGCAGCTCATTGTGCAAGACCCTTTGTTTCTTTGTCTTGATGTTTTCTTTTGAGATTTTATGCCGGATTGATCTCTCCTACCCTTTTCACATCCTCTTTGCATCCTGCTTGGTGGTAAAGCCAAGGGCTGCATCAAAAACTTCCTGGACATGATGAGAATAAGAGAATGATTTATCCTGTTGTGCTTCTTCACTGTACATCACTGTTAGTTAATGGAGAACACTCTGCCAGTGCCCTCTTAACCTGAATAATTAGGAAGTTGAGGCTTTAAGAGCTACCAGAAGCCATGCATGCAAACGAGGAGAGCTTTGCTTTAAATACACTATACAGAGCCCAAGCCACTTCCTTTTCCATGCCAAAGCTATGAAAGGATGTTTTAGAGACATATGGATTGAATTTATGGCAGAGGGAGAATGAAAACAGCCTGATTTGTCAAAACTTTCAAATAGAGGCACATAATTCTACAGAGGCGAAAACAGAAACTGGCAGCTCCACTGCTGAGCCCGGCAGAGGGAAAGAAATGGGGCACATTTTCTCTGCCAGCCACTTTCAGTTGGTTCTGTTTTCTAACAAGGAATTAAAAATAAAAGGTTTGCAGAACGCTTTGGCTCGCAAAAGGCAACAACATTTTCTCAATTTTCCAGTTCACAGTTTGCCAGGTGGTGCAAGGAAAACAGGGAGGATTTATTTACCTTTGGAAAAATGACTCATCCAAGATTGCTGTGGGACAAGATTTATGCTGTCACCTGCCTTGGGTACAGCTGAGGAGCATCCTCTACGTACCAGAGAGGAATAAGGAATTTACCAAGACTTCGGCCACGTACCAAAGCCCAGTGATGCCACTGGGGATTTTCCCTGGGGTCGGAGATGGGGATGAATCAGGCTCTAATGAGGCAAGGATTCAAAGTCTGGAAGGTCTCCATAGGTACGAGCAAGGCTGGGAATGAGGACACACCTCCCAGCACTGATTCTGAGGCAGCAGGAAGCACAGTAGAAATGTACCCCACAACTATTCTATCTTGCAGCACCCTCATCAGGATTTCCTCTCTGATCCGCTTCCAGTAACTCCGTAGAGTTGGAAAAGCATCCTCTTTGCTCCTCAGATGAGAAAATCAGGCACAAGGACATCTGCAGTCCAGCTTTGCCCAGTGATAATTAGGAACAGGACCTAATCTTTAACAATAATTTTAAAATCCGTTTTTTTGGTAACAGACAACTGCCTTGTGCTGATTATTTATATCCCAAACTATGGGTCTTGCTCTCCTGCCTCCCAAATAATGGAATTTTCAGTCAAAAGCTGTTACAGTGGTATAAATCATGGGGAAGTTTCTGCCTGGCATTCACTTTCCTGCATTTTTGTATTAGTGGCAACGCTGCTTTTAATCATGACTAGCAAGATAAGCAAAACTGCAATAGAAATAAACTAACCCATGTCAAAACACCCTCTGTTTGATACTCACCCTTATTTCCTGGCTTTCCCAAAGTGTGTTTTCCCCACAAAACAACAATGTGAAACACCACATAATTACTGTGCAGGAATGAACCACTTGGGCAGGTTTTTTTAAATTAAGATTTTAAGAACAGGATCGAAGCCCAGGTGGAGTTAAGGAGGGACTATGAATTTGAGTGTGGCTTAGGACCTCAGGAGCAGGAGGAGCTCAGAAGTCATCTCTGGAATGGCCTGATTCTCGATTAAGGCACGGCTGGGTAACAATTTGTTCCTGATCTTTCCATAGCCTTTGAAACAGCAGCTGGAAATAAAGCCATGTTTATTCTACCCCAGTTAAATACGAAACCTGTTCACGAGCACTTGCTGCCAACGCTCTTAAAAGGCAGTCACGACTGGGTGAGTTCCAGTTAAGCAGTTCCTTAAACTCAAATTATTCTGCTTGCCTAAAGAGTTTGAAATTGTTGTCCGTAATCTGATGCTTTTTAATAGCAACTGAAAATGTTTCCAGTCTGAGCAAGATCCAGGGAAAAGTCTGTTCACACTCCTGGACATCTTTCTGCTTTAAGAGGTGCAGCAGTTCTGAGGAGAGCTTTGGCTGTAACGTGATGGCTCCCACGAGCGGGGCTGGGCAAAGCTCTTGTGTGGTTTCCAGCACATGCTGGAACACCCCTGCTCTGGAGACAGGCTGGGAGAGCTGGGAACGTTCAACCTGGAGAAGGGAAGGGTCCAGGGAGAACCTAGGGGCTCCAAGAGAGCTGGAGAGGGGCTTTGGACAAGGGTGTGGAATGACAGGACAAAGGGGAATGGCCTTAAACTGATGGAGGGTGGGTTTAGATGGGATACTGGGAAGGAATTCTTCCCTATGAGGGTGGTGAGACCTGGGCACAGTTTCCCAGAGAAGCTGTGGCTGCCTCATCCCTGGGAGTGTTCAAGGCCAGGTTGGACAGGTCTTGGAGCAACCTGGGATAGGGGAAGGTGCCCCTGCCCATGGCAGAGAGGTTGGAACTAAATGATCTTTAAGTCCCTTCCAAGCCAAACCATTCCATGATTCTGTGATTCCCCAAGCTGGATCCAGTTCCTCAAGCAGGACAATTCCTGCGAGGAATCCCAGGTCCATCTCTGAATGTCCTCATAATTCAGAGGCTGGCATCAAATTCTGCACTTTTGATCTCAAGATACAGGCGAATGCAGACCTTTCCCTGAATTTTGTCCTGAGACTTGAACATTTGATTTTCCAGCTACCCACGGCACCTTCACAGTCCACACCATTTGCATGCCACGTTCATGCAAAGGGACTTGCCATCGTTTTTACCTTGATGTAATGGTTTTCTCTGGGCTTTCTCCAGTCTGGACCCTTGATGTTGGCAGACAACTTCGTAGAGATTAACTCATCAGCCGTTTGATGGCTTTCAAACACTTATATGACGACTTAAGAGGTTAAGATGGGGCCACTCACAAGTGGCAAAGGGCCAAGGAGACTTGGCTGGAAAGCACTCAAATTCTGCTGTCTGGGATTCCTCATGGAAATTGCCCAGGGTACTGACTCCCTTATTCCAGAAATGCACTGGCTCTGTTCACAACAGATTAGGCAAAGAATCAGGAATAAAATTAGGACAGGGATATACATCATAAACTACTTTTTAAAAAAATATAAACCCCACTAAGTGTATGGGACAATATAATGTGTCATTTATACCTGAACACTTCTATAAAACAAATCAGAACAATAGGAAAAAAAGCACCTATTTGGCCAAACCAACCAGAAAGCCCTCGGAAAATTCGAAATCATCTCTGTACATTATAAATTATTCCTAAAAGCCCCATGTGTGAAACCAGGAGTGCTGTGAGTACGCTTGAAAAACGCATTAGGAAACCAAGCAGGCATCCCTGCACCAGTGTACTTTTGCAGTGTTTGGCTTGGGATAAATTCCACAAGAAACATTCCAGGGGGTGGGAACAACGGCTGATCCCTGTGAACTGACACGGTGGAAGGCCAAAGTTTTGAAGGCGGGCAGTGATGACCTGACTGGGCTGGAGTAGCCAAATCCCATCGATTCCAATGGAGCCGGGGGAAGCCTCGGCCAAGTGCAAGTGCAGGTCCCGCACTGGAACGCGGCCATGACATGGGGACGGCTGTCACCTTGCACAAAGTCCTGCAATTCTTCATGGCCAGGAGCGTTCAAGGCTCTCCTTGTTTTCTGTTCCCCGCTCTCCCACACCACACAATGCCCTGCAGCTCCCTCTTGCCAATCAGTTCCGAGTGTGGAGCGCCAGCAGGAATTAACGTGCCAGCTCCTGGAGCTCCTTTTCTCCTCGCTGACCTAGCGCTGCTAGGAAAGCTCGACCCTCCTTTATTTTATGAAATGAGATGGGATCATTTGGACAGAACATAAACAAACCCCTCCAAAAAACAGCAGCCAAAGTGTTCCTGATGGAACTCCCGCAAAATCTAAACACATCAGGCTCTGTAATCAACTGCAGCCATGCTATAGATGGGTGAGAGAGGCTTGTGATCAGGGAACAATGCACCTAATTGCTCACATATAGGAAAAGAGTGTGGCTTCTGCTAGAAAGCAGGCAGCCATCCCTCCTAGTTTGTCTCTGTCAGCAGTAAGAAAAATCAAACGCAGTTTCTTATATCTGCATCCACATTAAACATTAATTCTGTAATTGGAAACAGGAGCAGAAGCAGAGGAGGGAGGAGCTTCAAGTGGGGGAGATTTTTTAATTTTCTGCAAGTGCTACACTGGATCTCTCCATCGAAGAGCTGATGTCCCCTAAGGGGACACTTCTGGACACCTCAGAGTCACATAGCCCTCAAGCTTCATTTCTTCTTGCTTCATTTCTCATTCACTGATCTTACTGCTCCAAGAGACAATATCCTCTCCAAATTAACAAAATACAGTCTTCCTGGACTTCAGGAATGTTATAAGAGATGCGTTGCCTTCAAGTCTGGTCCTTCCTGTAGCTCAGTGTCAACAGGCAGCGCTTAACTGAAGTACCAAAATACCCCAGAAGAGAGTTATAAAGCACTCTCAAAAACCACTGCCCCTTTTTCCTGGGGTGCAGGTCACTGCAGCAACTGGAAGTCTAAAAAGCAGGGAAAAGCAGTGGAGCTTACAGCAACAGTGCCACTCCTTCTGCATGCACTGCCAGGGAAAGGGCAGGAGCTGATGGACAGTCACCACAAATGCCTCCTTACTCCGAGGAAATTCCCTGTGCCTGTCCTCATCCCACACATTTTGCCTCAATTCTCCTATGAAAATGGTGGAACTGGGCTGGAAGTTGGAGGGGAGCAGGTAGGAAGTATGTGTATTCCATCTGAATCCAGCCGTGATGTACGGGCTTGCAAAAGACTATAAATGCAGGAGAAGGGCCTCGGTTTAACACCAAGTCAGTATTTACTGAGTCATTAATCCCACTTCCATATCCCTGTGGTCTTCTGGACAACCACTAACCTGGCCTGGCCCCAAACACTTAATTGAACATGAGCACAAGGGAACATATCCTGGGCTTGCATTGTCATGACTGCCAAAAAACACAGCACAACGACTGTCCTCATTCCCATTTCCTAGATGGAGAAATGTGGCCAAAAGGAGGAGAAGCAACCACGAAACTCGTGCACCAGAACCAGCACTTTGCAAAACCCAAACCTCCCAGCTCAAATTCCCTGGGTGGAAGTGGCCAGCACAGAGCCATTGCTCCCAGTTCAGATTCCCTGTACGGAAGTGGCCAGCATGGAACCATTGCTCCCTGTTCCAAACTCCCAGTTCAGCGTTCCCAGGTCAAATTCCCTGTGTGGAAGGGGCCAGCACTGAGCCATTGCTCCCTGTTCCAAATTCCCAGTTCAAATTCCCTGTGTGGAAGGGGCCAGCATGGAGCCACTGCTCCCTGTTCCAAATTCCCAGTTCAACATTCCCAGTTCAAATTCCCTGTATGGAAGTGGCCAGCACAGAGCCATTGCCCCCACAACCCGGATCCAGGGATTGGAAATGAAGGGAATAACCACGTGGCTTTAAGTCTAGGTTTGCAGAACTATGCTTCCTCTTTTTATATATCCTAATAAAAGGCCTTTGGGGATATAATCTGTAAATACAAACTGTAAATGCTTCCTACTGTTATTACTTCCTACAAGTACTTCTGAAGAGGAGAGTGTGTGCTCATGTCAACAAGCACATCCCTAAAACTAGGCTAATCCTTTTGGAATTTTGCACATGTGGTTTTCCAGGTATTGGCTCTTCTGTGCAGGGTCCAAGGGCAGGCAAAGACCTGTAATATCAGTATTAAAAAATCCACCAACTATCAATAAATCCATGCTTCCAGGACTCTTGTTTTCAGGATCCAGTAAGGCACACTAAAGAGAAATCCCCATACTGGGTTATAAATATTAATTAAAAACCAAAGTTTTATGAGGAGTGGTATAAATAGATTATGAACACTG
Organism: Coloeus monedula; assembly: GCF_965178545.1. Lineage (NCBI taxonomy): Eukaryota > Metazoa > Chordata > Aves > Passeriformes > Corvidae > Coloeus > Coloeus monedula. Next base: position 1,828,002 of record NC_138786.1, on the reverse strand, counting down.
TGAAAGAAGTACAAAACCAGAATCCTGTGCCAAAAAATGACTGTGGTCCAAGAGGCTGAAGGCTTAGAATTCCCTGGTTGTGCAAACCCCGAGCAGTTGGATTGATCTCAGTGTCTCAGTCTGCTTATCTGGAAAAGGAGGATACTGCTTCATTCCTGGTAAGGGTGGTGTGACAGCAGCAGTGTTCTCGCTTAATTTCTCATCCTCAACTCACTCCTTCACGCTGCTCAGCATTTAGCAGTGTCCCCATTTCCCATACATGTCAATAGCACATTTTTTTGCCCCTTACCAACAGCCCTTTTTACATTTACAAAGCCCTTTTTACCTTCAACAAAGCTCCCCAAGACACAGCTACTTCTGAGATGAAAGGATAGCTATTGTGACAATATTTAATTGCACCTCACTGGAGCTGATGACATCAGAAGAGAAGCTTTACCCAACTGTGAGAGGGTTAAGGAAAACAAAATTATTTTAGCCCCATAGAGATTTGGATGTGGATACAAAGTTGGACAGTTATTCTGACAAACAGAGCAGAAATACCATAAGAAATTATAAAGAAACTATATATATATACACACACACATAGGGAAGCTAAAAAAATAAGCTTTGTTTTTTAAAGAGGGAGAGAGATATGACAGGTAAGCAGTGGTAACTCCAGAAACACAGAGTCCTTTAGTGGCACTGCTATAGGGGATCAGAAAGTTTAGGAAGAAGAGGGTTCTGTCTCCATTCCCTTGGAATTCTTCTTTGGAAGTTTCCAATTTAGGTGCTTTCACATTAAAACCAGCTTCATTTGGTGTAAGCAGTGGGACTGCAGCAACTGCAGGCACCAGCTCGAGCCCTCATACCCTCCACAATACCCTCTTCTAATCCACTCCTTATTGTTCACTGTCCTTCCTGTAATCTGGCCTTTGAATCATGCCCAGTTCCCCAGATGTGCTCTGAGTAAGCTCTTTGTACATCCCATAATGACCTCTCTTTACTTGCCTTCAATTCTTCTATTTATACATCCCATGATCTGTATGCTTGCCAAACAAAGAGGATAGTAAATTTATATCCTCTGTCACTCCCAGTTCCTTTTCTTAGGGAACGTCAAGATGGAGAATCTGACCGGGGCACTACTCCAGAATAATCCAGTGCAATCCCTTCTAAAATAATCCAGAGCAATTTTTTGGAAGAGATTATCCCTGCCCAGCACCTTCTTTATACAGGTGAGCCCTTGGCCTGATAAAATCTACCCTCCTTAGCCTCCCGTTTCTGTTCCAAACACGCCATTAAAACCAGATTTTAGAAACCATGGTCACTTAATAATAAACATCAAGACTACAATTACATCAGTTAGTGACCTAAAGTATCAGTGTCATGAGAGCTGATTATTCTCAGTTTATTTTTAAAAAGCCACGAGGCAATAGGAACTCAGCAGCAACCAACCTACCGCTCTCAAAGGAATTTTTTAGGCTGCTGTCAGCAACACCAGCGTGGGTTTTGTCAGGGTGAAATATGCATCTGCCACTCAATAGAAAATTGAAATTTTATCTAAGAGAAACACGGCACAGTGCTGAGACCGCGGAGCCTGGCCTCAGGAGGGCAAGGCTTGGAGGCTCACCAGGATGAGCACATTCCTGCGCTGCCTGCAGACGAAAATGAGTCAGGTTTTGTCACCGGCCAGCCAACACAAAACTCGGGGCGGGTGCATCCTGAGCGGCTCACGAGAAAGAGAGACAGCACTGCTGAAGATTTGATACCTGCAGCTTAATCTTCAGTATTATTTCAGCGCAGTGAATTGCTCCCAGCAGCATTTACGTGCGTGAGTAGCTCGTGAATCACGAGCTGTGTCATTCTTACCCAGCTCTGCCGCAGCCCAGCATTAGTGCGAGCTTTTGGGACAAGACAAACACTGAGCTCCCCCACCCCGATAACAATGTTTGCGTTTGACAAGCACCATCAGGCACGGCTTGCTCTCGAGGAGTATTTCGATAGCACTAAAGACCAGCAGCAATTCCAGCCCAGGACAGAAGCTCTGCCTCTCTTAATTTTCATTTCCTCAAACAAGCCCTTGGAAGCATGTGGCAGTTTGCCCCCTCAATACAGCAGACGAGTCTCTTACTAATGACAGTATTTTGCAACTTTCTGCTTCCTCACATCAAAGCATCCTGGAGATCTTGTCAACAATGACCAATTGTTTAGACACTCACAAGTGGAGCTGAGGAATTCCACTTACTCACCAACTGCTCAGCTTCACCCTCGGTCTTTCCAACACTTTAGCCCATTTCTCACATCGTGTGTGGTACTCAAGGACCATCTCATACCATCTGCATTCGTGCCTGGCTTCCTTCCACGACGTCTTGCTCAGGCTTCAGCACCTATTTCACTCCCTGGCTTCTGCATCTCAATTCCTCTTTCTTGTCCCCCATCACCTCTTCATTGTCACCACACTTGCACTCAGGGTTCAGCCTTTTTCGGTCACCAGCTCCAAACGAGAGCAGATCCAACATCTATTTTTGGATGTGCCCTTTAGGGGTGGCAACACTGTAAGAATTTGGCGATATTTGTAAAGCTGGCAGAGGAGAAAAAAACCAACAAAACAACCAACTGTACACGGCTCTGGCCTGTCTCTCTCACTGCGTAAGTGCCAAGTGCATTTCAAAGTCTAAGTCTCTTGGTTGTAGCCATTTATAGTTTGTATAAAAAGCCTAACTTGTACACTTCCATTAGAGCCCTAAATATAACTGCCCTGAGCAAGTATTCGCTGCTCAAACAGGACCTCTTTGAATTTTGTTTCCAAAAGAATGCTGCTGCCACTATATTATTTCTAGATATTTACATTAAGATCTGAATACTTGGTCAGGAAACCACTCCGATTAATGGATCCCTCAGCATTGTTTTTTACCTCTGAAGAAAACCTGTATTTTTATTTTAAAACAGCCGACTTTTTGCATAAGCATAAAAAGCAGCAGTTCTGAAGAACTGGCTCTGGTTCTTTGAAGAATTTGGAAACACTACCACATGTTCTGGGTTTTTAACACAGCATCTATGCAGGAATGAAAATTATAATCCCAATCTTGTATTTTTTTTTAAAAACACACTTTGATATCTCCATCAAACCCAGGCACCAGATCCATAATGGATTCAAGCATTCAGCCCAACTGATTTTGGCAGCATGCTGATGTCTCAGGGCTTTCCTGCAAGGGACTTTCCAGTTGCCCCATTTCATAGCACACAATTATTTTCCTGACACTTGGAACATCGTTATTTGTAGAGGTGAAATGGAGAGGGAAAAAAAAAATCATTTTTCATCATTTCAGGCAAAATGATGAAAAACCAGGGAAAATTGCCTCATGGCAGAAGCAAAATGAAAGAATTTTTTAGAGCAAGATCCTGTAATTGACAAAAAATTACACAGCTGGAAAAAACTTTCATTTTAATGAACAATCACAGCGTTACCTTTGTCTATGAAACTTCTGTAGTCATTAGGGTGCAAAATAAAATGCCTATTTTCTATTTTGTTGGTTCTGTGCTGCTTTACATCGTGATTTTCTCTCTGAGGGCAACGTGCAGCATCTCCACTGCTGGGAGGCAGAGATGCACAGCATGGAAGGACTTGAAAAGCAAAGGTCCCATCCCACACACATAATCCCATCCCGTAGAAGTAATCACTTTTTGGATCCAGCTGTTTGTCTGCAACTGCTACATCCCAGCAATATTAACAGCTTTGATTATTGTCAAGGGAAAAAAAAAAAAGGTCTTAGAAGGCTTTTAAAATTTGTCATGGAATGAAGCAAAAAGCAGAACCATGGCAGAGGCAGATTTGGGGAGGCTCATGTGTCTTAAGAATGCTTTTTTCTGTTCTTTTTACCAAATTATTGCAGTGACAGCTCAAATAAGAGACTGCTCTGTTAAAAAAGGACAAGCTGGTAAAGGCTAAAACTGGGCTGCCCTGCAGCTCCACCGAAGGGCGGGAACAGATTGGAATAGGAGATAGGGCACATCGCTAGGATCTCAAACAGAAACTTACTTGGAGTTCAAATTATACTTTAGAACTACCTTTTCCCCCCAAAAGTAATACAACAACTAACAGGGAAGGGAAAGGAGCACACAGAAGACTCAGAGAGGCTGGGAATATATACATGGAAGAAGGACGGTGGAAAAGGAACAGGAAAAAAACCAAACCTGAACATTCCCTGATGGAAGAAATCAGTGAAAGAATGGGAGAGCACACAGTCCAATAAATAAAAGCCAGTTCTACACCTTTACCTTGGAAATATTTTATTTTTCCTAAAAAATCTTGAGGAATGTGTAACACTCTCTATCCTTTAACCCCCAGTATCATTTGTCTCCCTTCCCCTCATCCCATTCCCTGAGAAGTGGCACAGCAAACAAAGGGGGATTGAGCAGAGCTTGGATGTGCCTTGGCTCAGCGCTGATGGAACTCGATACCCACTGTAGCTGTGTGGGCAAAGTCGCTCAGCTTCCAGTGCCCCTTCCCGGGCTAATTGCAAGATCACCATAACAAGATAAAAAGATAAATGATTCAATTTTTTAATACTGAGCTTTGAAACCTGAAGTTACATGTGTTTGATTTTTTTTTTTTTTGCTGTTTTATAGTTCTTCAGGGCAGAAGAATCAAACATTAAAATGTAGCAGTCTCCTCACTACCTATTTTCAAGATGATCTTCACCTTCCTGCCCTGTTCTTCCTAATAAATCACCGATTTACTGTTCGGGCCCTGCAGCCCCGACCATTGCTTCTTCATCTCAGTGGGAGCCAAATGATGATTGAGGTGCCAATATATTAGGCTGGCCTGATTCAAAGCAGAGTAAGGAACAAAGCATTTGTGCAGAGCAAAGATAAATGAATATAAATCAAGTGCTAAGCCATTTTCTGTGATGGATTAGCACCTTTCTTTGACCCAATAATGTCAAGGGGTCTCCAAGCTGACAGGAACTAATGTGGAAATCTGTGCTGTGTGAAGGCAGGAGGAATCCTGATCTCCAGCTGCACTGCTCCTCTGTCTGCAATTTGCTCTTGCTCAGGTGTGAGCAACCCATCTCCTCCATCTCCCCTTGGGAAATGTCACTACAGTGCCCACCAAAACTATCTCTAGAGTATAAAAGATTTCTTCCACTCTGAGTTTCTGCCTGTAACCCCATTTTTACCAGAAAACCAGTGGGTCGTAGACAGTGCCTAGCCAAGGACGGGATGGAAAAGCTTTCTCAGTAACTTACAGAGCAGTCTGAGCTGGAAAGGATCATCTCAAGGAATCATCTCATTCCAAACCCCTGCCACGGACACCTTCCACCAGCCCAGGTTGCTCCAAGCCCCATCCAACCTGGCCTGGAAAAATTCCAGGGATGGGGCAGCCACAGCTTCTCTGGGCACCCTGTGCCAGGGCCTGCCCACCCTTCCAGGGAACAATTCCTTCCCAATATCCCATCCAGCCCTGCCCTCTGGCAGTGGGAAGCCATTCCCTGTGTCCTGTCACTCCAAGCCCTTGTCCAAAGTCTCTCTCCATCCTTCTTGTAGCTCCCTTCAGGTACTCGAAAGCTGCATTAGGTCACCCCAAGCCTCCTCGCTGGTATCTGCTGATATTGCCAAAGTACAAAACTCCACAAAGGCAGCAGCAAAAAGCAGATGTTTGGCTCAAATCTGGCAACTGCAATTTCGCCAAAAACAGATGTGAGGGAAAAAAAAAATTAGTGCACACAGAGAAAACTTGAGTGGGAGTCGAGGCCAAACCTCTCAGTCCTGGCCGTGTGCAGTAGCTGGAGCTGTATTATATTCTATTAAATAGTGGTTAAAATGCACTGCGTCACCAACTGGTGGCAAAGCTGCAGGGTTTGAGAGCAGGAAACACATCCAAGTCCTGCAGCTACTGCAGCCTCCACCATTGGCCTTTTCCAGATGCAAAAGTTGAGTATGACTCGTCCAAAAGAAGAAAAGAGGATGTTTGTCCTGTGTTTGTACCATGAGCCTGGACACTCGGCTCTGTAAAAACAAGGGCTCTGTGCCTGGGCTGCTCTCCCAGCTCTCTCTGGATCTGGGTGCAGCCAGCCTGGGATGCTCAAATCCCACAGGTGAGTGGCACTCGTTTAACCTGCTGGAGACTGAGTCACCTCTCACCCTCTCCCCTGGAAAGATCATCGATATGATGTGCTCCAGGCTGGACTCCACCCTCCCGTCTCCACATCACACTGATAAGAGGCAGTACCTCAAAGAGATCCATGGCATTAAAAATGAGCTGAAGGTGCTCTCACTGCCACCTACATTGTTTGACATTTCCACTGAACTACATCTGAAGTGAGAGCAGCCCTGCTCCTCTTTGTCCCAAGTTTTGTGTTCCCAGCCTCTGCTCTTGTCAAAGCTGGAATATCCTCCCTCAGCAGGCTCAGCTTTGGTTACATCAATTCCCTGCCTCAGCATAAGCACTGTATAAACACATAAATGCAAGTGCAGGCATAAAAGGGGCAGTGGGGACGTGTTTGGGGGCAAAAAAGGATGGGTGAGACTGCAGCACCCCCGATTTAGTACAGCTTAAACCGCCACAAAATCACACCCTGCCAGTGCCACCACGTCTTGTAGAAATAACAGAAACTGCTGAAATGCTGAAAAAATCATAAATGAAGTAAAACCCCTTAAATTTAATATCTTCTGCTTTCAGAGAAAATAGCAAAAGACTTACTTTTAGAAGTCAATAGAAAACTTATCCACAGTTCTGGCATTCTGAAGCAAACGGAATTTGCCAAGTGCAAGAAGTTGTTTATAAGAAAAGAAACAGAGAACTGGAAGTGGTTCCAGAAAATTTATTATGACCCACCTGACTGTAGCCAAGAATATTACATCAGCCCAGATAGCCTGAGAACTGGAACAATATTGCTCTCAAATTAGCAAGTTGCTGGTACCACAGGCAGGGAGAAATGGTTTTGCAGGAGGTCTGGGTTCTCTCCCCAGCTCTGATGGGCAAGGCTGCTTCCAAACTCACTCCCTGTGACCAGAAACAAAGGATTTCTTCTCTTTATTCCTAAGGTTGGTCGGTTGGCTTTGCTGAGGGTGGGGAAGTGGTGTTTTTTTTTAAAACACCTTAAGATTCTTAGGGCAGGTGAGCATCTCTTAGTAACACTTTCAGAATTTGCTGTACTCAACATGAGCTTTCTTGGTTCCTGCTTAAAGAGGGATGACTACAAGGTAACTCCAACCCTAAAGCCACAGAGCCCCTGCTGCTGCTGCTGAGTTAGAATTAAGTACAGTGCCAGCAAGGCGAAGAATTCTTTGGTGCCACATTCAAAAAAGGAAAGCACAGCGCACGCAAAGAGGTCAGCTGACACTGAAGTAATAATTCAAAGATCATAATTAGAGAACACCTCTGCAATATTTAGACAATTTCACTCCAAAATAGAACACAGCACAGAGTAGCTACAACATGACAGCTCATCCAACAACCTTCTCTTCCTCTCCCACTGCAATCAAAGCCTGAGTGCTCCCCACTGCAGCTGCAGGGGGATTTCTCTCATTTAGCAGCACTGATAAATTGCCTATTTTATGAGAGTCTAAGAAGCCAAGACTCATAAACTCTCTGATGGAGCTGCCATGACATCATTAATTCTGAAGCACCATTATGGATGCCTTTTATCTTGAAGCATCTAAAAGAACTTTCTTACACATAAAACAAGGTAGTTCATCAGCAGTGCTTCCTGGAAAGGGCCTTTCTCTCCCTTCTCTTTCCCTCCCCTCACAGCAGAGCATTCTGAGGAAAAAGGGTCTGAAATGAGGTTCTGCTTCTGAACATTCAGTTCTTACAATGGTGAATCCTCTTAAACAGCTCCAGTAATCTCCTAGTAATCTCTCACCAGAGTTAACACTCTGGGGCAAAAATATAATCATCTTTAATTCTTTCGGGCTGGGGGAAGTTCCAGGACACAACCCTGAACCAAAAGCATTTAGTGCCTGAGCTAAAGTTTTCAGTACATCATCCCAGGATGGAAGAGGCTCCCTCCAAGTTATCAGCATATCCCAATCCCATACCTCCATGAATACCAAGAGAATCCCCAGGTGGAAAAATACCATTCAAGCACTGACTCGAGTAAGAACCACATTGCATCCAACCACAGAGAGCTCAGTTCTTAGAAGCATGGTCACATCAACCATAAGGCCCATGTCAGGTCTAAATCATACCACAGTTCATATTTTATATGTTTTTTTTAATCTATAAAACACATAAACCACATAAGCAAATAGCTAATGAAAAGCAGAGCGCAGGAAATTTTACAGGGCAAACAGAGGTCATCTGTTTTCAAAGAGGTTATGTTGTCATTTGTGTTTCTGCTGCCAAATGTCTTCTCCACGAATAAAAGAGCATTTGTTGCATCAGGTTTCATTCCCAATTTCACTTTCTGTATTTTGTATTGAAAGGAAATGCATTTTAGATACATCAGCATTTCCCTCCTTACCAAGCACTGAGGAGGACAATCAGGGGGAGTTGCGGGTTTTTTGTTTGTTTAGGGTTTTGTTTGTTTGTTTCTATCCACACCTGCCTGAAACCTGAGGTGTTGATTTCAAACTATCATGAAAGCTGTGAAGGAGCATTTGGGCCCACTACACAGACACACTATTTGTCAGAATTTGGTTCAGATTTAGGCTTCACTGAAGACATCATCACCACCACTCTCGCTCCAAACATGGTCAAAGAGCTGAGCTTTGGGTCTAACTGGAGCCTTTAGGAACTACGTTCATCTCTGCATTTCTTAGGTAGGAAGGAAAAGGGCTCTGAATTTCTTTTCATGTATCAGACTGAAAAAACAAACAGACAATTCCTCTTTTCTTCTGGGATGCAATGAATAGACCCAAACCACTCTGCAGAAACGCCGATTTATGGATTTCAATTGCCTTGGCCCTTCCTCCTTTTAAAGCAGTTTGAAGTTTCAAACAATACCTGGTACAAAGCAAAGATCCATATCACTGTCTTTGTTTTCCAGCAGGAGAAACAGAGGCACGGCCATCAAAGCCCTCAGTTCCCCAGGAAACACAGTACCCTGGAAGTCAGGAAAAAGGGTGGAAGAACAGAAGGGGTTATCAATAACTCTTTTCCTGTTGGCACATCTTTGGTGACCACGGGCCAGCTGGTGCCATGTCCAGGTGAAATCCATCTCCCCTTAGCAGATTTTTGCAATATCCTCCATGGTACCTGCCTGACAGCCTAAAAGCTCAAGGCATTTCCATATGGATATGGTTTACTCAGTGTCTTCAGCTGGAAGGGACAACAAAAATCCAAATCATTTCAATGCTAGAGTCTACTTCAGTACTGTTTTGGTTACCTTCTGGGCTTGTTTTGTTTATGTGCCCTTTTTCTCCTGAGGGATGGTGCCAACAAGACATGCATCTCTACAAAAAAACACCAATGGAAGAGTCCAGAAGGAACGGACACATTCATCCTGCCGCTCTCCTGCTCTCTCCCTTTGTTAAACAAGCATCCCTGTTTTGCTTCACTGCTCCTGTGCACCAGGCTAACGGCTTCCAAGATTTTTCCACAACACTATCCAAAGCCCCGTTCCAGCACAGCGTTCTGGACGGCTTTTTCCAGTGCACACACATATTCCCCCAGCTGACTTCTTTCATTTCCAAGTTATTGTACCATTAGAATGACAAGATGAGATTTATTGCATCGCAGACGTATCTTAAATAACCCAGAGAGGCGCTGACATTCCCAGCTCTGGATGGGGCCTGTGCAAACCCCTCTCTCCTGCTGGAAGGACAAGCTGAGATCAGATTGATGTGGAGGTTTTCAGCAGGGAATGATTAAAAACAAAAAGAAAACTGGGGGAGGGGAGATATTTTGAAAGAAAAACTTCTCTATTCTCAGAAGAGAAGGAAAACTGTTTTGAGGCAGCATAAAAAACCCTAAGCCTGTGCTGAAACAGAGCATGGAGTGGGAAAAGCCTTCGGAGGCTGGAAAGGCAACATCAGGTTTAGTACACAGCTCCCGGGACCCAGCAGCAGAAATACTGAATTTATTCCAGTCTGCCACTAAATCACATGACTGAGGCATTTCCCTCGGTTTTCTCATCTGTAAAACAGTTAACAACCCTGCTTCCCACAGCCCATGCCTCCGAGATGCTTGGAAAACGCTCCGAGATGCGGAGGAAGGAAGCGGCAGGGCAAGACAAAAGCTCTCAGTCTGCACAGGGGAAAAGCTCTAAGCTGAACACTAAATTCGTGGTCCACTGAGACGAAAGGCTGAGCTTTAGTCTGCTGCTTTATATAAAACATAATACTGGATAGCAGCCTCAAAAGCAAGGCAACTTCAGAATTCTGGGTTTCCTCCAAAGAACTCTTGGGGGGAAAAAAAAAACCTGACCAACACAGAGCAAGACAACTCTCAGTGAACACAGCCATGACCAAGTCAGCAGCTGCTTCAAGACAAGTATTAACCTGAAAAACAAGCACTTTCTTGTCTACAGCAAGGCAGGTGTTGCTGCAATTACAGATTTCTGGTATTTGCAACTAAATCATTAATTCTCCACCAGGGCAGAGCCGGGGAAGAGCCCAGAAGTTCTGTCCATATCCACCACAGGGGCTGTTTGTTGCCTCTGCATTTGTAGCAACATCTGTGTCCTGATAAAAATACAATTTTTTCACACTTCCAAACCAAATGAGGCAGCAAAGAAGCTGTTTTACAACAAATTATGAGATAAGGCTGAATCTATCTGTGCTCTCCCCTGCCTCTAAAAGCCTGAAGGGAGATGAAAGGCAAGCCGGGGCACGCCAGTGGGAGCAGGCAAATGACTTCGAGATCACCAGTCACACACACACACAAAATTCCCTTTATTGGCACTGTCTGACTAGAGAGGGAAGAAAAACCAAACCAATTAAAAAAAATAATTAAAAAGAAGTTCAATCTGTTGTGGTGAGACTAAAAGACACCCAGCTTCACCAGCCATCTTCACTCTGAGCTTCACACAAAGCTTCACTTTGTCTGAAACTTGGAGCCTTGCAGCAAGAGATGAGCACGAGGCTTGCTCTGTCACAAGGTAGAGCACAGAAGGGTGTTGTTCTCCTGGGATTATATCCCCCAGTTAGGACATTCTACTCCATGCCTGGGAACCGAGGAGTAACATGGGAATTTTTATTCAATATTCACAGTTTTGATCCTTGATGGGCAAGGCTCATTTCTGCAGCACAGCTTCTCTCTGAGCAAAGGCTTTCTCTGTTTCCCATTGACACGGAGGCCGCAGAGAGGACAGCTTGCCATAATTCTGCAGTGAGTAATGAACCCACACGGCTTCCATCCACAGCATGTGATCCATGGAACTTCCCAGAGGAGGAGAAGGCCTTTCCCTGCAGCCCAGCCTGGCTGGACTGGAGCAGCAGCTATTCCTAACCCACGTGCTCCAGCATCACCCTCCTGCACGGAACCAATCCATGCTGAAATGGCACTTACCGTCCTCAACTTTTACTCCTGGCTTCAGCTGTCATCTTTAAAAGGAAGTTATTTCTTTCCTTGCAGTTTTCCACATTCCCTGCCTGCTTCCGAGCAACTCCAGCTGGCATTAATAGCATTGCCCCATTGCCTGGGAGGACCTGCTGTTCCATCCCTTGCAGACAAGTTTGTGACAGGCAGAGCCAAAAAAAAAAGGGCTTATTTCATCATGTAAGAGACTGATTTTTACTTTAACGCCAGACCAATCCCTTCCAAAAATAAAAGGCAAGTAAATGGTCAGTTCAGCTTCTCTGCTGCCTTTCCCAAGGTCACGACCAAGGGCTGGCAGGCTCACAGCCAGGCTGTGAAAGGGATGAATTTCCCCTTCCTGATCTCTCAAAATGTGTAACATCTTGGCTCACCCTCGTGCCCCTTTAATCTCTTTGCTGCATTCATACATTCTCCTCACCAACTAGAATGCAATTGCTGCTCCACAGTCTATTGTTTTTTAATAAACATTCCTTCTTCATTTTATTATTTAATATCATCTGATCCTGCAACTCTGGAAGCCGAGTGATTTTGGAGTGCCCAGAAATCACATCCCAAACAAGACTGAAATAACTTTTTTATTATCATTACTCATTTGTTTTACAGCCTGTTATTGCAAGCAGCTTATCCTGCCACGTATGAAGTCTGGATAGATTAACAAATAAACCCAAAAAGCTTAGAAGAAAACAACAGAAGATCCAGGTGCTACCTGTAGCTCGTACTACTAGAAGTAAGGGTTGAGGAGGTTGCAATGAGGCAGCTCTTGCTGTCCTTTCTACACTTTCACCTTCACTGGAGTATTTTCTGCTTTGTGCTGGCCAAGGAAATCCAAATCATCTTCTCACACAGTATTTCACCAACTAAAGTGTGCGGGTTTGAAAGGTTCAGAACTGCCAAGGCAGAAACCAGAAGTTAAAAAGGTTGTTTGGCGATCTCTCTACATTTTCTGAAAAATAAACTGTATTAAGACAGTGGTTCCCTTCCAGTTTAAGGCAACAAAAGCCTAACTGGGAGTCTGCAATACCAAATTAAAGGGCTAAAATAAGGTATTATGGATAACAAAGAATTGGGGGAAAAACTTTCCCACCAAAAAAGCACTTGGTATCTTCGCCTCATGAGATCACGAACTGAAGCCTCATGGAAAGGGAAGGAAAAGGCTTATTCACACTCAGTTCTCTTTGGTTTTGTGTTTTACCAGTGACATTTCTCGGCACTTGTGCTCAGGGACAGAGCCTTGCAAACAATGCAGTGGTTTAAATGACTATACAGGGTTTCACTGGAAACAATAAACCCTAAAATTCCCATAAAAATGGGAATCCACACTGGGCCACCAGAGTTATCTGTGCTTCAGCACTATCCTGAAGCCTCTTATAAGATACCTGGATCCCCTCACAGGTCTCCAGTGGGACAGGGCACAGCACAACCAGCAATCAGCCATGGAAGTCGCTGTCCCCTTGGACAAGGAACACTGTCCACGTCCAGAGCACCTCCAGGAAGAGCATCCAGTCCAATCCCACCCTCAGGGCCACGGCTTCATTTGAAACGTGCCCTGATGAATCCCAGGTGGCTGACTGAAGATAAGGAGCAGGATCCCATCCTGACAGGGATACACAGGAGCTCAAACCCCAAGATAAGAGGCCTTCATGTTTCATTCCAGTGAGAAACCAGTGCACAGGAATGACTGAGGATAAAACTGTTCAAGCTTGGAGATGAGAAGAGCAGGGGCTGTGCAAATGAGCAGCCAGACATAAGTCACATCAGCACCAGCCTGGTGGCTTTTGAAGCTGGCACACATGGGTTGTGAAGAGAAGGATACAAGAAGGTACGGAACCTGCAGGAGGCTTGTATTAATAGCTAGCTTTGGGTTAGTAGTTGAGGGAGAGAGGGAACAGCACAGGGATAGAGTGTAATTGGATCCTGGCTTGGGGAAGAAAGACAAGGCTGTGCTCTGTATGTAAACACACATGGAGGAAAAGAGAAAGGAAAGCCAAAAAAACCTTGTCAGAGCTGACCACACTTGCTTTTTCCACAGCTGAGGTTTCCAGCCACCCTTTTTGACTACAAAAGAAACAAAATAAATACAAGCAGAGCAGAGGATTTCTGTGAGTGCTGTGGGTGTGGGAGCAGGACACCTATGACATAAGCTGGTGGCACAGCAGGGCTGTGAATCACAGGGTAATCAAAGGAGAAGTTCCTGCCCAAACAATGCACACAGTGTTGGGCTACAGGTTGTGTAGGCAGCAGCCCTGAGCTCAGGGATTGAGAGCTGGAAAAGGCCCCCCAAAAGACACTGAAAGGCAAAAAAAGTGAGAGAACCTGGGCTCTGGAACAGTCACACTTTATCTGCCTCCCAGGACAGAAGAACCTCAAATCTACAGAGAAAACTCTGGCTCTTACTTCACCCCACCATCCCTCTCTGTTGAAGACTTGCCTCAGAACTTTGTAATAACGAATTAAATAAAAAAGATTTACTCAGATGCTTTTAAACACCACCGATCTTATTTACTACATTAAACTGCTGAACACCCTGACTTAAAATTACCTGTTTTCCAGCTTTTTCACTAAGATAAAAAAGGCAGCAAGAACTCCTGAGTCGAGCAGGAGGTGCTGAGCCAGCCTGGAATCTGTCTCTGACCAGGATCTGAAAAGCTGGTACTCAGGAGAAAGACAAAGGCCTGAATGTCACCTAAAAATAACCCCACAATTCAGGGAACAGAAAAGTAGTAACACGACAAAATGCAAAGAATATGCAAGCTTACCCAGCAAATGCCAGAGCAGGAGACCAAAATAAATCACAGCTGAAGCAAATCTAGTGAAAACCACAGGCATAATAAAAAACAGACAGTAAAACACAGCATAGATGGATCACTAGCTCCGAGTTTTCTCTGGTAATGTTTCCAGTAAGGCCCAGAAAATAAATCTCATGGTGGAAATGATAAGAACTTCTGAGTTACAGAGCCCTTCTGAGTTACAAGACTGTACAGATGTACAGATGCATGAGACTGAGAAGGAAACAGCATCGTCCACGATTTCTACAAATCTGTGTGGTTGTAGTTTTCTCTGAAATAACATCTGTGCTCACCGAGGGAAGGTAGGAAGGAAATACGCTCCTTAAAAACACGCTCCACTTCTTTTTCCAAGCAAAACCAGGTACACACACTCCAGCTCTGTTAGCCCCCACTATAAGCCCAGTGTGATCACAGCCCCCCAGGGCCCTGGGCTCTCTTATTTAACATTCAACAGTCATGGGAGACCTACAGGAAAAGGCAGGTCCAGAAGGCTACAAAAGCAAACATATCCCAAATTATGCTCTTCACAGCAGCCCTGCCTTTCCCTACGAGAGGCTGTGGGACAAACTGGAGTTGGATCCATGGCACTGACCACACTTTGTCAGGACAAACACTGCCCAAGCTGAGGGACACACATCTGCCAGGGCTGTCAGGGAATGGGCAGGACCAATTTCTATTGAGAGCAGTCAGTCCTGCTGAACTGAAAAGCCGTAATTCCATAATTCTCTTTACGTGCAGCTCCCTTCTCTCCTTAGGCCATCTCCATCTACCTTTTTTTACTTTCTTCTTCTCCCATGGTTATCACAGCTGTTTAGCAGAGTTCATCTGGGACAGAAAGCTCTTTCAGACAGAAAATTCATTGTCTTGCATTGTGAGTCTTAATATATAGAAACAGTGCCCAGAGGTGAGCTTTGGATTTGGGAGAAGGCTTATGATGGGCTGGTTCTGCTTTGAGTGCGTAATAGCTCGTCATATAAACAGAATCACAGAATCATTAGGGTTGCAAAAGACCTCCACGATCATCAAACCAAATACCCCTGTGGCCACTAAACCATTTCATGAAGTGCCACCATCTACTCCTCCATTTCCCTTCTCCACTCTAACAGTGGAGCACACTGGACTATTAAACTCTGCTTAAACTGCAGAATTCAGGCAGAATAAATAAAATTTGTTCTGCCTAAACTATCCCAAATGGAACCATGGACATATTTAAGCAGCCCTAATAGTTGCCAGAGAGCCAAGGCTGAGGAGACTCCCACGTGCAACGAAGGTAGCAGAGATTTCTCCTTTGGATGCTGTGACACCAGGGACTCCCACAACTCATGTGCCAACAATCAGTGTGAGCAGGAGGAGACTCAGACACTGTTCTGGCAGATGAAAGGCTTTGCAAAAAAGCCCAGGCAAGAGCTGAGCTAGGCAGGCCACGCCAGTATCTGCAGACATGGTTATTAAAGCTCCAGCAGCCTCCAGATCTCTTACCTTAAAGAAACAACAGTGAGAGTGTGCCGGGCAATGTGGGAATTGTCACTGGCCAGACAAAACCTGGGTGAGTTAAGGTTGAAAGTGCAACCTTTCCTCTCAACACTGGGAGAGTCCCCCACCTCCCAGTTCAGCAACAGGATCCTTCATCCACTGGGCATTCAGCCAGCGCTACACTCCGAGGGCAGGTATTGCCAGGATAATACATCAGACTTGCTTTTGGTGGCCTGTGTTCATTGCTGCCCCACTTACACATCAAAACTTGGGAAAACCTTGGTGAAACCAAGTGAAGTTCCCAGTAAACCATCTGCTCATCCTGCAGAGACTGAGAGTCTGGGCTGGATTCGTGGGAGGAAACGGTGAGAGGCTTGCAAAGCCAGCCTTGCATAACCTCACTGACATCAAAGGCCTGCCAGGGGTTTAGATCAGATCAAAATTTGACTGTGCAGCATTTGCACTAGGACCAACCAAAACTCAGATATCCTCAGAGGCAATTCCTGATTCATGCTTACATTTTAACCAAGAACTTTTCTCTGCAATTCCAGTCTCTTTATTTTTTCTAAAGCAGACCAGTTTAAGATAAGATTACTCATATTTAGTAAATCACTTTATAGGTCTTCTAAAGCAACTGTTTAAAATACCTGAGCCCATGCAGGGAACACCAGAATATTGAACATCTGACATGTTCAATGAAGCGCTTCTATAGAGAATTAAGAATAGATAAGAAGGGTAAGAGGAAAGAGGATAAAGTGTAATCAGCAAGAGGGAGGAAAACCCAACCTACTGCTTGCTGGGTTTTTTGAGAGTCAAAAAACTGACCTGAATAAAACCACAAATACCTGTTCACTGTGTTACATTTTGCATCCTGAATAATACATACACCTCTCCTGTGTATTGAAAATAAAACTCACTGGAGCTGTCCTGGTTACTGTGCAGCTGGAGAGTGTCAGGATTAAATGACATCCTTAGGTTACAGCTGGGAAACATGCAGAGGTGTAACTTGTAAGGGAAATAGTTTTGTATTTTGGCTGTGGTCCCAATTCAAGAAGAGCATGGAGTGCATCTAGAGGATGTTTCACTGTCTGCAGAGGGAGAGAGAACCTAGCAGAGAGAGAGTCAACCTAACCCAAATATCCCAACAGCTCCCAACCTCTGGATTCTCAGGAGAGGCTGCATAAGGCAAGCACTGAAAAGAAATTTCCAGCATGTATGTAAAGCTAAAGACATATTATTGCAAAATAGAAATATATGTATTTTAGAGGAGCTGAGGTGACTGATACCCACAGGATTAAAAGTATAGTTTACTTGGGGTCACTTTTTGCACTGACAGGAGTTCAAAAATGCCTTTGTTCTTAGTCACCTAGCCAAGACAAATCTATTCAGATGGTACAGATACAAACAGCAACAAGGATTAATTACAACATAATTAATTAATGGTAACGTCTGGATGAAATGATAAACCAGTGGAAAGATTAAAAAAACCCTCTAAACTGTGATACAGATCCTTGGTAACCAGACCCATTTATTACCATTAGCACCCAGAGCCAGCATTACTGTTTCTCTCTCTGCCATATAAAGTTATAATTAATAATGCAGCACAGCCGTCGACACCTGAGATCGATTCCCAGTTCTGCTCTTCCAGGACCAGACTGTGTGACAGGAGAGAACTTTGGAGATACCTGATACTGCCTCAGCATCTGCTACCTTGGTGCAGTGTATGCTGGAACACAGCAATCCCCTCCCCAGGCACAGTACAGATGCAGGGAAAAAAAGTTGGGGAAAGAGTGTATTTCATTTAAAAAATGTAGCACTTCAGAGTTTATCACGTGTATTTTATGGGTAAAACCAGCAAGGCACAAGGAGCTCACAGGCTCCTGGCAAAGCCTTTGACTGTGTCCTGCTTTTAGCATGAGCCTCCTTTTTGGATTGCAAAGCTCCTGGAGTTTGTCAGACAAACGTGAGCAGGTCCTGCTGCACAGCACCGACAAGAGCCACTTTCTGCAGTGGGAGATCCAACTTTCACCTCAGACAGTCCCCAAAAGGAACAGTAATAAATGGGCTGCAAGATTAAACCAGCCCAAACTGATAATGCACTCCAGGTTTGTTTTGAACTGAGCTCACTCCTAAACGGTGTCCCCTCAACTAAGTGACTCAGGGGATTGGTTTGGAATCAGGGATGGTTTGAATTGCTACGTTCTGGATTTCATTATTCCCCTCTGGGCAAGTGGATGCATTTGAGAGCCTGAAACTTCATTTGGAGAAATCCTGCTATAGCTGGAAAAGCAGGAATCAAACCAACCAGGATGGGATACATACTCTGAGTCAGCATTCAAATTCCCTGCAGTAAATGTTCCTCTGCAGCATTTACTGAGCCTGGAAAGAACGAGAGGAAATAAAAAAGAGACAAGAGGCTCTCCTTACACTGCCAGCAGCACACAACCATGTGTGTGCTACAGGAAACAGTCTTGGGCTCTGCTTTTCAGAAAGTTTTTTGTCTGTGTGAAGCAGCTCACTGTATAATATCACAATTCTATTCCTGTTCCTGGTTTATTCTGTGCCTCACCTTCCTACCAGCTGGTGGCTGCAACTGCTGCTATCTCATCAGGTAGGGAGAGGAGAGTGTTTTGCCTTTTGACAGGAGACTTGTTGCTGCAAGTCTGATATATTTAACATTCTTTCTGCCTGGTTCATTTACTAACACACAATAATTAGCTTCCAGAAACAATTGGCGGGGCTCAAAGGACTCCTCCACCAGGATTTGTAACCAGAGTTTTGAGTCTGAGCAAACACAAAGGGAAGGAAAAAAAGAAAAAGAAAAAAGGCAGAGCACGCGTTCAAGACGAGACATGAAGTAAAGCCTCAGCCCAGCGCTGAACCCCAGGTGATAACAGTGAAGGAATGCACAGAAGCAGAAAGTCAAATCTGCAGCACCAGCAGACTCAAATGTGATTGCAATTATGGGGAAGATGTGCTTCTGCTCCTCACAGCTCTCCTTTCACTTGGCTCAGTCCCAGCAAGAGTCATAGAGGTTTTATGGGCAACTCATATTTGAGAGCAAAAATTAATGAAGATACTGACCACACACATTGCATACATTAAGTAATTTGATTTAAAGGGCAACCGGTAGTGCTTTTCTTTCTCCAGCTACCTGCCTAACCCAGAAATACTGAGGAGACAGCAATTAAATCACAACTTGTTGATCCTTAATGACTAAAAGGAAATAGATCTCTGTCATAGAATCACAGAATTCTAGAACAGTTTGGCTTGGAAGGAATCTTAAGTATCACCATAGTTCCATCCCCTGCCTTGGGCAGGGATACCCTCCACTACCCCAGGTTACTCAGAGACCAATCCAGCCTGCTCCTGAACCCTTCCAGGTATAGGGATGCCTGTCATTTAAAACACAGTGGGGAAAGCATCTGTTTTGGGAGGGGTGGACACAGAAAGAACATTCTCAAGCGCTCCAAGGCAGACGTGGGAAAATGAGGTGGTGAGACAACCCCCAGGTCATGATTTGTACAGTAAAAGGCCAAACTAAAACAAGCACTCTGATGGCTCACAGGCATCACCACTGGGGCAGGTCCAAAGGAGAGACTTTGAAAAGTTCAGGTAAGGACAGATGGTGCTCAGGTAGAGCTGTTAGTGCTGCTGGTGGAGTTTGACTTGAAAGACAAAAGTTACGATGATCCCGAGGTTCAAAGAACAGATTAAGAAGCAAGAGATCTTGGCCTTCCCCCCACCTCAGACATGGTTTCATCTTCCACTCCATCACTACTTGCTGAATTGTCAAAACTCCTTCCATACAGCACCTCACACTGAAAGCAGTAAATGGCTCTTGAGAAGCAAGAAATTCAGGATCTGGCTTTGTCTCTGGCACTTCATGTTTTCATTTGTGAAGTAGACGCAATAAACATCTCTGTTACTTCAAAGCGCTGAAGTGCTTTGAGCTCCTCCTCGCAGAGAAAACTGTAGGTACAGTTATGATCTGCTGTGTGATCACTTCGGGAACAGCACAAGCTCTGCTCTCCCAGATTTACAGCTCCTTTACAGACCATTCATTTCATTTTTCGTACTACAACCGAAGGAGCTGATGACTAACTTGCTGAATATAGAAATGCTACTGTACTCCTCGGAGTACTCCTTCCTGCATCACTTTCCCCACCCCCAGACATATGTTAGTAGTTAGAATCAGCTTGCTGAAGCTCCAAGTTTGACAGAGGAGGGGGGAAATGGGAATAAGAAGTTATTTCTGTTCAGAACAAAACAGGATACCTAGAAAGACTGCCCTTGTCTCTCTAGCTACTAACACACACACACTTCTTTCCTCTGTAGGAGATTTTTAGTTAAGACAAATGAACTTCTAAACACCTGAAGCAATAAATAGTTGAAGCGGCCCTCACTAGGTGTACCTGTCCCTGAATAAAAATAATGATTAAACAATGAAAGAACTCAGATTCTGGCAATGCACACACACTGTGCATTCATATGGATCAGAGGGAGTTATCCCTTAGAATATCCCAAACTGGAAGGGACCCACAGGGATCACTGAAGTCCAACTCCTGATGACAACATCAGCACAGTAACTATTGTAGTTTATCCTGCCTTCACTTGCTGCAGCAGGATCCTCACAGGAAGGCTGAGCCCCGTATCTGAAGCAGAGCAGCATTTCCTAGCGGAATTTCTGAGGAGGAATGGGGAGCAACACACAGAAATTAAATGGAAAGGGAGAATGCCAACAGCGTTTGCCAGTGTCCGAAAGACAACAAAATAAAGTTTTCTGCCTTCTGATTTCTCTCGTGCCAGACAGATGAAGAGGGCAGAAGGTAAGGGAGGAAGCAGAGGAAAGAGCCACTGACCACCCCAAGCCAAGGCCAGGGATGCAGAGAACCGAGGAGGCAAAGCAGAAGAAAGCGTGGTTGGCAGCCAACACAGAACCCAGGCAGGGAATTCCACCTGCGAGCTGCTCTTTCCAGTTGTCACCTCTGTGACAGAGTTAAAACCCCAGCGCTCCCAAGCAGCACAGAGCCCTGTACGTTTGCACACATCCCTCGGGAGCCATGAGCCGGTGGGCAGCGATGCCACAGCGGTGCCCACGGTGAGAGGGGCTCAAATCTCATGCCCTGCCTCAGCAGCACGTCTGGAGCACGAACCCGCGGCAGAGCTGGCACCCCGCCCAGGGAGCACTGACTCGGCCAATTCCATTAATGTTATCACCAAGGCACAACACACAACCAAGGGCACGGCCGAGGCACTCTCCATTATCCCGGCATTTCTCTTCGGAGCAGCGTCAGTGACAGGGTGCAGAGGCTGATGCACAGGCAGCAGGGAGCGGATAAGGGAAGCTGGAACAGCCTGGATAAGCCAGGCACTCCACTCCTGCTTCCAGAATTGGGCCTGGGAATAGAATTGTCACCTTAGCTTTAATTTGCACACCAGACTTTCTCTGAGGAAGCAGCAAGGCTGAAGTGAAGACCTGAACGAACCCAAAAATACTACAGGCTTTTCAAATTTTCAGTTTTATTATAACCAGAATTACATCAGTACTCTGGAAGCTTTGTCATGGCACGTGCACTTCTATTCTGAAAGAATAGAGCAAATGCACTTGGCTCCAGCTCACGTCTTTTCCCACATTCAGTGAAGTGCTTGGCAGCACTTAAAATGATAAAAATGCTGCTCTCCATGTTCCTGTGTTGGAGTTACCCAGCACAGGAACAGCAGGGAATTCTTGGAGTTTCAGCAACACTAAATCTCGCTGCTTTCATTCCACCGGGACTGCTTCCTAAAAACCCAGTCGTCTCCAAGTTAATGCCCCAAAACAGAAGTATCCTAGGAAAATAACTTGAAAAGGTTGAAATTCCACACCCACGTCTCCCTGGATTTTAGACCCTCCATCTGAGATGCCCCGAAGTTTCATGATGTAAATACAATGTCCTGCTAACCACAAATCATGACCACGATGTTAAGAGCTGCTCTGCCACGGCTGAGGCTAGGTCTGGCAGAAAGCTGTAGATAAGCCATGAAATGCTGACAGGGAAAGGGAATGGAACTGAAATTCCATTCCTGGCCTATTACAGGTTGGGAATAAAACCCTGGAAGGTTCATCAGCACAGGGAACAGAGCTTGGCAGATCTCATGTGCTTATCACAGATGGAAAAATAATTTTGTGTTGACCCTTGGGACTTCTTTTTCCCCAGAAATTTAACTGCTCTTAGTTAAACAGCTCGCTTCAGTATTTCCCATGCGATACGATTACAGCTTCAGAGCTGTCATTTCTCACATGTGGTTTCCAATGTACTGTTTTGTTTACAAAGGACAATTTGATCCAGCTCTCTGATCAAACCCAGTGTGTGGCAAGTTAAAAGCCGTGAGTGCTTAGGTTGACTTCTTCCTTACTCCACAGAACAGAGCTCAGGATTTGCCTGGTCTAAATAAAGTGCCCAGCGTGGTCTGATTTTAGGACTGCAGCTTATTTAGCTGGCAGAAATACTGATTTTATGCTGATGCTGTTTTCTAGAAAAAAGGCTTAGCTGACTGCTGAGCACTGCAGAGATGCTTGTGATAAGTCTAAACAAGTTAATCACTGGGAGTGCAGTAATTGCAATAGCACAGCACTAAATATGGGTTAATATACCCTGCTAGGACTCCAGGATAAATCTGCCTGCAAGGAACTCCAGGGCACCCCAGCTGTCCTTCCTCAAATATTCAGGTCAACTCTGCTGCGCGCTGCAGCACAGGAACACCTGGAATCCACGAGAAACAAAAATATTTAAGAAGGGGGAAAGATGTTTGGAATTAACTGGGGAGTTAACTGGAGGAGAAAACCTCCAGGAAAATTAGTTTTTCTCTGTAGTTTCTGAAGCTTCTCATAGCTTTTCTTACAATTCCAGATCAGAAGGACCACAGAAGCCTGGGACAGCATTTTTGGGTTTGTGAACTGCAGAGTCCATGCATGGAGAATGACTTAATGAGCTGTATTCCACCCTTGGGTACTCTGAGGCAGATAGGAACAGAAAAGGGAAGAATATCCAGGGTTGTGGCCCTTCAGGACTGACTTCTGAGTCAGTCTGGATCCCCATTACTCTACAGAATTTATGACAGATAGAAAAGCTCGTTTGTGAGCTCCTACAGCACCTCTCTGATTTGAGCTCCGGGGCACTACTGCTGTATCAATCGTCTCTCAAATTACAGTAATTGGAACAGACAAAACTCACTGGGTTTTATCTTTATCTCAGCTCAGGACTCTCTTGTGTTGAGGAGACTTTCATGCTTCCAACAGTGGGGCTTTCGGCGCTTTCCTGCAAGGCTGCTTGACAGAGCAACACATCCACTGTCAGGAAATCCTTTGGTATTCGACTTGAAGTTCCCTTTTGCATCCTCCTTCCTCTGCCAATTACCACTCCAGAGCGCACTAAGCAAATCCTTCACCATTTACATCTTCCAAATAGTATGGCATAATTAACTCCAGGGGAACAGCTTTCACCAAACTACCTGTATTTATCTCTTTTAATCTTGTGCTATTAATTTAACCCCTCCAGCCAGTCCCCGAGTTGTTTGGGTTGCTCTCCTGTGAGCTCCTGCCAATTTGTGAGCTTTTTTTCTGGTGACTCAAATGCATAAAGCTCACAGCAATGTGGTAGGTGTGGTCTGTGCTGAGCCACAGGCAGAGATCTCCACGGGTAAAGTCCATTCTGAACCATGAAGGAAGATGGCACATTAAAACACTTTGGAAGTGGAAGCTAATTCCCACATGTCTCTCTGAGAGGGGAAGTGTCTGACCTGTTCTACACATTAGAAACACCAAAACATTTTACCTCTGGCCACAAAGGGAGAGTCAGCGTGAAAACAGTGCTGAAATTCAGCATTTCACCATTAGTCTTTAGCTTTAGATCATTTCCATTGGTCCATAAAAGAAACTGAAGGAGCACCAGAGAAAAAGATTTCAGAAAGACATGACCTTAGTCCCAGTTGTCCTGTAATTCTGCTTCTGGAACTCTGGTCGTGCATTATTGTATTGGCTCTGCTACCCGAGTACCACTGTGCTCCCCAGAGTTCTGTTTTGATACTTGACTTGCCTCCCTCATTCTCATCCATCTGAAACTGGAGTCTGAACCTCCACCCCTCCGGAGCCCAATCCACTTCAGCTTTGAAGCCAAATGTCAAAATACAGAACATCAAAGAAGCACAAGCCCGAGAACACGCCACACCTCCTAAAAGCCACAAATGCCTCTCCAGAACTACAAGTCAGAGGTGCACATTTGTAAAGGGGACTGAACATAAAGCAGTTCAGTGCAGGATCCTTCTGTCTGGGGGTGAAAAAAGCTCTGTAACATTATGAAGTGTTGGCACCACTCAACTCGTGCTTCACACGTCTCAGCAGCGCTGTGTTGTCGTTGGTCCTGACAGACCGAGCCATGCCAAGTCCTCAGGGAGCGCTGCAAGGAAACTGCTGCATGCCTGGCTGGAGAAGGAGCAGCTGTAGACTGAGACCAGAGACTAAAGAGAACATGTTTCAGCTTGATTTTTGTTTTTTAAAGCCATTTCTACACCTTCTACAAGCAGCTTGTTTCCTTTGCGCTCTCACTCGCGCTCCGAGAACAGCTCTTTCTTGTGCCTGAGGTTTTTTTGTGCCACGACTACTTTTGTAATCTGTCTTTTTTCCAAAAAGTTTGGCAGAACTTTCTAAAAACAATACAAGTATCACTGTCTCACCATGTTAGCGGCAGCTGCAGATGATCCTGCATATATATATATATATCCTGCAAATATACCTTTGATCTACTAAATAGACAACCATATCTACATGCTTGATAAGTAATTTTATTCAAATTGAGGATTTGAATAACCTGAAGCAGTCCATAAGGCATGTGTGCACTTCACATCCCCTGCCTGTACAAATACGGGAGCTCACACAAGATTTAAGGCCTCCAAAGCCAGCACTTCTCCATTGATACTCCTTTCCAAAACTCTTCTGCAGGTGGAGAGACACCAAAATGTGGGACTCACACAGTGCTGACTCTGTTCTCTGAACAGTTTTGCACTGACTGTAGAAAAAGTCTGGACCCTTCTCCAGCACTACGCATAAAAAGCTGTAAGAAAATTTAAAAAAAAAGAAGAAAAAAAGGGAGGAGGTGCTTGAGAGATCCCACAAGAAAAGATCTCCCAGAAAGGCAGAATCTCCTGATGACACAGCATTTCCAACCCAGGCAAAACCGAGACACTTGTACAGACATGTAAATTAGAGCAGAAGAGATAAATATTTTCAATCCTGTTTCTTCCCAGGTAATCACCAGGCCTGTACCCGAACACGGAAGAACTTCTGAGGGGAGATTTCATTTCTCCTGGAACCTAACCTTTCCCTGGGGACTCTGCTCCACCAACTCGAATACAATACCTCTATTCATGAACCTCTCTAACGTGCTTTCCTTGAGGGGTCCATTCCCTGCTCAGCCCTTTCCTCCCATTCCCCCTCCTCTTCCCTCTACTGTCGCTCCGTGAGCCATGCTCCTTCCATCCTGCGATCCCTGCAGTACAGATTTGATGTGCTTGGCGTAGAGAGCCGATGTCTGTTTAGATTAAAACCATGTTGTAATTTCCAGGGAAAACATACAAAGCCACGGCCGAGCGCGACGGGAGAAAGCTATTCCCAGTTTTGGAAGCTGCAGGATGTCCCTCCTGGGAACAGCCCAGCCTCGTGTTTATTACTTTAACCAAAAAGAGGGGAAATGGCTGAGGTTTTGCTCGGCTTCCCGCTCCACACTTACAGAGGCCAGGGCTCACCCCCCCCAGCTACGCCAGGGTGAGCATTTAACACACGCTCTTCTTCCTCCTTAATGGTTCTTCCATCCTTTCAAATAACCCTCTCCACTCTGGCAAGCATGTGATTTATGGGAGCCCAGCAGAAAGGAATGGATTACAGAGCAAATGAATGAATCTAAACGAACCCAAGAGGGGAGATCGTATGATCAGCTGCATGGGACTCACTGTTTGGAATGGCACTTCTACTGCTTAGGTCTTTGTGCATGGTTACACTGAGGTTTCAAAGAGCCAGGATCCACACAGATACTGAATTGTTTAAAAAAACATGCCAAAACCATGGAATTTTTCAATGTGGATCTGTCCCCCCTGCCATCTTTCAGCAGTGTTGTCTCCATCTGAATTAGCTGCCATTGATGCAAAAACTTCTCTGTGGCAGCCTGTGGGAAACTTGGGGCAGAACAACTTTGGGAGCATTTCCCTCTCAAATACCCCTATGGCACCAGGCAATCCTAACAGGACACCTCTCTTGGAAAATATCCAGGCTTGTGAAGTTCTATTTGCTCAAATTTTGCCCTTTTAGTCATAATATCAGCTTGAACCCCCTGAGCTGGTTTGTACCCTAAGCATGGCCTGCAGAGGTTGGGATACCTGGAGACTCCAGCAGGAGCAGCAGGCCTTGCCCCAAATTTGCATTCCAGCACTAACTTTGATGAATGCCTTGCCTCTCCATCAGCCCAAAGAAGCTCTTTCAATATCATGGCCTATTAGGTTAGTGTCTCAGCAGTAAGAAAAATTCCAACACATGCATGTTCTCATCCTACTCTATTTTTCCCCCCCTGTAAACCTTTGAGGATTTTCCCTACAGCTTATGATGAAGCAAATCATCATTTACACACACACACACACAAAGCAAGTGGTTGGGTTGGATTTGCAAAATCTTATCCTGCATGTTCTGCTTTTATGTGATCGAAATCATAGATGGACTTGATTCAGGTCTAACTTTATTTACAAATTAAAGGTGGTTTTGCCAGAGAGTGGAATTGGGGGTGGTGGTTTAAATATAGTTTAATTTATGAACTATTTTTGAACACTGAATGCATATGGGAGAGAATGGAAATAAGTCTAACTATCAATTTACTTATTAAGCTAGGTATACAACTTCAAGCTTACTATCAAACTGTTTTTACAACATGAAAAACTGGTTGGTTTTGATTGAAAGTTTCTTCAGCTTTCATATTAAATGCAGGCAAATTTAAAATTTTAATTCATATTGACATCAAAATCTTTCTCTTTTAAATCCAAAAGAG
Organism: Coloeus monedula; assembly: GCF_965178545.1. Classification (NCBI taxonomy): domain Eukaryota; kingdom Metazoa; phylum Chordata; class Aves; order Passeriformes; family Corvidae; genus Coloeus; species Coloeus monedula. Next base: position 1,801,213 of record NC_138786.1, on the reverse strand, counting down.
AAAATGTTTTAAACTTTCCAAATTTTAATCCTCCTTATTAGGCCAATGCTCTGAATTTGATGCATACCCATTTTGAGCTAAAAATTAAATTGCACTTTTGGGGAATTAAATATTTGATTAATACTGCCTAGTGTTCCCTCAGTATTTATTTCTTCCCCTCTGCCAAAGAGGGAGCACCAGAGGGAATGAAGAGATTTAGCTAGAATTAGAATTAGTTTAAGGTTATTATTCTACATCTTTCAGCCTCTTTCTACATACAGGAGAACAAATATTGTGGAAACAGAAGTTGTTTTGTGTGTATAATTTGAGAACATATTTTGCAGAACGAGTGAGTGGGATATTATTCCATTTGGATAATGCCTAGAGACCCAAATTCATTAAATTGGTGGCTTTTTTATTAGTACTGCTAAGAGAAATGCTCTCTTTGAGCAATGCCTTATGTTCATCATCCCTAAATACTTCCCAAGACTCACCTTTTCACTCTAAAGTTCTTTTTACTTTAACCAGTCTTGTGAGATTCAGCATTTTGCTATCCATCAGATTTACTGTTCCAGCACTAAGATGACAAAACCTGCTTCTATTCTTGACTAAAATGATTGATTGAACCCTGCTCTGCACTTTATGCCATGTGGAAAAATAAGTGGCAAAGAGTATTTTTCCCCTTTCTCTCCCCACAAAGCCTGACATTTCATTTCATCCGAGCCTTTTATTGGTTCTCACATCTGGATTATATAAATTTAAAGCACAGTTTTCAATATCTGAGATGCTTAAGGTTACCATATTTGACAAATCCTATTCGCCAGGCTGTCAAATTAAATTAACATGGGCAATGGAGGGGGAACAAAGGAATAAAGAGGCTGAGTTTGATTCCCTTGTATTCGCAAAGTGAGACAAAATTAACCCCTCTGAAGGGGAGGCACCAGCCCTGATGGGCAAACCTGCCACAGTGGTAACAGGCAACGTGACAGAAAGCCAGGAATTATGTTGGCTAGCATCCCAGGGATCAAGAGGCCTTTTGTTGTGCCATCAACTGAAGTTTTCCAGCAAACACACCAGGTAGGATCCACCTCCAGTTCAGTTATAAACTCACCAGTTGGCCACAAAGACTAACTGATGCCAGGATTTTTACCATCCCAAGGGATGCTGTTCATATCACTCCTTTAAAGACTCTTCCTCTGCAGCTGCACACACAGAGTCTTTTTAATTTTGTGCTCTCCAGGGTGGGTTTTGGGGGGACACCACACTTCAGCCCCTGAATGCTGGGGGGGGGGGGGGGGCACTTACCAAGAGCCAAGAAAAAGGCACAAAAAGCTCAGAAAATCAGTAAGGATAGAAAGAAAAGTCAGGGCGCTGCTCTGCTTAATTCCTAACAGATGCTTAAATCCAGTATAGTGCTCCTCAGACTTACAGGTGACACTAACTCATAACAGCAATCCTGCCTGCTGGGACTTTTATCTGCTTTTATCCACTAGGAAAAAATCTTGGATCACAGGCTGCACCAAGATGACTCTTGAAGGTCTCTGCAGGAGGCAAGAGGGAGACTTCTCTCCTCAGAATTACCTGGGGACTCTGCAATTGCCGCTGCATTTCTGAGATAATCTCGAGTAGCCACATCCCAGAGCTGAAACCTGGAGGTCTCATCTTCACTCCGCTCTTCCCATTTTTGCCCCCCACTGGTTTCCTGCATCTCTCTCAGGTATGGATGCAGAGTCCACACACTCTTCACTCACTGCTATTACGGCATTTCTTCCTACTCTCTGCAAGTAATTTTGGGGCAAGCAACTGTTTCACTAATTTTTGAGCTCTATTCACCTAATTACCTTAAGTAACAACTTTGTATCTTACATATCTTTGTGTTCACTCTACATACATTCCCCATATCGAGCAGCCCCCTTACACTGAGCAGGGCTCACATTTTAGGAAATGAAGAAAGCCACATGGCTGTGTTATCATTGTTTTTGCCAGTGCCACGCTGCAGGGCAACGATGATTGCTCCTTCCAGCTTCCAATCTG